>NW_027040615.1:0-1200000 GCF_037179485.1 Ochlerotatus camptorhynchus
CTGGACTTAAGAAAAAAGTTTCTATATGCAAAGTTTTTGAAAAATTATGCGTAGAATCCAAATAAATTACTATTTTACTAAAAAATATGCAATTTCACCAACTTGTAAAAACCAACAAAAATTTCAAAAATTATAAATTTTTTTTTAAGAAAGTTACCAGCATACACTCTTTACCAAATATTAGGGCATTTTTTCAGTTTTCTTGAAAAAAAAAAATTATAAAGATCAAAGGGGGGGTGTTTTGAGATAATCATCGTTTTAAGTTTTTTAAATACTAATTTACTAAGTTTTTCTTTCAGTGTATTTTTTTCCGCAAAGATATTTTAACTACCTAAAACTTCTTCTCATATGCCATTTGGATCAGATCAATAGTTTTCAAGTTATGATTTTTTGAAAAAAAAATAATCCATTTTTTTATACGCCCTTTTCAAAAGTTACTCTGGAGGAAAAAATCATATTGAAATGAAAAATGCAACCATTAGTAGCAGCGAACACGTGAGAAATGTTTCATTCAAATCGGAAACACTCATGACCAACCGGTTTGCGTTTTGGGCTGGAAATGCTCACATGTTTTTTGCTGAATTTCCAGCAAAATAAAATGCCGAGCTGCTCGGTGGTGCCCATCTCGGCAAAAAAATCTAAGTGTGTAAATGGATTTATCAATCGCACCGGTTGATTACCAAATGAGTAACAAATTGTTGTGATAATGATAAAAATCCTTACACCACTATTAATCGCCCATTCCGTCAAACGGTTTCAATTCCGGCAGAACACATTAAAATCATTGAAATGCCATTGAAATCCATTCGACACACGAGTGCAGACTGAAGAAATGGTGTCGCTCGGCGCACTTGATTTGTTTTTGAGAAGAATGAATGTAAACATTCATTTGATGCGTTCTCATAATTATAATTTTTTTTGTAGCTTTTGAAGTAAACTGTCGTACCAAGGAGCCGATCGAGCCGATTGATTCGGCGAATTTATTGATTTATTTGATGTTTCCGCTCGATATGACGGAAATAGGCGTTTGTGCCGTAGATATTCCCTACCCTAATTTAATAAAAATCTACACCACGATACGAGCACGATGCCAGGAACAAAATTTTGCCCCGCATCGGCTTCACGTCGGAGTGTCATTCTGATAGGAATACGCTCAAAAACGAAAATCGACACCCCGATGAGAGCCCGATGCGCCATGCAAAATTTTGTTCCACATCGGAGTCACATCAGTGCTACAAACCGAGCGAGAGCACGCTCTCGAGGTCTACAATTCCGATGTTTTGGTTGCAAATTAGCACGATACAAGGGGTCAAATCGGACTGTTTTATCGGGCTTACATAAGGCCGATAGTCCGATGCATCGGTTTCTCATCGGAGTCGCATCGGACCGACAATTCTTACTGGGTATAGTTGATGTGCACTGTTGCTCACTGCGCTCTCTCTCTCTCGCTCTTTCGCCGGAATGGAGAAAAATCAACAAAACACCGCAATAGCCCCCATCCCGTTCCCGTCCCGTCCCGTCCGTCATCTGCTGACTAGACGTTGGCGTGCTTGGCAAGGTTGCGGTTGCATTTTACGACCATTTATTCTTTTGTTGCTGTCTCACCCCTCGCCGCGCGGCCATCTGCTATTCGGGCACCCCTCGCCAACAAAGGAGTACGAACGAACGATGAGAATCACCGGTCTATTCCATATTAAGACATATTTGGGCGTGTGTGAAGCGAATCGGTGCGATCAGGGTTGCCAGTTTCAACGATTGAGTAGTAAATTATGTCTGGACAGCAGCCAAATAATCAAATCGGACAACACTGGCAAAGATGTCGACGGCACGGCATCTGATTGGGATTTGTTTTAACAAGCCGCTCCGCTTCGATCACCAGTAATAAGGTGACAACGATTGGGCGACTAGTTTTTTGTAAAGAGGTTTGGAATTGGGTTAAGAAGCGACATGTCATCCATTGGACAGGTTGTCTGCTCGATAGAAATGACTTTTCCCAAGATTTTGGCAGATAACCTATTGTTGCAATTTTGACGTGTCGTCTCTTCCTGGATTCAGCCTGTTTGGTGTGAAATTTTGGTCTTCATCCGCCCACGTGTGTAAATTAGTAGGCGAAGCCATTGTCGATTTGAACGGATTACGGAACATTTTGACAGGTCAATAAAAAAAGACGGGGATTGAACTTGGGGTAATGGGGTGTAGAACTCGATTGTTTTATGTTTTCGAAAAGTAAAACTTGAAGAAATATGGCGGCGATTATCTCGCAGTCGAGTTGACGATGCAGTGAAGCTTTTGGGCAATGGTATTGAATAGCCATGCGCGTGGTTTTGCGGCTCTCGGCGAAGGCGAGATTGAGACGTAAGAATGACAGACAGCAGGAAAAAATACAATTTGTATTGTGAGGATAAGGAAAATAGCAACAGCCAGGCGCGGCAGTAGGAAGGGGGTTTCGGGGCAAGTATGTTGAAACGTGTCGTGTGTGTATTATGCAGATGGTTCGCTGTTTGGAGTGGCTCTTGGGCCGAAAATCAACTCGACGAGGGGTGCGTCGATGGAGTTTAATAAAAAATTCAATTGATAAATCACATCTCTCAGATATCCTCTCATATGATGCCAGGCTGCTCAGAAATTATTCCTTGTTATTTAAGATAATAAAGTCATCTGGATACTTTTTCAAGACTTCAGGTTGATCAGATACTATTCTGATGAAGATCTCAAACGATCTAACAATTCAAATCACTTCTTCTTCTTCTTCGCTTTTTAAGCTTATTGCATATGGCCTATTAGCTTATTGCGTGCTCTCAACTAAGTGTTCTAGATGCATATCTACAGTTATTAATTGAGAGCTTTCGATGCCTGTACCATTTTTGCATTGGTATAATTGTGTGGCAAGTCCAATCATACTTCTATGCCCAGGGAAGTCGAGAAATTTTCCAACCCGAAAAATTCCTAGACCGGACCGGGACTTGAACCCAGCCACCTCCAGCATGGTCTTGCTTTGTAGCTGCGCCTTTACCGACTGAGCTAAGGGAGGCCCCAATTCAAATCACATCTCCCAGATATTCTCTCAGGTTGTTCTCATGTCTTCAGGTTGAGTTAGTATAATTATCTTCAGCTGCCCAACAATACCAGGTTGTTCAGAAGTTGTTTCAAAGACCATCAGGTGATCAACGATCTCCATAAATAATCATACTTTCTCTACACGTTGCGACAGCAGAATTGTCCGGGACCTCTTCGCGTGGTTCGAACTCGTTACCTAATACTGGATTACGAATCATCGAAGCAAACAAAATTTGCATACGCACACACATATGTAGGGATGAATACCAAACACCGTTTGAAACTGTGCGTTGCGCTGATCGTGTTGCAGTTACATTTTTGACAGTTTCAAATTTTAGAACTGTCGAGTATTTTGAAACGGCCTAAGCAATCATGCCAGTGTTGGGGAAATATCAAAAAATAAAATCTCACCAATGCCCAAGATCACGCTTGATTTTCGTAAACCGAAATCAATAAGCAAGCAACTGCGTGCGGATGATATTACAAGCCGTGATATCGTAGCTACGAATATCAACCTAACAAAACTCACCAGCTACAATCCTCACCAAACCGTGGTGAGTTTGAGTTTCATGATTTTTGCTTAACATCCGAACGCGACCCGAAACTGCCGTCACTGCTGGCAGCAGAGGCTTCGTGTCTGCCATCGGTGACGAGTAAAGAGAGATAGCAAACTGTACTTTCTCTTTCGAAGAAAACGATGTGCAACGGAGTAATTTTCGTGTCGATTCAACTCTCAGCTTCATTTTTGCATGTTGTGAATAGTCTCGCAACATCAAAGGAGTTTGTAAAATCAATATCAAGCATGATATTGTGTTTCAATATCACGTGAGATTAATGATTTTGCCGCCAACATTGGTGAATGCAGCTTCATCTAATCGCGCAACTTAGTGCGAAATTCTTCCTTTAATTTCGTACGTTCTACAAAGTTGTCAATCAACTGAGCTTGTTCTCCAGTGTGGAATTCCACCAACTGTCAGCGCTAGTGAGCAGTTTGTTTGGGGGACGCTGAAGGTCACGAGTCACGGTCTACCGGTTATCAGTTCAACAACCGTGAAGTCCTTTAAGGTGTATTCAGATCTGAGCGTACATTAGCGGAGCGGAGCAAAATTTGCGTTGGAATGAGAGAGACAGTTAGTACTTTTCTCCCTCTTGTACCTTCGCAAAATCTCTCTCCGCGCGTGAAATATCGCTCAGATCTGAATACACCTTTAAGCTTCTTCTCTCGCTGTTGCTTGCCACAACTACTTCCGCGCGACGAATGACTTTCTGTCACTAGTGAGGTGACGATATAGTCACCTCATGTTACGTGACATTTAATTTACGCGGAGAGCTTTGTCCACGACGTGACTTTTGTCACCTCACTAATGACAGAGATTCACTTGCCGCGCAGAATAGCAATACTGTTCAGCGTCATCTTCATCATCATGTCTGGAATGCCAAGAACAATGAACTATCGACTCCGTAAAGCTAACGCGATTGAGCCTTACAAATAAACGAACTAGATAAAAAATCAGAATCACATCGGTGCCGTTAGGATCACCGATCGGGAAGCATCTGGAATCTCCTCCTTTGGCAACATCTGGAAACCACGTCGGGAATTTCTGGTATCTTCTTCGGGAACTGCTGGAAACATAACTGCGAACGTCTGAAATCTCCGACAGGAACCATTTCGGGATCGTCTGCAGTACCCGTTGGAACTTAGAACGTCTAAAATCTCCACCGGAAACTACTGGAACCATTGTCGGAAATCACTTCGAGAACTTCTGGAATACTCGACAGGAACGAGCCTGGAATCCGTTGAGAATTTCTGCAATCCACAGCGGGATTCCAATGTCCTGCGGGATTCCAGAACCCCCACCGGGAACGTCTGGAATCTCCTTCGGGAACTGCTGGATTCTTCGTCGGAAATGTCAGAAATCAATTGGTATGTCTAGTATCTCCTTCAAGAAGTGCTAGAATCGCTACCGGGAACGTCTGGAATCTCCGTAGGCAACATCAGGAATCCACACCGAGAACTGCTGGAATCATCGTCGGAATTGCCCAAAATCCCTTCGGGAACATCTGAAGAATTCGTCAGGAAAGTCTGGAATCCAAGTTGGCAACATACGGAATCTCCGTCGGTGACATATGAAATTTTCGTCCGGGAAAGTTCAGTGTCTTATTCGGGAACTGGAATCTCTGTTGTCTGATGGCAACGTCTGGAAACCACCTCGGGAATGTCTGCTTTTTCCTTCAGGATCTGCTGAAATCCCCACCGGGAACGTCTGTAATCTCCATCGGAAGTTGCTGGATTCTTCGTCGGAAATGTCGAGAATCACACCGGGAACGTCTGGACTCTCCTTCGGGAACTGCTGGATTCTTCGTCAATTGGTGTGTCTAGTATCTCCTTCAAGAAGTGCTAGAATCGCTACCGGTAACGTCTGGAATCTCCGTAGGCAACATCAGGAATCCACACTGGAAACTGCTGGAATCATCGTCGGAATTGCCCAAAATCCCTTCGGGAACATCTGAAATTTTCGTCCGGAAAAGTCCAGTGTCTTATTCGGAAACTGGACTCTCTGAAACCCCCTCGGGAATGTCTTGTATTTCCTTCAGGATCTGCTGAAATCCCCACCGGGAACGTCTGGAATCTCCAGCGGGATCTGCTGGAATCATCGTCGGGAATGTCCGAAATCACTTCGGACACTGGAGTACCCTTTAGGAACGTCCGGAATTCAAGTCAGACAATAAATGGAATTGCCGCCGGTAACATCTGGAACGTCTGGAAATGTCTGTTATCTCCGTCGAGAACTGGTGTAATTCCTACCGGGAACGTCTGCAATCCACGGCAAATTCCAGTGTATCCGTTGGAGACTCCGGGAACGTCTGGAATCTTCTTCGGAAACTGCTGGAATCATCTTCAACCCCAGAAATAATCTACGAACTTCAGGGAAGTCTGTAGATTTCTGAATTATTATTAAAAATCCAAGGAAGACTGCAAACTCCAAAATTATTCTTCCAACAATTCCTTTTAAAAATCTATGAGTTTCAAACTCCAAGAATATTCTAAGAGCTATAATAAAATTTTGTAAATTTCAGGAATATTCTGCGACCTGCAAACTCCAAGGAAGTTCTAAGCCCTACAGGGAAATTTTGTGCAATTAAGAAAAAATCAGAAATCTTCCCTGGAACTGTGGGAAGAACTTTTCTGAAACTCTTAGAAGAACTTTTCTGAAGTTCTGGGAAGAACTTCTCTCAAGTTCTGGATAGAGCTTCCCTGAATATATAGGAAGAATTTTTTCTTAGGTTCTGGAAAAAACTTCCCAAAAGCTTTTGGAAGAACTTTCCTATATTTTTGGACAGAACGTCCTTAAAGTTCATTGAAAAACTTCTGGGAAGTAATTCGCTGGAACTGTGGGAAGAGCTTTTCTGAAGTTCTGAGAAGAACTTTTCTGAAGTTCTGGGAAGAACTTCTCTCATGCTCTGGATAGAACTTACCTCAAGTTTTGAGAAGAACATCTCTGAAGTTCTGAATAAAACTTTCCTGAAGGTCTGGGAAGAACTTTTCTATAGTTCTGAGGAGGACTTTGCTACAGTTTTGAGAAGATCACCCCTAAAGTTCTGGGAAGAACTTCTTTGAAGTTTTTGGATTAGCTTTCCTGAGGTTTGTGAAGTACTTCCTTGATATTTAAGGAATAACATCCTTAAAGTTCCGAAAATAATTTCCCTGGAGTTCTGGGAAAAAAAAACTTTTCTGAAATCCTGGGTAGAACTTCCCTTCAGTTCTAGGAAGAATTGTCCCGAAGTTTATTTCAGGATATTTTTCAAGTCTTCAGGTTGATCAGGTTTTATTCCGAATATCTTTAACTTAACAGAAATTCATATAGCATCTTCAACTTCAAGAAAAATCTACGAATTTCAGAAAAATCAGGGAACTTCAGAAGTATTCTGAAAACTTTTATTACCTCGAATAAAATTCTGCGAGCTTCAGGAAAGTTCTGCAAACTTCGGGTAAATTTCATTAAAAATCTTTGAACTTCAGGGAGTTCTGTGAACATCAAGTCTATAAGCCTTATAAAACGTCAGAAAATTGTACTAAATTAAAGCAAGTCTGCGACCTTCATGGAACTTAGCGAACCTATGGGGAGTCCGCCAATTTCTCGAAAATTCTGTGAAATTCAAAAGTATTCTACCAATTTCAGTAAAGTCGGTTAGTTTTAGGAGAATTCTGCGAACTTCAAAAAATTTCAACGAACTTCTGGAAAGTTTTGAAAAGTTCAGAAAAATGTAAAATTCTGCGAATTGTAGGAAAGTTCAGCATTTTTTTGGAATTTTAGGCAAACTTCACGAATTTTTTTTCAAACTTCAGGAAAAATCTGGAAATTTCAGGAAAAATCTGGAAAATTTAGGACAGTCTGTGAACTTTAAGTGAGTCTATGAGCTTTAGGAAAAAATTTCTTAATAGTCTGCGATTTTCTGGAAAATTAGGTGAAATTCTGGCAATTCTGCGAATTAAAAAAATATTCTGCCAACTTCAGTAAAGGCGACAAACTTCATGAAAATTCTGAGAACTTCAGTAAAATCTGCTTCCACCAAGAAAATTCTGCGAACTTAAGGAAGTCTCTGCAATTAACAGGGAAGGCTGCGAACTTAAAAGATCTTTAAAATTATACCGGATGAACTAGAGATCTTGAAAAAAAACATGAGGACTTCAGGGAGACCTATGATCATCTGTAGGGTTTGAAAATAATTTTTGATCATACTGATATCATGGGTGCATATCTGAGAGACGCTATAGGAATTCCTGGAAAGTTAAAGATATTCGGAATAAAACCTGATCAACCTAAATACTTGAAAAATATCTTGAATTTCGGGAAAATTCTTCCCAGAACTCTAGAAAAGTTCTATCCACAGCTTGAGGCACGTTTTTACCAGAACTGAAGGGAAGTTGTACCCAGGATTTTAGAAAACTTTTTTCCCAGAACTCCAGGGAAATTCTTCTCAGAACTTTAAGGATGTTCTTCCCAAAATATCAAGGAAGTTCTTCCCAAAACCTCAGGAAAGCTCATCCAAAAACTTCAAAGAAGTTCTTCCCAGAACTTCAGAGATGTTCTTCTCAAAACTTGAGGGAAGTTCTATCCAGAACATGAGAGAAGTTCTTCCAAGAACTTCAGAAAAGTTCTTCTCAGAACTTCAGAAAAGCTCTTCCAACAGTTCCAGCGAATTGCTTCCCAGAAGTTTTTCAATGAACTTTAAAGACGTTCTTTCCAAAAATATAGGAAAGTTCTTCCAAAAGCTTTTGGGAAGTTTTTTACAGAACCTAAGAAAAAAATCTTCCCATATATAAACTTTAGAGAAATGCTTCCCAGACCTAGGAAATTTTTTCTCAGAACTTCAGCAAAGTTCTTCCCAGAACTCCAGAAAAATCTTCCCAGAATTTTCTCAAAACATCATGAATCTTCTCCCCAGAACTTAAGTGAAGTTCGGGGAGGAGAACTTCTAAAACCTCAGAAAAGTCCTTCCTAGAAGTTCAGGGAACTACTTCCCACAATTCCAAGGAAGTTCTTCCCAGAACTTTTAGGAAGTTCTTCCTAGAACTTTAGGAAAATTATCCCCCGACTTTAGGGATGTTCTTCCCAGAACTTTAGGGAAGTTCTCCTCGGAACTTAAGGGAAGCTCATCCCAGAGCTTGAGGGAAGTTCTTCTCAAAAGTTTAGGAAAGTTCTTCTCAGAACTTTAGAACCCAAGCAGCACAAAGCTGTGGCAGAATCTTGCAGCACTGACTAAAATAAGTTAGCCGTGCTTTCAAGAAGTTTACTAAATTTACAGTCTTCTATGGAATTCACAGATTGTTTTAAAGCTTTCCTGCAGTAATCCCAGACTTTACTGAAGTTCGCAGACTTCCCTGAATCTCGTAGATTTTTTTTTAAGATCGTGAAGTTCCTTAAAGTTCAAAGAATTCCCTGAAGTTCACTTACTTCCCAAGCAACAAACAAGTTCTTTAACAGTTTATAACACCTTTGTATTACTGGTTTTCCTGGAGTTCTTAAAAAAAATTATATATGGTCAAAACTTTCCAGAAATGTTATAAAATTTCTGAAATTCTCAAAAAATTTGCTGTTTCAAAAGTTCTGTACATTTTGAAGAATTTAAGTTCTGTAAATACCAAAGAAGTTGTGACGAGCCCGTTGAGGTTCTGAGAACTTTCTCGAACTTTCTATAATACAAATAAAAAAATGTTGGAATTCTGAAACACACATTTCGAGTCCTTTTTACTCAAAAAAAGCTTGGGAAATTTCCCTAAAATTACGAGGATTTTAGAAGTTTTAGAATTTTTTCTAAAGTTATTGGAACTTTCTTAAAATTCTGGGACAGTCACCACTGTCACTAGTTCACTTGGACTTCCCTGAAACTATGGACATCTCTCAAAAGCCATGTGAACTTTCTGTAGAGGTTCATCCCCCAGAAGGCATAAGGATTGGTTTTAAAACATTCTTTCGGGGGAATATCTTGGTGCATTTTTAGTTGTCTCCCAAAATTCGTATGGAAAATCATGATAAAATTTAATAATTCAAATTTTCCAAAAAATTTAAGATGATCTTTAGCTCGATATTTTGCAGCACAATGGAAGTCAAGAAAATATGGAAATTGGTCACTTCCCTTACCGTACCCAAATTCTGTTCTTGGGTCACGAAGTATCCCATGTGTTGAATTTTATTGAAAGCTTCTGTTTGTCTACGATATGTACGATATTACATTATTGGTTTGCTATTTTTTCTACCGAATCCAACTTTCATCACTTCCATTAGTCTACGCCTTTGCCTTTCGTTGCTTCCAATCTATATGTAGTAGCACATTACCGGAACCGGAAGATAGCTACCGAAAAACAAAACACACACACACACACACACACACACGTGACAGCAAGAGCTTTCCTTCTCGATACATGGAAAAGCGCTCTCGGAAAATCCTTCTGTCTTCCTGCACGCGGGGCGCCCAAAGGCAACAAGGTTTATATATTATTTATAGGAATAAATACAGCTTTTTTATGCTCGAAAAAAAAAAAGAAAATTTGCATGTCCTGCACCTGTTTCTTCTTCCCACCCGGTGGTGGTGGTTAGATTTTTCCGAGTGACTTTAAAATCGCGAACCAGGCCAGGCTTTCACCTGCCTTGTTACCATGCCATGTTTTTCCTTTGTTCATGGGATGAGGGCGTGTGTATGGTTTAGGGAAGGTGGTAAAAAAAATTAGACCAAGTTATTGATTTTCCCGACTGTACCGCCTTCCATGGTAGCTCCTTCCAGGAACGGAAAATTCACACACGAAGGATGCAACAAATCAACGCATATGATTAACTTCCCGACGGGAGAAGGTACAGGCAATGTCAAAGACGTACGATACCCTAGTTAGGGCATCTTGCTTATTTTTAAGTAGATGATGCAACCGATTCCAAGGACTTCTTTTCGCTCTGAAAGAATATGGACATGCGACACACGAAACCACGAAGTTTGATACGTCGCACGGCATATTTCGGCGTTAAAAATTAATTGTCCCCACAAAGGCCCTGCCGGAACCTGCTTCAGATGGTTCGGTGTGGCCAAGTCGGTTTGTACCTCAAACCAATCTATGTCTATTGTCTTGATCTTTCTAAACCATGAAATTTGATATGTCGCACGGCATATTTCGGCGTCAAAAATTAATTTTCCCACAAAAGCCCTGCCGGAACCTGCTTCAGATGGTTCGGAGTGACCACATCAGTTTGTACCTGAAATCAATCCATATCTTTCAAAACCATGAAGTTTGATATGTCGCACGGCATATTTCGGCGTTAAAAATTAATTGTCCTCACAAAGGCCCTGCCGGAACCTGCTTCAGATGGTTCGGAGTGGCCAAGTCGGTTTGTACCTCAAACCAATCTATGTTTATTGTCTTGATCTTTCAAAACCATAAAGTTTGATATGTCGCACGGCATATTCCGGTGTTAAAAATGAATTGCCCCACAAAGGCCCTGCCGGAACCTGCTTCAGATGGTTCGGAGTGGCCAAGTCGGTTTGTACCTGGGACTTATCAATATCTTTCTAAACCATGAAGTTTGATACGTCGCACGGCATATTTCGGTGTTAAAAATGAATTGTCCCCACAAAGGCCCTGTCGGAACCTGCTTCAGATTGTTCGGAGTGCCAAAGTCGTTTTGTACCTGGGACCAATCTATATCTTTCAAAATCATGAAGTTTGATACGTCGCACGGCTTATTTCGGTGTTAAAAATTAATTGTCCACACAAAGGCCCTATCGGAACCTGCTTCAGATGGTTCGGAGTGGCCAAATCAGTTTGTACCTCAAACCAATCTATGTCTATTGTCTTGATCTTTCTAAACCATGAAATTTGATACGTCACACGACATGTTTCGGTGTTAAAAATTAATTGTCCCCAACGATACCATGATGGAACCTGTTTCGGTATTCTGGAGTGGTCCGTTTATCGAAACATGACTCACATGACTATATTAGGTTGTATTCAAATATATTTCAACAAAATATTGCTGTTTGAAACGCAAGATATTGAAAAATACCACTTTTCCCACACCCGGCCACGGCGGAACCCCGGCCAATGTCGGAATATCTACGGAATGGTTCCGGGATGCGGGTGGACCACCTGCTGTTTTGAAATTTCCAACCTTTTATGGCCGTCGACCTATAGAGATCGGAAAACGATGTCCTTCGCCATCTCGAATCCAAGATGGTTGCTTCTGATTATAGCAAAAACTGGTAAATACTGTCAAATACCCTTCAATATGGGTACTTTCGGAATCGGGGTGATGTCTAGAGACCGGCAATCGATGTTCGAAGCCATCTTGAAAATCCAAGATGGCGGCTTCCGGTTATAGAAAAACTGGGAAATACCATCAAATACCCTTCAAAATGGGTATTTTCGGAATCGGGGTGACATCTAGAGACCGGAAATCAATGTCCGACGCCACCTTGAAATCCAAGATGGCGGCTTCCGGTTAGAGAAAAACTGGGAAATACAGTCAAATATCCTTCAATATAGGTATTTTCAGAATCGGGGTGACATCTAGAGACCAGAAATCAATGTCAGACGCCACCTTGAAATCCAAGATGGCGGCTTCCGGTTATAGAAAAACTGGGAAATACCATCAAGTTCCCTTTAAAATGGGTATTTTCGGAATCGGGGTGACATCTACAGACCGGAAATCAATGTCAGACACCACCTTGAAATTCAAGATGGCGGCTTCCGATTATATAAAAACTAGGAAATACAATCAAATACCCTTCAATATGGGTATTTTCGTAATCAGGATGACGTCCAGAGACCGGAAATCAATGTACAAAGCCATCTTGAAATCAAAGATGGCGACTTCCGGTTTTAGAAAAACTGGGAAATACAATTAAAAAATATTAGGAAATACAGTTACATATCCTTCTATATGAATATTTTTGGAATCGGGATGACGTCCAGAAACCGGAAATCAACGTCCGAAGCCATCTTGAAATCCAAGATGACTGCTTCCGGTTAGAGAAAAACCAGGAAATATAGTCAAATACCCTTCAATGTTGGTATTTTTGGAATCGGGATGACATTTAGGTACCGTATATCAATGTCCGACGGAACCTTGAAATCCAAGATGGCGGCTTCCGATTAGAGAAAAACTGGAAACTACAGTCAAATACCCTTCAATATGAGTTTTTTGGAATCTGTCTGACATCTAGAGACCGGAAATCAATGTCAGACGCCACCTTGAAATCCAAGATGGCGGCTTCCGGTTAGAGAAAAACTGGGAAATACAGTCAAATACCCTTCAATATGACTTTTTTGGAATCGGGATGACGTCCAGAAACCGGAAATCAACGTCCGAAGCCATCTTGAAATCCAAGATTGCGGCTTTCGGTTAGAGAAATACCGGTAAATACAGTCAAATACCTTTCAATGTTGATATTTTTGGAATCGGGTTGACATTTAGGTACCGTAAATCAATCTCCGACGCCACCTTCTCAAATCTAAGATGGCGGCTTGGAAAACTTGGAAATACAGTCAAATACCCCTCAATATGGGTATTCTCGGAATCTGGGTGACGTCTAGAGACCGGAAATCGATGTCCGACGCCATTTTGGAAGAAAAAAATCCTTCCCGTGCTTCACATACCATTTTTTCTCGTGAGTTTTGAACCAAACCTTTCCGGAGATTAATTTCACGTTATTTCAGGGTTTTCATTATTTTCAAGGGATCATTTTTGGAGTGATTTTTCCAAGTATTTATGTTACTTTGAGGAAGTTTTCAGACCGATTTTAGCGGTTTTAAGATCATTTAAAATTTAAATTTAAAAACTGAAATTTTCAATGCTTAAATGTCAAGATTGTTAATTGTTTAAAAAAGTGAGATACTGAGAAAATTGTTCGAATTAAAGGTTGTGTTGGCGTTTGTTTTTACCTGTTCGGTCATTTAATTTCATGACCATTCGAAGAACCATTCAAACTAGTTTGGCAGCTTCGTTGGTCATAAATTTGGTGGCATTTTTGAAGCCAGTTTGGAAAGTCTGGTCCATTTTGACAGTTTTTCGCGAGTTTCGGCCCATATATCGTTCTATGACGTAAATTGCATAAACTTTGCAGAAGTTCCAAGAACAAGGTCCAGTCAACTTCAAACAATTTGGGAGTGTCATGAACATTGCGGAATCTTTTAATGAAGTTCCGAGAATTTCCGGAAAACTTGGAGAACTTTATGTTAGTTCCATTAACATCAGAAAAAATTCGGAAATCATCAAAAAGTTCTGAGAAATTCTTGTAAATTCCTAAAATTTCAAGGAAGTTCGGACAACTTCAGGATAGCTCTGAGAACTTCAAGAACGTCCAGAACTACGCGGAAATTTTATGATCCTTAATATTAGGTTCCAAAAGTTTCTGGACAGTTCCATAAAATTTCAAGAGCTGTTCCAATAAATTCAGGAAAATTGCAGGAACTTAACCAAAGTTGACAAAACTTCAATTAAGTTTCAAGATTATAAGGGAAGTTACGTGAACTTTGGTCTGAGAACTTCAAAGTAGTACCATGAATATCAGGAACTCGAGGGAAGTTCTGAGAGCTTAAGATAAATTTCTAGAATTTTAAGGCAGTTTAACTAAATTCACGAACATAGCGAGAAATTTCAAGAAGTTTCAAAAAGTAAAGATATTTCAGACAACATCAGGGAAGATAAAAGAACTCAAGAAAAATTTCGGAAACTTCACAGAACCTCGGATAAATTCAAGGAAGTGCAGAAAACGTCAGGAAGATCTCACGACAGTTTCATTTCAGGGCAATTTCAGAAACATCGTCAGTAGAATAATGAGAACTTCTGGAGAGATTAGAGAACTTCAGAGTGGTCCGCACATGTTTTTGGAACTTTACCGTAGATCCGAAGAATGAATAGAAATACCGAGTTTCATCGAAATAATAAGGAAAAATCTGAGAACTTCTATAAACTATTGTGCAATTTAGGGAAGCTTTGAGAACTTCAAGGTGGTTTCCTCAGCATCAGGCATACTGCAGGAACTTTTAACAATTTCCAACAATTTCAGCGAAGTCAAGAAAGCCTCAGAGACATCCAAAGAACTTGAAATAAACTGTGGATACTTTATAGAAATTCCAACAACTTCAGACCAGCTAGGTCTAGAGATCTTCACACAAGCTCGAAGATCTTAAGGGCAGTCCCAATAACTTCAGGATAGACTTAACATTTGGGGAAGTTTAAAGATCTGTAAAGGATAGGTTATAAAAATTCAGGACAGTTCCATAAATTCCAGGAAAATTTCGAGAAACTTAAAGAGTTCTACGAATTTCAGGAAAGTTCAGAGAACTGCTGAAAAATTTAGAAAATTGCAGACATATGTTCAGTCTATCCAGCTTCTTGGTTTCACCGATGACATCGACATCATGGCACGGAACTTTGAGACGATGGCGGAAACGTACATCAGACTGAAGGCTGAAGCTAGGCGGATTAGACTTGCCAAGACAAAATACATCAAAGGAAGAGGTTCTAGGGAAGACAATGTTAGCCTCCCACCCCGAGTTCAGATTGACGGTGACGAAATTTGAGGTGGTCGATGAGTTCGTGTATTTGGGCTCACTGGTGACCGCCGAAAATGATACCAGCAGAGAAATCCAAAGACGCATTACGACAGGGAATCGTGTCTGCTTTGGACTCCGGAGGACGCTCCGGTCGAATAAAATTCGCCGCCGCACGAGGTTGACTATCTACAAGACGCTGATCTACGGCCACGAGACCTGGACTATGCTCGTGGAGGACCAACGGGGGAGTGTTGATGGATGACGGATCGTGGAGGAGGCGAATTCACCACGAATTGCACCAGCTGCTAGGAGAACCACCCATCGTCCACATTGCAAAAACTGGGCGTCTACGGTGGGCTGGGCACGTCGTAAGAATGCCGCACGACGACCCAGTGAAAATGGTTCTAGAAAGCGACCCAACAGGAACAAGAGGAAGAGGCGCACAGCGGGCAAGGTGAATCGACCAAGTAGAAGGCAACCTGCGGACCCTTCGCAGACTACGGGGCTGGCGAAGTGTGGCCATGGATCGAGTAGAGTGGAGACGACTTCTTCGGACAGCAGAGGACAACAAGGCCTTAGCCTGATTGGCAAGGTAAGTAAGACATATTTTGGAAACATATCAGAAGTCCGGAAATGTTCGAGGAAAATCTTCAGGTGTAGAACTTCATGAGAACTACGCGAACTTACGGGTTGCTACAAGGACATCGTATAAGGTTAGAGAACCTCAGTTCCGTTCAATTAACTTCACTAGAAACTCAGGGAATTTCCAAAAGAAATGCAAAGTTCTCAGATCTTCAGAGAAGTTTTGAGATTTCCGGACACTTTCATTATTTTCAGTGATGTTCCGAGTACTTGAAGGATCATCAGATATCTTCAAAGCAGCTCTATTAATTAACTGCTGAAACTTTTAAGAATTTTCACGGAGTTTCAATTTCATGACCGATGTCGCAACAGTGAGCGAAATTTGTGCTCTAGAAAACTTGAAGTGTTGGGGTACATCAGCCATCATTATGGCAATCCGTGGACTCTTTAAGGAATCACTTAGGTTTCGAAAATTTTAGGAAAATTGCAGGAACTTCTGATTACATCACTGTACTTAAGGATGATTGCGGGAGCTTTTAAAAAATTCTGAGAAATTTAGGGAATTTTTGCGAACTTTATTGGAGTTCAGAGATCTTTAGGGCAGTACCCATAATTTCAGAGATGAACATTTTTAAGGTCTTGAAGAATTAATAATTTTGTTTGGTTCTGCACTGAACGGAAGACGGTACAACTTTATATCCCATGGAGAAGGTAAAGTCCCAGTCCGGATCTTCCGGATACTGGTTCCAGTGCCCACAATCACCTTTCTCATAAGAATGGACATGCGACACATCAAAACACATCAAATTGATGCGTATGAAATGATTCTTCGAATATTTGGCCAATATTCTGGTTACTCGTGGCCCCTGACCAACCCCGGATGATCCGGATACCGATTCCGGTGGCCACAATCAATTTTCTCAAAAGAATGATCATGCGGCACATCAAAACACATCAAATTGATGCGTATGAAACGATTCTTCGAATATTTAGCCAATATTCTGATTATTAATGGCCAGTGACCCAGTCCGGATGTTACGGATACCGGTTCCGGTGGCCACAATCAACTTTCTCATAAGAATGATCATGCGACACATCAAAACACATCAAATTGATGCGTATGAAAGGATTTTTCGAATATTTTGCCAATATTATGATTACTTGTGGCCACTGACCTAACCCGGATGTTCCAGATACCGGTTCCGGTGGCCACAATCAACTTTCTCATAAGAATGATCATGCGACACATCAAAACACATCAAATTGATGCGTATGAAACGATTTTTCGAATATTTTGCCAATATTATGATTACTCGTGGCCACTGACGTAACCCGGATGTTCCAGATACCGGTTCCGGTGGACACAATCAACTTTCTCATAAGAATGATCATGCGACACATCAAAACACATCAAATTGATGCATATGAAACGATTCTTCGAATATTTTACCAAAATTATGGTTACTCGTGGCCCCTGACCAAACCCGGATGATCCGGATATCGATTCTGGTGGCCACAATCAACTTTCTCATAAGAGTGGTCATGCTGCACATCAAAACACATCAAATTGATGCGTATGAAATGATTCTTCGAATATTTGGCCAATATTCTGGTTACTCGTGGTCCCTGACCGGGTTTGGATGATCCGGATACCGATTCCGGTGACCACAATCAACTTTATCTTAAGAATGATCATGCGACACATCGAAACACATCAAATTAATGCGTATGAAGCGATTATTCGAATATTTTGCCAATATTATGATTACTCGTGGCCACTGACCCAACCCGGATGATCCGGATACCGATTCCGGTGGCCACAATAAACTTTCTCATAAGAATGGTCATGCGGCACATCAAAACACATCAAATTGATGTGTATGAAACGATTCTTCGAATATTTGGCCAATATTATGGTTACTCGTGGCCAGTGACCCAGTCTATGTGTTCCGGATACCGGTTCCAGTGACACAATACAGTTTCTTATAAGAATGGTCATGCAACACATCAAAACACATAAAATTGTTCTGGTTATTCGTGGCCATTAACCTATTCCGGATACTGATTCTTCAAGTGGAGCACACATATTCAAAATCAGTGAGTAACCAGATTTAAAGTTACCATGACAGCACTGCTTGTGGATAATTAAGTGGTCTTTCCAGATTTTTTTTTATAAATATAAAAAAAACGGAGTAACAATGGGCCAAGATTGAAAAATGTTTATTGATGAAAATATATTGAATATGTTTCTTGAACTCATGTAGATAACATTAACCAGTTGTTTTATTTAAATAGAGCTGTAAAGCTAAGTGTCATAAATAGTAGCAAAAGCACGTTTTAAAAAATGTTCAAGGCAAACCGAAAATGGAACATGTAACAAAATTATGAAAGATTTTGAACGTTAATAACTCAGCTGCCCCTGGACTAATTTCAGTCATTTTATCACCAATCGATCAGAAATATTTCTATTTCTGAGGACTTAATCATTATTCAAAATATCACTTTTGAAAATGGCTATGATAATTAAAATTATCACTGATTGCCTGCGAAAAGCGATTTCCCTAACACAGATTTCAAAGTTGAATACCATCCGGTCTCACCAAACGGTGTTTATTCAATCACCGCGTGGTGAGTGGTGGTGTTCTTCAGTACACAACGAAAGGTTCAGCAGCAGCAGCAGCA
Source organism: Ochlerotatus camptorhynchus (assembly GCF_037179485.1). Lineage (NCBI taxonomy): Eukaryota > Metazoa > Arthropoda > Insecta > Diptera > Culicidae > Ochlerotatus > Ochlerotatus camptorhynchus. Next base: position 18,368 of record NW_027040615.1, read on the forward strand.
ATGCTTTCGGCGCGTGGCACAAGCTTTGAGATGAAATTCGTCATTTTCGATATTGGCAAGTCGCGAGTTTATAGAATTTCTCAATCAAGAAAAGCTTGATTCAAACCATTTGTTCTTTTCCGGAACTTGACCGCACTTGAATCAATAGCAAATTACCCATGTGGGTTTGATTGGCATACCTTATGATATGTGAATTAACACGATATGATGGATCGTTACTTGAAGTAAAAACATACCTGGAAAGAACAAAAAAGAGAATTCGATTAGATTAGTCAATTCCTGGCGAGTTTCGTTGTTATGGATGTAAATTGTTCAGTTTCTAAAATAATTCCTAATACCTTGGTTCCTGTGGACCAATTTAAACTACGTTTCATGGTCGTCCCGAACATTCTGCTTCACCTCCAAGAGACAAACGGATCAACCATATGAGATGGAAACGGAACTTTCCCGACACAGAAAATTTCCAATTTTGGGTTGCACAATCCTCCGTATGTTAGCCAACTTTGCACTTACATTCGATTTCCTATTTCCCAAGCTCTGATTCCACGAATAACTAATCAATAAACTACAACGCCCGTCCCTCTACTTCGTTCTCCCTGCACCAACTGCCGTCCTTCCACTGTCAAAAGCAATAAATATGCGTGTCGTTTCTGCCTGGACCCCTAGCCTGATGCATCAAAGTTTCATCCCATGCATGCATGTACCCAACGAACGCATATCTCCTGAGTGCCATTTTCCGGAAGCTGCTGCAGCTGCTGCTGCAACGGACGACGCATCGCAAAGCTCCATTCCCATTCTATCGTTGTCCACCAGTGCAATCATCCCGACCCGACCGACCGAACGACGATGGACGGAATCAAAAGTGAAAATGCATCGTCGTCGTTGCCGTCGTTGTTGGCCGATTGGACACTGGGCAGCGTAATAACATGACTGGAATTGGAGCTATGAATTTCGAAAGTTCTGCATTTCAAGCTTAGTGTTCTAGATGCACTTCCACGGGTATTAATTGAGAGCTATCGATGCCTGTACCATTTTTGCATTGGTATAATTGTGTGGCAAGTACAATCATACTCTAAGCCCCGGGAAGTCGTACAATCATACTCTGAGCTAAGGGAAGCCCCAAAAAGCGACCAAAATTGCTATCCGGAACATTTCGTCGACCAGTGTTATGTACAATATGGAGAGGCTCTTGGACCCGCACCTGCCAGAATGGCGGCACTGAGCAAAAAGTGGAAAGCTCTTCAACTCCCAACATGGAACCCCACAATCTCACACCACTGACTGGGAGATTTTTTCGTTCCTTTCTAGGAGAGTGAAACAGCGGAACAGCATTTACTGATAGTTGCCGTTGCGTTTTTAGGTTATGTATCATCGCAAAATGTTCGGGACTACTAATTCCACTCGTTAATAAATTGTTCTCGTGGTTTAGCAGAGATCCGATAAATTTTCAAACATCGCAAAGACAAATCGCGCCAAACGGGGAAAACAAAAGCGATTTCCTTTTTCCATAGTTTTCTCAGGAAGGCAAAAAATAAAAGTATATAAACCGGATGTCCCTTATTCAAAGGGGGAGCAGCAGTGGGTGGTTTCTTCACTTGGTGGCATCACCTCTCCCTCTCTAGGAAAATGAGTTTTATGGTACATAAATATTTGTACTCACATAGGCGCAACCAGCTACCAACATACACACACACACACACACACACACACACACCCATTGTGCTGGAAGTCGGCCTGAGTGGCATATCGAGAAAGAGCCTTCTGTCACCACTGTGGCGGTCGCTTGGTGCAAGTCCTGGTGGCCCCGAATTCTACTGCTCACCATTGTGCGTTTTTCCACCGCACACCCAGGAAGGCAGCAGCAACCAGGAAAAGTACATAAAATAAATTCAATCTCTTCCTTCCCCCCTGGATGGACCCCTTGTTCCGAAAAAAGAAGACCTCTGTAGAATTCGGATCACATCGTGTGTAGTCGTTCAGTTTTCGTTTTCCTCGAATGAGATCCGGTGGTTGTCCAAATAATAGCTATGACATGTTATAGTCCGAATGTGACCACTAGGGTGGGTCAAGTTAGTATGATGGATCACAACCCCCTGTTTCCCACTGCTCTTCCGATGCGCATTGAAGTCCCCAACAACGGTGCCAAATTTGAACGAATTTGGTTGTGATCTGGATTGGCGGGAGAATTTTAAATTTCGTATGGGAAACGAAACGAACCTATTCAATTTGCTTGACAAAAATTCAAAAATTTGTCAAATTACTCTAAATCTCGGAAATGCATTGGGAATCCTATGCAGATACCTACAGGCGCATATATGAGGTCTAAAGTGAAAGATTAGTAACTTTTTGTACAAAGATCAAATCGATTTGCAGGGGTAGAGGAAAACAATAGCTGCAATTTCAAAACCAACAGACTAGATGGCGATAGAACCGTTTCTGCACATCGGAGGTACATGAGCGAATCGGCGATCATTATTTTTGCCAGTGGTGGCGAGGGGAAATACCCCTCATCGCCCCTCATCAACGGATGAGTTTGGTAAAAGGAATGATCGATCCGATTCGTACCTTCCTCAAAATTGTCTTTAGCTAGCATTCTACTTTCTCTATAGAATATTTACACTGCCGTACTTTAACTGAACTATCGATTAAACACCTTCATCTCCTCATCTATTGTATACAATGTTCACTTTAAGTGTGATATTTACGTTAAGCATCTCCAACTATTTGTTTTGTATAGTAGTCTCAATGTAAGTTCGAGATTTGATGAAATTTTAGCAATATGTATTTGGATTTTTGGCAAGCTAATAAATAGGAGCGTTCGGTATACATTTTAATACCCAAAATTTAAAATTCCCTCGTAAATCGAGATTATAAACAACAGTAGAGATCCACAGGTGTTCAACGGAATCTCTTTGGATAAGTTTTACGAAATTGTGCATAAATGTAGGCAAATACGGGCTATTCCGGTAGGCTCTGAATTCGCCGATCTTCGTGACTTTCCAGGGTGTCAATTCAATAAAAACCGAATTCCCTGATATTCCCTTCTTTTATCTAGTTCGTTTATTTGTAAGGCTCAGTCGCGTTAGCTTTACGGAGCCGATAATTCATGGTTCTTTGTTTGTAACTAAATTCACTTAATTCTATGTCTAGTAGGAGTTGGGCTAAATACTCGCGGCTTAACCGAGGTTAGAGGAGTACATTGTCGAAGGATAGGAAAACATCTACATTGTTACCTGCAATTGGTCAATTGCGGAAAGATGCAGCAACACAATATCATCTGCCAGCCTCGTTCCAGAGAGATGCAACATCGTGCGTTCCTGCAAATAACCTAAATTGTCCTGACAACACTCCAATCTTGGTTCCCGGCATTACCCAACCAGGCCCGGTCAGGTAATATAGGACCTGGCATATGTCCGGCCGGAGTGGACAACGGTACTGCAATTTCCCATCAAGCTTTTTATCCGATTCTAGTTCCGTTTCTTGGAAATTCTGCTACGGTGCAAAAACCTCTCATGAACAAAAATAGGAAAACATCAGATAAGCCACCTGCTGTACCATATACGCCGGCTTCAATGCCGTTTTGGTATTTACCACCTCCGACATTATCGATCCTGTATCCGAGCTATGTGGATTCACACGTTCCTCAGAAGGTGTTACCGGCATCGTACAATGTTTCTGTTCCTGCTACTGATTCTACGAACGGTTTTAATGCCGCATCGCATGCCAAGCCTCCTGGCCGCTTCCGATGTCAACTGCTAACTCCCGCTGCTAGAAAGGGACGTCCTTTGAGCTTTGTATCCTACAAAGTACTAGTTTTGGATAGCCCAATTTTCACTAACACCGTTACCAAAAATGGATTCTGGCCCAGTTTTGTCAGCGTTGCCCCATTCGAGCCTCGCCTTCGAAAGTAGCAATCAGTTACTGAGCTTGTTTTCTCAGGTAATTGCGCAAATTGTGTATGTCCTGCCGAAGCAGGACATGATCACTACACTGACGTAAAAAGTCCTTTCGCAGTTTCAGCCGCTTCTCACCAGGATGACTCTGATTGCAATGCTCAAGTAACTGAACTTGGTTTCTCAGGTAATTGCACGAACAGTATATGTCCTGCCGGAGCGGGAAATGATCACTACACATCCGTACATAGTCCCTCGACAATTTCAGTCATTCCCCACCATGATGACTCTAATGACAACCGTAACGCATACAGGATTCAGGGAGCTGCAATATTGCTGTATTACCAAAACGTTGGAGGCATGAATACAACTGTAGCTGAGTACAAATTGGCCTGCTCGGATGCTTGTTACGATATGTACGCCTTCACCGAAACTTGGTTGAACAGCAACACACTTTCTAAGCAAATATTTTGCTAGCAGTTCGTTCTACTTTTAACTCTCGGTTACTTCATCCACCTAATAGCTGGTCTTCATTTGCGTGTTGTATTTACCCCCGGGTCGACTTGGCGATTCTGAGTTAATCGATCAACACATTGATTCACTTTTTTGGGTTGTATCCAAGATGAATGCGACTGCCGAAATCCTTGTTGTTGGTGATTTCAATCTTGCTTCAGTCAATTGGGCATCCCTCTAGTAGCATCTCTCCTAGATTGCTACAATAATGCTGATCTTCTGCAACGGATCTCCAATGAAAATCATAGACTGCTATGTTTCCTTAGCCGTGAACTCACCTCTTATTGCTCGGTTCAAGAGGCACCCGAACCACTAGTTAAACGTTGTATTTAGACACCATTCCCCTCTGCAGTTATCATTACAATTATATCAGGCTTGCACTTTTCGGGTAACCGTGGACAGCGTATCGTATGACTACCGTAGGACTGACTTCGAGGGAATGGCAACCTTTTTCGAAAACATCAGCTGGGACGATGAACTCCGAGATCGTGACGCGAATGCTGCCTCTTATATTTTCTCGAATATTGTCGTGTATGCGATCAACCAGTTTGTACCCATGACAACTCCACCCATATCTAGTAACCCTTCTTGGGCCAACCACCGACTCAAGGGACTGAAGTCATCCAAACGAGCTGCCTTGAAGACATTTTGTAAACTCCGAACGGATGCATCGAAGAGGAAGTACAACCCCGTTAACAAACAGTACAAGCGGCTCAACAAACAGCTTTATCAAGCCCATCAGTGCCATCTACAATCTAAGCTCAAAGCAAATCCCAAGAGCTTCTGGAATCATGTGAACGATCAACGGAAGAAATCGGGCTTATCTTCTACAATGTACACTACGGATCAAGAAGAATCAGATACGGAGGGAATCGCTGACCTGTTCATGTCACAATTCAGCAGAGGCTTCTGTTCCTAGAGCTCAGTGTTTTTTTTCTAAACCACTCATAGACGTCTTATCAGAATGAATTAGAAGTTGTGATAGGAATATGGACTCTGGGAATACGGGATGGTCCACCGGAAGATCCGCAACACCCGTAAAAGTTGTCAATTCATAAAACTGATCCTTGAGCTCCGGGTTTCACCAGAAAAAATCCAGAGGTCAATTCCAGGGCTGGTAGCGATCACTGCTGTCAAAAATAGTGATTTTAGTGACCATGTTGAAGAAATAAGTGACCAAATAATGACTTATAGTTGTAAAAAATAGTGACTAAAAGTGACCTAAGAGAAGAAAAGTAGTTGTTCTGATGGCACACCAAATAAATGTTTGATGTTTTAGACTTCAATAAATATCTCATAAACACTTATGTACGATCTTCTTCTTCTTCTTCTTCGCATTACAAGCTTATTGCATATCGCATATTAGCTTATTGCGTGCTCTCAACTTAGTGTTCTAAATGCACTTCCACAGTTATTAATTGAAAGCTTTCGATGCCTGTACCATTTTTGCATAATTGGTATAATTGTGTGGCAAGTCCAATCCAGACATTTTCCAACCTGAAAAATTCCTAGACCGGACCGGGAATTGAACCCAGCCACCTCCATCATGGTCTTGCTTTGTAGCTGCGCCTTTACCGACTGAGCTAAGGGAGGCCCCCCTTATGTACGATATGAACCATTAAAACGAAAGATTTAATAGAAAGTTTATGACCAAACCCACGGTATTAGTCAGGGTGTCTAATAACTGCAAAAACCTGAAAAACCGGGAGTCCTCAGGAAACTTTCTTTTTTTCCTTAAAATACCTGGAAGGCTCAGAGAATTTAATAATTTTATTACTAAGGTAAAAAAAATATAAGAAAAGAATTAATTTTAAAATACAAGCATTTAATTTCTCTCATTATTATCATTCAAATTTTGAACGTTATAGATAGAGTGGATTAATCTTCAGTAACAAATAAATTAAAAAAAAAACGAGACTTGAAATGTCGTTTTTTGTAACATGTATATTTCCTAGAAATTTTAAATTTGAACTAGTTCTGGACTTAAAAGCGATAATACTTCAAGAAATTTTCAACAATCTGGAGTTAAATTCCATGCACAGTTTTAAAAGTTCGTGGAATTTTATTAAAATTTCTTAGTACCTCATTTCAAGTCAGTTCTGGGAAAAAAAATCTTTCAGAAAAAAACATCAAATGCAATCTGCTTTCAAAGTAGTTCTGAGGAATTTAAGATTTATTATGAAGCCTGATAGTTTTGGGTAGAATTTCAAGAAACCCTGAATTGAATTGAAAGCAAATTTTAATGAAAACTCTTAGTAATTTCTGAGGAGCAACTCATTCAGAGGAAAATTCCCAGGGGCTTCTAGGGATAATTTCTTAAAGAATGTGAGAGAAAACGAATCCGGGGCATAAGTCCTTGGAATCTTTTTGAAAATACTTTAAGGAGGATTACAATAAGAATAACTCCAGAACATCTTTAATGGAATTCGGAAAAAAAAGTTTGCCAAACAAATTATGAGAAGAAATCTAAAAAATTTGTGAGGAGAGACGCAGCAAAAGTTAGGCTTCTGCTCCGGAAGTTGGACCCGTCCTCTCACAGTCGCTACGTCAACTACATCCTTCCGAAACTACCAAAGGACGTTACGTTTGCCGACAGCGGCAAGACACTCACAAAGACCTTCGGCAGACAGACCTCCGTATTCCACAAACGCTACCAGTGCATGCAGCTACTCAAGTCCGAGGCCGACGACATAATCACCTATGGCGGAAAAGTCAACAGGGCATGTGAAGAGTTCGAGTTCCAGAATTTGAAGATTGATCACTTCAAGTGCTTGATTTTCGTCTGTGGTCTCAAAGAACCACGCTACGCGGACATTTGAGCAAGGCTTCTATTCCGGATTGAAGGTGAAACGGCTGATGCTCCGGTGACAATTCAAACTATGATCGACGAGTTCCAGCGGCTCGTCAACATCAAGTCGGACACTACGATGATCGAACATCCATCAAGTTCGAAGAATTCGGTCCATAGCATTTCGGAGAAGAAACCCGGAAACCAGCATCGTCCACTGAAAACGGAAAGCAAGTCCACTCCTCGTACTCCATGCTGGCAGTGTGGTCAGATGCACTACGTCCGTGACTGTCCATTTTCTGATTATCTCTGCAAGGTATGTAACCGCATCGGTCATAAAGAAGGCTACTGTAGCTGCATCAAGAAGTCTTCAAGCGACTCTTCAACTCAACCTCGAAAGAAGAAGCAGTTCCAGAAGAAGGCCGGTCCTAGATATCAAGCCAAGGGAATTTTCGTGAAGCACCTCGCAAACAGCAACCGGAAACGCAAGTATGTGACCATCAACATCAACGGTGTCATGACTTCGCTACAACTGGATTCTGCAAGTGATATCACGGTGATTTCCAAGAAATTTCAGCAACTGAAACGACCAAAGCTAACTCCATCATCGATCGAAACCTCCAACGCATCTGGTGGACCACTCGCTCTCATCGGAGAATTTCATTGTGAAGCAGTCCTCAATGACATGGTCAAGCGTGGTCAGTGTTTCGTAACGTCATCACCAGATCTCAACGTATTGGGTATTGATTGGATCGACATGTTCAACCTGTGGTCGGTTCCGTTCGATATCAATCAAGTTTCTGCTGTATCCAGACCATGTTTCGCCGAAGCTAAAGCACAGCTGCAAGCCGAGCATCCGGCGGTTTTCGACGACTCGCTGGGCCACTGCAAGAAAACCAAGGTAAAGTTATTCCTCAACCCTAACACCAAACCAGTTTTCTGTTCGAAGCAACCAGTTCCGTTCAACACGATTCCGCAGGTGGATGCAGAATTAACACGTCTTCAGTCTCTGGGAATCATCACGCCGATCGATTTCTCAGAGTGGGCCGTTCCGATTGTAGCAGTACGCAAGCCGAATGGTAAAGTTCGCATCTGTGCGGACTACTCCTAGGGACTCAATGAAGCGCTTGAAGCAAACCACTATCCTCTACCTACCCCGGAGGAGATCTTCGCACAGCTCAACGAAAGCACCATATTCAGCATCATCGACCTTTTCGATGCATACCTGAAAGTGGAAGTAGATGAAGAATGGAAGAAGCTCCTCACCATAAACACGCATCGAGGACTCTTCCAATTCAACCGGCTCGCTCCAGGGGTGAAGTCAGCGCCTGGAACATTCCAAAGACTGGTTGACAGCACGATAGCCGACATTCCTGGTGTTCGGTCGTTTCTCGACGACACTATCATCTTCGGAAGAACCTGGGAGGAGCACAAGGCGCCACTAGACAAGCTACTACAACGTCTAGGGGAAAATGGGTTCCATGTCAAGCTGGAAAAGTGCCATTTCTTCCAAACCGAAATCAGATATTTGGGGCATATCGTCGATCGAAACGGTATCCGTCCGGATCCAGAGAAGCTTCAAGCCATCGCCTCTATTCCGGCACCCACCAATGTTTCCAAAGTGCGATCGTTCCTGGGAGCCGTTAATTTCTACGGCAGATTCGTGCGCAACATCCATGAACTTCTTCATCCTCTCGACCAATTACTGAAGAAGGATTCAAAGTGGCAGTGGAATTCCGATTGCCAATGGTCTTTTGAGTCCTGCAGTCCGATATGTTGCTGACGCATTACGAGAATCAAGCCTGCTACAAGCGGTGCTGCAGTTCATTCGTGATAGTTGGCCAAACGATGCACGATCAGTCGAAGATCCTGTGACTATGGTATGACCAGACACTCCCGGGTAACAAGCTCAGTAGCATGAGACCCCTGAACTGTGTCGCAGGGCCGGCATGTTACTGGGTATTCGGAGGGGCTCCGCGGACAAAGTATGAAACACACAGGAATATTCACATTTTCTAACACTTTTATTTGACCTTTTCTGTGGCGTGTGGGTGTGGGTTTTCACATATATGTGGCGTGTATACGAGAGTTTATAAACGGTACGGTACTCACTGTTGCAGCAGATTCTCATTCGGCGTCGCGACGCTGGCGTTGGCCCACACGGCTGCTCCTGCACTACCGTGTGGCCGGAAACTTGCGGCGCGGGCTGCAGACAGTGTTGTTGCCACTTTGGGAGAATGGCGGATCTGGTGGCGTTCATCAGCCACATACGGCTCAGCAGGCGTTGCTGGCTCGTTTGGCTGGCAGGCGTCTTCCGTCGTTGACGGCATCGGCTGACCGTGGCATGGCCACCTTGGTCGAGCCGAGACGGGACCCTCCTTGGCAATTAAGGCCACCGGTCTGAGGGAATCGTCCCTGACGGACACTCGAGGATCATTTACTATTAGGTTAGGTAGCCATCTTGACTTCCGAGCCGAGCCGTGTAAGACCGTTTTATTTACGGTACGAGGTGTACAAAATGTACAAAAGCACAAGAAGTCCTGAACGGAGGTAGGCTTTCCAGCCCAAACCCTACAAGGGGGGGGGGTTTATTATATATGCACTACACTTAACACTCAACTGGTCTACACGGACGCCTGGTTACTTCTGCCCAATCTTCCAAATCTAAGATGGCTAGCTATTTATCATCCAATTTGCGCATCCATTGTTATTTTAAAGCCAAGATATTCCTCCCTTCAGTAACGTTACGTTGTTGTTTGCAGCGGCACAAACCTTCTCGCTCTTGTGTGTGTCTACTGTTTTAGGTTTAACAAAACGTGAATTTTCCAAACAACAACAACTCATACAAACGAAAACCCACGGATTGTAACCAACTGGTTACAATCCAGAGATTCGAGTCTACTTCAACGGGCGGGAGTCTCTCACCAACGTCGATGGCTGTATACTGTTCCACGACAGGGTAGTCCTTCCGAGCAAGTTCAGAAGGCAAATCCTGAAGCAGTTTAATCGCGGACATCCCGGCATGGTACGAATGAAGTCTATTGCACGCAGTTTCGTTTACTGGCCCGGAATCGACAACGACATCGAGAATTTCGTCCGGCAATGCACTCCCTGCTGCACTGCTGGAAAAGCACCAGTCAAAACAACCCATGAATCGTGGCCCATCCCTGATAAGTCGTGGTCACGCATCCATATTGACTACGCAGGACCTGTGGACGGCTTATTTCCTGGTAGTTGTCGACCCGTACACCAAATGGCCCGAAGTATACGCAACTAAAACCACAACGACAAGAACAACAATCAAGCTACTTACTCAAACGTTCGCAACATTTGGCGTGCCAGAAACCATCGTCTCAGATAATGGTACCCAGTTCACCAGCTACGAGTTCAAGAATTTCTGTGAGAATCAAGGCATTCACCACGTCCGTACAGCACTATTCCATCCTCAATCAAATGGGTTAGCAGAACGGTTCGTGGACACCTTGAAGCGCACTCTTCGGAAGATTCGATCGGGAGGAAGCATTGCAGACGTTTTTGCAAGTTTACAGGTCAACACCAACGGCTGACCTAGCTGAAAAGTCTCCTGCAGAAATAATGTTCGGACGACCGGTCCGCACAGTTTCGTCAATGCTACTACCGGAACACAACCTACATCAGCAGCACAACCGAAAGCAGATGAGCAAAACAAGCGTTTCAACAAGCAGCATGGAGCGATTTCGAGGTAGTTCGTTCCGGGTGATGCTGTATATGCTCAAGTCCATCAAGCAAATTCCTGGAAATGGCAGGCTGTCACAGTAATCGAGCGTGTCGGAAAAGTCAACTAAAACGTTTTCCTGGAGGATAATCAGTGGTTCATCCGTTCTAATGCCAATCAACTGAAGCAACGTGCGGTCGAATCTGGTCCAGATCCTAGTCCAAGCCAAGGACCTAGTCTGTTATCGGTATTCTTCGACGGTTTTGGCCTAGACGTACCATCCGTTCCAGCGACGATACCGACTGCAAGGCTCGACGAACTTGGTCCAGTTGATGAAGAGCTTGGAAGTGATGAGGCGGAGTATTTTTCGGATGATAGTGAGGCAGACAATCCACCACAGCAAGATCCAGTACCAGTTCCGCCAGCAACAAGGGAACGCCGGCAGACTCGTTTACCAGCTAGATTCGAGGAGTACTGGATGAATTAAGAGGGGAGATGTTCCATCCAAGTAATCACGATGTTGCATTCAAGTAATCGCAGCAACCTGCAGCTGCGACCGAGATGGAAAAATTAGGGATTCGAAGTGTAGATGTCAACCTGAATAAACGTATAGTTAGAAGCACTCAAACTTTCTTTATTCTTTGAGAAGAACACTTAAGAGACTTTCAATGTGAGTAGAATTCCAAGGGAAGGAGTGAGATTCAAAAATAAATCTGAAATGAATTCAATGAATATTCGGAGAATCTTTCCAAAGGGTTTCTTATTGTGGTGAATTTCAAGATATTTCCGAGGAAAACTAAAAGAAAATTGAATTCGAAGCTTCATCTCTTCTAAAGGTTTAACAATTCACTAAAGTTCTCTAAACTTCTTTAAAATTTATGTGACTTCTCTAATGTTAACGGAACTGCTCTAAGGTTCTCTGTTCTTTTCTGAAATTCTCAAAACTTCTCTAAGGTTTTTGCAGTTTTCATGAAGCTTATTGTACTGCGCTGAATTTAATCGAACCATCCTAAAAATGTTTAAGCTTCACTGATCTTCTGAACTTATGGGAAGACCCTAATTAAATTTTTAACGTATCTGAAGTTATCTGAAAATCTGCGAACTGCCTTAAATTTTCACTAATTGTCTGAAACTAATTGACCTGACCTCCCCCTGAAATTCTTCCAATTTTCGAAGCTTACTAAACTTCTTTCAAACTGCTATTGTTCATACAAATTTCTGAAGTTTGCGGATCTCCTCTTATGCTTCATAGATGTCTATGAAGTTCTCGAAATGTTTATGAAGATCACTGTCCTTCTGTGAAGAGTTCAAAGTTTTATAGTGACATAATTAATATAGTTCTATGATTTACTCAAGATTTTTCTGAAGTTCATGAAACTTCCCGTAAATTATTGGCACTAATTTAAAACTTTTTCAATAGTCTAAGCTTTCCTGGTGGTTTTAAAACTGCTTAAACGATTTTGATTTTTTTCAAAGTTCTCTAGACTGCCCTGAATTTATCAGTAGTTTTTAAGAAACCGCAACTTTACTGAAATTAAATGATTAACCTTGAAGTTGCGAAAATTTTTCTTAAGTATTATAATAATTATAAACGCTCACTAATTTTCCCTGAACTTATTTATGCTTACCTGCAGGTCTCTAAATTTGTATGATTATTCTGAAGCTATCTGATTGTCCTTGAAGTACACGGAACTTCGCTGAACATCATGAAACCATCTAAAACTATCTAAATGTATTAGAAATTCTCTGGATTTCTTTGAAACTTGCTAAAAGTTCTCGTACTTTTTTAATTAATGGAACTTCGTTGATGTTCCCTAATCAACTAAGCTAAATTTTCGCTTTTTTTTAAGTTCTTGAAATCTCCATGATATAACACCCTTAAAATACTCTCACGTTTCCCGGATGTTCATATAATTTTTATCACGTTCCAGAAATTCTCTCGGAGCTTTGCTGATAATGCCGGGGATTCTCTGAGTTTGTCGAAACTTCTTTAAGGTGTCTACAATTTCTTGAAATCATTTAAACTGCCCTTTGATTTTCTAATCTGTCTTAATGGTCCCGAAGCTTACTTAAAGCTCTAAATTCTAATGAGGATCTCAGTTCTGCTCGGAAATAAATGGAATTCTCGTAAACACCTTTAAATTTCCCAGAAATTATCTGGGCTTCTGTGAAGTTCTTGAAATATTTCTGAAGTTTTCATAATTTCTCTGAAGGTCTCTGTACATTCCTGAATCGGAACATCTTAAGGGTTCTCGATTTTTTTTTCTAAATTTACGATTATAGATCTTTAAACTTCTCCAAAAGTCTGGACTAAAGCTACCGAAACTGCTCTTAAGATCTGAAATTCCCCAAAGATCTCTAGATCTAGCTTTTCTGACGTACTTAGAACTTCTTAAAATTTTACACAATACCCCTAATGGTTTCTATATTTTTCAAATTCGCTTGACACCCTGTGAAGTTCTCTGAATTTCTAGGAACTTCATAAAAGTTCCTGAAAATTTTCGGATGCTAAAAGAACAGCTTTGAGGTTCTTAAAGTTTCCAGTAAGTTACCATATTTTCAGCGTATTAACTTCCCTTATGTTCCCGCAGTTTGTTTATGGAGCTTCACTGAAATTCTCAGCATTTCTTTTCATTACTCAGAACTTCTCTAAAGTTCCTACCATTGTTGTGAAGTTAATGGGACTGCATTGCAGATCTCTAATATTTCATAAAATGAATAACGAACTTGAAATAAATCATTTTTTTTCCTTGATTCTGGCACTTTGAAAATTTTCAATCTTTTGAACTTGTACATGGAATGCGAAACTTCAAGATATTGAATAATTTTAGATCTTGGACTTACTCAAATTAAGTGAGTTTTTTTTTAACTTTATAAAGTGAGAAATTAAGTAAGTGTTAAACTTCAACATTCAATGGATTTGCTGTTTCTTTAAAACTAATTTCCATGTCTTGAAAACGTTTGGGTAAATTGCTATTGTTTTGACCTACAAAACAGCATATTTTTAACACATTTAAAAAATAGCTTTCTTATTATAAGTCTGATTTGTTAAAGTTCTGGAAAACTCAGGTAATTTTATTTAGAAAGATGAGTAGACACCCTGTAGATAGAGAAAGACGATTAAACGTCACAAAGCAAAGAAAGATCAATCTTAAAATAAATTCACGCTAAAAAAGTTGAAAATAATGACTTATTACAAGAAAAAGTGACTTTAGTGACTTGACCTTAAAAAAGAGACTTTTTAGTGACTGGCTCGAAAAAAGTGACCAAGTCACTAAAAAGTGACTCGCTACCAGTCTTGCAATTCATGAAACTGATCCTTGAACTCCGGGGTTTTTACGAAACCACTCATAGACACCTTATCAGACTAAATTCGGATTTTTGACCAGAAAATTGACGCAGAGGAGCACGGGATGGTACTCCGAAAGATCCGGAACATCCGTTAAGTGGTCAATTCATGAAACTGATCATAGAGCTCCGCGGTTTTTGCAAAACCTCTCAAAGACGTCTTATCAGAATTAATTCGAAGTTGTGACCAGAATATGGACAACGGGATCCACGTAATGGTCCACCGAAAGATCCGGAACATACGCAAAAGTAATACGTTCATGAAACTGTGCCTAGAACTCCGCGGTTTTTGCGAAACCACTCATAGATGTTTTATCAGAATGAATTCGGATTTGTGACCAGAATGTTAATCCTGGGGATCACGGGATGGTCCACTGGAAAATCCGGAATATCTGTAAAAGTGGTCATTTCATGAAACTGATCCTAGAGCAATGGTTTTTTCGAAACCTCTTAAAGACGTTTTATCAGAATAAAATCGGAGTTGTGACCGAAATGTGAATTCATGTGACAACAGGATGATACACCGGAAGATCCGGAACATCCATAAAAGGGGTCAATAAATTAAGCTGATCCTAGATTTTTTCTAAACTTCTGAAAGATGTCTCATCAGAATGAATTCGGAGTTGTGATAAGAATATGGACGCTGGGGACCACGTAATGGTCCACCGAAAGACCGGGAACATCCGAAAAAGTGGTCAACTCATGAATCTGATCCTAGAAATGCGTGGTTTTTACGAAATCACCCATAGACGTATAACCGGAATGAATTCGGAGTTGTGATCGTAATATGCCCCCAGGGGATCACGAAATGGACCTCTGGAAGATTCGGAACATCCGTTAAAAACTGATTCTAGAACTCAGCGATATTTTTTTTTCTAAATTGTTGTGATCGGAAAATAGCTCCTGGGGACCACGTAATGGTCCACCGGAAGATCTGGAACATCAAAAAAAGTGATCAATTCATGAAACTGATCCTAGAACTTTGCAGTTTTCGAAAACACTCATAGACGTCTCATCAGAATGAATTAGGAGTTAAGACCGGAATATGGAATTTTGAGTAAACCACATAAAGTACAGTCTAGTTTAACCTGTTACCTGCCTTGTTAATGGTGACAAGATTCCGGTAGGGACCGCTCTCGTTATGAATATGGATTAATTTAGGTTGTTTTGGTGCTGCCATTGAACACTGGGCCAGGAATGCAATCCAGCGGAGCAAAATTCTCATCATAATAGGAACCATCTATTGACATAAACAAATAGTTCAAAACTCTTCCGCAAAGATGGCACCACAATCTAACTTCTTTCTCGGACGTTTTGGAGACTTGATGTCTTGGGCAAAGTTGTTTATCTTGACAAAATAAACAACTCTTTTGAAGATGTAAAATTTCCATAGCCTACTGGTTCGGAGTTATATGGAGTTAAAGAAAAAATGTCGAAAATAGGTTTTTTTCATACTATTTCGATTTTTTGCTTACAACCATATGATGTTTTGTTTTTCTCTTATGCAAATGCATAAAATAAAAAACTTTTGTGAAGAAACAAACTGGTTTAAGCCTCAAATTTTAAAAATATTGTTGAAAAAACGAAAAAAAAACAGCAGTTTTTAACTTTATTATCTTCCAGTGCGCGAAAAATCGCAACCTGACATTTTCAGTAAAAATTAAGCAATACTCGATAAACAAAATATCAAAATTTGAGAGGGGTATAATTTGGTGTTTTTGAGATTTCTCAGAAAAAAATGTGAAAATAACTGTGTTAATTTTAAATATATTGTTTAAATGGATATAACTCGAAAACAGTAGGCTGTGGAGTTTTGGCGTCTTAAGAAATAAAAAGCAGTCGTCAAGTCTTTAAAATGCCATTTCAATGCAGTAAAAAAAAAATTAAAAAAAAAACAAACATGTTCCACTAAAATGGAGAAATCTCAAAAACACCAAAATATACCTCCCTCAAATTTTGATATTTTGTTTATCGAGTATTGCTTAATTTTTGCTGAAAATGTCAGGTTGCGATTTTTTGCGCACTGGCAGATAGTAAAGTTAAAAAACTGCTGTTTTTTTTCTTCGTTTTTTCAACCATATTTTTAAAATTTGAGGCTTAAACCAGTTTGTTTCTTCACAAAAGTTATTTATTTTATACATTTGCATAAGAGAAAAACAAAACATCATATGGTTGTAAGCAAAAAATCGAAACAGTAAGAAAAAAAACCTATTTTCGACATTTTTTATTTAACTCCATATAACTCCGAACCAGTAGGCTGTGGAAATTTTACATCTTTCAAAAAGTTGTTAATTTTGTCAAGATAAACAACTTTGCCAAAGACATCAAGTCTCCAAAGCGTCAGAGAAAGAAGTTAGATTGTGGCGCCATCTTTGCGGAAGAGTTTTGAACTATTTGTTTATGTCAATAGATGGTCCTTATTATGAAGAGAAACTTTGCCGAAGACACCAAGTCGCGGAAATGCTTCGCTTCGGAGTTATTAATTTTGCTCCGCTAGATTGCATTCCTGGCCCAGTGTGCATTGGTGAGTTTGTTCCAGTTAAAAACAATCCGTTTGTTTCCTGGCGGGATTACCTCGATCGCGCAGGATCTGTTTTGCGGTTTTAGAACCACGGTGCAACAACATAGTTGAGTCTTGTGGGGCAAAATACATCACGATTTATCCCAGGCCACTATTGTAGAAAATTGTACCTGTCAGATCTTGGGCGGAACGCTTCGGAATATTAAGAAAAATAGAGAGCACGCTTGATCCAGTATTGACTGGTCTCGAGAACGTAATTTCATTTCAATATCTTGTTTAATCAGGGCCTTAACAATAGTTACGCCTGTCATAACTTGTTATGATGCAAGAGGCACGATAGCCTGAACAATGCGTAAAGAGCAAATCGAAACATTGAAGTGCTTTTTCGTAGCTTTTGGTGTTCGGATTTGTGGCTTGCTTACTGAGCAGAAAAACCCGATCCCAGGTCCTTTCATATTAAAGAGATTTATAATCATTTATGGTCGCTTGTTTATCTTGTATAATTTGTATAACGTGTCGTCGTCGGTGCCGGGTTTGAATGATTACAACAGCTCAAGCAAGGGTATGATGTGAAATGAGGGGCTCGGTGGCCTTAGAGAGATCGTTTTTGCTTACTGATCAGAACATCATGAGTCTGACCTCAGCTCCAGGAACTCGTTTGCCTAGTGGCAAACGTTTTTGTTCAATCCCAAACTCCTTCGCGTTATATGATTGTTAGGACATCAATTCAGCTTATCGTTTACCAAAACGAACCCTGCTGCAATCCCAACCCTCTTACCCAATATCCCAGCGATTTCTCGTGGAAGTGCAGAGGTGTTCTCGGCTTCCATCAAAGCGAGTGTCACGTCAACGCATTTCTTCGGGTTCTCATGATAATTACAGCTGATCTGGCAATAATAGAGTAGCAACCGTGGGCGGTCAATCATGCTCATGCTCAGTATAGTTTAACCTATTAAACATGTTTACTATTTCACACGCTAAAACCGAATGACAAAATTATCCAAAAAGTGCCGTTTGGGGAAAACGTTTATTTCATGAAAAAAGTGATAAAATTACCATTTGTACATTTTCATGTTTTTTCTACGGAAAATTGAAAAAAAAATATTTATGTTAGCAGATTCGTACAGTTATTTCCTATCGATACGTGTATTTGGATTTTAATTTCCTCTATAAATGACAAATTTACAAGCGTTCAAAACCTAACACTATTTTGCCACACTTTTTTTTTTTAATTGCACCCCAGTGTAGTCCACAAAGACGCAGTTCTTCTTGGGTTTCAGAAAAGCTTGGTTTGAATCATGAGATATTGCTACACACAAATTTAAAAAAAAATACACTGTAGAGTTGACCTTCGTTATCTGAACAACATTGCAGAAGACCACTTCCTTCTATCTAGCACCTATCACGAGAAATTTATTCTATTAAAGTCGATAAAACGAACTTTTCTACAGACACTAACAACACCTAGTGAGTCAATTCCGAACTAAATTGTTTACCATTTTCAAGATATTGGTCAATGTATTACGTTTATGGGTTGATATTCTGGTAGTCTTTGCTTATGTTTGCGTTTTAAGAGAATTTGGCTTTTCGTGGCTTTTAGATTTTCTCTAGCAACTTTCGGATTATTTTCCATTTTGAAAGTTGTTTACCAGCTGGAGGATTGCGCGTTTATGGTATTTCTCGAACTGGATCGCAATCAATAAAAGATTGAGAATCGCTGATCTAGAAAACGTCAGCATGAGCATAAGGAGCATGATTGACCGCCCGAGGATACAACTCCGTTATTGCCAGATCAGCTGTAATTACACAGAGAACCAATAGAAGTTGCTTGGGACTAGTTAGCAATCATCCTCAATGCGTAAATACTGATGATCTAAAATTAGGCAATACCTGCCACGTCCGAATGCTGGTCAAGAAAGGAATGGGTAGGAATATGTTGACGTAAACACCTCTGCACTTCCACGAGCAATCACTGGGATCTTGGATAAAAGGGTTAGGCTTGCAGCAGGATTAGTTTTGGTAAACGATATGCTGAATTGATGTCCTAACGATTCAATATCGCGATGGAGCTTGGGTCTTCTGTTCAGTAAGCAAAATCGGTCGCCACTAGGCCATCGAGCCCCTTATATCACAAAACGATCAAGTTTCCATTCAACGTGTTGTTACTAGGTTTCGATACCAGCGGTGACCTCACCGAAGACGACAACAACTGCTCTTGAGAAGGATTTGATATGGATTTCCGATCAACACGTCTTTCCAAAAACTCAAATATTACTTCTTTTACGTACCCGTCCCTCCAACCGAATTCCGTTACACCTTATATCATATTATGCAATAAAGCCGATTTAAAGCATTACTCTATAATGTGAAAAAGCTTGATTTTCTGCTCAGTACGCAGAATTGGTCGCCGCAAGGCCAGCGAGCTCCTCATTTCACAAAACAATTACGACCAAGTTCCTGTTTAACTGATTTCGAACTACTGTTGAGAAGGATTTGTTTTAAATTTCCGATCAACACGTCTTTCCTAAAACTCGAATATTGTATTTCTTTTAAGTACTCGTTCCTCCAAACGGATTTCGCTTTATCTCATATTTAAAAAAAAAAAAACAAATCCGATTAAGCGTTGACGTCTCTTTTGAAATTCTCAATCAGACTGCTTTCAGGAATAATGGTGGTGAGTAAATATTGAGTCGAATTTACTATTATCATAACAATTATATAAGGAAAATAATTAAAAGAATAAATTGGAACGGACTCACCAAACGATTTCTCGGGTTGGTTTACTGAGCACGACAATAGGTTAGTCTATTCTTAGTGTCGGTGATTACGTCCGTTGATGAATACAAGCGAATTAAAAATCCTGTGTCACCAATCAGTTGATCGGCAAGATGATGCCAGCAGATGACTTGTGGTCGAATGGATTCAAGCTGCTAATCGGAAGAGCTGACCCATTCGTAAGAAATGCAAATAGATGATGATGATCGGTGGTTGAAGAGGTCTCGAATGACCAATAGAGCAAATGAAATCGACGTGAAACTCGGTTTTTCTCTCAACAATTCAACGTCCAACGCATTCTAATACTTACACGTAGGATAATGCGCAAAAATAAAATGTTTCGTAATCGACGTTTTTCTGGTCGATCTGTCCTTGTGAAGTCTGAAACATACACGTGAATTCTTTCGTTTCTAAAAACATGTTTTATGACGGCAATAAAAACATGTGCTTCATATGTAAATTCGGGCATTACCAGATGAGATCCTTACTCAACCGAGGATTATCGCTACCGTTAGATTATTGTTACTTTCATAACAGGTTCCTGGGCTAAAACCCGGAAGCACCTACCCAAACTCAGTGGAAAAGAGCTCCTCGAGAAACGACAAACCAGAGGACTTTAAGAGTAAATGAAATTTTGCCGAGAAGTTTACCGAATCGAATCTGCCTCGGATGTTCTCTGAGGCATACTCTTTCAGTTACCCCATTACAGCACTTTTGAATACTTTCGAAACTCTGTCACCACCCAATCACATTGGCGACAACACTAATGAGTGCAAATACAACCGATACACGATGGCATCATTGCTTCGAATCATCCCGCCCCTTAACGTGGGGACGAAGAAACGGACAGGTGCCCAGGCAGGCAGCCGAAGAGGCTTGCTGTTTCCCCCATTAAAACTAGATTAAATTAATTTTCAAACAATATGTCTCGTCGTTGTCGGTCGTCGTTAGCGATTCGAGAACTCGACTGCGATGATGCTTGTCGACGACGACGACGAGGTCGCTATTGTGTGTGTTTACTTTTTTTTTCCTTCGCATCGTCGTCCTGAATCTGCTGGACGAGTGCTGCGGAAAATTATATAAGCGCACCGACTGCGAGGGAAGTAGACACGGCAATGGAAACCATCCCCATTTCGCAACTCCCGGAACAACACTTATGATACTTTATGGTATATAATAATAAGGTGCGCGTGGCTGAAGGACTTTTCGGCGGGAGTCGGCGGATGGTGGCCTGGATATCTGTATGTGTACCACAGCAGCGCGAAGCACAAAGTGCATTCACTGCAGCTAGCGCTCGTTTCGGGGGATGCTGCTATGGTGCACTAGCTAGCAGTTAGTGCATCCTGGGACTGAGAGCAAACAGAAGCAAAAGGACACCCCGAGCAACCCGGTCGCCGCGTGGAAGGGAAGAAGCTGCTTGCTCGGTCGGATGGTCTCGGTTCTGTGATACGACGATGAATGTGGGTGGGTGGTTGGGTGGGTTGTTTGGTTTGCTTCCGAGAACAACGGGCATCCAACTAGTAGAACACGGTTGAACGCGGGTTGCGGTACTTCTAAACAGAAATGGCAACAACGACAACAACAACAACAGTAGCAATGAAAATAACATACATACATGTGTGCACACACACACACACACACACACCCACGCGACATGAATAATCATAAAATCGATATTCGACCAGAATGTGGCCCGTTTCTCGAGGAGCTCTTTTCGGCTGGGTTTCGGTAGGTGCTTCCGGGTTTTCACGCAGAAAAATGATTGGAACTGGGTTGTTTTGGAAGTAACGGTAGGATAGGTAGGATCCCATAGTTGTGAAGCCATAACCCTCAGTCGAGTAAGGATCTCATCTGATAATGCCCGAGTTTACATACGAAGCACTTGTTTTTATTGCCATCGTAAAATATGTTACGCGAAACGATTTCGGAAACGAAGTCACGTGTATGTCATTCAGATTTAACAAGGTCAGATCGACCACAAAAATTCAAAGTGACACATTTTATTTTTGCGAATTACCCTAGCGTGAAAATAAGTTTTTTGTTTGAGAGGCTGAATGCACTTCTGCATCGCCACGGATGTCACTGGAAGGATTGTTATAACTTAAATCTAGTGATGATATAATAAGGCATGGGTATTGTAAGGAAGGGGACTGGTTTAAGACTGAACTCTCGACTTTCTAAGCAGAAACGGTAACCACTAAACTACAGAGCCTCGTCACGCCATTCTAAAGCTACCATCAGACTAGACAGTTTCTCTGTCGCAGTTTGTTTGCCACAGACTTGGCAATATTTTGCTGTGAATTACACAACGTTGTGATTCGAAAATCTTGGATGTAAATTGGAGGAAAACTTGTTCATGGACACGACATTCTGTTGGCATAACTAATGGACTGGAGCAATAATCATGGCGAAGTCGTGATCGCCTACAATGTGCAAAATTGAGACGGAATTGAAAAGGAATGGAGACGGAATTTATACAAAATTTAGACGGAATGGAAACGGAAAGAGCAAATTTGAGACAGAATTGAAAAGGAATTGAGATGAAATTTAGACGGCATTCAGACGGAATTGAGATTAAATTGAGACCGAATTTAGACGGAATTTTGACGAAATTGAGGACGAACTTCAGACAAAAGACGGATTTTACACGAAGGTGAGTCGGAATTTAGACTGAATGTTGATGACATTGAGATGGAATTGAAACGAAATTAAGACGGAATTGGAACGAATTTTAGACACAATTTTGGCGGAATTGAGATGGAATTTCGATGGAAATGGGATGGCAAATTTTAGAAGGACTTGAGACGAAATTGAGATGGAATTTAGGCGGAATTTAAAAGAAATTTAGACGGAATTTAGTCGAAAATGAGACGGAATTTAGATGGAATTGAAAAGGAACTTCGACGGTCTGGAAAAGGAATTGAGACAAATTTATAAGAAAATGAGACGGAAAGTAGACTAAATTGAGATGAAATTTAGACGGAATTGAGATGAAAGTGAGACCGAATTTAGACGGAATTTTGACGAAATTGAGACGAAATTTCGATGGAATTGAGGACGAAATTTCGATGGAATTGAGGACGAAATTCAGAAAAAATTGAGACGGAATTGAAACCGAAAGTAGACTAAATTGAGATGAAATTTAGACGGAGCTCAGACGGAATTGAGATTAAATTGAGACAGAATTTAGGCAGAATTTGGTCGAAATTGAGACGAAATTAAGACGGAAATTAGACGAATTTTAGAAGGAATTGAAACGGAATTTTGACGAAATTTAAACGGATGGACTTTAGAAAGAATTCAGACGAAATTGAGACGGATTTCACACGAAGTTGAGTCGGAATTTAGACTGAATGTTGATGACATTGTGAAGAAATTGAAACGAAATTAAGACGGAATTGAAACGAATTTTAGACGGAATTTTGGCGGAATTGAGATGGAATTGCTACGGAATTCAGACGCAATTTCGATGGAAATGGGATGGCAAATTTTAGAAGGACTTGAGACGAAATTGAGATGGAATTTAGGCGGAATTTAAAAGAAATTGAGTGGAAAATGAGACGAAATTTAGATGGAATTGAAAAGGAACTTCGACGGTCTGGAAACGGAATTGAGACAAATTTATAAGAAAATTAGACGGAATTTAGACGGAAAGCAGACTAAATTGAGATGAAATTTTGACGGAATTGAGAAGAAATTGTGACCGAATTTAGACGGAATTTTGACGAAATTGGGATGAAATTTCGATGGAATTGAGGACGAAATTCAGGACGGAACTCAGACGGAAATGAGAATAAATTGAGACAGAATTTAGGCGGAATTTGGTCGAAATTGAGAAGAAATTAAGACGGAAATGAGACGAATTTTAGAAGGAATTGAGACATTAAGGCGGAAAGTAGACTAAATTGAGATGAAATTTAAACGGAATTTTGACGAAATTGAGACGAAATTGCGATGGAATTGAGGACGAAATTCAGACAAAATTGAGACGGAATGGAAACCGAAAGTAGACTAAATTGAGAAGAAATTTAGACGGAATTGAGATTAAATTGAGACCGAATTTAGACGGAATTTTGACGAAATTGAGACGCAATTTCGATGGAATTTAGGACGAAATTCAGACAAAATTGAGACGGAATTGAAACCGAAAGTAGACCAAATTGAGATGAAATTTAGACGTAACTCAGACGGAATGGAGATTAAATTGAGAAAGAATTTAGACGGAATTTAGTCGAAATTGAGATGAAGTTTAGACGGAAATGAGACGAATTTTATAAGGAATTGAGACGGAATTTTGACGAAATTTAGACGGTATTTCGATGGACTTTAGAAAGAATTCAGATGAAATTGAGACGGATTTCACACGAAGTTGAGTCGGAATTTCAACTGAATGTTGATGACATTGAGACGGAATTGAAACGAATTTTAGACGGAATTTTGGCGGAATTCAGACGGAATTTCGATGGAAATGAGACGGCGAATTATAGAAGCACTTGAGACGAAATTGAGATGGAATTTGGGCGGAATTTAAAAGAAATTTAGACGTAATTTAAATGGAATTGAAATAGAATTGAGACGGAATACAGACGGACTGAAAACGGAATTGAGACAAATTTATAAGAAAATGAGACGGAAATCAGAGGCGGACTAAATTGAGACCGAATATTGACGAAATTGAGACGAAATTAAGAAGGAATTGAAGACGAAATCTAGACAAAATTGAGACGGATTTTACACGAAGTTGAGTCGGAATTTAGACTGAATGTTGATGACATTCGATGGAATTGAGATAGGATTGAAACGGAATTTAGATGGTATTGAGACTGATTTTAGACGGCATCGAGACAAAATTTAGACACAATATAGTTGGAATTTAAATTGAATTTTGACAAAATTGAGGCGGAATTTAGACAGGTGAATTTTAGACGGAATTAAGACATAATTTAGAGTGAATTTGAGGTGGAACTTAAGAAGGAAATTGAGACGGGATTTAGCGACATTGAGACTGAATTAAGAGTGAATTTGGAACGTAATTTAGATGGAATTGAAACGGAATTGAGATAACGGGATTAAGATGAAATTTTGGCGGAATTTAAAGGAGTTTCGACGGAATTGATACTCAATCATTTGAGACTACATTTAGACGGAATTTAGGCGAAATTTAAAAGAAATTTAGATGGAATTAAGGCGAAATTGTGACGGAATTTAGATGGAATTGAAAAGGAATTTAGACGGAATATAGACGGACTGGAAACGGATTTGAGACAAATTTATACGAAAATGAGCTGGAATTTTGACGGAATTGAGACGGAAAGTAGACTAAATTGAGATGAAATTTAGACGGAATTGAGATTAAATTGAGACCGAATTAAGTCGAAATTGTGACGAAATTGAGACGAAATTTAGAATGAATTGAGGCCGAAATTCAGATAAAATTTAGACGAATTTCACACGAAGTTGAGTCGCAATTTAGACTGAATGTTGATGACATCGAGACGAAATTAAAACGGAATGGAAACAAATTTTAGACCGAATTTTGGCGGAATTGCTATGGAATTTCGGTGGAAGAGGACGGAATTGGGACTGAATATAGACGGAATTGGGGTTGAATTGAGACTAAATTTAGATGGAATTGAGACAGGATTGAAACGGAATTTAGATGGTATTGAGACTGATTTTAGACGGCATCCAGACGGAATGGAGACGGAATTGAGACGCAATATAGTTGGAATTGAGACGAAATTTAGACGGAATTTAGACAAGGAATTTTAGACCGAATTAAGACATAATTTAGAGTGAATTTGAGTGAAATTGAGACGGGATTTAGGCGACATTGAGGCGGAATTGAGAGTGAATTTGGGATGGAGTTTAGATGGAATTGAAACGGAATTTAGATAAAATTGTGGCGGAATTTAAACCTAGTGTAGACGAAATTGATACTAAATTCCTCATTATTTGTGGCAACGAGAAGATGGAATTTAGATGGAATTATGACGGAATTTAAAAGAAACGCGAAATTGAGACGGAATTTAGATGGAATTGAAAAGGAATTTGGAAGGGAATTGAAACGGAATTGAGACGGAATACAGACGAACTGGAAACGGAATTGAGACAAATTTATAAGAAAATGAGCCGGAATTTGAGTAGACTAAATTGAGAAGAAATTTAGACGGAAATCAGACGGAATTGAGATTAAATTGAAACCGAATTAAGACGGAATTTTGACGAATTTGAGACGAAATTTAGAAGGAATTGAGGACGAAATTCAGACAAAATTGAGACGGATTTCACACGAAGTTGAATGTTGATGACATCGAGACGGAATTGAAACGAAATTAAGACGGAATTGAAACGAATTCTAGACGGAATTTCGGCGAAATTGAGATGGAATCAGTGTTGGAAAAGTTCGCGATATTTCACGAAGTTCTCCAAGGGAAAAGTTCACGAGTCATAGTGGTTTTTTGTGAACTTTTCCATCACTGGATGGAATTTCGATGAAAATTGTGACAGACTTGAAACGAAATTGAGCTGGAATTAAGGCGGAAGTTAAAAGAAATTTAGAGAATTTAGTCGAAATTGAGACGGAATTTAGACGGAATTGAGACGGAAAGTAGACTAAATTGAGATGAAATTTAGATGGAATTGAGTTTAAATTGAGACCAAATTTGAACGAAATTTAGAAAGAATTAAGCACGAAATTCAGATAAAATTGAGACGGACTTGTACACGAAGTTGAGTCGGAATTTAGATATCATTGTGACGGATTTTAGACGGCATCGAGACGAAATTGAGCCGGAATTGGGACGAAATTGAGACAGAATTTAGACGAAATGTAGTCGGAATTTAAACTAAATTTAGACAAAATTGAGACGGAATTCAGACAGGTGAATTTTAGATGGAATTTAGACATAATTTAGAGTGAATTTGAGGTGGAAGTTTGACGATATTGAGAAGGAAATTGAGGTGGGATTTAGGCGACATTGAAATGGAATTGAAACGGCATCGAGATAGATTTGGCGCAATTTAGATGGAATTTTGGCGGAATATAAACGAAGTTCAGACGAAATGGATAGGAAATTTAAACGCACGTTAAACTGGAATTTAGATGGAATTTGGTCGAAAATGAGACGGACTTGTGACGGAATTTGGTCGAAAAAGAGACGGACTTGTGTCGGGATTTAGATGGGATTGAGAAGTAGTTGAGGCGGAATTTAGTGGAACAATTTCCAAGACGACATTTAGGCGAATTTAGACGTAATTTACACTGAATTTTGATGAAATTGATTCAGAATTGAGTCGGAATTGAAATGAAATTGAGACGGAATTGTGACTGAATAGAAACGAAATTTAGACGAATTGTTTTGGCATTTAGATGGCATTTACCGAAATACAAACGAAATTCAGTTGGAACTTAGACGGGATTTAGACGATATTGGGACGGAATTTAGACAAAATTGAAAATAAATTGAGGTGAAATTGAGATGGAATTGAGAATGAATTTAGATGGAATTGAGAATGAATTTAGATGGAATTGAGAATTAATTTAGATGAAATTGCGAAAGAATTAAAACGGAATGAAGATGGAATTGAGACGGACTTCAGGCGAAATTAAGACGAAATGGAAGTCGGAATTTCGACGAAATAGAGACGGAATCGCGGTGAATTTTAGACGGAATTGCGATGGAAGTGGGACGGAATTGAGATGCAATTGGGACTGAATTTAGAAGGAATTAAGATGGAATTTAGACGAAATTGAGACGGCATTTAGACGAAATGGAGTCGAACTTGTGACGGAATTTAGACGGGATCGAGAAGTAATTGAGATGGAATTTAGTGGAAATTGAGACGAAATTTAGGCGAATTTGCACTGAATTTTGATTAAATTGATGCAGAATTGAGTCGGAATTGAAATGAAATTGAGACGGAATTGAGACGATTTTTGACGGAATTGAGATGGAATTTGGCCGGCATTCAGTCTGGATTTAGACGGGATTTCGACGATATTGGGACGGAATTTAGACAAAATTGAAAAGAAACTGAGGTGGAATTGAGATGGAATTGGGAATGAATTTAGATGGAATTGAGAATGAATTTAGATGGAATTGAGACAGAGTTAAAACGGAATGAAGATGGAATTGAGACGGACTTCAGGCGAAATTAAGACGAAATGGAAGTCGGAATTTCGACGAAATAGAGACGGAATCGCGGTGAATTTTAGACGGAATTGCGATGGAAGTGGGACGGAATTGAGATGCAATTGGGACTGAATTTAGAAGGAATTAAGATGGAATTTAGAAGAAATTGAGACGGCATTTAGACGAAATGGAGTCGAACTTGTGACGGAATTTAGACGGGATCGAGAAGTAATTGATACGGAATTTAGTGGAAATTGAGACGAAATTTAGGCGAATTGACACTGAATTTTGATTAAATTGATGCAGAATTGAGTGGGAATTGAAATGAAATTGAGACGGAATTGCGACGATTTTTGTGGATTTTTGACGGAATCGAGATGGAATTCAGTCGGAATTTAGACGGGATTTTGACGATATTGGGACGGAATTTTTTTTAAATTGAAAAAAAATTGAGATAGAATTGAGAATGAATTTAGATGGAATTGAGAATTAACTTAGATGGAATTGAGACAGAATTAAAAAGGAATGAAGATGGAATTTAAATGGAATGAAGATGGAATTGAGACGGACTTCAGGCGAAATTATGACGAAATGGAGTCGGACTTGTGACGGAATTTAGACGGAGTCGAGAAGTAATTGAGACGGAATTTAGTGGAAATTGAGACGAAATTCAGGCGAACTTACACTGAATTTTGTTTTAATAGATGCAGAATTGAGTCGGAATTGAAATGAAATTGAGACGGAATTGCGACGATTTTGGACAGATTTTTTACGGAGTTGAGATGGAATTTGGCCGGAATTCAGTCGGAATTTAGACGGAATTTCGACGATATTGGGACGGAATTTAGACAAAATTGAAAAGAAATTGAGGTGGAATTGAGATGAAAGTGAGACAGAATTAAAACGGAATAAAGATGGAATTGAGATGGATTTCAGACGAAATTGAAACGAAATTAAGACGAAATGGAGTTGGAGTTTCGTCGGAATTATGACGAAATAGAGACGGAATTGCGGTGAATTTTAGACGGAATTGACATGGAATTGCGATGGAAGTGGGACGGAATTGAGATACAATTGGGGCTGAATTTTGAAGGAATTATGGAGACGGAATTCAGGCGGAATTTAGAAGGAATTGAGACTCCTGAAGAAAATTCCTCCTCACATACTGATACTACAACGAGAACAGGAATAGGAGAAGCTCAAAGAGAAAATCAGGAACTCTTGCTGAAGTCAATGCTCAGGCAACTACTTGGGTTAGTTCAAGAAACCTGCTGGAGGAGTCCAGGAAACACCCTTCAGATTCTTAAGGGAACCTTAAAGATTTGATTAAGAAATCTCCAGAGAAGTTTCGAATACCTCTTAGGCTGTTCTCGGGTAACGGAATATTATCGGAATGTTGAGGGAGCAGATTATCTTTAGAAACGTTCAATTGAGTTCAAGCACAGACAAAGCTCGAGCTTAGGCAAGCTCAGGAAATCTTCAACAGATTTTTAGAATACCGCCCCGAAAAGGTCTAGGAACCTGAAGGGCAGGAATTATGGAAATCTGTTTGAAAATTCGGGGTTCTTCCTTCCCAAGAGCTCCCTGGACCTCTCACACATGCCTCGAGGTTTCCTTAGATTTTTCCGCAAGTCGAAAAGTAATAGAAGTTTAGAGAACCTCCATGGAAAAACGTGACAAAATCAAAAATATACCCTCAGAGGTGAGCCAAGACACCTGTAAGCTACCTGTACCTTCCTCTGGGAGGTAAGCGAAGTACAGGAAACTTCCAAGTGATTAAGGTAATTTTTAGATAAGGAAATCACCAAGGAGCGCTCAAAAAGCCACCGAAGTCAAAGTTCAAGAAATCTCAAAGAGAAGCCTAGGAAACAACGAGAGATAATATAGGTAATCTCCAAGCGCTGATTGGGATACCTTCAGCGGCTATCCGAGTAACCCCAGGAAGTTTCTTGATAACGGATCGTCGAAAAGAATTTTTAAACACCTTCAGATGCTTGAAGACAAAATTCAAGAAACCTCTGAGGAAGCTCCCTCTTAAAAGCTGAAAAAATGCATTGACAAGGTCGAACTGGAGATTTCTATCGATTTTGAGAAAATCAACGTTTTATGTTTTTTGTTTACTATGAATTTACTGAGTTTTTTCTTTCAGTGTATTTTTTTCTCAAAGAACATTTAATTACCTACAACTTTTCTCAGATGTCATTGTGATCAGATCAATCATTTTCATGTGATGATTTTTTGAAGAAAAAAATATTTTTTTAAATACGCCTTTTTCAACAGTTACTCTGAAGGAAAAAAAATCGTATTTAAATTAAAAATGCAACCATTGGTAGCCGCGTATCTTAAACGTTGCCGTAATGTTGTTTTGCAAAATTTTGTGTTGAAACAGGGTTCTAATTAGGTTTGTCAACGACATTTACTGATTGATGCACTGATTCAAGATCAACCAGCGTGCACGTCACACTTCACGGGAGCCAAATGTGCCAACAATCCAAAGTAATATACCTAAATGGCATTTGAGCAAGCACCCACCCAGCAACCGAACGACGAATGCTACCACCCCATCATCGTGAGATAAAAGCCAAACTTTGTTCCACTAGAAATGTACGTTAGTAGGTAGTGGCTTGTGCTAAGTTGTGCATGCGAAAGCGAACGTATAGAATTGATACAGCAACAGCTTTAGAGCAGCAGCAGCAGCAGGAAAGACAGACGGAAAAGGAGTCACCGAAGCTCAGCGGTAGACTGCAACACAAATCATGTCGACACACACAACAGTGAATTCTCCAAGCTCCTAGCAAGATTTTTCATCTTGCGTCTTCTTCTTTCCTAATGCTTCACACATAGGCACCCTTCTATCCCGAAAATAAGAAGAAGCAAAATAACCTTGTGTAAAAAAGGAAATCGAACGATATTTTCTGCCTTCTGCTTACGTTGCCACCAAAAGCTTATTCAAGAAAAAAAAAACCCCGGCCGTAGAAATAATTCGATCGATAACCAACGGGTATGATGATGACGTCCTTCCGTTTGCTGGTTATCATTCTTGTACGTAATTTCGTAAGGCTATGACACTTACCCTAGCTCCCAGGAAACGGGCCTCGAGCAGTTCCTGCTTGCGAGGATCCAGTGCTGCTTGGAAGTGCTCCATCTTGATTGATGCACCTGAAAATAGAAATTGAAAATTGATAATTCAAAATTGAAGTTCGAAAATGAAAGTGAAACTTGTAAAAAAAAGCTGAAAATTGATACTTAATAACTGAACATTGAAAACGAAAGTGAAACTTAAATTTAAAAAAGCTGAGATTTTTTTTATAATGCGTTTATTTTTCCAGGCTCATTTGCTGAAGCTTTGCGGAGCCGATATTCATTGTTTGGATCACAAAATCACTTAAAACTAACGTTAGAAGAGCGGGGACCGATTACTCGCGGCTACCGCGAGGTTAGGGGTAGCAAATTATAACAAATGTATGGCAGGGTAGGGATTGAGAACACAAGGTTTGGAGAGCAATGTGCTCTTGAGAAAAAAGGTGAAAATTGAACGTTGAATTTTTATTTCATCAAAACGGACCCATTCCATGAGGTTATGCACCACCCCAAACCAGATTTCAGTGCAAATCTAACAAGAACGCTATCTTATCCAGAACTGATTGAATTTTTTAAATTCAGTCTCGTTTGAAACAAACCATTATCTAGTATTTCAAAGGGCGAAAGTGGGGTAAGATGGCCACTCTAAACCACATCCTTTGGCCATTAAATTAGTGAACATGTATGTAAAGCGCTTCTTTAGTGTACTGCAAAACATCTAGAAAAAATACAAAGCGACTAACATAGTGGGTAATCTAATAATTTTCCAAGCGAGGTCGGGGATTTGATCACTGTTCTGCCGAGAAATTGTCGAAGTCTTATTCCTAAATTAGACTTTTTAAAGTTTTTAGTTCACAATAATGATTGTGATGCATTTGCTCTTTGTGAAAGTTGGCTCTCTTCAGATATCGAGCTTCCTTTTTATGATTTTAACATTATTCGACTGGATCGTGAGGATTCGCGTGGAGGAGGGGTACTTTTGGGGATCGAAAAGTGCCATTCCTTCTATAGAGTGAATCTTCCACAATTTCCAGGTATCGAAGTTGTCGCATGTCAGGCTATTTTTAAAGGTAAGAGCCTTTGTATTGCTTCTGTTTACATTCCTCCTAGAGTCGTTGGTAATCGAAAACAACTTTCAGATATCTGTTCGGTACTTCCTGCTCCACGGTTGATTATGGGAGATTTCAATTCCCACGGTACAGGCTGGGTGGAACTGTATGATGACAACCGTTCTACTATGATATATGACCTCTGTGACAACTTCAATATGACAATTCTTAATAATGGAGAAGTAACACGTCTGGCTGGTCCATCCTCAAATGGAAGTACTCACTCTTTGCTCTAAATCATTATCGTTGGATTTCACGTAAAATGTGATCCAAGATCCCCACGGTAGTGATCACTTGCCGATCATAGTTTCAGTTGCCAGTGGGTTCAATCCGTCGGAACCCGTTAACGTCGCGTACGATCTTACCCGTATTATCGATTGGACAATGTTCAAGACCGTGATAGAGGAAGCCGTGTCGTCGGTAGAAGGGCTTCCACCGTTGGAGAAATATAACTTCCTCTCCAATCTGATCTTGGACAGCACGCTTCGAGCTCAAACTCGGCCGGTTCCTGGAACGTCTTTCCGTAAGAAACCTCCTTCCCCTTGGTGGGACCAGCAATGCACTGAGGTTTATCGTAAAAAGTCCGACGCGTTTAAGCTTTTCTGAAAACGTGGAACACCCGTACATTTCGAAGCGTACTCGGCTCTTGAACGCGAACTCAAGAGCCTCATCAAAGCCAAGAAACGCTGATACTGGCGGCAATTCGCTTTGGAACGCGGCGCGAAGGATGCGTAACCGGTCTTCAAACAACGAGAGTGAGGAGTACTCGGATAGTTGGATTCTCAAGTTCGCGCGAAAAGTATGTCCGGATTCTGCGGCACAGATGATTACTCGCGAAACGACGAATTCGGTAGACGAGATCAGCCAACCTTTTTCAATTCTGGAGCTCTCACTCGCGCTCCTTTCGTGTGGCAATTCGGCTCCGGGGGCTTATAGAATCAAGTTCAACTTGTTGACGAACCTCCCAGACGTCAATTCCTGGAGTTCAATATTGTTCCAGATGATTGGAGACAGGTGGAAAACTCACATCAGATCATAACTCGTATCGTCCCATCGCGATGTTATCGTGCATTCGAAAATTGTTGGAGAAAATGATCCTTTTTCGCTTGGACAAATGGGTTGAGACGAACCACCTACTCTCAGATACTCAATTTGGTTTCCGTAGGGGCAAGGGAACGAACGACTGTCTCGCGTTGCTTTCCACAGAAACTCAGTTGGCTTCTGCAAAAAAAAAAGAGCAAATGGCTTCTGTGTTCTTGGATATTAAGGGGGCTTTTGATTCAGTCTTGGTGGAAGTCCTTTCAGACAAACTCCACGCTTGTGGCCTTTCTCCATTAATTAATAACATTTTGTACAATTTGCTATCAGAGAAACATATGAGCTTTTCTCATGGAAACTCTACAGCTTCTCGATTTAGTTACATGAGTCTCCCCCAGGGTTCATGTTTAAGCCCCATTTTGTACAATTTCTACGTCAGAGAAATTGACAATTGTAAGTGACAACTGCACGTTGAGACAACTTGCAGATGACGGCGTAGTGTCTATGACAGGGCCCAAAGGGGTCGACCTGCAAGGACCCTTACAGGATACCTTGGACAATTAGTCTACTTGGACTATTCAGCTAGGTATCGAATTCTCCACGGAGAAAACTAAGTTGGTCGTTTTTTTTTTCTAGGAAGCATAGACCAGCACAACCGCAGCTTCAACTTTTGGGTAAGCCGATCACTCTTTCCATGTCTTTCAAATATCTTGGGGTCTGGTTCGATTCCAAATGCACCTGGAGATCCCACATTGAGTATCTGAGACGAAAATGCCAACAAAGGATCAATTTTCTCCTCCGAACAATTACCGGAACGTGGTGGGGAGCTCATCCGCAAGATCTTCTAACGTTGTACCGGACAACAATTTTATCGGTTTTAGAGTACGGTAGTTTTCATCAAACTGGAACGTATCCAGTATCGTTGTCTTCGTATCGCGTTAGGATGCATGCACTCGACTCATAGACGAGTCTTGAAGTGTTGGCGGGCATGTTGCCACTCTCTGATCGGTTTTCGGAATTGTCCCTCAGGCTTCTCATCCGTTGTGAAGTTATGGACCCACTGGTAATCGAAAACTTTGAGAAGCTTTTTTAGCTAAACCCTCAAACTCGTTTTATGTCATTGTACTACGGGTACATAACACAGGATATCAGCCCTCACAGCATAATCCTCATCGTGTATGCTTCTCCGACTTCGGCAACTCTGTTAGTTTTGATTTTTCTATGACGCTAGAAATTGGCGGAATCCCAGAACATCATCGTTCCATGATTGTTCCGTCAATTTTCGCTGCAAAGTTTCGCCAAGTTGATTCCGCAAGATCGTTCTTCACAGATGGATCACTAATAGAGGCGTCCGCTGGTTTTGGTACTTATAACGAATTTCATAGCGCCTCTCGAACGCTTCAAGTTCCTTGTTCCGTATATGTTGCTGATCTGGCGGCAATACATTATACGCTAGAAACTATCGCCTCACTTGCACCAGATCACTTCTTTATTTTTACGGATAGTCTCAGTTCTGTCGAGGCTATTCGCTCCATGAGGCCGGTAAAGCACTCCTCGTATTTTCTCATGAAAATACGAGAGATTCTAAGTGCTTTATCTTTAAGATCTTTTCTTATCACCTTTGCATGGGTCCTATCTCATTGCTCGATTCCGGGCAATGAGAAGGCGGATTCGCTTGCAAAGGTGGGTGCCATGGAAGGCGATATTTACGATCGACAAATTGCCTACGACGAATTTTTCTTCAATTATCGTCAACAGTCGGTCGCCAGCTGGCAAAATAAATGGAGTGAAGGGAGTTTGGGACGATGACTATATTCGATATTCGATCATCCCTAAGGTGTCGAAGATTCCTTGGTTCAAAGGGTTGGAGGTGGGTCGAGACTTCATTCGTGTGATGTCTCGCCTCATGTCCAATCACTATTCGCTAAGCGCTCACTTGTTCCGTGTTGGGCTGGGGGACAGCAATCTCTGTGAATGTGGACAAGGTTACCAGGACGCAGATCACATTATTTGGTTATGTGCTGAGCACCGTGGAGTCAGATCGGAGCTGTACGATTCCCTTCGGGCTAGAGGTAGACAACCTAACGTCCCAGTTCGGGATATTTTCGCAAGACGCGATCTGGAGTTTATGCAACTCATATATGTTTACTTAAAGAATATTAATCATAGATTGTAATTTTGATTAACCTTGTGTTTAGTTTGTATTGTGTGTGTGTGTGTGTTTTGTTGTATATTTGTTTATGTAATAAATGTATAATTACAGAGTCGATATAACGTTGATAGGATTAAGTACAAGTTTTAAAAATAGTGAAATTTTGGAATCATAAATCATACTCCAAATCTCTTCTCCCTCTCCCGATCCATACAATTGTAATCCATTAACCTTGAGAAGACCGCGAGTAATCGGTCAAATCCTTTAATGTTAGATTTAAGACATTTATAATGTATAACGAAAATGATAACTTGGCTCTGTAAAGTTTATTCGATTAAGCCTGTAAAAATAAAGCAATTAAAAACAAAAAAAAAAGAGGCGAAGATGTGATGAGTATTTCAAGGGAATCTCAATCTGATAATAGTTTCAATTGATTTTTAAGGGGGATCAGAAAGTTCTTTGTGCAATTCAAAGTTAATTCTGGGCATAATGACTATTATGAAATAACAAAACATAAAATTACTCGCGATCGACGTTGGATTGGTACAGAGACAATAACGTTGTTTTTGTACCAAAAACCGCCAACCCCCCAAATTCACCAGAGATTCGTCCGGTGGAAAGATTTTGGGCCATAATGAAGGCCGAAGTTCGAAAATCGTCAAAGGTGCTTAAGAACGAGCTGGAGTTGAAGAAAGAATGGATGAAAGTGGCCAAAAAGGTCGGCTCCATCATTGCACAAAATGTAATGAGGGGTCTTAAGGGAAAGGTGCGGGCTTTCAGCGATGGAAAGGAAATTGAATAAAGTAATTATGCCAAAACATAATCCATATGTATTAGTTCATTCCCTGACAGTTTCAAGAAATTCCGACTTAAAATAATTTTTTGGCGAACACTTTTGTCTGGTGAATTTTTTTCGAGTACAGGCCTTATTCATTTTGTTTAGTGATCATGAATTTTAAGAGTCATGACGGAGAGCTTGGGATTAAACCCATGATTTTCTGCTCTGTAAGCAAAAACGATCCCTCCAGGGTCATCGAGCATCTCAGAACCATAACGCCTTCATAAAAGTTGACAGTTATGTCTCTTCTTAGAAGTTGATGCTACAGTATTTTTCTCAATGTCGTCTATCGATTCTTGATCCATCGATAGAAGCAACACAGTTTTACCCTTACGCTCGGTCCAAGATGTGAGCATCATTTCTTCACTGTAACCATGTAGTACAGTGCCTGGCTCTAATTTTTTCTTGTCGATGAACTGTGGTGGGATTTCTTTTTTATTGCATCTTAGAGTACCCAAGGACACAAGACCTTTGTCGAGCAAACCTTTAGCTGATGTACTGATGTAAAAAAGTTATTGAAACAAACCCTGCGTCCAGAGTTGTAGAATGGTTTCATCAGTTGTGTTACAACACGCTGTCCTTGATTCTTCTCGGGTTTATCGTTGATTTTTTCCTAATAAATAATAATAATTTGCCTTGTCTTTAGAGAAGATGTCGGCTTCGGCATGTCCTTAGCCTATAATTGTCAGCGGTTAAATAAAGTCGTAGAGTGTTAATTTTCCCAAAAGGATGCTCTGGAGCATGACGCACTAGAGTGATGCAAAATTTGAAATTTTCGCTCCACAATACTTAAACGATTCCAAATCGGATCCTCACTAACCTCTCATAATTTAAACCCATTTGGTGAGAAACTGAGATGGCACAAACCATTTGAAGTTTGTATGGGAATTACTATAGTAAAACCAAGATTTTTGTTCATGTCTATCTAATAATTTACCATATCGGTCTGCTTCAAAAGTTTTCAACTGAACTTGTAGGAAATTTTTCCAGCTACAACTATGCTCAAGACCTCTTTTCAATTAAATGCAAGGATCGAAAGTTATCAATGGTTCAATGCGCTGATGTCTAATGATCATGCTCAATCAACTGCTCAGCAGGAAACAGTGGTGTTTCTGGGGCGTTGAATAGGACTCACAAATCATGACTACTATGTCACACTGCAAAATACAGTGTTGCCTACAGAACAGCTGCTTGATCATGTCATAAGTTGACCAATCTCTTAAACAATTAATAAATTTTTCCTGTCTTGTTTTACATAGAAACAATCTTCAGCAAAGTTGTAGCTGAGAAAATTTTCTATAAATTGGTAAGAACAGAAGTTTGAGCATCAACTGCAGCCCAAACTTTTATGCCGTATCTACATGGTTTTCCTTTCATGTAGACTCTGAAGGCACATCTATCGCGGGAAGGAATCATTCGCTCATCTACAGTCAAATCTATAAGGAATGTTAAGCTCACACATATTTTCTCGGATTTTTTCAGTTATTGGGCGAATCAGTCGCAATAGATCGGTTGCCAGGGTTGGCTGTCCAGAATCTAAGTTTAATGCTGTAGATGTGGCTAGTTTCGCCGCTACCTTCATAGATCGAGCAGGTCGTCTTGACAACGAATCATCGAACCGAATATATTGGCATATCTGCTGAAATCTAAACACACGAAGCTTAATTTAATCACCAAGGAACTTAATTTTATTCAACAAATACCTGTTTCGACTCATGATGGCATGGCTTGTCACTTGACCATAGCTCCCGAAAATTAATTTTGAAATCATGATTTTTCCCAGCACCAATCAAGATTCCAATAAACGCATGCATTGAATCTATATTCAGAGGCTTGAATAAAGTGTCATGGCCACCTTCCGCAT
Organism: Ochlerotatus camptorhynchus; assembly: GCF_037179485.1. Lineage (NCBI taxonomy): Eukaryota > Metazoa > Arthropoda > Insecta > Diptera > Culicidae > Ochlerotatus > Ochlerotatus camptorhynchus. The sequence continues at coordinate 56,117 of NW_027040615.1, forward strand.
TCGTGTATTTTACAATAGTTTCAATAATACTGCGGTCCATGAACACTTCAAACGCATCTTTAGGCGTGTTAATTTTCTCTATATCAACAGTGAATTTTCCATTACTGACGTGATTATGCCGCACAACTGAACTTTTAATAAATGAACTTGAATATTTTTTCCACTGTACAGTTCCACATTAAGAAACATAAATGTCGTCGTTTTCTTCCTCCTCTATGTCTGATTCAAACGCTGAAGCATAATTTTCTACGTCACAATCTACTTCCGCCGTAGCAATATCAATGATACTCTCACAGTCAGAACTAGCGTCACTATCCATTATAAAAATGGCAACTTATCACATTTGACACACAGGACTGAAACGTCATCCATCTATAAACAATTCGAATGAAGTCAAAATCCATATAGAACACTTCGCGAAATCTAACCTAAATCTCCCCATCTCCTTTCCTCACCCGCAAATATTGAAAGTATAATGCCTGATTTGCTATGGTCTCCATTCGTTCCTATCTCTTTCATTCTCAAGGAGAAAAGAGGGCGGCTAAAAGATAGGTTAGCTTTTGCATAAAGGCAATCAGCCAATAATGCACCCCGGGACAAAACGCCTGATATGATTTTTCATAGCATTCCCGTTTTTAATTCATAAATTTGTCAAGCAACATGGATAGTGAAGTACTTACACTAACATTTTGGCACAAAAAATCCCAGAATAAAGAGTAGAATAGCTATGAAAAGCATAATCGGGCGTTTTGCCCGGGGTGCATTTGTCCCCTATTCTACCATACAGTGCATTATCCAGCTTTCCATGCTCGGTACTGGCGGCCTGTTTGTATGAATAAATGTATGCTTCACTGTGCTTTTTGACACTAACTGGAGGGCGTATGTTGTTCCACACGCTATTTCAAAACTACCCAAATTTGGGTGGAATCCACCCAGATCGGTCAAAACTGAACCTACCCAAAAATGGGTAAACTGTGTTGGGAGCAGTGATGGCATAATCCTCACTCAAATGATTTTGTTTTGCTCTTAAGGGCTCCCAATATCACGCGAGATATAGGAATAAAATATCAAGCATGATATTGTTTTTACAAGCTCCTTTGATATTGCGAGACTATTCAGAACATGTAAAATTGCAGCCACGTGTTGACTTACCACAAAAATGATTCTTTGCACATCGTTTTCTTAGAAATAGAAAGCATAGGTTGCTATCTTTCTTTACGCTTCACAGAAGTTACTGCTGCCAGCAGTGATGGAAGTTTCGTTTCGTGTTCGGATGTACAGCAAAAATCTTGAAGCTCAAACTCAACACAGTTTGGTGAGAATTGTAGCCGGGGTTTTGTAAGCATGATGTCATAGCAACCGTATCACAGCTTGTAATATCATCGGCTGTTGTTTGCGTGTTGAGTTTTTGGTTTACGATACTCAAATAAGATTATGCACATTGGTGAGATTAGATCTTTTGATATTTTCACAACACTGGTTGGGAGTGAGAAGTTGACAAATGAACTACATCGACATGAATTCGATCGACATTGTTAATTTATCAACTTGTCACTCCCAACACAGTTTACCCATTTTACCCAATGTAGTTTTGAAATAGCGTACATTTTCGTCTGAGAAAGGGAGGGGTCAAAATCCGAACATCCAGATAGTGTCAAAAAGCACAGGATACATTTATTCATACAAACAGGCCGCCATTACCGAGCATGGAAAGCTGGATTGAAGCACCCCAAGTAACATTGCAGGTTTGGCCACTTCCCCGGGGGCACCAGAACATGTCTGGGAGGGCTAGTGTGACCATGGACTCTCAATAAGGCCATTACCGGCCAAGATTTGTAAAATCATAAAGTTTGATATGTCGCATTGGTCCAATTACATCAAATTAAATGAAAAAAAAAAAAACATGATGCTCATCGTGTGTATACTTATTACAGAACAGTAAAGCCGAATGCCGACCAAAAGTGACCCCAACGGGAACCGGAATAACTCCGGAACCATGTCTTCAGATGGATTCAAAAACTTCAATAGATTCCCGACAAAATGCAATTTGTTGTGAAGAAAAAGATTGAGAAATTATGTTTTTAGAGCTAATTGAATTTTGAAATTTATGCAAATTTAGCCGATAGGCACGCAAAGGTTCAACAATATATCAGTTATGTCAGACAAACTGGCCGCATTAAATGAACTATACCTAATGACTATAATGTGGCAGTATTTTTTTTTTGTAAATTTAAACCGATAAAACCGATTTGTACCTTCCTTAAAAGTTGTCCTAGCTCGCTTGTCTAATATCTATATACAATCTTCACACTGCCGTACTCTAACGGAACTATCAACTCTTGCTTTCATCTACTCCATCTATCGTATAAAAATTACCACTACAGTCTGTTATTTGAAATTAGCATCTTCAACTATGTAAATTTATTTATTTGTACAGGCTTAATCGAAGTCGCAGTATGTTATTGCTGTTCACAAGAGGGTGCTTGTCCGGTAGGTTCTGAAGGACAGAGTGATTAACCTTCTGTTAAAACACACTAATCTATTTCCCTCTCATCATTGCCACTCACTGGGTAACAGTAACAGTGATGTTTATTCCAACAATGAATATTGATCGAAAGCAAAGATATTTTCTACAAAATTTTATAAGATTTAGAATTCATCAGCATCTTTTAATTTTTTTGTTTAATAATCCATAAAATTTTCTTATGGAGTTAACTACCCCATTTCCGGTCTATTAAGCACAACCCGCACTTAGTCTTTCTTAATCTAGCGCAGTTTAGCACCATGCGGAATTGTTATTATTACTGATGATTTCCAAATTTATTTACTTTTCCGTATGTACCGTAAGATTTGATAAAGAGAAACCAATCGTTGAGATATTGTCAAAAGTCTTGACGCCAAACTCCGCCTACGGATTCTAAACTCGGCCTAACGCATAGAAACGCCATTGAAACGCCAATGAATCACTTCGGCCTATCGGATGAAGATAAAAATTGATTCGCTCCGAGCGCTTTTTTTTGTTTTTGGGAATAATGAGTGCAAACATTCATATCACGCGTTCTCATTGACTTCGTTCGGAAGCTTATTAACTAAAGTATCGTACCAAACGCATAATTGACGTATTAACTCTGAAATCATGGATTTATTTAAAGTTTTCTGCTCGATAGGCCCAAAATGGGCGATTAGGCCGAAGTAGTTCTCTAATCAACTAGCTAAATTTTCGCATTTTTTAAGTTCTTGAAATACTCTCACGTTTTCCGGATGTTCATAAAATTTGTATCACGTTCCAGGAATTCTCTCGGAGCTTTGCTGAAGTTTTCGGAAATTCACTGAGTTTCTAGAAACTTCTTTAAGGTTTTCAATATTAGTTCTATTGAAGATCTCGGTTCTGCTAGGAAATAAATAGAATTCCCATAAACAACTTTAATTTTTCCTGAAATTCTCTGGACTGCTGTGAAGTTTCTGAAATATTTCTGAAGTTTTCATAAATTCTCTGAAGGTCTCTGTACTTCCCTGAAATTCGCAGAACATATTAAGGGGTCTCGACTTGTTTTTCAGCACATCATGGAACCATCTTGAATTTATCTAAATTTACGATTATAGATTTTAAAGTGCTCCAAAAGTCTGGACTATAGTTACGGGAACTGCGCTTAAGATCTAAAATTCCCCAAAGATTTCTATATCTAGCTTTTCTGAGGTGCTTAGAACTTGTTAAAAAATTGCACAATACCCCTCAAGTTTTCTTAAATTTCTCAAGTGCGCTTGACACCTGTGAAGTTGTCCCATATTTTCAGCGTATTAACTTCCCTTATGTTTCTGCAGTTTGTTTATGAAGCTTCACCAAATTTCTCAGCATTGCCTTTCATTCCTCAGAACTTCTCCAAAGTTCCTACAATTGCTGTAAAGTTAATGGGACTACAATGAAGATCTCTATCTTTCATAAAGTTATTTACCAACTTGAAATAAATCATTTTTTTTTATTAATTCTGGAACTTTGAATATTTTCAATAGGTATCTTGAACATGTACATGGAATACGAAACTTCAAGACATTGAATATTTTTAGATCTTGGACTTACTTGGAGTTTTCCACTCAGGTAATTTTATCCAGAAAAATGAGTAGACATCCTGTATATAGAGAAAGACGAAACGTCACAACGCAAAGAATAATCAATTTTGAAATAAATTCTAACTAAAAAAGTTGAAAAAAGTGACTTTAGTGACTTGGCCTTAAAAAAGAGACTTTTTAGGAACTGACTTGAAAAAAGTGACCAAGTCACTAAAAAGTAACTCGCTACCAGCCCTGCTACTGTAGAGTGCCAAGTACTAAATTTAAACATTTTGTTGATATTTTTAAATTTCACTCTATTTAAGTAGTGAAAAAGTGACTTTTTGGTGACTGGGATACAAAATAGTGACCTGCTACCAGCCCTGCCCTTAGCTCAGCCGGTAAAGGCGCGGCTACAAAACAACACCATGCTGGAGGAAACTGGGTTCGATTCGCGGTCCGGTTTAGGAGTTTTTCGGGTTGGAAAATTTTACGAATTTCATAAAGCTGCCTTATGAATGAATATTGTACTAGAGTGCTTCTTATATCCTTTTAGCACCTCACATCTTATCCAAGCGTTGACAGACGTGTGTTCTTGATACGGGTCCATCTAGCTTAGCGTTCATGGTTCGAATCCGGCCTGCAGAATTGTTTTATTTCATTTAAGAACATTATCAATGGAACTCGTACCGATTGCTTGTGACTAAAATTCATAAGACAGGCATTGAATATCGATAGTTTATTTCGCAAAGTGTGTCCTTCAACGTCTAAAAAATGTATTTTGTTTACTATGTATTGCAACTAAAATTTCTCAACTTAGTTCTCTTTGTTAACTTGAACAAATGAATCATCTATTTGAGTAACCACATAAATCTATTTTATACAAAACGCAGCCTAATTTAAAATGGTTTCACTCATCCGCCTTCTCTAATATTTGTTTACTGTCGATTATACGGTTTCTCAAATAAATGATTCAAATCGCCTCTTTCTCTCTCTAACGAGCACAATGATAAACAAGCAAATGAAAATCTTCCTCAAACTCAAAAAACCCTAGCCAAGGATACAGAACAGAACAAACCGAAAACTGCGAAACCAAGGAATGCCCTCCCTCTGACCCTCCCTCCCCCGACGCCGCTTTAAGGATTCTACGCTCACCTCCTCCTCCAGCACGGGAACGGCGTCGGTCACTCATTCCGAGGCGTGTGTGATTCCGTCGTGTACCGTGTTGCGAGAGCGAGATAGAGTTTATGTGTGCGAGTGTGCGAGGGAGGATTCAAACGTTCAAATCCGGTTCAGTCCGGTTTACTGAGTTTTCGATCTGTTCCGTTCCGTTCCCCGGATTCCTGGTTCCTGAGGTGTCTGTTGTCTGTTCCTAGAAAAAAAGAGGGAAAAATGGGAACATCAGGTCTGTCAGGTCAGCTGATCGAGATGGAAAAAAAAGCGTTGCTATAAACATCAACAATTACCGCACAGTAGCAGCAATGAGCAATGTGATGACGCATTGTTGGTTTCGGTTCGAAAATAAGCGTACAGCAAAGTGGCCCGCAATGGCCAATTGCAGCGTTCGCGGTAGAATAGCGGAAAAACAATGCTCTCTTTCCCCCGATGGATGCGCTAAAAATAGTGAGGTTACAAGTTGGGAAAATATGATCGGCCGGTCGAAAAATAGAACCGAAAGTGCCAATTTGAGGGAGTTGAATAATCCGCGCGCAATGTGTTCTGTGCGAGTGGGAGGTGTGAAAATAATTGATTTTCGCTACTGGTTCGATTTTTGTTGATGATTGGTTGTTGAATTCTCATCTTATTTCAAGACTCCGAATATTAAATGTTGTTGCGACACACTCTTGATGGTGAATACAGATTTTATTGCTTCAAGCTAAGTTTTGATAGTTGTGAAGTTCAGTTCAAATTTGAGTAATCACATTTCTAGATGAATATTTCAAAAGGTCCAGTCTGCATTCATCGATTCTCTTCATCGAGTTTCTCTTTTGATAACCACGGCTATACAAACAGATTTCACGCTATTTTTGCAACATTGTAGTTGAGGTCCTCCAGCCTGTTTTCCCAGGCAAGTACGTTCGTTTTCATAAACTCCCACTTCCTGATCGTCCATTCGATTCCAGCGTATTTTCGTTCGAGGACACTATTTGTAGCAATATACCAACGCATAGCCCTTCATCACTTTTCAACGCTCCATCTTCACACCACTCTTCAACACAACCAAGCTCATCGTCATCTGACCCGGGACGCCCTACACATAGACAGTACGGAAGCCCCTGACCCACCTAGCTCAGTCGAGCCCGCAGTCAAGCCACCCAAGTCGTCCCGGCCCTTAGTCTAGTGCTGGCGATGGGGTCTTCCAAGCTGCCTATCATGACAAGTATCCTTGCAGTAACACGGTAATTCTCGCTCTGAAGAACTCTCGTTCCATAGGACCTTCGATGCCTGGATTTATTTACCAAACGTGAGAGGTTTGAGGACCAAACTGGACGACATTTTTTTTGCATTTCTCGACAGTACCTACGATGTCATTATGCTAACGGAGACAGGGTTAGACGACAGCGCCAATTCCCTGCAGATTTTTGGAAATTCATTCAACGTTTTCCGTTGTGATCGTTCCTCTTTGAATAGCGACGAGCGTTGCACAGTGGGTAAAAATTGGCAAAACCGCCACTAAATTGAATATCTCGGCTGCCAAACGGTTTCAGTCAACATTTCTCAAAGGAAAAACTCTGCTGAATCGATTGGTGGTGGTCTCATTGGCCGGAGACTTTTGCGTACCTAGATAGAGGGCCGGGATCAACCCGAGTTCCCGGTAAAGTAGGAAATGCCACTGTCTATCGACATAATTTTATACTTTACTTAACGTATATTACTGGAAATTTATAGTACTAAGTATATATGGTGAAAAGACACCATATACGCCCTCAGGGAAACTCTACTGGCCTAAGGGAGGATCCGGAACGACCGATAAAGTGGCCACATTATAAAAAAATGTCCTAGAACCTGGTGATTTTTTCTATGTTGCAGGGCTGGTAGCGATCAATGTTGTCAAAAATAGTGATTTTAGTGACCATGTTGAAGAAATAAGTGACCAAATAGTGACTTATAGTTGTAAAAAAGTGACTAAAAAGTAGCCTAAGGGAAGAAAATTAGTCGTTCTGATGGCATACCAAATAAATGTTTGATATTTTAGACTTATTAAATTAAATTCTCATAAACACTTACATATGTACGATAGGAACCTTAAAGCGAAAAATTCAATAGAAAGTTTATGACTAAACCTCCAAGCTTCTACTACCTGGAAAATCATGAAAAACCGGGAATTCGCAGGGAATTTTATTTTTTCCTGAAAATACCTGGAAGTATCAGCGAATCTTATCTTTTCTCAGGAAATTTAATATTTTTTTTACTTAGAATGCACTTACAATAAAAATATTTAATATTCCTAGTTATTTTCATTCACATTTTGAACCAGAATGGATTAATCTTTAGTAACAAATACATAAATTTATAAATTCTGAACTGAAAAGTTATAATACTTCAAGAAATTTTCAAGAATCTGTTTTCAAATTCCTTGCACAGTTTTAAGGCTAAGTTCCCAAAATATTCCTTGCCTTGAAGTTCTTTTGTAGTTTGAGAAACTAGCCTGATGCTCGCAATAGTTCTCATAATTTCTTTTAACTTCTCTAAACCTTTTCGGTCTTCCTAAAGTTTCCTCAATTTTCCATCTTCTCTAAAGTGCAAAATGCAACAATTCACTGAATTTCTCGAAACTTTTTTAAAATTTATGTAATTTCCCTGCTCTGGAATATCTCTGCTCTGAGGATATCCGTTCTTTCTTGGAGTTTTTTTTTTGTTTAGAGCTTTATTAGCGAGATCAATATCTTTCTCGAAGTTCTCGAAACTTCTCTAAAGTGTTTGCAGTTCTCATGAAGCTTATTATGTAACTACCATGAATTTAATTGAACTGTTCTAAAAAATTTTAAGCTTGCGTGAACTTTTGGACTTGTGTGAAAACCTCAATAATTTTGTTAACATCTATAAAGTTCTCTGAAAATCTGGGAACTTCTTGAAATTTTCCGCTAATTTAGTAAAACTAATTGAACTGAACTCCCCTGAAATTTCCATTGCTTTTGAAGCTTTACTAAACTTATTTGAGATGCTCCCGAAATGTCCATAAAAGTTCCTGAAGTTCTCGGATCTTCCCTTAAGGTTCAATTTACTTTGATGCTTTTTGGAAAATTCGAAAGCAGTTTTTCCGACGCATTATTTCAGATTGCAAAAAGCTCGCACTATTCGATTCCTTTTGATATTTTACACAAAATGACGCGAGCTTTTTGCAATCTAAAATAATGCGTCGACAAAAACTGCTTTTGAATTTTTAAAAAATGCATCAAAGTAAATTGAACCTTAAGTTCCATAGAGTTTTATGAAGTTCTCGAAATGTTTCTGAAGATCTCTGTACTTCAGTGAAATTTTCGAAGTTGTTCTGAAATTTCAGGAATTTCTTTAGGCGTCCGCTCCGCAGCGAAATAATTAATATAGGAGAAATGGCTCTAATATTGGCCTATGGAAATAAGATTGGGTCCATCGCTAAAAATCTGCTATCTATCAATTTTATCTAGATGAACGCGTCATTGGGACGGTACTAATGGATATTTTTGGTTGCTATTGAAAATTTAGTCGATTGCTGAATTTAGTATGGGCCCAAATAAGGGACATTTAGGCCGACATTACATCCATTTCTCCTAGTTCTATGATTTTCATTGAAGTTCTCAAGATTTGTCTGAAGTTTGAATTATCGAAACTAATTCATAATTCCTTCAATAGTCTAGAGTTTCCTGTTGTTTTTAAAACTGCCCAAAATATTTTTCAATTTCCTTAAAATTCTCTAGACTGCCCTGCCTTAGTATTACGGAACTTTGCCTTAAATCACTAATTATCCCTGCAAGTAGTTTTCTATGCTTATCTTAATTTCTCAAAATTGTTCAAATGTTCCGGTATATTTTCTGATATATATTTTTACTTCCCTGAAGCTTCTGAAGTTTTCGGATCAATCATAGAATTCTCGGAATATCCCATAATTCCAAAGAACTCCTTGAAGGTCGCTGCAAATTTCCTTAAGTTAATGTGAGTTTTCTGATGTTATCTAATCGTCCTCGAAGTACTCGGAACTTCACTAAATATAATAAAACAATCAAAAATATTTAATTTTTTAGAAGTTCTCTGGAATTTCTTAAAAATATCGGTGCTTGCTAAAAGTTCTCGCCTTTATTTTTTTATTGTTGGTACTTCGTTCATGTTCTCTAATCAACTTAGCTAAATTTTCGAATTTTTTATAGATCTTGAAATTTCTATGATATAACACCCTTGAAATGCTCTCAAATTTTCCGGATGTTCATATAATTTGTATTACGTTCCAGAAATTTTCTCTGAGCAAGCCGAAGTTTCCGGAAATTCCGGTTTCTGCAATTTTCTTGAATTTTTTTTAACTGCCCTTTAATTCTCTGATCTGTCTTCATGTTCTCGGAGCTTCCCTAAAACTCTCAACTATAATGAAGATCTCAGTTCTGCTTTAAAATAAATGGAATTCTCGTAAACACCTTTAAACTTCCCTGGAATTCTCTGGATTTCTGTGAAGTTCCTGAAATATTTCTGAAGTTTTCATAAATTTTCTGAAGGTCTCTATACTGAATATCTCGGAACATCTTAAGGGTTCTCGATTTTACTTCAGCACCTCATGGAACTATCCTGAATGTGTCTAAACTCACGCTTATAGATTTTTAAACCAATTCAATAGTCTGGGCTAAAGTTTCGGGGACTTCCCCTTAAGATCTCTAGATCTAGCTTTTCTGAGATCAATAGAACTTCATTCAAGTTTCTGGTTCTCCGAATAATCTGGATTGACCGATAAAATGGTCACATTTTAAAAATTGTCGTAAGACCTTGCGGTTTATTCAATAATGTATATACCGCATGCCGTATCGAACGACAACGGCCAACGATGCGTGAACTTTGCAGCCTCTTGCGGTATGGTAGTCCGAAGTACCTTTTTCCTCCGCAAGGATATCCAAAAAGCCACCTGGAGATACCCTGACCAACAACGGTGAAGCAGCAGAAAACGAAGGTGGCACGGCAACATACCTTGGAGCACGCTCAGAAGACGACAGGCTACCGGCCCCTGATCTTCAAGAAGTTGAGAAGGAGATCGGTCGGCTGAAGAACAACAAAGCAACTGGTGTGCTATTCAAATACGATGGTGAAGCACTGGCTAGAGCGCTACAGTAGGTAATTGCCAAGATTTGGTAGGAGGAGATATTACTGGAGGAGTGGATAGAAGGTGTATGCCCAATCTACAAAAAGGTCGACAAGTTGTTCGTGATGGACTGCGAACGACTGAACCAGTTAAAGTATTCTCTTTAGTGAAAAAAAGGTACCGACCAATCGATGAACTTCATCTCCTACAAGTTTGGCGTTCCAATGGAACTAAAATAGAACACTTTGAACCCTGAAACTTGGCCACAGGGCATTGTGTACAGAGAATTCGAGAATTCTGCTGTTCCAGAGACAAATCCCGATGGCTCTCCAACGGGCACACCGTTTGGTTTACCACCCAAGTAACAATTTTGATTTTATGAGGGTTCTGTAGACAATGATTTAGACTTGTAGAATGCTATAAAACCGCGATAAAACCTGCAATGTTACTTGGGCACCACCTCTCGATATGCCAACCCCTGTAGGTACACCCAGTATAACAGTCACCCCTTAATCCCCTCATCCGACGAATCAACAATGCCCCCGATCGCCCCAACACAGTCCCGCCTACCGCCGCCTTCGTTCAACATAGTCGTCTCGGTTCTGTAATTGGTGGTGGAAAGGGGGTCTTCAACCATGCTTGCATAGGCAAGTACCTCTGTGATTTAAGTTTATGTGGTGGGATACCAGGACAGATACCTTTCGCTACAAGCTTTCCACTGAGCGCAATCAAGAGCTTCCTTCTGGCCGTAAACACCCCACGAAACGAGAGGTACTGCGTGTCTTGATGTCAGTGTATGACCCTCTTGGCTTGATATCCCACTACATGGTTTGCTTGAAGCTGCTTTTTTAAAAAAAAAATATGGAGAGAGGGAGTCTCATGGGATGACGAGATGAGTAGAGTCGCACCGATCAAGTTCGTATCAATTCCCCGGCTCGAACTACAGACGGCGGTGATTGGCAAGCGTTTAGCAAGATGCGTTGAGCAAGGCCATTCGATTAAGATTGACCGGCGAATTTTTTCGACAGACGCCCATGATGTAATAAGTTGGCTTCAGTCGGATCACCGGAAATACTCCCAGTTCGTTGCCTTTCGTGTCGGGGAGATCTTAGAAGCTACAGATATTGAAGAGTGGAGATGGATACGAGGAAAAACTACAAGGTACAGCCCTATGGGGTTGTACGCAAGCTGCTGCTGACTGCAAGTTGCCTTTCAAGCGTCTGGTCCGTGAAATCGCCCAGGACTTCAAGACCGATCTGCGCTTCCAGAGCTCGGTCGTTAATGGCCCTACAGGAATTCAGCGAGGCCTATCTGGTCGGTCTGTTCGCCATCCATGCCAAGCGTGTCACAATTAATTCATGTTCCATATTCGGTTTTCACAATGTGTACCCCCATATAGAAATCACAGACGTCCTACGTCAAAACCGTACGGTCGTGTCATGGATGCAACCTCTTATTCTTTTTGTCAACATTATTTTCATAAGGCAAATCAACTGATTTCTTATCGTGAACTTTGCTAACGCTGCTTTCGAACATTTAAAAGTTCAATAAATCATCAAAACCTCTTTCACGTTGGAAATCGATTTGTGGCCCTGAAAAGGACCGATTGATTGTTTGGACGGTATGAATTTACTTGGAGCTAGTGTACTTGGTTACGGCCTTGGTTCCTTCAGAGACAGCGTGCTTGGCCAACTCACCCGGCAGCAGCAGACGGACAGCAGTTTGGATTTCGCGGGAGGTGATCGTCGAGCGTTTGTTGTATTGAGCCAGACGGGACGACTCAGCAGCAATACGTTCGAAGATGTCATTGACGAAGCTGTTCATGATGCTCATAGCCTTCGACGAGACTCCGGTGTCCGGGTGGACCTGCTTCAACACTTTGTAGATGTAGATGGCATAGCTTTCTTTCCTGCGCTGTCTCCTCTTCTTCTTCTCTCCCTTGACGATGACTTTCTGCGCCTTTCCGGACTTCTTGGCGGCCTTTCCACTGGTTTTCGGTGCCATAGTATAGCTGTTCGCTTCGGTAGAGAATAACTGATAGTCGTTTCGACGGTGGTGTCTCGTTTTGTGCCCGTAGCATAAGAAGCTAAACTCCTCCCCTTTTCAGTATTTTGCTTCCCACTGTATGTATTGTACCCTCCCTGTATTAATAATATGCTACTCGACGCAGGTATAAGTATACCCTCGATGAGTGAAATAAACCGACCAATTCATTCTCTGCTTGATCGTCAAGCAGTTCAGTTCGGTGTTAGCTCGGTCTCTCGAGTTGTTTGAAAAGTTCGTGGCGACAGTGTTCGCGCTCTCTCTTTCGCGGTTTGTCGTGCGTGTGTGTGTGCCCCAAAATGGGGAAGCATCGGTCGCGAAGCCCGGCGAAGGTCCAGAACCCCGGTTAAGGAAGCTCCGGTGTACCTATCTCGAACAGGTTTGCTGTTCTCCCCATGGATGGGAATATCCAGCCAGCTGTGTTGGAAAAACGCAGCAAGAAGAGGAAGAAGAATCGAGGCCAGTCCGATGTCACTGCGACGAACGCCAGCGACATCGGTGATTTCGGCGACGCCATCGGCAACGAAAATCCTGCCGGCCCGAGTGCGGCAAAAGTGAAGCTACCTCCATTGGTGGTGAAAAATGCCCATCTTAATGAGCTCATCGCAGATCTAGCGACGCTGGGCGTTAAAGCCGAATACAAGTTGGGTAGAGTCGGCACCAAGGTGGTGCTTCGTACCAAAGCGGAGTATGACTTGGTCGTCGCCCACCTGAGGACTTCCAAGGTGGAATTCTTCACCCACGACATTCCCGGTGAGAAGCCATTCAAGGTCGTCATTAGGGGCCTACCAAACTTCGACCCGAAGTTTATCGAAGCTGAAATCAAAGACCGGTACAAGCTGGCCCCAAGTGCCGTCTATCGGATGACAAGGAAGGACGAAAATGTGAAGGCGTATCCGGATAGCCTTTTCCTGGTGCACTTCCAGAAGGGAACGGTGACACTCAACGCGCTGAAAACCATCCGCTCCATCAATTCCATCATCGTCCGCTGGGAGCCATACCGTGGCGGCCATCGTGATGTGACTCAGTGCCAGCGAGCGGTGTCTGAACTTCGGACACGGCACCCGCAACTGCAACATTAAGCCACGCTGTGGCAATTGCGCTCAAGACCACGCCACTTCCGACTGCCCTGCGGATGAAGCCGTGGCTTTAAAATGCGCCAACTGTGGTGGTGCTCACCAAGATTCCGACAGACAGTGCTCCAAACGCGAGGACTTCAAACGCATCCGAAAACAGGCGGCAAATAACAACCAACCAGGACGCAAGAAGGACAAAGTCCCGGCATTTCGGACGGAGGATTTCCCGCCTCTTCGTGCTCCTCAGCAAAGGCAAGCGAATTCACGGGTGCATTCAGCTCAAGCAACTTCTGGTGATTCTGCTGGCCAAAGCTCTCCATCCCCCCCTGGATTCTGGAGACAACCACCAGCGCAAAACAACAACCCAGATCTGTTTTCAGCGGATGAACTGATGGAAATTTTCGTCAACATGACCGGTGCTCTTCGTAAGTGCCGCAATAAGCCCGAACAGATCCAAGTGCTCGGTAAGTTCATCATCCAGTATGGTGTCTAAACCGCTAACCATCGCTACTTGGAACGCTTGCTCTGTAAGAGCAAAACAGATTGAGCTTGCCGACTTCCTCCGCAAGCATAGCATCGACGTGGTTCTTCTAACCGAGACCCACCTTAAGTCCGGTGACAGCTTCTGGTTGCCTGACCACAACATTATCCGGCTTGATCGCACCAGCTCCAGGGGGGGTGGTGTAGCGGTCATCGTCAGAAAGGGAATCAAGTTTTGCACTCTGCCCCACATCCGCACTTCTATCATCGAGGCCGTTAGTGTGGAGGTGGAATCACCAACTGGAAACGTCCGGTTCATCGCTGTTTACTGCCCACGCCAGTGTACCACAAGCAACGGATTAGGAATCCAATTCAAGAAGGACCTGACCGCTATCACCCATACTAGCTCCCGATTCATCGTTGGGGGTGACCTGAATGCCCGCCATGAAGCTTGGCGGAACTACCAGAGGAACCGGAACGGATGTCTATTGTTCGACCACGCACAACATGGACTGTACACTGTGCAATTTCCGGACGAACCAACCTTCATCTCTCCGTCGGGAAATCCCTCCACGCTGGACTTTTTCCTGTCAAACATCGGACTATCCAAGCCGGAGCCGCACAACGATCTCAGCTCCGACCACCAACCGGTGGTGACTGAAGTCTTTTTTTTTTCCTTTTGGTTTGTTTTTTCCGTCGATCTTGTTTTCCGTGCTGAGCACCAATGCTACCGACGTGCCAGGAAGGCAGCTCCCACACCTGGACCCTACCTATCGACCCATCAACTCATGAACCGGGGACCAACGGCTTTACTTCCCATCCGAAGGAAGGCGTGATCAGAGATGTTATGCCTCAGAACATCCCGGCGGCGCCGACTGGGATTGAACCCAGGCCTGCTGGAGTGAGAGGTAATCACGCTTACCACTACACCACCGGCGCCGTTAAAATGTGACTGAAGTCGGTGTCAACGTGGTTCCTGCTAGAAGCTGCCTGCGTAAAGACTACCACCATGTCAACTGGGTGCAGTACGGACGAATGGTGGACAGCAACATCGATGAAAATCCACTGCTCAATACCGTAGATGACATCGACCGGACGTTGGAAGGACTCCAACAGGCCATATCCGTGGCTGACGAGGCATACGTTCGACAAGTTCCTGTGAGGGGTAAGTTTGTTGCTATTGATTCCCACACCCATTTACTTATTCGGTTGAGAAATGTTCGTAGACGCCGATCTGAACAGGCAGATTGCTTCCAGAATGGACTCACTCTGAAATGAAAGTTTCGGGCGTGTTGTCCAGAATCTGGACGACCGCTCCAGACCATTCTGGAAGGTAGCCAAGGTCCTGAAAAATCATCCCAAACCCGTTCCACCTCTCAAAGTCGAAAATGATGACGATCGGCTTTTAATTACCCCACAGGAGAAAGCAAATGCGATCGGCAAGCATGTCGCTTCATCGCATTTGCTTGGCTCGACTATCCAAAGTCCGCTCGATGATCAGGTTGCGCAATGCGTTCAAAACCTAGATGCCTCCCCTTGTGTTGTGCCTCCGGTGGATACGATTACAGTACAACAAATGTGCTCAGCGCTGAAATACACCAAGAACATGAAGGCTCCCGGGTTTGACGGTATATTCAACTTGATCTTGAAGAGACTCAGCATGAAAGGGCAGTCTCTTCTAACCACTATCTTCAACAGATGTTTGGAACTGCACTACTTTCCAAGCATCTGGAAAATAGCAAAAATCATACCAATCCGCAAACCCGGTAAGGATCCAACATTGTCTTCAAGCTACAGACCAATCAGCCTCCTTTCAGCGCTGAGCAAATTGTTCGAGAAACTCATTCTCAATTGTTTGCTCAAGTTTGTCGAGGAAAATAACATTCTCCTTCCGGAACAGTTTGGGTTCAGAAAGGGGCACTCCACCAATCACCAGCTAGTGCGGGTGATGAATAACATCCGAAGTAACAAAGCTGTATCCAAGTCCACAGCCATGGCCTTGTTGGCCGTTGAAAAGGCGTTTGACAATGTTTGGCATGATGGACTTGTGTACAAGCTTTGTAACTTCAACTTTCCTTTACATCTTATTAAAATCACCCGGAACTACCTCCAGCAAAGGTCGTTTAAGGTATCGTTGAATGGTTGTCTTTCCGACACGTTTTCCATCCCAGCAGGAGTTCCGCAAGGCAGTCTGCTGGGACCCTTGCTTTACAGCATTTACACTTCCGACATTCCTCCCCTTGGAGACGGTTGCGTGTTTTTCCTGTTCGCAGATGATACCGCAATAGCCGTCAAAGGAAGGATGCCTCGCGAAATAACGAACAAACTTCAACGATGCCTTAACGCCTTTGCTGATTATGCCACCACGTGGAAAATCAAAATCAATGCTTCCAAAACACAAGCGATCATGTTCCTCCATCGGCAATCGCCCAAACTGAAACCGGCTCCATCTTGTACTGTAATCATGAATGGCACAAGGGTTGAGTGGTCTTCCGAAGTTACCTATCTCGGGATGTTGTTCGATGAAAAGCTCCTCTTCCGTTCGTATGTAGAGAAAACAGTAGTCAAGTGTTCTGCCTTGGTTAGGTGTCTGTATCCGCTGATTTGCCGCAGATCCCGCCTCTCAAGGGTGAACAAACTGGCCGTCTACAAACAAATCATAGCACCGGCGATCCTCTACGCAGCTCCGGTGTGGGAATCATGTGCACAGACTCACAGGAACAAAATTCAGGTCACTCAGAATAGAGTGCTGAGGATGGTTCTTGATCGTCCTTTCGACACTAGAATAACAAATTTACATGAAGAGGCAGGCATTGCCAAAATAGATTCCAGAATTAACGAAATTAAGACTAAATTTGCACAAAAATGTAATTTATCAGAACATGCTTTGATAAGCAATTTGTATATAGTAGGTTAGGTGTATATAGTAGTTGTAGTTGTAAATAGTAGTTATATGTAGTTTCCTTTTTCAATTTAAAACAAATCAATCCCACCAAGGTGGTCATTCTCTAAAACAGGCCTGATAGGACTGAGAACTGTAATTAATAATTAAAATGTCAAATCAGGCATAACATTTGATAACGGCACAAAATCATTTGTAAACAAACTTTCTAATGCCCTTCACACGCGAACCAAAGTACGCCCACGCAAACCTACAACATCATCGGATAGGGGCAGCTATCACCTTTCCGAAAGTGGTATTGGTTAAGGGCCTTAGAAAGTTTGTTTACAAATGCTTTTGTGCCGTTATCAAATGTTATGCCTGAAATGTACTAAAGTTGAAAAGACGCATCTGTGTCACTTGAAAATTCATACATGTAAACCACACAAACACAAGAAATAAAGATCATTTAAAGTAAAAAAAAAAAAAAGTTCGGGACGATGAACTCATCGGTCAGTTTTCACAGTTATCGAAAGTGCCACTCCACTTGATGAGATATTCATTTTGGGTTCCATTTCATAGCGGATTCCTGTACCCAGATCCTGATATCTCTACATTTCACGCAGGAGCTATTAGCCTTCTCGACAACTACAGCGCAGCAATGCTTTCTCAAATTAACCATGTAGTTAACGAAAACGATCGTAGTTTTTACCTCTGCTTCGTGAGCACACAGGACAGGGCTCCACTAATTTCCTCGGCTCCTTGTGCACTAACTAAGCTAGTTCCACATCACCCTCCTCTAATTGTCACTGTTGAGGTCAAACTCGTGCGTGATTTTGAAGATTATCCTGCTACGGTTTCTTATGGCTTCCGTAAAGCTGACCACCGTAGATGAATTGTCTAGCAAGGTATGGGAGAATATCCTTGATCCAGATGATGTTGAGGCTGCAGCGCAAACCTTTTCACATGTCTTGGCATATGTCATTGACAGACACGTCCCGAAAAGAACTCACCACAAAGTGTCTCACCCTCCCTGGCAGACGAGAGAGCTACGTAGGTTGAAGTCAATCAAGAGAGCAGCATTGAGAAGATTTACGAAGTATCGCACGCTTGCTCTGAACCTTCATTATGTGAGGCTGAATCACACGGACCAGCGAGTCAGTCGTGAATGCTTTTCAAGTTTCCAACGAGGCATCCAGCGCAAACTTAAGCAACAACCAAGACTGCGTGCTGTCAACAATGTCAATTGACGTAAGATATTGGTCTAGCACTGAATTTCACTTCCGACACTGATATTCGTAGTAAGCATAATATCAGGCGGGGTACGGCTTTGCTATTACTCTCCATATGAATATCACTGGGGAAAAGTTGAAAATCTTACTTTTATCCCAATAAATCAACTGGGTGCACGCTTTTTGCCGAATATTCTCGATGAACCGGAGGCAATATGCGCCTGAGCCTGTAGAATACTTCGTTGATTTGCTGTTTTGTAGGTGTAATGGTCGCCTCTACCTTGCAATGTTCCGCTTTGAATAGTTATTCCGGACCGTGCCTTCAGAAACTGCTTACAACGAAATCGTTGACGTCTAGTGACAGCAAATCCGCTGGATTCTCCGAACCGGCGGCATGATTCCATTGAAATCCATGCGTTAGAGTTTGATTTTCCGAGCCCCTTTTAGCGATGAACGTTTTCCAGTTGTTTGGAGGGGATCGCAACCAATGCAACGTGACAGTCGAGTCGCACCAGTAGAAAGAGTCTCGGCTGCAGTTCAGGAGGCATAGTTCTTGCATCAGCATTTTCCTCGGACGACGATCGGCGCTGCAAGCCCTAGTGAACATTGGTTTATTCCTTGGAGCACCTCTAGCTTATTCGAAGCCCACTTTCGTAAAACGAAGCCACCTTTCCTAAGAAGATCGTCTAGTTCCTTTCGCAGCTTGATGGCTTCTTCGACGGTTTGAGCACCTGCAACGCAATCGACTTAGAATCGGACTACTCCGGAGCAGGCAAGATGCCTCTTGGAGGCAATGCATTTTATTCGTGCTACGTACGATATATGTTCGTCTTTGCCGATTTCCACCGTTCGTCAACTAGATCACAACGTAGGACGATACATCCTGGCCGAAACCGTTGGTATTATAAAATGTTTGGAAATTCTTGAGAAGGTTCCTTGCTTGATGCTTGATACTAGGATTTCATAATTCCCGTACTATTCCAGTTTTTCCAGGAAAAATTAAACTCCCTGAAGATTCCAGGGATTGCTCAGCGCGTGGTTTCTCCTGGGCCGCGTTTTCCTAGATTCGTCGTTCCTCTTCCAATCGCTGCAAATCTAGCTCGATCCTAGCTGCTCGATAGCTCGACGCTGTAGATCTTAATTTATAAAAAGAAAAACACAATTGACACCGTCTTCAACCAGAGGTTTCACAGACATAATACTAGACGACGGGCAACACCCCGTAGACCAGTACTAAGTAGAGAAATTTTCTTTTACGAAATGTACCACCGGCAGGAGCAGAAATTGAACCAACCAGTTATGGCAACTCCAGAATTTCTCAAGGTCGTAATGATAAGTTGGTCCGTTCGTTGAACTAAACGAGTCCAGATCCGACTTGATAAGCCTGTGGGGCAACTGATCTGCCCAGAGAATTCTATGTTCTCGAATGTCGTCTTCAACTTTGGCCGATTCCGTGTACTCAACGTGCACACCGCCCGAAGATCATTCTGGTCAACCACTGACTGGTTCGAATGTTCCTCTCTATAGAAAGAAGACATAAGGGTCCGCCAGTCTGAGCCAACTTGAGAAACACTCGGTTTGATCACGAGCTTGTACTCATGTTTCTAGATTTTTTTAATGCGGCAGGCCCATAACCTGTAGAGAGCAGCTGAAGAGGTCTGTCGTCTGTCTTTGGCAATGTTTGGGTAAGAATCTCATGGGCTTATGGAGGGGTGGAGCCTCAAACTTTAACCTAGGTTAAAGTGAAAAACGCTATGGAGCTTAGACTAGTGCTTGGGCCTCCTGCAATCCAAACATTGCGATTTGTTCTAATCCAATTATATGAATGGACCTCGGTGTTGTCCCATTTCTATTACATTTAATTGGTAAGGACAGTACCAAAATGTCGCTGGAAATTGTTTGTTTGATGTTGCAGTCTAGGTGCTATTTTTCGCACGAATTGATGTCAAGTAAGCAAATTTGGAATTATGCCATGATTTAGCCCATCATATTAAGACTCATGGGTTGCACACAACCGTCAAAAATGTCCAGAGTTGATCATTTCTGGTTTCAGTTCCCATTTGTTTTAACCACATATTCTACTACATACCCAATCAATACCTTGTTTTTTTTGTTATAGTGCGTTAAAGATGGCAATTTCTGCATTCTTATCCTGTGGTTCTAATTGTACCTAAAAAGGGAACTGCACTCTTTAGCACAAGTATTCATACTCACCAACCAAGACATGAAAGGACGATTCTCTTCGTCGCTCTCCAGCTCCCCGAATCGATCAATCTGCTACTGTAGATGCTGAACCTTTTCAAGCATTAAAATGACCGCTCCTCACGCACCAAACTATTTAGAACCAGTCTGACCGCACCAAACTGTTTCTCCTATATTTTTTCCCCCAAACCCAACCTTTGGCACCTTCGTATGATCCGCTTCGACCGAACCGATGAAAGGCAGTGTATGTCACAGCCAGAAGCAGATTAGGCAATTCCTTGCCTTGTCCTATCTCTTCCAACACACGACTTTTAGCTGTTTTCCCCTGATACGCGTCCGCGAAAAAAAAAAACAACAAATAAAAGAACGATGCAACAACTTAAATATGGCTGCCAATTATCTCGCGAGCACTAGCTAATTTATCAAGACGACATCGCCTTTCCCGGAGCGAGATTCACGCAATCTTTTCCCTATCTCCGTGCACGATCGATCCGCGCTGATCGGTAGCATAATAATTCTACCCGAAGACTATGCCCTCTCTCTCTCTGCGGGGTTTTACAAATTTCCGCAATTTTTCTTCCGATCAACTTATTCTACCGAACAGCGAAATTTTCCAAATTCCTAATCAATTATTCCCAGCGATTTGATTCGATTAAACATAATTACAGTAATTTTTTTTCTAATCGTTTTCCGGTTTTGCACTAGTCGCGTTAATCGCAATGCCAATTCACAATCGAGGCTTCCCGGAGGATAAGAAAATCGATCTTTTTCGTATTCCACCAAGTAACCAATAACCGTTCCGAATAGAATAACCCGTGAGGAAAATAATCTTTTTTTTTTCACACCGTCGTCGTCGTCGTCCGATTTTCCGTTTTTCCTCAGACAGTCAGAGCTTCGAGCGAGCCACCACAGGCTGTGTTGATTTTTTGTTTCTTGTTGTTTTTGTTGAGAATCTGCTGCGGCACTTCTTCTTCCGTCGTCTGGCGCACACACACACACACACGCGCGCTCGGACAATATTTTGACAGTTTGTTCTGCTTTGCTTTACGATTCGTAGTTTTTCATCCTCGCACAACTACAACCGCCATCAAGAGAACCGTCGTCGCCGGCGCACAAGCAACACCAACACAACCACACGAACGAGTGCCCCATGTTGGTGTGATGCGAAAAAGTTCGGAAATTTCACTTTCATTCACAACTTGCGGCTCGATTTTTCGAAATTTTACCGAAATCACACTTTTCGTCTCCGAAGGAACACTTTTCGCCAGGAACGGGCGATGATAGAATCGATTTTTCCTAGGAAAATCTTCGTCCAAAAGGGCACTGAATTTTCGGGTGAACCTACGGTGAGGTACCGTCTTTCGCACACTTGCAAAGTACAACCCATGGGCGGTTACTCTGGCGCTGGAAACCCTATC
Organism: Ochlerotatus camptorhynchus; assembly: GCF_037179485.1. NCBI lineage: Eukaryota > Metazoa > Arthropoda > Insecta > Diptera > Culicidae > Ochlerotatus > Ochlerotatus camptorhynchus. The sequence goes on from NW_027040615.1 coordinate 77,755, forward strand.
GGTGAGGGACAGGGAAGTGAGTGAGATCTACACGCTGATTGAATGTTAACCGTCCGCTGAGTGATACACACACCTATAATTGACCGTTTTGTCAAGCAGTTTTGGCGTTTCTACCAGCGATTTCACAAAATTAACCACTTCATTCGAGCAGTTAAAATGACGTTTACTACCACTCGAGCTTTGAAATAAAACATTATTTTGAGATTTTTTCTTCTAGAACCACAAGAAAAGTAGCCATCATTTGTGCGTTTCATAAAAAAATAGAAGTTAGTTGGTCCAGTTTTGTGGAATCGCTGGTAGAAAGTCACGCCAAAACTGCTTGACAAAGTGGTCAATTAATCAATAGAGTTAGAATCGAGGTTAGAATATTGTTTTTGATTCCAAAAAATAGTTGAATTTGGGAAGCACACGAAACATAAAGGTGATTGCATTTCTGTTCGATTGGAAGTTCATTTGGCTCAAAACATTCTCTCCGCCCACCTCTTCCTGAGTATTTCTACCATCATTGGGTTGTTTAGGGGTACTGAGATAAAAACATATTCAAATGGAACCGAAATCCAAAATTTCATCAATTTTGGTACACCGGAACTGTTTAAATAAGTACGATTACATTAGCAAAAATCACCATATTAGCACCCCTTGGTGGGACTTTGTATGGGAGCGAGCTGTCAACGAATAGATTGTGTCAACGATCAAAAATTTAAATCTTGATTTAAAAATCGAGGTGAATGTCTATGGGATCGATAAAAATATCGTTGTGCTCAGAAAAAGAAGCTCTATCAGGTGATGTATAAACATCAAACATCTGTATATTTTTCGAAGTTAAACAACCCAATAGGCCTTTTTAATAGAAACTAAATGATCGATTCAACCTCTGGTGGTGAATAGGAGAACGTCCAAAAGAGTGTTGTGAGCATAAATTTTTGCCTTGAGACATAGGAAGCGGAACACTTTTTTACTTTTCCTGATAAATTGATTCATCTGAGATGCTGCAAAACTTAATCTACAGTTGAAAAATTTAATTCTGTAACGTTTTTGAAAAGATCCTGCTGGTGTTCAGGAATATTTTTGTTGAAAAATATGGAAAATTAGAAAAGTGCCTTAGAAAGTTAAGGTGCAAATCAGTTCAGATTTGTGCAAAATCGTACAATAAGACAATTACCGATAGAAATTGGCAAGATTTTGAATAAAAAATGCTGTTATTTGCGTTGGGGAAAATACTTATTCTGATGTAAACAAATGGTTTGGTTGACGTTTCTTCTCGAACTCGCGTGGCGCACTCTACATTGGTGGTGCATTAAAAAGGCGTATTGAGCTCTCCAACCAGAATCTCACGAAGCGTGTATAAATTCATATGATTTTGAAAGTTCTCAAAGCACCAAATGCAATTTTTATCCCGCATAAGCGCGAACCATAAATTGACCTTACCTAAAATGGTTATAAATTGTTTATAATCCCTGCTAAACTTCAACTGAAATGGTTATGGAACTTTACATGAACGTTTAATGATAAAGTTTTAACCTTAAGTATTATAGTTTTTTGGAAGTGGACCTTACAAATAATGGGTTGTTAAGAACCATTACCATTCAAAATTCTTGTTTTCTCCATACATTTTCGGAAAGAAAACTATACTAAAACCTTTTTACTTATGGTTTGAGAACATTAATGGTAATGGTTATGGTAACCAGTAAGGTCCATGAATGGTTTTGTAACATCGATCAACTTTATGTGGAATATATCGCGAATTGGTTGCCTGTAAATTACTGATTACCAATTCACGATATATTTCACGTAAAGTTGAGCGATAATACAAAACCATTAATGGACCTTACTGACTACCATAACCATAACCATTAATGTTCTCAAACCATAAGTAAAAACGTTCTAATATAGTTCTCTTTCCGATAATGTATGGAGAAAACAAGAATTTGGAATGGTAATGGTTCTTAACAACCCATTATTTGTAAGGTCTGCTTCCAAAAAACCATAATACATAAGGTTAAAACTTTATCACACAAACGTTCATGTAAAGTTCCATAACCATTTCAGTTGAAGTTTAGCAGGGATTATAAACAATTTATAACCATTATCGGTAAGGTCATGTGATGGTTCGCGTTTATGCGGGATACAATGCGCACACGCTATTTCAAAACTACCCAAATTTGGGTAGAATCCACCCAGATCGGTCAAAACTGAACCTACCCCAAAAATGGGTAAACTGTGTTGGGAGCGAGGTTGGGAGTGACAAGTTGACAAACGAACCACGTTGATCGGAATCATGTCGATGTTGTTCATTTGACAACTTATCACTCCCAACACAGTTTACCCATTTTTGGGGTAGGTTCAGTTTGGACCGATCTGGAAGTATTCTACCCAACTTTGGGTAGTTTTGAAATAGCCTGATGTATGCAGCTGGAGAAGACTGTACAAACAAAACTACCCAAAAATTGGGTAGAATTCACCGAGATAGGTCAAACTGAACAACATTGACATGATTTCGACGGACATTTTTTTTTTTGGGTAGGTTAGGTTTTGACCGAAGGGAAAGACATTGTAATCTCTATACTAACTTAATATATTTAAAAGATTAGGAAAGATTAGGCTGGATTAAAAAGATTAGCTATGTTTATGATGCAATCTTTCAGAAAGCACCATGGGCTAGACCATGGGCGACTTTTAACTTCAGTGTATATTTGAATATGCACAAAAATGGCAAATAATCAATCACATTGGTACAACCGAGGGTACAACCAACAATCAATACGAAACTAACGATTTTAAATTGGCTCACTACTTGACTAGCCTATAGGTCAAAAGCAAACGATTAACGTACCCCATTCTAATCGAAATTCTACTACTACACTATGTTTGTTTTGATTCGCTATGAAAGTTTGACAGATAAAATGTGGATTTTCCTATGATTCGAGGGGTGAATCGACTAGCTTGGGACCGAACAGAGTACCAGAGCTGAGCCAAAAAGTTGAGCACGTTTCTTCGGGACCTTCTAGTCTTAGAGTTACCTCTATGATACAACCGAGGAAGACTTCAAACGTTCCAGACAATTTTTATGAGTTTACGTTCCCGATGGAGCAGGTTTTGGATTGCGGTCGAAGATTTCCGATACTGCCTACGAAAGTTTCAGTCAAGGTTGGAAGTGGATTTCCGCGGAGTTTTCAAACGATATCCAAGTAGTGGGTTTCATTCAGTTTCGGTGGATCTTTTCGATGCTGTCAATTGGGTTCTTAAAACACGGATACGAATTTTGTTCATTTAAAACAAAAATATAAATGTTTATACTCTAAACATATGAATTATTCAAAGTAAATTGAAAGCATGTTTAAAACTAAAATATTTATGTTTGAATTAAATTCAAAAGCATGTTTATTTCAACAATATAGGATTTGGGTGAACGGTTTTTAGCGTGTCATGCCTTTTTATTTCCTTCTTGTTACATTCGGAAAAAGTTGCCCCAGCTTTGCTCAACCTCAACAGAAAACGGTCATCCATTCCGAATCCATTCCGGATCCTCCTCCGATATCGAACACGGAAAGAAACCGGTATGAGGACCAGTGGCAGAAACCGAGGCAGAAACGGCAAAACGACGCTAATAACACAAATTTGCACCGGTTCCACTGAACTGGAACCCCCGAAAACCCACCCCGACGGGTCCTCGCATCCCGGACCAGGACCCCAATACCCACAGGTCACCCTTAATCGCACCCGAAAAGAGCAGGAATTAAGATGTCCTGGCTATTTCTTTGCAAACCGTTTTATTTTGCTTTACCCTGCACTCAACTACTAAAATAATTCCAAAATATGTATGTTTATTTTAAACAATATGAGAAGCATGTTTAAAATAAACATATTTATTATTGTTCGCATAGCTGTCAAACCAAACAAAAATAAATACGTTTATTTTCAACACGAATATTTTTGAAATAAACGTAACATTATTTTTATTTTAAACATTGATTTCACATGACTTCAAACATGGAATACGTTTGGAATCAACCTAATATATGTTTGTGGCCAGAACAAACTGAGTTTACGTTTAAATTTACCTCAAATATTTTTGTTACGACGATAGTTTTTTCTGCGTGAAGGTATTGAGGTAAATGCATATTCGTAATCTGCATTAAAAATGGAACCCAAACCCAAAATTTCATCAACTTTGATACACTGGAACTATTTTAATTTAAGTACGATTGCATTTGTAAAAATCACCTTATTAGCATAGAGGTAACTCTAAGACCACTGGGTCCCGAAGAAAATCATTATTATTTTTGGCTCACTCAGTACCAGAACAACGGTCCCAAGCAGTCCCAAGCTATTTCACTCACCCCTGCATGTTCTGCATGAATCCACACACCCCTGATGTTATCTGTCAAACTTTCATAGCGAATCAAAACAAACATAGTGTAGTAATAGAATTTCAACTAGAATAGGGCACGTTAATCGTTTGCTTGGGACCAATAGGCTACTAAAGTGGTGAGCCAATTTAAAATCGTTAGTTTCGTATTGATTGTTGTTTCAGAGCTGCCAGGTGGTTTTATAAAAAATCTGTATCCACTCTATTAAAAAATCTGTATTTTCTGTATTGACGATTTTTTTCTTAATTAATCATGTTTTGTTGTTTTACAAATACAGTGCATACAAAATAACCATAAAAAGTGCTTAACCACCTATTCGGGCTATCGTACTAACCATACGGGATATAATTGCGCCATTTGTGATATCGTCCGTACTTATTTATAAGAGTGATATGAAGCCGTTTGAAAATGTATGGAGATTTTAGTTTCTATTCATTATCTTCCTGATAAGCAGTTTTAAATGCAAAAAAGTGCCCGAGTTCATTACTATTTCATATTTTTAATATAGATGAATACAATTAATTACATCATTTGTGTGGTAGTTACACCGAAAAGTCGAGAGATGTTGCCCCGCCAGTGCTGGTAAAATCATTTTTGCAGTATGGAGAATATCAGAAAATCCGCAATTTCTTACGAAATACATTTTCAATGCAAGTAAAATGTTTACGAGTACTTGTATTTGTACCATTTTAATGTACTCGGGCACTTTTCTTGTATTTAACATACATGCTTATATTGGAAATATTCAATTAATACTGTAAATCCCCATACAATCTCAAATCGTTTACTACCAGCTCCATATGCATCCGAAAGCGGTTGGTCCTCTGGTTGTGAATGCTGTCAAAAACACCATAAAAAGATTAATTGCCGATGGAAATTTGATAGGTTCCCGAGCAGAGGGTGAGAACAAAATGAAAACAAGAATTATGTTGTTTTCATTATTCCTGATAACTCAAATTGATTTCATTTTGATGGAGTTGAAGGCTAACAGAACAAAAATGAGAGCTAAGTATTACAACGAAACTACCGTGACGGGCGTGACTGCGTTTTCCGTTGGAGGGAGTGAGAGAAGCATAAAAGAAACAGCAACGCCTCGAGCAGATCCCACTGCAAAAAATATGGTTTTTAGCACAACAATTAATTTTGGAGAGAAGGAGGTACGCTGATAAAATCGAGCAAGTTATTTTGTTTTTATAAATTTTGAATTTTTTTTCTCAAGCATTTTATAAAAATCTGTATAAATCTGTATTGTAATTTAAAAATCTGTGATAAATCTGTATTCTGTATCGGGTCTGTATTAAGATTAAAAAATCTGTACAATACAGATAAATCTGTATAAATGGCAGCGCTGGTTGTTATTAGTGCCCCTCGTTGTCACTTTGTACACTGAAACAAATCGACATGTACCGTTTATTGGATCCATCTTATAACATAGCAATGTCAGCATATTTATTCATTCTATGTGATGATTGATAGATTCCATAGAGATTGCTGACGTTTATCGTACGCACACTACGTCACGTATACGTATACGCAAAATGTTTTCATCGGGAAAAAAAACTTAATAGCGAAAAATTTTCCCGATGAAAACAAATCACTGACACAATCATACTTTAGCAATCTCTATTGGATTATCACTTAAAAACTATGACTGCGATATGGAATGATTTCTATCGTAATTTCACATACTTAGTACTTGATAATACTTTGCTTCGAACGTGGTTAGCGAAGGTAAGAAGTATATGAATATTGTCTGATATATTTCATGGTGAAAAACTGTTGATATGTCATGGGTGGGAACAGACATCTAGAAACTAATGGAAAATCATATAAGTTTGCACTATGAGAAAATTCAGTAAAATATACCTGTTTTCATGATGAATATTGCTCACTAAAATATATATCTTATAAGATAATCATGTATATTTTATTGGAGTTGCTTTTACTGATTTTTGACGTTTGTTGATATGTCGCGTGTAAATAGATATGTAGAAACTATTGGACTGTCATTTAACTTTGCAGTATAGGAAAACATGTATATCTCATTGTAATAGCTTGCTTTGATTTTTGACGTTTAAAGATTGTAAACAGATCTATCCCAATCATTAAATAGTCATATAGAAATGCCTTTTAAGAAATCCAACAGCAAGCATTTGTATTTGCATGTTTTTCTGGAATGAATATCGCTCCCAATAAAATACATCTTACATGATTGTTCTTTATAAATTATTGAAACAATTTTCAACGATGTTAACGTACACTCATTCATATGATAATTGGTTCCAGAAAAGAATGTATTGAGATTGAAAAAAAAAATGATTCTACTGTAATATTTACTTTGCTATGATTCTAATTGTAAGCCTTCTACACGGCTAATTCAGATTCCAGCCCTAAGTAGTACTCGAACTTCATGAGCCAGTTCTATCAAATCATATAATTTAGTCGTTGATTTATTGCACACAGGTGCATTAAGAAAGATTTGAACAAACCACACCACCGAAACGGAACATAAATTTGTCAGTGCTATTTGTCTTCACTCTAGCAAAACGAGCATAAAGTTGCACTACATTCCATGTCGGGAGAGCTGTTCTGCTATTTGAACGAGCTCAATCTTGAAGTCAGCCGTGGCCCAGTGGAATCGAGCACAGACACCGAAAGCATCACACCTCAACAGATCTTGATCGAATCCCAAATCAGCTACAATAAAAAAAAGGCACAACTTTGAAAGCTCCCACTGCCTGATGTTTATTTTTCGAATTTATTTTTAGAAATCGATTAAATATATGTGTCAAAAGAAGAAGTAAATTTCATGTTATTTTCACATAAACTTTACTTCGATTGATTTATGACACATATATTATATTGTTGTGAAAAGTATAGCTTATGCTTATGGGTTTCAAATCCATTTCAGTTAATTATTATAATTTAATCGACTTTCATTTATCATATGACGATCATATAAAAGTTACCAAATTATCAGCATTGTAAATGTATCAGATATTCATATAGAATTTACCTGACACATTTTCAATCATATCATTTTCAATGGATTATCTTATAGCGCAAATTTATTAGACTTCCACATAACAGGAATATGTCAAATTCGTTCAGTGTATACACTGAAACAAATCGACATGTACCGTTTATTGGATCCATCTTATAACATAGCAATGTCAGCAGATTTATTCATTCTATGTGATGATTGATAGATTCCATTGGATTATCACTTAAAAACTATGACTGCGATATGGAATGATTTCTATCGTAATTTCACATACTTAGTACTTGATAATACTTTGCTTCGAACGTGGTTAGCGAAGGTAAGAAGTATATGAATATTGTCTGATATATTTCATGGTGAAAAACTGTTGATATGTCATGGGTGGGAACAGACATTTAGAAACTAATGGAAAATCATATAAGTTTGCACTATGAGAAAATTCAGTAAAATATACCTGTTTTCATGATGAATATTGCTCACTAAAATATATATCTTATAAGATAATCATGTATATTTTATTGGAGTTGCTTTTACTGATTTTTGACGTTTGTTGATATGTCGCGTGTAAATAGACATGTAGAAACTATTGGACTGTCATTTAACTTTGCAGTATAGGAAAACATGTATATCTCATTGTAATAGCTTGCTTTGATTTTTGACGTTTAAAGATTGTAAACAGATCTATCCCTATCATTAAATAGTCATATAGAAATGCCTTTTAAGAAATCCAACAGCAAGCATTTGTTTTTGCATGTTTTTCTGGGATGAATATCGCTCCCAATAAAATACATCTTACATGATTGTTCTTTAAAAATTATTGAAACAATTTTCAACGATGTTAACGTACACTCATTCATAATATGATATTATGATAATTGGTTCCAGAAAAGAATGTATTGAGATTGAAAAAAAAATGATTCTACTGTAATATTTACTTTGCTATGATTCTAATTGTAAGCCTTCTACACGGCTAATTCAGATTCCAGCCCTAAGTAGTACTCGAACTTCATGAGCCAGTTCTATCAAATCATATAATTTAGTCGTTGATTTATTGCACACAGGTGCATTAAGAAAGATTTGAACAAACCACACCACCGAAACGGAACATAAATTTGTCAGTGCTATTTGTCTTCACTCTAGCAAAACGAGCATAAAGTTGCACTACATTCCATGTCGGGAGAGCTGTTCTTACTTCATGCTATTTGAACGAGCTCAATCTTGAAGTCAGCCGTGGCCCAGTGGAATCGAGCACAGACACCGAAAGCATCACACCTCAACAGATCTTGATCGAATCCCAAATCAGCTACAATAAAAAAAAGACACAACTGTGAAAGCTCCCACTGCCTGATGTTTATTTTTCGAATTTATTTTTAGAAATCGATTAAATATATGTGTCAAAAGAAGAAGTAAATTTCATGTTATTTTCACATAAACTTTACTTCGATTGATTTATGACACATATATTATATTGTGGTGAAAAGTATAGCTTATGCTTATGGGTTTCAAATACATTTCAGTTAATTATTATAATTTAATCGATTTTCATTTATCATATGACGATCATATAAAAGTTACCAAATTATCAGCATTGTAAATGTATCAGATATTCATATAGAATTTACCTGACACATTTTCAATCACATCATTTTCAATGGATTATCTTATAGCGCAAATTTATTAGACTTCCACATAACAGGAATATGTCAAATTCGTTCAGTGTAGAGCTTTTTGACGTTTAATCGACGCACACTACTGTACCATTTAAAACGAACGAGTGCGAGCAAGAGGGAAACAGATTAGTGGGAAAACAAACCGTCCATTCATCCATGTGTGCTAGATAGAGAAAGATGATAAAACGTCAAAAAGGTCTATGGGAGCGAGCTGTCAGTTTGTCAATTTAGTGTCAAACAGTGAAGTTATTATTTTGCTTCAAATCTTGATTTAAAAATCGAGATGAATGTGTGTGGGTTCGAAAAAAATAATATCGTTCTGCTCAGAAAACGAAGCTCTTTCATATATCATATGAAACCGATATTTTTTTTAAATTAAAGAACCCAATTAAGGTTCCGGTGGATTTTTCGGAATTCCTTACGAAACAGGTTCCCGACGATTCCGTTGGAGATTTTCAATGCTGCAAACGAATGTTTTACTGGATGTGCCTGACGAGGTCGACGAAGGAGGTTCAAGTCGATTTCGAAGGAGATTTTCTGAATCCTTTACGGAGCAGGTTCTAATCGATTCTGGTGGAGATTTGCAATGGTGCCAACGAAAGTTCCGGTGGATTTTTCGGAATTCTCAACGGAGCAGGATCCGTTTCTATTCCGGTGGAGATTTTCGATGCTGCCAAGCAAAGTTCCAAAGGATTTTTTAACGTTGTCGACGGAGGAGGTTCAAGTCGATTTCGGTGAAGATTTTTGATGCTGCCAACGAAAATTCCGGTGGATTTCTATGCATACTAGATGGAGGAGGTTCCAGTTAGTCGAGGATCTTTGATGCTTCCAACGGAAGTTCCGATGTTTTTTTTTTCTGAATTCTCGATGAAGCAGATTTCAGTTGATTTTGATGGAATTTCGCGATGCTGCCAACGAAAGTTTCGGTGGATTTTTCTGGAGTTGGAGAAAAATCCAACGGAACTTTCGTTGGCAGCATCGAAAATCTTGCTCCATCAAGAATTCAGAGAAAAAAATACCGGAACTTTCGTTGACAGCATCGAAAACCTCCAGTTGTTCGACTTGAACCTGCTCCAATAAATAAAGAAATAAATCCATAAATCGTTAGAGCATCCGGTGGAAACTAACGATTTTAAATTGGCTCACTACTTGACTAGGCTTCTACCATAGAGGTAATTCTAAGACCAGCAGGTCCCGAAGAAACATGCTCAACTTTTTGGCTCAGCTCTGGTACTCTCTTCGGTCCCAAGCTAATCGATGCACCCCTCGAAACATAGGAAAATCCACGAACCCCTAATTTTATCTGTCAAACTTTCATAGCGAATCAAAACAAACATAGTGTAGTACTAGAATTTCGACTACAATGGGGTACGTTAATCGATTTGCTTAGGACCAAAAGGCTAATCAAGTAGTGAGTCAATTTAAAATCGTTAGTTTCCACCGGTTGGTTCCACGCAGTTTCTGTGGATATTTTCGATGCTGGCAAATTAAGGTTCCGGTGGATTTTTCGGAATTCCTTACGAAACAGGTTCCAGACTATTCCGTTGGCGATTTTCAATGCTGCCAACGAAAGCGACAGCATTTCTGAGACAGCTTCTATGCAATTTGATCTCGTGTGGTGTGACATTTTAAAAAGCGAGAGTATGAAATGCTTCAACGGGTTTAGAGAGAAATACAAACATCAACAATTATGCGTTGGATTTCGGAAAAGAAATATGAACAGTCTGTTAAATAGGTTAAATATAATCCATGTATTTTTGTCATTACACAGAAATCAACTTATGGTGCAAAAATTACATAAATGTATGATACATCTGAATGAATTAAGTTGTTCAAGTTGTTGTTTGCTCTGATCACTAGTTCCTCTTTCCGTACCGCTTTCTGTTGACGAACGGTCTCCCAGTGCTAGCCTCCCCTCCGGTCATTCGTAGCGTCAACACATTCTTCACCGAATTGTACGACCCGCCTATAAACGCGGCAAACTTCAACAGTTCGTTCTTGTTTATGTTCAATCCACCGTGAAGTTGATCCACATTCAGCACTCCATTGTCCAACACAAACGCCATTGCCAGATAGTGAGTCAGAGCCTTGTGTTTCGAATATTTTGTCTTCAACGGTTTATGATGGTGGACTTCGGAAAACTTTCGTCTTATTTCAAAGTACAACTCTTTTGAATATGTCGACAGTGTCATTTTTTCAAAGTTACTAGCGTTCGTTTGCAGCAGCAGAGATAAGGCATCCATGTACAGGCAAATCTGTAGCGTGCGAACATTTTCATCAGAGTCTGGTTCCTTTGACTGCAGAGCCGCCTTTACCTTGTTCGTCAGATAGACATTGGACAGTTCTAGCGTTTCCGGATCCTTTTGCATTAGCCCCAATCCGGCGGTCTTCAAGCTGTTGAGAACCGGCTCCGACAACAAGTCTTCCAAACGATACAGTTCGATTGGCGTTTTCGCTTCCGGATTTCTCGGTGGCTTTATGCTGGCCAAGATCAACTCTCCTTCCACTTTGGTCTTCAAAAACGCATTTTCTTCGGTGAACTGTTCGTCGTCGTACGCCCGGACCGTCTGCTGAATGCTATCATTCATCACATCGATGTTGCTACCGGACCGTTCGATACGCTCCAGAGCTCGAATGGCCACCTTACCGCCGAACTTCCGCATCACCGTTAGCGAACTCTCCTGCTCCTGGAATTTGTTCTTGTTGTCGTCGTAGCAGGCGTTCAGCATGGTGCATTCCTCCAGCTGGATGAGACGCATTTTGCCGGTCTTTTTGCTCCGGATGGCCACGTAGGTGTCCATCAGGTCCGACGGGAGTCCCTCGCCCAGATAGCCACGGTACGCTTGCTGACCGCTGATGACTACCGCCATCCGGGAAGGTTTGGCGCCCGGGTCACCTTCGCGGGTTGCCCGATCGACGTCCTCGGCACGGAAGCACTGAATCTGGCTGTCGTTCTTGTAGCCCATTTCGGCGTTCTGGAAGTTTACTGTGGAAGGGAGATGAAGAGAAGAGAATGTTTTGTTAGTTTGAGGTTAGAATTGATTGGCCTTTCAAGGAAGTTCGAGCGGAAAGTTCAAGGAACTTCCAGCGGAAGGTTCAAGGAACTTTCAGCGGAAAGTTCAAGGAACTTCCAGCGGGAAGTTCAGGGAACTTTCAGCAGAAAGTTCAAGGAACTTCCAGTGGAAAGTTCAAGGAACTTCCAGCGGAAAGTTCAAGGAACTTCCAGCGGGAAGTTCACCAAACGTCCAGCGGAAAGTTCAACGAAATTCCTATGAAAAGTTCAAGGAACTTCCTATGGAAAGTTCAAGGAACTTCCAGTGGAAAGTTCAAGGAATTTCCAGCGGAAAGTTTAACGAACTTCCAGTGGAAAGTTCAAGGAAGTTTCTACGGAAAGTTCAAGGAACTTCCAGCGGAAATTTCAAGGAACTTCCAACGAAAAGTTCTAGGAACTTCCAGCGGAAAGTTCAAGGAACTTCCAGCGCAAAGTTCAAGGAACTTCCAGCGGAAAGTTCAAGGAACTTCTAGCCGAAAGTTCAAGGAACTTCCAGCGCAAAGTTCAAGGAACTTCCAGCGGAAAGTTCAATGAACTTCTAGCCGAAAGTTCAAGGAACTTCCAGCGGAAAGTTCAAGGAACTTCCTACGGAAAGTTTAGGGAACTTCCTACGGAAAGTACAACCAACTTCCTTCGGAAAGTTCAACGAACTTCCTTCGGAAAGTTCAACGAACCTCCTACGGAAAGTTCAACGAACTTCCAGCGGAAAGTTCAACGAACTTCCAGCGGAAAGTTCAACGAACTTCCAGCGGAAAGTTTAAGGAACTTCCTACGGAAAGTTCAACGAACTTCCAGCGGAAAGTTCAAGGTACTTTCAGCGGAAAGTTTAAGGAACTTCCTACGGAAAGTTCAACAAGCTTCTTACGAAAAGTTCAACGACTTCCTATGGTTCAAGTTCAAGGAAGTTCTGAAAAAAGGTTATAACTAGTTTCAAGAAATTTAGTAGTACTAGTAGTAGATGTTTTAATAATATGAAAGTTACAAGATTCTTAATGAATTTCAAGGAACAAGGAAGCTCCTAGAATTTCCAAATATAATAGTACTTCTGGATCGAATCTGGAGGAAGTCCACAGGAAAATCTAGAAGCGGACCACTGAAAGATCTGGAGGAAGCCCACATGAAAATCTAGAATAAATCCACAGGAAGATCTGAAAGAAGCAAACATGAAGATCTGGAGAAAGTTCACTGAAAACTCTGAAGGCAGTCCACAGGAATAACGCAAGAAAATTCACAGAAAGAACCGTAAGAAGTCCACTAGAAGATGTGGGGGAAATCCACAGGTAGATCTGGAGTAAGTCCGCAGGAAAGTCTGAAGGAATTCCACAGAACAATCTGGAGAAAGTTCACAGGAAGGTCTGGAGGAAGACCTCAGGAAGGCCTGGAGTAGGTCGACAAGAAGTGTGGAAAAAGTTCACAGAAAGGTCTGGAGGAAGACCGCAGGAAGACCTAGAGGAAGTCGACAAGAAGATCTGGAGAAAGTCCACAGCATGCTCTGGAGGAAGCTCGGGAGGAAGTCTATAAGAATATCTGAAGGAAGATCTGAACGAAGTCCACAGGAAGACTTTTAGGAAGTCTGTATGAATATGTGGAAGCAGTCCGCAGAATGATTTGAAGGATTTACACCGTTGGATCTAAAGTGTAAGAAGTTTTCAGGAAGACTTGGAGGAAGCTCACAGGAAGGTACCATGCAGGAAGATCTATTTATTTATTTGTCGTCAATCAAGAGTAGACCGTTTTGATACAATGATAATTAAATTTTATGTCGTGCGGAGGATTATCTGGAGGAAGTCACCAGGAAGATCTGGAGAAGGTCCACAGGAAGTCCGTAGGAACATCTGGAGGAAGTCCGCAGGAAGATCTGGAGGAAGTCCACAGGAGGATCCGAAGCAGGATCTGGAAAAAGTTCACAGGAAGACCTGGAGGAAGTTTACTGGAAGATCTGGAGGAAGTTTGCTGGAAGACCTGGAGAAAGGCCACAGGAAGATCTGGAGAAAGTCCACAGAAAGACCTGCAGGAAGTCTATAGGAAAATTATGTCCACAGGAAGATGTAGAGGATGTCAACAGGAGGATCCGAAAGAAGTTCTTCGGAAGACTTGGGGAAGTCCGCAGAAAGATTTGGAGGGAGTCTACAAGAAGATCTGCAGAAAGTCCACAGTAGTCTTGTAGTCTTGAAGAAGATTAGGAAGAAGTCCACTTTTGGAGTTCAGGAAGATCTGGATTTATTCCACTGAAAGATTCAGGAAGCTTACAGGAACAACTGGATGAAGTCCACATGAAGATCTCGAAGAAGCCCGCAAGAAGATCTGAAGGAAGTCCACTGCTCGGTCCACTGTAAAAGCTGGAAGCAAATCTCAATTTTAGATGGTCGAAAAATCTCCCGAATCAATCTACGAAAAATCTTTATTCATCTCTTGCACCTCAATCTACTGTAAATCGCTCTCTATTTTTTGCAGGAAAACTTCAAAATCTTCATCAATCTTCTTTCTATGGACTAAGCGTGCGCACATCTCACAACAGCAAAACGAAAGTTCTAGATAGAGCTGCAATGAGGGCGTAACAGCTTTTGTAAACAATGACTTCTCGCGATGATGATTCGAAAGTCATGACACTCGCTGGCAAATCGACATCACCATCGAGTAGAAGAAGACGTGATGGATATATTGGTTTGTGCAGGCGTGGCTTGAATTCATAGAAAAAATCACCGAGAGAAGTCATTGTTTACAATGGCTGTTACGTCCTAATTCCAGCTCTATCTAGAGTTTTTCTGCATCAGCTAAACACAATCTTTTGTGCATCGTAGATAGAGTCGTCCCCCTCGGACTACCCAATAATTGAGTCACTATTACCATAGAGGTAACTCTAAGACTAGAAGGTCCCGAAGAAACGAGCTCAACTTTTTGGCTCAGCTCTGGTACTATCTTCGGTCTCAAGCTAATCGATTCACCCCTCGAAACATAGGAAAATCCACTAACCCCTCATTTTATCTGTCAAACTTTCATAGCGAATCAAAACAAACATAGTGTAATACTGGAATTTATACTATAATGGGGTACGTTAGTCGATGTACTTGGGACTAATAGGCTAGTCAAGTAGTGAGCCAATCGTTAGTTTCGTATTGATTGATTGATTGTTACTATTACTAAATAAATGAGTAACAGTTCCCTCGAAAATGCATTGTTTCGTCATTATTGAGTATTTTTTGTTTACCGTGTACAACATCCCCAAAAACGTAAAACTTTACTTACACAAAACGGGATTATCCCGTTTATCTTCCATCATGGCGACATCGGTAATTTTTGTTGTTTTCATGGCACGGCACTTCGGAAATTTCCTCCAATTTTTCGTATTGATACAATCGCGATTTTATAAAGAAATACTAAATTTTATTTCACAATTCACACGAGCGTTTCGCACCCGCACGCGTTATTTATTTACAATTACTATGGCTCTTCTTTATCGCTAGGGACAGTTCAAACTTCGGGCTAACCTCACCCCCGATCAAACTGTCATCATCACCAGTCATCGACCATAAAAAAAAACTGTAAACAAACCGCATCCGCGGTGCATTTCTGTCAACGTAATCAAAAAATGTCTGCCCTGGCTGCCTGCAGATCGTCGAGACTGCGAGACGGAGAACAAGCACCAGCGAACAAGCACTATTAAACACAGTTAAACACATCATCACAAATTCGTGTATCGCATCAGATAGCATCACCCACGCATGCTGGTTAGTTCACTGAATTCGGCTTCCGGTTATTTTTTTATGTTAAAAGTTTCAACGAAAATGGTTTTAGTTTAACCATTGCTGATAGTGCTGCTGCTGCTGCCAAGAGAATAAAGAAAAATAAACAAAAACTGGTTTCCGTGACCTCTTTTGCAATCATCCGTCAGCAAAGTACCTCTCGCATGAAGATGGCTCCAAGTAAGTGCTGCTCGAGTTCCTTTCTAAAAACAAAATTAGTGTTCTCAATTTAAATGAAACGAATCTCACCCTTTCATGCCAGAATCGACCAGCAACAACCTGAAGTACCTCAGCCTGATCACCCTTACGTTGCAGAATGCCATCCTGGGGCTGAGTATGCGGTACGCCCGGACCCGACCGGGTGATATGTTCCTCAGTTCGACGGCCGTCGTGATGGCCGAGGTGGCCAAACTGGTCACCAGTCTGGTGCTGGTGTTTCTGGAAGAAGGCAAGAATGTCCACCGGCTGAAGGCCGCTCTGCATAATACGATCGTGAAGCAACCGATGGATACGCTCAAAATTTGCGTGCCCTCGTTCCTGTACATTCTGCAGAACAATCTCCTGTACGTTTCGGCGTCCCACCTGGACGCGGCGACCTACCAGGTGACGTATCAGTTGAAGATTCTGACGACGGCTGTGTTTGCGGTGATTATCCTCCGGAAGAAACTGTTCCCAACCCAGTGGGGTGCCCTAGTGGCGCTGGTGGTCGGAGTGGCCACTGTACAGCTGGCGCAGACGGATTCCAGTGGGACGGCCGCCTCCCGGCAGCAGCAGATGCCAGGTGGGTCGTAGCCGGGATGACACGCTGCCGGCAGCATTCTACAACTTCCTGTCTTTTGTTTTAGGTGAACCGGATCAGAATCGGCTGCTCGGTTTAAGTGCCGCCTTGGGTGCGTGCTTCCTGTCCGGCTTCGCCGGAATCTACTTCGAAAAGATGCTCAAAGGTGCGGACATCTCCGTTTGGATGCGAAACATCCAGCTCAGTTTGCTGAGTCTGCCCTTCGGTCTGTTGACTTGCTTCGCAAATGATGGCGCAAAGCTCACCACCAGCGGGTTCTTCTACGGCTACGATGGCTTCATTTGGTACTTGATCCTGCTGCAGGCCGGTGGCGGTCTGATCGTGGCCGTCGTCGTCAAGTATGCCGACAACATCCTGAAGGGCTTTGCCACCTCGTTGGCCATCATCATTTCCTGCGTGGCGTCGATGTATCTGTTCGATTTCAATTTGACGCTGCAGTTCACCTTCGGAGCGGCGCTGGTAATCGGTTCGATCTTCCTGTACGGCTACGACCCGAACCAGGCGGCGAAGCAGAAGATCATCAAGCTGAATCCCGACAGCCAGGAACGGCTGCTGGCGGAAAAGGTCTGAACACTCAGTATTCGATTGAGTAAACTGAATCGTAGTTTTTTTTTTTAAGTTATCTATGACGTATTTTTGACGAGAATGCAATGTAAGCTTAAGTTACTTAAATTTGGATGAGACGTAACGCTTTTAAGTTCAAAATAAAGATTTTTATCATCAATGGCCCCTAGAATGCTAATTTCTCCCTCACATTCCCTATGATTGCAATCATCTGCTTATCGTTTATCTGTCAAATGGCACACACATTCCCACATCATTGTGTGATGGATGATGCGCACTCAAAATACCGCTACTTTTTCCATCGACCAGTCGTCAGCAGTCAGTCTTTCGTTTGACTTGCTTCCGTGTGGTTGGTTATTATGATTAATGTCGGGTTGTTGAACGTACGCGTGCGTGTCTGATTGGTCAATTTTCGGCCGAATTTTTGTTTGATTCGTCGTGAGTGCATCGAAAAAAAAAACATTTTTCGCACAAAACAATTTGAATTTTGTTTTCCCGCTTGTTGGGACATCCCCTTGAATATTGAATATACATTTTTGAAAGAGGCAGGTGGTTTTTGGAAATCGGTAAAATTTTGCACAACGTATCATTGAAGGCGGTCGACGGTCGTACGTGTGTGCGTTTGTGGGTTCTGTCAACGGAGAAAGCGGTGTGTGAGAATTTAATTTAATGACTGAAGGGTGCAATTGGTACAATAATTAGCTTGTTTAGTATGTAGTGTTGGAAGAACAGTGTTTAGAAATATCCTTTAGAAAGATTGTCGTGTACATTTCTCATTGGGCTGTTTTGATCTCATGTTTACTCGTTTTGGGCGAGTTGGCAGGAAAGAGACGGAAGGTAAGTTTTGTGATTGTTGTGCAATGTATTTTTGTGTGGGTAGATGCAGTGCAGGGCAGCCAGATGAAATTAAAAAAAGTATGACACGAGCGTAGATTTGACGTAGGATTTTTTGCTCGGTATTAATATTCGGCGACTGTGTTAGGGAAACCACTTTTCGCCCCGTTTCCTGATAACGCAAATTTCTCATTGTCCTGCACAAAACGCACGGAATTTTTAGTTTATTCTATAGATAATTTCGAGAATTTGTATGTACCACTTCAATAGTGTTACGCATTCAACCACAATCGTTTGGTTGCTGAGTACATTATCAAAGAGCTTTGAGGGTGATGTGGCTGGCAGCAAGGCGAGCGAACGTTCAATGAAAGTTAACTCTTAAACAGAAATAATTTATGGTGGTCCTGAAAAGAACCGGTTTGTTATGATGGTTGAGTAATGCTGAGCAATTAGGGTATTCAACACGGATGAGGCTGGCGAGCTGTATGTTGTTTGGAACGAGGGTGACGCACTTGGCATAGATGGCCCACAGCGGCTCACGACGAGCAACTGAATCCGATCAGTAGCGGTGCGGCGTCGTTTAAGAGCGTACTGAAAATCCTAAGCTCGTAGGGATTCTTCAGCACAATCTTAGATGGCAATCGGTTCTGGAGATACGTTGCGGTACGAACAGCTTCGCCCCAGTATCGCTTCTCAAGACCGAAATCAAGGAGCATGCATGTTGCCATTTCCGTGATCGATCTATTGTTTCTTTTACGATTTATGTCAAAAAATGTTCTCTGCCCAACGCACATAGTCGACAATGTTCTGCGTTGCTTCCGACTTGTTCTCCAGCAGGTAAGTGACGGTGAACCTGATATACTCGTCGATGATCTGCATCACGTATCTATTTCCGCTAGGATTGACGGTTTTCATCGGGCCGCAAAGGTCCGTGTGGACGATATCAAGGACTTGAAACGACTTCATTTCAGTCACTTCAGGGAATGGGGCTCGGGATGCCTTCCCTTATAGACCACATCCACACATAAGTTTCAAGCTAAAGTCACTCACCTGCATTCCGGTCGCAAGCTGTTCCTTACCGATGTACTCTGCAGCCGCCCAGTCGCAGTGTCCTGTCCACCGATGTCGCTGATGTTGACAGTTCTTCTTGTGCTGTCCCGATGTTGCCTGCTACGATCATTCAGCAACTCTAAGGTGATACAGACCACCATGGTGGAAACCCATCGCCACGACAGTCCCAGAGTTCACGATTCTGCAGTCTTCATTGTTGAAATGCACTTCCAAATGATTCAAAGTCAGCCTATCCACAGAGATTAGGCTGGTCGACGCTACCGGCACATATTTCACATTTTTCATGCTTGGTCACTTCATTGTTTCAATTCAATTGCCCCCGATCTTCAATTAAGGAGAATAGGAAAGTCCATAGCAACCCGGAGCAAACACTCGAGGCCTTGGCAACGAACAGAGGCCAAGGTCCGATTGCTGCTGAGGAAGTTGGATACACCGTCACACACCCGGTACACCAACTACATCCTGCCGAAGCTTCGAAAAAGACGTCAATTTTGCTGACACAGTCGAAACCCTCAAGAAGATCTTCGGTGCCTGCAGCTGGTGAAATCTGAAGCAGAAGACATCATCATATGGAGGCAAAGTCAACCGTGCTTGCGAGGATTTCGATTTCAAGAACGTGAAGATTGACCAATTCAAATGCTTGGTGTTTGTCTGCGGTCTCAAAAGCCATTGCTATGCAGACATACGAGGCAGGCTAGGTACTCTCCCGGATCGAAGCTGAAACACCAGAAGCTCCCGTAACACTCCAAAACTTGATCGACGACTATCAACGGCTCGTCAATCTCAAGGCGGACACATCCACGATCGAGCGTCAGTCGAGCTCAAAACCAACGGTGCACGCAGTTCAGGAGAAGAAGGGAACCTTTCGACAACAACAGTCTTCGAAGACGGAATGTAAATCGCCTCGCACACCTTGTTGGCAATGCGGCCAGATGCACTGTATTCGGGATTGTGTCCATTCTCGAATCATCAGTACAGTACTGTGGCTGCTTCTCCAAACCAAAATCCGTTCAAGGTGGGGGAGGAAAAGAAGTCATCCAACAAATCCAGCAAACCCTACAAGGTGAAATCCCCACATCGCTCAACACTCAAGCAAGCGAAAGTTCGTGCCAACATTCATCAACGGCGTGGAAACCAAGCTTGATCTGGACACAGAGAGCGACATCACGGTAATCTCGAAGCAAACCTGGAACTATCTGGGCAAACCTGCAATCAAGAAACCAACCATTGAAGCAATGAACGCGTCAGACAAGCCGCTCCATTTGATGGGTGAGTTCGAGTGCGAAGTGAAAATCAACGACAAAACTGCACAAGGAAGATGCTTCGTCACAACGGCTGCCAATCTGAACCTGCTAGGCATTGACTGGATCGAACTCTTCGAGCTGTGGTCAGTTCCCATCGATTCGGTTTGCAACCAAGTGAAGACAAAACCAATCGATCAGCAAGTACGTGAATTCCAGGCCAAGCACGCAGATGTGTTCAACGATTGCAAGAAGCTAAATGAAAGATGCTGTCGATGCTGAATTTACACGGTTGTGTGCAATTTACGCTGTCGGAGACCAGCCATTTTGCCCTAGGTTTTCCCCTTCACGACGGGACGCACGTCTTACCTTCACAGCTGCCAAGATACGAAAGAGCCCGGAGCTCAGTGCTGCGCGGTCAAGTGAGCGGATGCGGGGTTGGGCGAACAGCGAGGCGGGCAAGGCACAAGTTGTATAGAGTTGAGTAGGGCTGTGTAGCATGGCTACGGTATATATATAGGGTGGGACCAAATGTAAATAAGCAGAGGATTACAGCTGTAATCATGCGAACTGTCAAATAATAATCACGACCCCACACAGGTTGGAATCATTGGGGATCATCGAGCCTATCGATTTATCTGAGTGGGCTGATCCAATCGTGGCTGTGCGTAAACCAAACGGCCGGGTTCGTATCTGTGCGGACTATTCAACAGGACTCAACGCGGCGTTAGAAGCTAATCACTACCCGCTTCCCACTCCGGAGGAAATTTTCGCCCAACTCAATGCCAGTTCCATATTCAGCATCATCGACCTCTCCGATGCATACTTGCAGCTCGAGGTGGATGACGATTCAAAAAAGCTGCTCGCCATCAATACGCATCGGGGTTTATTCCGGTTCAATCGCCTCGCTCCAGGGGGAAGTCTGCACCGGGAGCATTCGAACGACTGGTTGATGGAATGATTGCGGGAATACCTGGCGTCCGCTCTTTCATCGACGATGCCATTGTATTCGGCCGGGACTTGGAGTCGCATGTAGCATCACTCAACCAGCTTTTCCTACGTCTTCAGGAGTATGGATTCCACGTCAAGGCAGAGAAGTGTAGTTTCTTCCAGTCGCAAATCCGCTACTTGGGACATATCGTGGACCGACAAGGTACCCGTCCAGACCCCGAGAAAATCGAAACCATCACTGCAATGCCACCTCCAACCAACGTCACTGAGATGCGATCGTTTCTGGGCACGGTCAACTTCTACGGAAGATTCGTGCGCAACCTACAAGAATTGCGCTATCCCATGTACAAGCTTCTCAAGAAAGAAACGAAGTGGAAATGGACATCCAAGTGTCAGCAAGCTTTCGAAAAGTTCAAGACAGTTCTTCAATCAAACTTGTTGTTGACACACTACGACCCTAAGCTTCCGATCATCGTGGCAGCAGACGCATCAAGCACTGGCATCGGTGCAGTAATCTTTCACCAGTTTACCGATGGCATCATGATGGTTGTGACTTGCAACCGCAGAACGTAATTATCGACAACCTGAAAAGGAAGAAGATTTGGTAAGCATCCTGGCAGCCACAACGGAAAAAGTACCAGTTTCTTTCGCAGCACTTAGAAAGGCTACAGCAACAAACAGCACTCTTCAAACCGTTACAAAGCATATCCATCATGGTTGGCACAACAAAACTCTCTTCGATGCTGAAGTTCAACCCTACTACAACAGACGAGAATCGCTCAGTGTAATCGCTTCGGCTGCGTGATGTTCGGCGATAGAGTCGTCGTTCCCAACATGTTTCGACGAAGGATCCTGCAACAATTCCACCGTGGTCATCCAGGAATGGTTCGTATGAAGGCAATTGCTAGAAGCTTTGTATACTGGCCCGGTATGGATAACGAGATCGAGAAGTTCGTCAAACGCTGCGCACCATGTTCCACAGCTGGTAAAGCTCCGATGATAACGACACTAGAATCGTGGCCCATTCCAAGTAAACCCTGGTACCGGATTCACATAGACTATGCAGGACCTGTAGATGATGGTCGACCCGCACTCCAAGTGGTCTGAGGTGCACGTAACCAAATCGACAACAGCGAAAGCCACCAACAAACTAATGAACCAGTCATTCGCTATATTTGATGTACCCGAGATAATCGTATCCGACAATGGCACTCAGTTTTCAGGACACGAATTCCAAGTATTCTGCACCAATATTGGTATTCGGCACATCCGCACCCCACCTTACCATCCACAATCCAACGGTTTGGCTGAAAGATTTGTGGACACCGTGAAAAGAAGCCTTCGGAAAATTCGTTCGGATGGAGTAGAAACGCTTGAGGAAGCGCTGCAAACATTCCTGCAAGTATATCGCTCAACTCCAACCAGCGATCTTGGCGGAAAATCCCCTGCTGATATGAAGGTATTGACGATCCAGAACCAACAGATGCAATTGAGGAGGCAGCCCATCCGGGAACTCCACTCTTGGAAAGAGGACGGCGTATGATTCAACTTCTGACCCGTTTCAAACCTTACTGGATGACAAAACCTTAGGGGGAAATTTTGGATCAAAGCAATCACTGGAACACTATATAAACGGTGCAATTGACAAGTATTGATGCATGATACGTTAAACCTTCTTCTTCTCTGAAGGACAAAAATAGCTTGAATTTTCGATTCGGCTGGTCTGATTCCCCTATGGGAGATTCTGTGCCCCTTGAAGCACTAATTATGTTACCCTGAACAGACATTTGTCTTTCCTGAAGGAACAACGTGGACAGAACGGGGCCATAATGAACAGGCCGAGACTTAACGAACAAAAGAATGTTTTATTAAAGCAAACTTGAATTGCTCACATCGAGCTCTTGAATTGGATTGACTGCAAAAAATAACAGGAGTGACCAGGTCAGGTAATCCAACGACTACTTTGATTTCATTTCCCTTCGATGATGACATCGTTCAAATACCAGTAAGTTCCATCGCAGCCTAGCAAAACCCCGTTCATGGTATTTTGGAACAGTTCTGGCGCGGTCACCAGGCCAAATGGTAGACGGTTAAGTTGGAACAAACCACGATTCGTGATGAATGCAGTGGCATTGGCATCACGTGACTCCTTCTCCTTCGCCAACTCGATTTGTAGGAATGCCTCCCTTATGTCTAGTTTGCTCTAAACTCCTCCTTTTCCCAAGCGCATGTAGTCATTGACAATCGGCATAGGATGATGCTTCCTCAAGACAGCCTCGTTGACTCGACGAAGGTCAAGACAGAGACGCGGCTCGCCATTTGCCTTACCCCTACAACCACTAACGGAGTCACCCAGCTAGTGGGCCCCGACTTGACCTCAATAATGTCACGCTGTAATAGTTGATCATTTTTTCGGTTGACAGCTTCTTCAAGAGGAATGGGAATCCTTCTCATCGGTTGGAATACTGGAACTGGCATTTGGGTCCATGTGAATATAAGGCATACATTATTTTAGTGAACGGCTTCAATGCTTCGACTGGTCTGTATCCCCACACGTAGGACACTTAGCCCTTTAGCAGTGACGTCTCCTAATATGCAACGTTATACCATAGAGGTAACTCTAAGACCACTGGGTCCCGAAGAAAATCATTATTATTTTTGGCTCACTCAGTACCAGAACAACGGTCCCAAGCAGTCCCAAGCTATTTCACTCACCCCTGCATGTTCTGCATGAATCCACACACCCCTGATGTTATCTGTCAAACTTTCATAGCGAATCAAAACAAACATAGTGTAGTAATAGAATTTCAACTAGAATAGGGTACGTTAATCGTTTGCTTGGGACCAATAGGCTACTAAAGTGGTGAGCCAATTTAAAATCGTTAGTTTCGTATTGATTGTTGGTTATACCATAGAGGTAACTCTAAGACTAGAAGGTGCCGAAATAACGTGCTCAACTTTTTGGCTCAGCTCTGGTACTCTCTTCGGTCCCAAGCTAATCGATTCACCCCTCGAAACATAGGAAAAACCAATAACCCCTCATTTTATCTGTCAAAATTTCATAGCGAATCAAAACAAACATTGCGTAGTACTAGAATTTCGACTAGAATAAAGTACGTTAATCGTTTGCTTGGGACCAATAGGCTAGTCAAGTAGTGAGCCAATTTAAAATCGTTAGTTTCGTATTGATTGTTGGTTATACCCTGGACAGACTAGACTATGGCTTATATAATTTAATATAGGCTGTCTTGCAATGAGCACTCATACATAGGATTTCCAGTGAAAACTAGATGTATGAGTGCTCATTGCAAGACAGATACATTACATGATACAAGCCATATTCTGTCCAGGGTATTAGCCACCTTTCACAACAAGAAACTCTGCAGGTGTTTCACGTTCGCCTACTGCAATGAGTGATACGAACGATCCCAATATACACCAACAGCCTCAGTACCGTATGTTTTCAAGATTCGAGAGGATCCCTTTTGCCGCGGATACACTTGTATGACCTACTATGAGCATGAGCATTATTTGTATAATAATTATGAGTTTGGCATTTGGATGACACAATATTAGCATGAGCACTATTTGTATAATAAATTATCAGCACATCCATGGTCACACTTGTACGTTAGCATACGCTACATGAACATCAAAAAATTTTAAATGTAGTCAAAACAGACACATTTTGAAGGCTTTGAACGCAGAACCATAGTCAAGATCAAAAAAAATGTTGCTGTCTTAGTAATGACCCATTTAACCTAGTGATTGCATCGGCTGTCGGCTTTATACTTAATTAAAATGTATATCGCACAACCGGGAAACTGCTAATCGGAATTCACTGACTCCTGCCAACACTGCATCTACCGTGTTTGTGTGTAAAAATCGTAAAAATACAACCACCCACAGCAATTTGTACAAACAACACTGTTACTTTTCGCATTACGCGCACACAACCAACAACTTATCGTTTTTCTGCCACTATATACTTTCAGGAACCATCTCGGCTGATGACGACGGTGCCCGAGCGAGAGAGCCGTCGCAAACATCAGTCGGAAAACAGAATCCTACTCCCATTGAGGCACCCCGGCGTGAGCGAGCGGAACGAACGGCTGGGCGATTGGGTGCGCCGCGACGCAACCGAACAGTGTTTATGACAGCTGCTTTTGACATACCGTCTCACCACGAGCTGACTTGCTGACCGATCCACCACCAAAACAGCCCCACACGAGCAAGCAGCCCACCAACCATCGTTAAAAGAACATTATTTACGTATTTAATTATTGCTGCTGCTCAAGCAAACTGGCTGCGCTTCTACTATTAGCAGCAAGTTCGTTCGTTCGTTCGCTCGAATCGTCGGAACGGATGGTCATTACTTTATACGCCGCGCCGCGAGTGAGTTCGATTCCGAGTGTGTGTCACCAGCAGCTTTAGGTGAATCAAAGCGAGGAAAAAATTTATTGTTGTGTGATCGTCTTTCAATCATCCTAATACAGTACGTGCTCGAAAAAAAAAAGAAGTGGTGTTAATACAAAGGCCTCTGCTGAGTGCTGATAGAGATGATCATCGTTTGTCTATAGGTAGTAGGACGTGCATTCTGAGGAACTATCCGAACGAAGGAAGATCGTCAGTCATTGCAGCAGTGCGCGCTGTTTGTAACGAGGTTCGGGTGTGTATTTGTGGGTGGCCACCGAAAACGGAGACGAAAAACTACTGAGTACATAGCAAAAGGTGGTGACGACGACGACGGAGGAAGAATATTGTCACACTACAGGTTCGCCTCTCGTTCTGGAGGACAGGGGAAGAAAATTTGCAAAAATTCGACGATCACGCGGGAACCAGTGCGGGAGTGATTTCGCGGAAGAAGCTTGCTCGGGACTGTTGCAGCCGCAGGGTCGAGAAGGTCGAGTCCGGGAGTGCAACGTGTGTGTGTGTGTATGTGTGTGAGTGTGTGTATCTCGCGAAAGATCAGATGGAAAAAAGTCTTATTTTTAGGTGTAATTTTCCGATACATTTTTTCTCCCGTCGACCGACCGTCTCGTCCCGTGTGGGATTTTTTCGCATCATATTCAATTGTGTATTGTGTGTTGTCGTAGGACTGTTGTAGGAAGAGGAAAATTTGCATGTGTTGTGAGAAACGAGCATCGTCTTGTCGTCGGAGTGAAGAGTGAATAGTGCGCTGCAGCAGCAGTCGACGGAGATCTCCGGGAGTCAATTAATTGGGGTACCTAGGTGGAAGCTAGCTCTTCGGTAGGGCCAAGCTACATATCTGCGTTTACAAAGTGTGCCATCAAATAGCAGTTCGTTGTCTAGTACCGAACGACGACGGCGACGACGACGAGAGGAAGGTGAAGGTCGTACGTCCAACTGAGAATCGTCAGTTTCTGGAAGCGAAAAAGGCAAACGTCGAAGCTAGTAGCTCTAGTTGAGCGTGATTACGGAAGTTCGATCGCGCGTGAGAGACAGAGAGCAACCCGTTCAAGATCAATGCCAAAGGCGGAGCAGCAGTACTAGACGCAGAAACGGGACGGCAGTAAAGTACAACTACAACTATCAATCACCTCGAAGAGAGTAGCACATAATGAGACTCGCTCGATGATAGTGGATCGGTTTTGGCTTTTTAGTTTTGATTTTCCGTCTGGAATCTTCCGGGGGTACAAGTCGGTTCGGTTCTAAAACATCCTAAATCTTAGTGTTCCGTCGTGTCGTGGACGTACAACGACCTTGTGTGAGAGTGCGTGCGTGTGTGTGGCGTGGCAGCAGAGGGCGCGAGGAAATGAAACCTCCCCAATTCGTACGAGCAATCGGAAGCTGGCTTCCCGTGACTTTACTGCTGCTGCTAGTCGTGTTTGTGTCGTGCTTCGGCGCTGCCGATGACATACAACCCAACTCAAGGCAAACCTATTCAGCACAACAGCATCAACATCAACAGCAACAGCATCAGCAGCACAAAGTTCCCTCACATCAGCAGCAGCAGCATCATGATCAGCGTGGCAGCAGCAGCAGCAGCAACAGCGGATCTCGAGGTGATTCGGTAGGATCACCTGCTGCCAGCTCTGCTGCTAAGGCGGACGGAGCCGGTGCAGACAGTTCAAAATCGTCACCTTCCGGTGGAGGAGGAGGCGGTGGCGGCAGCAGCAATCGGATGCTGGAGACCCGCAACTCCTACGCCGTGCTCAGCCAGGCTATGTCCCAAGCCGTTCATCATGAATTCGGTATGTATCACGAGAAGCGTTCGCAGCTCTCCCCCTTATTTCAATAAATAACTAAACGATTGAGCACACCGCATGCACACTAATCTAATCACACATTGAATGTAGTAAATAGGCGTAGGTAGATACAATCTTGCAGCTTAGCTCTGCTGAAGGTTGCTGAAATCTGACACCTCTCTCTCTCTGTGTGCCCGGATCTCTGGAAAACAAACAAACAAACAATCAAACAAACAGCAACCGCACACGGGGAACGAACGCACTCACTTTGGGAGGGTGTTGATGGCTTCATTGCACCCTGCAACAACTCGTTTGTTGACTTGACAAAACTTGCTACATATTGAATGGAATTGCGTGACCTTGCGGGTGCACAGCTAGCAGTAAATATTTTTCCACTTCCCGCTTGTCACCGCCGATGTCAGATCAATGGATGATAGAGTACCGAGCAGGCTCCAAAATTGGACTGTACCGATTTACGATGCGTGTGTGTGTTTACCGCAACGGAATAGCGCTATATTTGGACACCGGCTGGATATTAGGCAGAAGCGAATTGCGACTGATGGGAATGAATTTGTTGATTCAAATTGGGAGATTGATTTACTTTAATTGTGGGGTCCGCGGAACTTTGGATGTTGTCCAAAACGGTTCTGGAAACCACCAACTGCAGGTGATGTTCAGTGGAATTGTATAGTTTTAAATCTTCCAAGAGGCATAGCAGTTTGGTTTTATGAAAAAGCTAAGAACATATTGAAGTCAGCTGAGAATCAAAAAAAAAAAAATGCAACAAACTCGCAGGAGTCCTTCTGAATTCTTTTGGCAATTTTCTACTACAAATCTGCGTGCGTACTAATCTTCAAATTATTAGTGCTTAGAAGATCTTCAGGGTTTTGCTATCGCCTTTCGAAAATATTTCAAACATTCTCAGAAGAGCACACCACTTCGCATAATTGTTCGCTGGCGGCAATGAACCAAGTTTGTGCCGGAATTCGGCCGTTTTGACTCACGCCCAAGGGGCAATCAACTCTGCATACTGTGCTGAAACACAGCATGGCACACTGTTCGGTACGTTAGGGCACACTTTGACAAGTAGGACTCAAGCAATATAATATAAAACTGCATCACTGTTGCGAGTTGACGTTTTGTCAATCGTTGACTACTCGGTTGAATACTTTGGACGTGAAGAGAGAGAGAATTTGTTGTCATATATAAAACTGGAAAAAACAACGATTCAATCAAGAATTCAACCGGCGTCTCGTAATTTCATCAAGAACAGCTTATATTCGGGCTTCTCTTTAAACGAGAAATTGTATGTACACCTGACAAGTTTTGACTACGCTGGGGTTGGGTAATGCTATGACAATAAAGGCCCACGCACATTAGATCCGGATCGGACGCGTTGCGGCAAAGTGACAGCTAAATCTATTGTCTAACTGTCAAATTTACGTCAACGCAACGCAAACGAATCTTATGTGGGTGGCCATTAAGAAGCTGGTCAAACTGGGGCTTACCGACCGACACGTTTTCGATTGAGGATGTAATCATTGGGAAAAATGCCAGCCGGTTGCCATTGATGATAAATTTAGAAGGCCACACAAACAATGTCATCAATATCAAGCAAATGACTTACTTACTAATCAGACTAAGGCCTTGTTGTCATCTGCTATCCGCAGGTCTCCTTCTGCTTGGTCGATCCACCTTGCCCGCTGCGCGCCTCTTCTTTTTGTTTCTGTTGGGTCGCTTTCGAGAACCATCTTCACTGGGTCGTCGTGCGGCATTCCTACGACGACCAGCCCACCGTAGTCGCCCAATTTTTGCAATGTGGGCAATGGATGGTTCTCCCAGCAGCTGGTGCAATTCGTGGTTCGTTCGCCTCCTCTACGTTCCGTCATCCATCTGTACTCCACCGTAGATGGTACGCAACACCTTCCTGTCGTGATAGTAGAGAGTTATGGAAAGACGACTACTTCTGTCGAAGGATAATTAGAAGAATGATTTATTTAACTTCAAACTCAAACTCATGGCTACTACCATCTAACATATCTAATATCTAATAGAGCTACTACGATCGGTTTGCTCGTTCTTGACACCCCTCCTCAAACTGATCGTGGGAAAACTCCGATACTCGAACAGTGCTTCCGGAACCGTATCGTCGACAAACCTTTCGTCAACAAGTCAGCTTGCTGCTTACCCGTTGGAATGTAGCGAACTTCAAGTTTCTTCGAAGCTACACAGTCCCACCCCCAAATCCTTCAAGACCTTGCCGATCCAAAAGGCCTCGCACGCTGCATCTGCTAGAGCGGAACATTCCGCTTCAGTCGACGACAAGGATACGGTGCTCTGCTTCCTGGTACTCCAACAGACTGTGACTCCGTACAGCTTGAACATGATTCCCGAAACCGATACCTGTCGTTGATATCCGTAGCCCAGTTCGCGTCCGCATAGCCAGTCACTTGCCGGATGGAACCGGTCGACCGGTTGTACACCAGTTCGTGGTCAGCTGTCCCCTACTGTACAGGCAGCTGTCGCTCTCGGACCTGCGTAAGCCGATCCGGGATGCAAAATCGTGAAAATAGTCGTTCCACGCCTTCGATGCCTGCTTCAAACCGTAGATGGATTTGTTTAGCTTACAGACTCGATCCCCCATTTCAAATCCTGGAGGTCGGCGCATGTAGATCTCCTCCGATAGATGACCGTTCAAGAATGCCGTCCGGACGTCCATCTGGTGGATCAGCAAATTCTCCTGCTTTGCCAATCCCAGCACCATTCGAACCGTCGACATCTTCACCACCGGAGCGTAGGTTTCAGAGTAATCATATCCATACCGCTACGTGAATCCTTTGGCAACTAATCTCGCCTTGTGCTTGTCTACGTTGCCATCCGGCGTCATCTTTAGCTTGAACACCCATTTGCAATCCACCGGTTTTCGTCCCGACGGTAGATCCACCAGCTCCCAGGTATTGTTTTCAGCTCGTGATTTCAGTTCGTCCTCAATGGCTTCACGTCACCGCGACCAATATTCTCGCGACTTCATCCCTTCAATGGTGTCCGATAGGTTCTGCACGTAGTTCTCCGCATTCAACGCGTACGCCAGACACGAGTAGTCGCCCAACTTTGCCGGGGCCTTCCGTACACATACGCTTCTTCTCGGGTTAACCTCTTCTTCTTCATCATCATCTTCTTCCACCAGTGTTTCATCGTTGTCGTCATCCTGGTCGTCGTTTGGAGGATCAACTTGTTCATTTGCTGGCTCAATTGCAACTACTGGTTCATCTGGGACCACCGCCTGCGATTCCGGTCGGGTCTAAACCGGTTGCGCTTCGTCGTCTTTGACATTCTTCACAGGTTCTTCGCTGGTCGACGTATACCTTGATTCATTCACGATGACGTCTCGAGCAAGAAACACCTTCTGCTTGTGGTTGTCCCACAAACGATACCCGTTCGTACCGTAGCCCACGAAGTAACATACCTGTCTACGCGCGTCTAGCTTCGATCGCTTCGCTTAACACATACGGGCGTCGCTTTTGATTACTGTTTAAATTAATAAAGACTCAAAATTCAGCTCCGAAACAATTTTGGAAATAATTCTAATGTAATTGAGAGTGCATTTTAACGAGAGTTCTGAGAAAAATTCTATGATGATTGGATGAGGATTCTAGGTCTAATTTTAATAAGAATTCAAAATTAGTTCTGAAATGGCTCTGATGAAAATTCCATGAAAATCCCGTGAACTCCAAAGATGGTCTCTGCGGATAGTTCTAAAAGAATTCTGGGGTGATTTCTGACGATACTTTCAAGAGAATTCTGAGTTCGAAATATATTCCGAGAAGAATTCAAATGGAATCGAATTTTGAGGAAGGAATTCTGATAAGAGTTTCAAAGTTTGTGATGGATTTTTGTTTTGAGAATTCTGAGGAAATACTATGGGAATTCTAAGGAGAATACAAATGAATGCAAGGGAGAAGTCCAAGATTATTCTAAGCAGAAATTTATGAAACTTCTGAGGTTAATTGCATGGAAAGGATTTATGGAAGGAGCCTTCAGGGAGTTTCTAAAAGAATCAATAAAAAATCGAAAATAATCTGCTTTAACTAATCATGTGTTATTACTTCATGCGTGAATTTAACGATTTACATAGTCAGAGATGCTTAACGTCAAATATCAGACTTCAAATGGAGATTTTATACGACCGAAGAGGAGATTCAATTATAGAGTTGATAGTTCCGTTATAGTACGGCAGTGTGAAAATTGTTTATCAAAGTAGAAAGCGAGCAAAGGACAATTTTGAGGAAGGTACGAATCGGGTAGTTGTTTACGTCAGATGGCGACTTGAGTGTGAAACAATCAATAGAACTGTTTCCGCACATCAGAGGTACATGAGCAAATCGGTGAACACCCCTCACCATCCCTCATTAACGGATGAGCTTGGTAAAGGAGATGCTCTACCCTATTCGTACCTTCCTCAAAATTATCCTTTGTTCGCTTTCTACTTTCTATATACAAATTTTACACTGCCACACTATAACGGAACTATCAACTCTTTACTTTCATCTCCTCATCTATCGTATAAAATGTCCACTTTAGTTCTGATATTTGATGTTAAGCGTTTCTAACTACGAAAATGATCTATTTCCAAGAATTGTGTTGATTGTTCTGCAAAGAATTTCAAGAATGCAATATTATGTTTGTAAAAGCTTATTTGCTTCTAAATTTAAGAGAAGGGGAATTATTCTAAAAAAGTTCTTGAGATCATTCTGAAGAAATTCTGTGAAAATTTCATAGCAAATTATCAAAGTTATCTACCTAGATATATCAAATATTTAGAGATTTCGAACGCAGAATCACATTCAAGATCATAAAAATAGGAATTACTATTTGCTAGTCATCATGTATAACGTAAGCAAAAGTAAATTATTCAAATCACTTCAAATGCTCTTCACAGGGGTTTCCGTTGTGAAATTCGATTAAGTTAGAGGAATTTATGAAATTTGATACTGAGTTCCATGACATAAAAAGTTTATTTCGATATCAAACCGTATTTGAATTTCTATGTTACCATATAAATGGTTACTTATTTAGTATTTACAAGTCACTATTTGGTCACTAAAGTCACTACTATTATATCGCATCAGCGCTACCAGCCCTGCTAGTGGGTTGCCAAACAAGATTAGGAATGAGTTCGATAAAATCCGTTTTCAATAACTAAAACCAGCTGATCCGATTTCAAGGTCCTGGCCAAGGGGTTGGTCACTGCACACAGTGTGCGAAAAATACAGATGGGCACACTTGAGCACTTTCATTGGCACCCCTGGATAGAAATGTTCATGATATTTAAAGTTACTGGCAACACTGTTCTATATCTGCGCCTGCTCTGTGCATGTGTCAAAATGTTCAGCATTGTTGTTGACACAATCCAATTTTTGGATTCATAACTTCAACCGTGAATATCCGGCAATGTTCTGCCATGGATTCCGCACAGCGCACATATTTTCAAAACATTAGTTAAAAACCGGTCAAAAGTCAACGCGGTATACTTGCGGGATGATTGAGGTCATCAAGGCAATGACCTCTGCCAAGTACAACTGTAATCTGGGGGTGATACTGGAATTCTTCCGAATGATGCTGGGGTCGCTACAGGAAGACTTCAAGATCGGAGAACCTCCACTCAAGACGATCGAACTGTTCAAGGAGATGGTGCGGAAGGCTTTGGTTTGTAAGAACATTGTGATCGAAGTTAGGAAGGGGGTGGAATCGTTCCGGAAGCTGATTGAAAAGATGACCATGAAGGGACTGCTAGTTGCCTATATACTGCTACTGGTCATAATGTCGATTCAGCATGTGATTAGTGAGTGTGTTAGTGGGGAGAGCGAGACTCTGAAGGAGGAAGTGATGGGAACGTTGAAGACGTTGGTAGATCGATTTAGGGCGTGGAGATTAGTGGCGGAGCTGAAATCATAGCCGAAGGAGGTTAAGTGGATGTTACGATGTAAACAAATTCTGCTTATTTCTTGCACTTATTCAGTTAAATTAACAAACCAGAGAAACATTAGCTTTAAGTGCCGAAGAATTAGTACAATTTTGTCATCAGTACTCTCGTACGCACGCATCGACCAACCGCCAAGTCAAAAATACTCCACCGCAAAAGGCCTTTTGCAAGGCGACGCTGCAAACGAACGCAACGAGAGAACGAAAAGATTGCACTCACACGGACGCATCAAACAGACAAAAGCGAGCAAGGGCAGCAGCGAGATCGGATGCTTTTGCTTCGTCATTCTTATTCTCCAGTGTACGGTGGATTCACGCGCTTGGTGTACTTTGTGAAAAGTGACGGGAAGTTGACCAGCAGCCATACTCGTAGAAGAGCTAGTCTGGCGTTTTGGATTTCGGCTTACGGGGAAGCATCCAAGGGACTAGGCCAAACGTTGGAAATCACACGACACAGTCAACCTTGCTTTTAAGAGCAGTTCGGTCAGAGGAAAAACGACCGGTGACTCGGATTGCAACGTGGGTGGAGGCAACCCGTTCCACAGAGGCGAGCGGAAGTACCGTCACCGGACGAACTCAAACCATCGGCGTTCTACCAACCGCACTTGGAGGAATTGCACGACAGCCGAACACGCCAAGAACGGACTCGAAGCGCACACGTGTGGAAGCAGTACGATCCGAACGCACCAAAGCATCGCCACTGGACGAAATCATACGACCGACATTATCCGTGTTAGATCGCCGGCTAGCAGCCTTGCTTGGTGGTCACAACCAGAAAGGCTACACAGACACAAAGAAGACCCCATCAAAAAGGTCTTATTGCAGCATTCTCAGGTAAAGACGAGTTTCAAGGGCCCGCAGACGTCGTCGGCCAACATCGCCGAAGCAGGGAGTCAACTGCTCGCCAAGGCGGTGATTGACGAAAGCAGAGTGCTCATTGGGTTCCATAGGCAAGCGCCAACTTCGCGTGGCCGCACGGGCGGCGTAGCCAGGAAGCACTCACGTGCGGCAGGAAGACTTGGCCGGTGCCAGTAGGAGCTGGCCGACAAGTGAACGAGCGTCGACGGGATGCTTGATCGGGCGACATTCTTGGTCGGTCGATGACGTAGCCGAAACAACAACGAGTCATGGGTCCGTGAGTAGACGTATTTAGCCATTAAGCAAACCCAAAATCTGTTAGTCGCATAAGCACAAGGGAACCAGATAGGAGAATGATTTAGACTCTGGGATGCCCGTGTGGGAAAGCACGATGAGAATATAGCAATGATTCGCAAGTAAATTGAATGGTTTGGTTTGTTTCTTTGGTTGGAGCCTAGCCCTCCAGTGATTGTCACTTTCGCCAATGGTAGTCCGCTCTTCTGGCTAGCAGGATGGATGCAACATGGAATTGTAAGATGTTGATTGGTCAGTTGTTGGGCTTCAAGGTGAGGTCCTGAAAGTCGAAATCGGTGAGTCGGTTGAAGGATAGGTTTAGCTCTCGGGCACGACCCTGGTAACCCAGCGAAGTGCAAAGGGAACGGTGTTTTTCATAGTGCCCAGCGATTGGAGCAGTTCGGTAAGCATTTCAACGTCGTGATGTTTGCAGTAATTCTGATCTGAACGCAATTTTTAGAACTCTACGAGGTACGAATTGATAATGGAATCCGAGCCGCACAGAAGGTCGTAAGGGGCGGTGTCCATACAAAGGCCACCATCTGGTCGTAGTTTTTTTTTTATCAGTGGTCGGAAGGGTTGTCTACCTCGGGCCACTAGAAGAAGAAGATTCGCACGAATCTAGACTGGATGCTCAATTCGAGCATTTCTTCGAAGTTTTCAATGACAAGGTTGTTACTGACACTACATTTAATCAATATTCTTAATGAGAGCTCCCAGAAACGGTTCTGCATGGGTTCTCATATTGTGTGTTGAATGCATACAGCCAAGGGCAATACGTAAACAATGTACTCAAGAACTGAAAGAATAGTCGTTTTATATAGTTTAATGAGGTCTTCCTGGCGAGCACCCCACATGTCCCGTAGATTGATCGTAGAAAGTTGATCCTTAGTTGACACTTTTGTTTCAAATACGTAATGTGAGTACCCCAAGTGCATTTTGAATCAAACCAGACTCCAAAGTATTTGAGGGTTAAAGATTGGGTAATGTCTTTGCCCAAAAGATTTAGACGCAGTTGGGCTAGAAACCGCTTCCTTGTAAACACTACCAATTCAGTTTTTTGCGGTGAAAACTCGATCCCTAAATTTCTTGCCCAGAGAGACAGATTATTTAGGGAATTTTGCAATGGTCTTTGCAAGATTTCTGCACGTGGACCTCTCATGGAAACCACGACATCGTCTGCAAGCTGTCTAAGCGTGCATAGATTATCTAAGCAGTTATCAATATCTTTGACATAGAAATTATAAAGTAACGGACTTAAACATGAACCTTGGGGTAAGCCCATCTAGCTAATTCTAGAAGTTGTCAGTTGACCTAGATTGAAGGTCATTTGTTTTTTCTGACAGCAAATTATACAAGACATTATTCAAAATACCGGGTAATCCACTACTGTGCAAATTGTCTGACAGTATGTCTATGGAAACCGAATCAAATGCGCCCTTAATATCCAAAAAGGCTGAAGCCAATTGCTCCTTGTGCGCAAAGGCCAGTTGAATATCAGATTAAAGAATCGCTAGACAATCGTTTATTCCTTTACTCTTCAGGGCCATCCACATTAGATCCGTTTGCGTTGCGTGGGCGTTATGCGTCCGATCCGGATCTAATGTGCGTGAGCCTTTCCGGAAACCAAATTGCGTATTTGAAAGTAGATTGTTTGATTCAACCCTATGGTCAAGTCTTAATAGGATCATTTTTTCTAATAATTTCCTCAGGCATGATAACATAGAGATCGGACGGTAAGAATTGTGATCAGGCGCTGGTTTCCCAGGCTTTTGAATAGCTATTACTTTAACCTGTCTCCATGCTGGTGGAACTATATTGAATTCCATAAATGAATAATATAGGTTAAGTAATCGTCTTTTAGCGATATCGGGGAGGGTTTTTAGAAGGTCGAATTTGATCATATCGCTTCCCGGAACAGAGTTAGAAATTAACCGGGTTGCCAAACATACCGAAAATTCAGTTTGATGACGCTCTCGGCACTGCCGGCACACGAGACACACTGAGAAAAAAGTTGGTACAAAATAAGTGTGTAGAGTGACCACCCCTTGGACCTGGCATGCCGTACCGGTCTAGTACCAATTTATGTAAAAATTCTGTAAAAGAACAAGGTGATTCGTCCAACAGTTAGGTCCTACGTTGCGTACTTCACACACGTCTTATTAGAAAGTTTCTTCAAGCGGACTAAATAATGAACGACTGGTTACTTTAAGGTCCTCTAGGAGGCAACATGCCACCCTGGAGGGTTGACTATGGATAGAGATTGTTCTTTATGTCCTGATTTCCTTTTATAACAAATTGATTACAATAAATCATTCTTCATATAAAAAAAAAACTATTGAAAAAAGAATACAAACATTTTAAAGAACCATTTACAATCCAGCACATACAGACTTGAAGCAATTATTTACACTGCGACGATTTCGCCTAGATGCAAAAGGCCTTTTGATTCGCCTGTTTATTCTGTGGTGACAGAAGCGAGATGAAATTTGCCATCAGTGCGAATCACAACATCCCGGTCCCCAAAAACCAATGTTTTTAATCACTGTCCTAGATTACGGCTGCCAACAATATGTTGTGATTCAGTAGTTGATCGACAGTGTTTAGATTAGATGGCCTGATTACATCTATCAAGTTTGTAAAATCCAATTATGTTGACGATAACTCAAGTAGGCGTTATGGTAATGCTGATGACATCAGATTCTTTGTTGATTATTGTTTGCGTGTGATGAAATGATGATGGTGGAAAATGAATCATCGATCCTATACTGGCCTGCATAGTTGATGATGGTTTGCCGATGAAGCTTCTTAACCCATTATTGATGGAAGTAACGGCGTCCTCGTGTCTCTTGTTCCAAATACGTCATAGTTAGGAGGATTTGAAGGGGTAAGGATAATTTTTGGAGTAGCATCGTCCAATTTAGAGTTGTATACTAGTTCTGCTGAAGGGTGATTCGTGGTGACGGTTGTTACGTAAACTCTGGCCTGACTTCGCCAAGTGCAAGAGGCCTGAATTTCCTGGGGACTAAAGAGCCTAAATTTATAAAGAGGTGACATGTCAAAATTGGATCGATCGGTTTTTCTTTACTGGGGACTAGTATGTAGCGAGTGAAGTTGACTTTGACATTGACAGTTTGAATCGATGACGGAGGGCTGGGCTCCTGATTTAGTTCCAAAGAAACATTTTTTTTTTGTTATTGAAGTTTTTAAAAGTTTTTTTTTTCAAATATTTTTAGCGAAAAATTATGCAATGTTTCATAGATTTCTGAGAGGTAGGGCTTTGATCTAACTTTGGGCCTAGTAAGCACAACCCGCCTCTATTTTTCGAGTCGATTTTTTTTTTTCACAAAATGGAATGTTTTCACTGCAGATGACTTCTGAATTTATTTACCATTTATAAAGAGAAAAAAAAAATGTTGAGATATTGTTAAAAATCGAACACTGCTTCTTGACCCTAAACTCGGCCTACGGATTATACATTGGGCCTAATGCATTGAAACGCCATTGAATTCACTTCGGCCTATCGGATGAAGATAAAAATTGATTCGGTCGGAGCGGCTTTTTTTTGTTTTTGAGTAAAATCGGTGTAAACATTCATATCACGCGTTCTCATTGACTTGGTTCGGTAGCTATTGAACTAACGTATCGTACCAAAAGCATATTTCACTTGGTAACTCTGAAAAAATAGATTTATTTTTGATGGCGAAGTAGTGCTCTACCCTACAATCTAAAAGTTATTTGTTTTCGCTATTTAGTCCGGAACTGCTCAGTGGTATCGATAGGATCCCCAGTTAGAAAATGGATCCTAGAAAAAAACCGCCCATTACATTTGAGCAACCTTTTCCAAAAAACTTGAAGGGACAGCCCTATGGGGTCACTTATCATAGCAACAGTTGCACATTAGTGCAATTTTCAATAGTGACATTTTGAAAAAAGATAAAATTTTAAATTTAATAGATGCGTAAGAATATTTCTGGTCCATTGGTGATACAATTATTGAAATTGGTCCAGGGGCAGCAGAGTTATTAGCGTTCAAAATCTTTCATAATTTTGTTACATGTTCCATTTTTGGTTTTCACAAAGTGTACCCCCATATAGAAATCACAGACGTAGTTCTACGTCAAAACGTCCGCTTTCACATCCACCCATGGCGATAGCATGTTCGCCCCGCAGCTCAAATCGGATAAAAGAGACGGTCTCGGATTTTGTTTTGTTTACACCACCAAATAGCCCATAATTGCCACCGTCCGCCACTGCCGCGCTCTCTCTCTCTCTCTGTCGCGTGTATTTGTGTACACGCTAGTATCTAGGCTGCAAATTCAATTTAATCGCAAAACACTGAAACCCCAGCATCCCGCGGCAGCTAGAGAGAACGCCCTCGCGTTTGTTTCTCTCTCTCTCTCTCTCTCTGTGTGTGCTTTTAAGTCACTCTACCCCAGAGTAAATACGAAGGACCGTACGCCGTCGTCGGTCGGTAGATCAAATGAACCTTCTGCCATTAGTCCATGTGTTTTCGTACTTAGCGTGCTGGATGTTCGGATCTGTGATTGCACCAAGATTTGTGGAGGTGTAATTTGCGCTCGTAAACATTGGCTTTCGCTCGGTTGTGATAAGAAGAAATGGTTTGTTTACGGCTCACGACGGACCGGGCCATGTGAGTCATTCATAAAAGAGGGAAGATTTATTGGGGCAGGCCGAATTCGGGAAGATGATTAATTGGGGAAGGGTAAACACAAAGTTGCGTCTGGTTGGCAACTGGGCTGTCATATATTTTAAACTTTTATTTGATGTATTAGCAAGCGGATCATAATATGCCGGTAGATGCGAGTGAGATGCTGGCTTCTTAGTGAGTTATACTCACGAAATGCATTATATTTGAGCAGATGCCGGCGGCTTGTTCCGTGGGTGAACGATAATTGATGTTCGCACTATCATTTTTAATAAGCACATAAATTAAGTGGAATGTGGAGCTATCAAGCGGAGGTTAAGCTTTTTCCAATCACTCAGGTGTTTCAACGGGTGCTCAATGTAATGGTTTGAAATTTAATGCGGTCATAAATCAATTTACAGCGTTAACCTTGAAAATCAGGGAATAACATGGAGTTTTATTTACGACCTGGAAACTCACCGAATATCAGATAATTTACTTAACTGCATAACTGCATTACAAACTATAATGTTATCACCAAAAATGTAGGAAAGTGAGGCAATAAATTGTTGTTAGTAGACAGACTTGAACTGTTTAAATCCAGAGGAAAGTTCTTAGGAACATTTCTCAAAGATCCAAGACATGGACCATTTCCTCAAGGTTCTGGTGCATGATACAGTTTCAAGATTTCGTTCTTAGAAATATTTTGAAGATGGCGGACAGCAAAATTTACTTAGATTTTTAATATTCTAAACCAGAAAGATTTGCAAGATTTGGTCCCCTGCGTTTATTTTTTTGCGGGTCATTTGAAATTTATCGGATATCGGACTTGGAAAGAGCTTGATTAAGATCTTGGAATAAGGAAAAATTTTGATCATTTAAGTGAGAAAACATTATGTTCACCGTGTGTGTAATTATTACAGAACAGTAAAGCCGAATGCCGACTCAGC
The DNA here is from genome assembly GCF_037179485.1 of Ochlerotatus camptorhynchus. NCBI lineage: Eukaryota > Metazoa > Arthropoda > Insecta > Diptera > Culicidae > Ochlerotatus > Ochlerotatus camptorhynchus. The sequence continues at coordinate 117,992 of NW_027040615.1, forward strand.
GTGACCGCAACGGAAACCGGAGTAGCCCCGAAACCAGATTTAAAATTGCTCTCAAAGCTTTATTTGTAGACCGAATCGTTTGAAAGCAACAGCATTATAGTGTCTATGTAGATCGCGCACGACCTATTGTCTACAGGAACTAACTAGTTCCTCATCTGAATTGAGCTCCAGGACGATTTGAAGAACCTAGAACATCTGATATTCATGACTGTAGGATCCACATGCACACTATGAACCTGTTTGGGCATATTTCGATGCAGCAAACATTGTCCGAGCCTTGGTTGATCTTGTAGAACAAATTATCTGGACTTCAGCACGATTTGGAGTACTTAGAACATCTGATATTTATGACTGTAGGGCATGTATGATCCACATAGACATTTAGAATGTATCTAGACATATTTCGATACAGCAGACATTGTCCGAGTTTGGATTGATCTTGCTGAACAAATATCTGGACTCCCTGACGATTTGGAGAGCATAAAACATCTGATTTACATGACAATAGGTCATGCATGATCCAACATATATACTATAATCTATAAATATATGTTGCTGAGCCAACGGTCAAGTCACTCAGCACATTGTGCCGAAATTAGATTCGGCACATCCATCGGCACACCTTTGGCACAATCTCGTAGGCATTGAATTGTTGTAAATAAAATGGGAGCACTGCTGGACAACTGTCATTGAAGTTGTTCACAACATTACGCGATGTTTGACTGTATATTCAGGAACATCCTAACTGAATATACCAGAGGAACTGAGACCAGCAGTTCACTTCTCGATTCACTCATAGATCTAAATACGAAATGTAGGTTCAAGAGCGGGCTCAAGGGAAAGAGGCAGTTAATCAGACCCCGTTAGTACCGTTAATTCAAATAATGCTACAACTCACCCAAAACAAACTACAGAAGTCATCTTCATCATCCTCTATAGTCGATCTTCAACAATGTTCCCCACCGGTTCCAACTCTTTCCGGCCGCTGATAGACCGTTGCTTTTCACATCACGAAAAGCTAGGTTTCTGGTCCGCCTTTGAGGGCATTTTAAAACCCTAAATCACAGAACTTTTATCATCATATTACAATAATAATTTCGCACACCCACAACTTCCCGCGTCATCCTCAATCCGATTTATCCTTGCGATTTCAAACCAAAACATTCAAGGTGTCAGAAATACCGGGTTGCCGGGATGGGTATTTTACAAACAATCGCAGCTTGCTCTATGACCGGCACAATCGGCACACCTGCGGTACACTTGCTGTACACTGATAGAAAAGATGACCCAAGATTGGTGTGCTAAGGGACCTACCCTTTGTGCTAAGCCCAATTTTTCAAGAATCGGTCAAAAAATAAATGTTAATGCACTGTGTCACTTTTTTGTAGCGCCACTCCTAGAGGTCGCTGAAAGTTGATTCTGGTTGCAAAATGTTTGTTTGAGAAAGTTAGGAAAATTTACAAAAAATCAACTCTGTTGCTTGTTCCGTTGTGAAGTTACAGCAATTCGAAGTGCCACCTAAGTCATAATAGAATTCAACTTTGAAATCTGTGTTAAGGAAACCACTTTTCGCTTTTCGCAGGCAATCGGTGATAATTTTAATTATCATAGCATCAATTACACATTCGTGCAATTTTCAATAGAGACATTTTGAAAAATGATAAAGTTTCAAATTTAGCAGATGCGTAGAAATATTTCTAATCGATTGGTGATAAAATTATTTAAATTGGTCCAGGGGCTGCTGAGTTATTTACGTTCAAAATCTTTCATAATTTTGTTACATATTCCATTCTCGGTTTTCACAAAGTGTACCCCCATATAGAAATCACAGACGTAGTACAACGTCAAAAATTGAAAAGGGCTGCTCTTCGTAAGCACCAAACCGATTCCACGAAACACGGATTACAAGCGACTCACAACCAACTGTACCACGCACACCAAGACCATCTTCAGCGTCGTCTGAAATCAAATCCTAAGAGCTTTTGGCGCCATGTGAATGGCCAAAGAAAGGAAAGCGGACTACCCCTACCCTCAAACATGACGAACGGCGTAGTGGAAGTTGACTCTATCGTGGTTATTGCCGACATGTTTCACACACAATTCAGCAGTGTTCTCAACAACGAACGACTCAGCACTCAGGATGTAATTGCTGCGTCTAGTAACGTCTCTCCCTTAACCTTCTCCAGCCATCCATTTTCTGCCGTCGTCGCAGCTAAAAACTTCAACGGGTTCCGGTCCAGATGGCGTACCATCGTTAGTCCTCAGACGTTTTGAATCTCTCCTCGATGTCTGGCGTTTTTCCAACTTGCTGTAAAGAGTCTTTCGTGTTCGCAATCCACAAGAAAGGCTATAAAAGGACTGTTTCAAACTACCGTGGAATAGCTTCGTTAAGTGCTACCTCCAAACTTTTTGAGTTGATTATACTCGGAAAATTGGTTCAAAGTTTTACACAGTGTATCTCGACGGATCAGCATGGCTTCATGCCTAAACGACCAATTTAGTTACGTTCACTTCGTTCATCATTCCTGAAGTAGAACGTGGCTATCAAGTAGATGCCATACACACAGACCTCTTCGTAGCATTTGACAACATGAACCATGACATTGCGTTGGCTAAATACGACAGGATCGGTGTTCACGATGGACTGCTTGCTTGGCTTTACTCCTACCTGACTGGTCGAAACATGTCATGTCAAGATTGGAGACTATGTTTCTTCATCCTTCCCCGTGACATCCGGCGTTCCCCAAGGTAGCAATACCACCTTGAAACGCCTTAAAGTATCGTATGCGGACGACCTGCGGAAACTCTACTTCGTGATACAAGAACCTAGTGATGCCATTTTTTGCAGCAACAATTGGAAGTCTTCGCTGAGTGGTGTCGTATTAATCGCATGTCACTGAATGTCTCGAAATGCGCTGTAATTTCCTTTGGCCGCAAGCGTTCGCTTCTTCATCATGACGACACCATGACGGGCATAACTTTGAAACGTGAATCGATTATCAAGGATCTGGGAAAACTGATCGACTCCACGCTCAGCTTCAAGGATCATGTTGCATACGTAGTATCCAAAGCTTCCTCTCAACTCGGGTTCATATTCCGCTTCGCCAAAAAATCAAAGATGTATACTGCCTTTAAAGCATTATACTGTTCGTTGGTGCGATCTGTTTTGGATTATTCGACGGTCGTGTGGTCTTAGCTTAAGGGTCCTGTGCACCACCAGCGGTGCAAAGGGCCAATGTGAAAGACTTCCATCCTGGGTGGCTGCTCGCTTTTTCAGATTCCTATCGACTTGCTTAATTTCCTTATTTAAGCTCCGCCGCCATGAGCCCCTGGGTCTGCCTCTGCTGCGATGTCCTGCCGGATTCCAATCCAGCGCTTGCTTGCAGATTTCGTTTCCGCCCCGTCGAAGTGTGTTGCCGACCCACCTCCACTTTCGCTCTCGAATTTCTGTTGCTATCGGCTTCTGATGACATCGACGATGGAGCTCGGCATTCGAGATCCAGTTGTGATCATACTGCGCTTCGATGAGGTTGACGATTTTATCCGGGACTCCCTTGTGTCTCAGGGCGCCCCACAGATTCTCGCGATTGAGACGGTCGAAAGGTTTTTCGTAGTCAATGAATACCAAATAAAAGGCCTCTTGGAATTCATTGACCTGCTCCAGGATGATGCGGAGCGTCATCACAAGACCTGCTGCCGTCGAAGAGTCGCGTCGATCTTCTCCTGTATCCGATTCAGGATAACTTTGCACAGAACTTTGAGAACAATACACAGTAACATGATGTCTCGCCAATTGTCGCACACAGTCAGATCCCTCTTCTTTGGGACCTTCACTAAGATGCCCTGCATCCAGTCGGCCGGAAAAGTCGCGGTGTCCCAGATATTATAGAATAGTTGATGCAACATTTGTGAGGATAGCATGGGGTCAGCTTTGAGCATCTCTGCTGATATGCGATCGACCCCTGGAGCCTTGTTGGATTTCATGCTTCGGATAGCTGCTTCAATCTCCTGCAGTGATTGGGCCTCGGAATTGACGCGAGTGATGCGCCGCACCCTAGGCGGATCATGCCGAGATGTTGATGGCTGGTTGGCCGTCGAAACTTGAAGAAGTTGTCGAAGTGCTCAAACCAGCGTTTTAGCTGGTCAGTGGGGTCGGTAAGCAATTGTCCAGTCGTGTCCTTCACTGGCATCCTCGGGTTCATCCTTGTTCAAGCGTCGTGAGATATCGTAGAGGAGGCGTATATAGCCAGTGTTTGCGGCTTTCGCCCCTTCGATGGCCAGGGAGTTCACCCACGCTCGCTTGTCCCGTCTGCAAAAGCTCTTGACTTCCTTCTCTAGAGCCGAGTACCGTTGACGGGCTTCGTTCTTGGCTCCTTTGGTTCTCGCCCGATCTATCGCGACTTTTGCTTCCGCCAGGTTTCATATGTGATCCACTCTGTCCTCTGGGTGCGCAGCTCACCCAAGTTGTTCTCGCTTGTGTCTATAAAGACATTCTTCTACTACACTGCCACCTTCTGGAACGTCCGCAGCTCGAGTCTCAAGTTCTTCAACAAAAGACCTTTTTACCGCTGGATCTTCAAGTCGGCGTGTGTTGAACCGCCGCCCGAGTCCCTCCTCCCGTCGCTGGATCCGCTCCATGCGTAGGCGGATTTCGACGATTGGAAGGTGATGGTCAGACGCGATGTCGGCGCTGCGTTTATTCCGGACATCAAGAAGGCTCCGTCTCCATTTTCGGCTGATGCAGATGTGGTCGATCTGATTTTCGGTATGTCCATCACGGGAAAACCACGTGACCTTGTGCACTGGCCGATCACCATGTCGTTATTGCCACAAAATTCTGCAAACAACTCACCGTTCTCGCTCATTTCGCCGAGACCATGGCGTCCCATGACACGCTCATAGTCCGTGTTGTCGGAGCCGATCTTCGCATTAAAGTCGCCAGTGTAGATCTTGATGTCACCCTTTGGAACCTTATCCACGACTGTAAAAATTCTCCTTGTCCTGTAGCTCGGCAGCATCGGTTGGCGCATAACATTGGATTATGGTAAGGTTACGAACCCGTGTTCTAAATCTGGCAACGATTATCCTCTCATTAACAGGCTCCCACTTGATGAGCGCAGCACTTGCCTGGACGCTAAGTAGGAGACCAACTCCACGATGGCGGGGAGCGCTTTCACCTCGAATACCAGAGTATAGTAGTACCTGTCCCGACGGCAGTTTGTGTTCTCCAAAGTCCCAGGATTTCTTTCTTCATGCGTCGCGCCTCGTTGGCGAGTTGTGCCAGTTTACCCTGCTGGGCTAACGTCAATACATTCCATGATTCAATTCGTGTCCGTTGTTTTGCGCTAAAAGTCGTTGCCGTTAAATCAGTTCGATGTCTTTCTCTGTTGGTTTCTGTAACAATTGTAAAGGTTTCAGAGACAGTAGGTGGTTGGCCTACGGTCTCCTATCCGCCGTGATGGGGCTGCCATCTTAGGTGTAGCTTCCGGGGAAGAGCATTTCTTATTCAGCCGCTGGATGCCAGTCAGACGCTGTTTGAGCCGCACCTCCATGGTGAACAGACGCTCGGGTTGGTGAAGCATTTCCTCTATCACCGTGCTATGGTTGCCGCGCCAGTGTTCGCGTCGCACCTCCTCACTCTGCTATTGTCGGATTGACAACATTGCCCAGGCTACGCCAACCAGCTGTGTCCATGTTTCAGCTGGCAGTCTTTTGTGATCATATGACTCGTGGAGGCGTGAGGTAGGAACTTGTGAGGACCGGAGCTAGGTATATCGCTCCTTCCAGATTGTCACTCACCATTTTGTAGCCCGTCGTGTGGTCTCCATACTACCAAAATGAAACCATGCGTATTGAAGCTATTCAACGGAAGTTCATCCGATATGCTTTAAGGCATTTTCACTGGAATGACCCTACAAATCTGCCTAGGTATGAAAGCCGTTGTATGCTTATCAACTTAGAGCTTTTGGATGCGAGATATAACGTAGCAATGGCAAGTGCGAGATGTAACGTAGCAAAGTCGGTGATCTTCTTCAGGAAAATTTATTGAAAAATGTCACTGACGCCATTTTGAATATAAGATCCAAAATGGCCGAACTTTTGCAAAAATGTGAATGATTGCCCATAACACACAATTATGCAAAGTTTCATACAAATCGGAGAAGGTCGAGTCAACATTTTTATGTTTTTATCCTATTCGGCCTGGAAGTGGTCCTTTAAGACTGTTCTAAGATGAATTGCATGAGAATTCGAAACATTATAAAGACATTTTCAGGAGACTCCCAGACAGGGTTCTGCATTTTCGAAACAAAGAAAAGAAAATGAACCCTCCGCAGAATCGCTTCATTTCGAGCAATATCATTTTCGTGTAAGTCATCGTGTTTCTTGTTATCGAGTCACGATGAACATTCCTCTTTTCAAACATGACTGGACTATCACTTGATTTGTTCGTCAAGTGCTTCAGTTCATTTCATTTGAAGCTAAGACTTGTTTCAATTGACGCAATGAATGACTCGAAAACTGCTTCCTTCGTTTTTTCCACTTTCACTTCAATTCGGGGCTCATTCGACTTGTCACGACCTGACGACGCAGGCATTAAAATATAGTATCCGGATAGTATACGCACAATATCGGCTTCCGATAGAGATGGCATCCGGATTATATGTAGTAATAATATATTATTTTATATTAAACGAAAATTTAATTAACGAGGCCATTCTGGAGTCCAAGATGGCAGCCATCGAGGTCAGGGAAAGTCTCAAATACCCTTCAATATGGGTATTTTCGGAACGGGGACGACGTGAAGGTGCCGAAAATCGACCACGCAAACCAACAACATCATCGGATAGGGGCATCTATCACCTTTCCGAAAGTGGTATTGGTTTGCGTGGGCGTACTTTGGTTCGCGTGTAAAGGGCCTTAGAAAGTTTGTTTACAAATGCTTTTGTGCCGTTATCAAATGTTATGCTTGAAATACTCTACAATAGGGTATTTTCGGAACGGGGAAGCCGCGTAGATGCTGAAAATCAATATTTGACGCTATGTTGGAATCCAATATGGTGGAAATCAGGATTCAGATAGTGTCAACTATCCTACAATATGGGTATTTTCAGAACGGGGACGACGCGTAGATGCCAAAAATCGATATTCGACGCCATTTTGAAATCCAAGATGGTGGCTATCACGTTTCATAAAATGTGTCAAATACCCTATGATATGGATATTTTCGGAACGGAGACAACGCGTGGCTGCGCAAAATCGATACCCAATATGGTGGCCATAGGGTTTCAGAAAAAGTGTCAAATACCCTACAATATGGTTATTTTCGGAACAGGGACAACGCGTAGATGACGAAAATCGATATCCGACGCTATGTTGGAATCCAATATGGCGGCCATCAGGGTTCAGAAAGTGTCAAATACCCTACAATATGGGTATTTTCAGAATGGAGACAACGTGTGGATGCCGAAAATCGATATCCGATGCCATTTTGAAATCCAATATGGCGGCCATCGGGTTTCACAAACAGTATCAAATACCTTAAGATCAGGGTATTTTCGCAACGAGGACGACGCGTAGATGCTGAAAATCGATATTCGATGCCATTTGCAGGCTATTTGACACTTCTTCTGAAATCTGAAGCCTCCATCTTTGATTTCAAGATGGCGTCGGACATCGATTTCTGGCTATTAGATGCCAGTCCGATTTAAAAAAACCCACATTGATCGGTATTTGACAGTATTTCACAGTTCTGAACCAAAGCCGCCATTTTGGATTTAAAGACGGTGTGACATCAATTTTCGACATCTACGTCTCATCCCCATTCAGAAAATAACCATATTTTAGGATATTTGACACTTTTCCACAAATTGAAAGCCGCCGTCTTGGATTAAACAATGGCGTCGGTATTTGATAGAATTTACAACTTTTTCTCAAACCGGAAGCCACCATCATGGATTTCAAAACGGCGCCGGATATTGTTTTCCAATCTCCAGACGTCACCCCGATTCCAAAAATACCCATATTGATGGACGGCATCAGCACTTCCAATTTTTCTCTGAAATATGAAGCAACCATATTGGATTTTAAAATGGCGTTGAATATCGATTTCCGGCATCTAGACGCCATTCATAAAATACCTATATTGATGAGTATTTGACAGTATTTCCCACTTAATCTGAAATCGTAAGCCACCATCTTGGCCATCATGGATTTCTAAATGGCGTCGCATATCAATTTTCGATCGGTAGACTTCATACCGATTACAAAAATACCCATATTGATGTGTATTTGACTGTATTTCAACTTTTTCGTAAATCGAAAGCCGCCATATTGGATTTCAAAATGGCGTCGGATATCGATTTTCATCCTCTAGACATCATCCCGATTCCAAAAATACCTTTATTGATAAGTATTTGACAGCATTTCCCACTTTTTCTTAAACTGGAAGCCACCATCTTGGATTTAAAAATGGCGTCGCATACCAATTTTCGATCTCTAGACGTCACCCCGATTGAAAAAATAGCCATATTGATAAGTAAAAAAATCACCCGACAATGATAAATTTGACATCCACGTGCACAGATCTATGCGCATTCGCTTAAATGCACCGATTGAACAATCAACAAAAGTCATAAAAACTGCGCGAATTTGGATCGAACAGCTTCGCTTAAATGCAAAAGTAAGATCATTTGACATTGAAAGAAGAAATGAACACGAGTCAAGCCAATACAAACAGCATGAAAACTGATCGAAAGTGGTTCTGTTGATGTTGACGGGGATCTGCTCGAAGAGAAGACAGAATGACTTTCAATTGAAAGTGATGGTTGACAGCTTCATCGTCGCTTGACGATTTTCGATTGAAAGTGATTTTGTGGGGCCCTGCTCCCAGAGAGGATCTCAAATTTATTTTAGATTAATTTTAAAGAAAAACTTTGCGAAGTAAAATTGTAAGGGATTCATGCTCGAGAACATTCCACAAAATCCTGTAAAGAGAGTTTTGAGTGAATTTTCATGGTAGTTGAAACAATTGGGACCTGCCTTACCTCAGTAGGTAAGGATACAACTATAAAGCAAGCAGACGGCTGGGTTCGATTCCCGGTTCGGTCTAGGAATTTTTCGGGTTGGACATTTTTTCGACTTCCCTGGGCATAAGTATGATTGTACATGCCCATAATTATACAAATGCAAAAATGGTACAGGCATCAAAAGCTCTCAATTAATGTGGAAGTGCATCTAGAACACTAAGTTGAGAGCACGCAATAAGCTTGGAATGCGAAGAAGAAGAAGAAGAAAAAAAGACGAAAAAGTAAAACAAATTTTGAAGATTTCGAATGTAGAACGAAATTCAAGATCCAAGGAAAAATGCTGCTGTCTTAGTAATGACCCATTTAAGCTAGTGATCCCTTCGGCTTTCGGTTTTATGTTTAATTTAAATGTATATCACACAGCTGGGGAAATTTTCAAAATCCCGGGGAAAAATCCAAAAAAATGTTAATAGGGATGCCATGCGAAATGTTATTTTGCATAATGAGTAGACGTTCTGCTTTGATCTCCGAAATAATAATCTATGTCCCAAGTACAAGTTTTATCATGCTCTTGTAAACTGGTATAGGCTTGGAGAATGCTCACTGAGAATAACTCAGAAAGAGAGAGTCACTTCTACTCGGTTGTATAAGAAATTTCTAAAAACATATTGCAGGTACTCAGCGCTGAGCTCCGGCAGTTTTTAGAAATTTCTCCATACCTCTAGTAGAAGTGACTCTCTCTATCTCTGAGCTATTCTCTCAGTGGCCGTGTATCCTTTAACCCGGGAAAACTGTGTTGGCCAATCGGGAAAAAACAGGAATCTAATTCTTAAATCCAGTGGTCAACCTGAGATTAGCTAGATTGCTGTTGGTTTTCGATCGGAACCGGCAAACACGGCGAATATTTCAATGAATAAATTCATGGAAATGATTGGTAACTCACAACTCGGAAGGAACGATACATTGACCGATACATTCGATTCAATTAGATACTCCAAACTTGTGAAGAGATTCGAAAAAATGTGCTAATTTTCGACGGTGACTATTTCAAAATGACCCCCTCGGAGAACAACCACATCCCATGTTGTTGGAGGTGTCAACCGCAGAAATAACGAAAACTCGTGCTTTCTTCGCGAAAAAAGCACTAAAAATTGCCCGATGCAAATTTTATCACCCATTCATGCGGTTGTTGATGGTCTGCTCACGGGCCGCTCATTGGTGCGCGCGCGTGTATGACGAAGCAAATAACTTTGGCAAACATTGTTATTAATATTTTTTTCTCTTTTATTCTGTTCGACATTCCGGTTGGACGAAAAACCCCACCGCCAGTTAAAATCAAAGCGGACGATAATGCGCTGATCACCTGTCTGCCGGCGAGGTGTCTTCAATTTTTTTTGCCGAGTCCGGCTTCGGTCCGAACAATACATTCAGAACACGAGTCAATGTCGTTCCGTGGCGATGTGTGGTCGTCTGCTTGTCACGAACACAGGCCGGTGATTTACCGAAGGGGATGGGATTCGGTGGATGCGTTATTGCTTTTACTGCCGGTGTGACAGGTTGACAGTCGTTATTGTTCCTAAATGAAATGGGAAATAATATCGGCAGGTTCCAGTCTACTAACGATGAGCGCTAAATTACCGAAATGTTGTTCATTTAATGTTTTTCGGAAATGGCTAATGGTTTCGGAGATTACCGTAGGTGGGGGTAACATTGGGCCAAAAAAAAAAATCATTCCGTACATTCACATTTTAGCAAGGAATATAATTGTAAGCCTGTTTTTACATTTACGACTGTCATCGAAATGGTTGATTGAAATTGATATTTTATTTTACTAAAATTAAACAGAAAATACTAGATGGGGTGAAAAGTAACCTGCTTGACCACCAGAATGCGCTGGTACTGCAAAAAGGTTATGGTGCCTTGTAGTTCGTTCATATTTAGGTAGACATGCTAAATTTCAGTGCGATACTGTCTTTAGTTTTGTTTTGACAGCTCATTGTTGTTGACGTGTTTGGCATCATGTTGAGTAGGGATAAAAACGATTTTCGTTCTCTCATAAAACATTATTATTTGAGAGGCAAAACGGCGAAGGAAACAAAAGAAAAGTTAGATAAGTATTATGGGGCTAATGCTACGTCAGATTACACCGTCAAATATTGGTTTCGAGAGTTTCGTGGTGGCCGCAACTCCAATACCGATCAAGTCCGCAGCGGCAGGCCCTCCTATGCGGTTACAGAGGACAATGTCAAAAAAAAAAAATGCATGAAATGGTGTTCGCTGACCGGAAAGTGAAGGTGCGTGAGCTAGCAGATACCGCAAAGATTAGTACTGAGCGCACACGCCATATTTTGGGTGAGATTCTGCATATGCAAAAGTTATCCTGCCACTGGGTGCCGCGCAAACTCACTCTTGACCAAAAACACGAACGCCAGAGCACTTCGAAGGAGTGTTTGGACTTGCTGATGCGGAATCGGGCGAACTTTTGGTCGATTGGTAACTGTTGATGAATCCTGGATCTACTATTACACCCCAGAGAACAGAATGAGTGCCCGGCAATGGACTGAAGCCGGCACGAGTGCTACAAAGCGGCCAAGTAGGCTCGATGGGTCGGAAAGGTTATGGCGTCGGTTTTCTGGGATTGTCATGGCATACTCTTCGTGGACTACCGCGAAAAAGGGAAAACCATCAACAGCGAGTATAACAATTACTTTTCGGAGCGATTGAAGGCCGAAATCCTTTTCTTTTTTGTGTTTTCAAGACAATGCGCCGGCGCACAAGAGCTTCGCAAGCACGGCTAAAATCAATGACTTACGGCTCCAATTGCTTAAGCATCCACCGTATTCGTCCGATTTGGCTCCCTCAGACTATTATCTTTTCCCAAACCTCAAAAAATGGCTCATCAATAAAAAAATCAGCTCACGTGAGGAAATCATCGACGCCGCGGAGGAGTATTTTGCAGACCTTCCAGAAAATTACTTTTCGGACGGGATCATGAAGTTGAAAAATCGCTGGAATAAGTGTATAGAGCTAAAAGGGGACTACATTAAATAAAATAAAAAAAAAACATTGAAAAAAAAAATAAAAATATTCATTCCCAAAGAGGTTTTTTTTTTACCCCACCTAAAAGACCAATGTAAAACCTAATGGGGGTGACATTGAGCCAAAACATAAATTTGATTAAAATATATTAAAAATATGTAAGTGTAATTTAAGATTGCATTTAACAAGAAGACTGGCAACTCTTCCATTTTCGCATACGAACGCTATGAGACAGGTACAATCGCGTCATCTGCCGCTCAAAGGTAAATGCTTCGAACGAATTTGATAGCAAAGATTACATCCTCAGAAAAAAAGAATTGTGTATTTGATCATTTTTCTATGAGTTGTTTCCACTTTCGCTCAAGTGCAGCGCTACTGTATTTGTCGCTTGGATTCTGGAAAAGTTGTCAGTCTTCTTGATATGATGTCTTCGATTTAACCCTCCTCTATTTATCCACATAAAAGTGTGTTCAATCTTTTCTTTGCCGGTGGACATTTTTAAAAACGTCTTCTTGCTACTATTTATAGCACTTACTTTGCAGCACTATTTAAATAAATAAAAAAAACTGGTTAATTAGTTTTCAACTAGCACTAATCGCACCTCGATTGTAGCTCATTGGTTACGATATCGCCACTGCGCAAAGTTAAGAAAAAAACAAATTGGTTAATGTTATCTACAATATACTCCAGGAGTTCAAAAAACATATTCTAGTCATCATGTTCTGTATATTCGAGAAATTTGCATCAATAAACATTTTTCAATTTCAGCCCAATGTAACTCCGTGTTACGGTACTTCTATTCTATTCTATTTTAACATTGGAAAGTGTATGCCCAAGCCAAATTTTCAGTTTTATTGTGGTCTTCAAGCCCTTTGTAAGGTTTATAAACCTCTTCAAAACCATGATAAAACCAAAATTGTTACTTGAGATACAAAACAAACGGCAAATACATCAAATATAAGCATAGTTTTCTATAGGAAGATTGTAACAAACAAGCTATTTTTTGGTTGTGAATCAACATGTTCAATTTATATTAAATACTTCTAACGACTTACTTACTTATCCTGGTCCGACATCCCTCAATGTTACGCCAATTCACTCGGTCCGTGGCTGCTTGTCTCCAATTTCTTGACCGTCCCACACTTCCAAGATCCTGCTCCACTTGGTCTAACCACCTTGCTCGCTGTGCTCCTCTTCGTCTTGTACTGGCCGGATATTCGAGGCAAACACCATTTTTGCGGGATTGTTGTCCGGCATTCTTAAAACGTGTCCCGCCCATCGTATCCGTCCAGTTTTCGCAACTTTCTGGATACAGGATTCGCCATAGAGTTGCGGCAGCTCGTGGTTCATCCTTCGCCTCCATACACCGTTCTCACATACGCCGCCAAAGATGGTCCTAAGCACTCGTCGTTCGAAAACACCCAGTGCTTGCCGGTCCTCCTCGAGCATCGTCCACGTCTCGTGCCCGTAGAGAACTACCGGTCTTATCAGCGTCTTGTACATGGTACATTTAGTACGGAGGTGAAGTTTATCCGACCTCAGGGTCTTGTGGAGTCCGTAGTAAGCATGACTCGGTTCCTCCAGCTAACAGATACTTTGTCTTCGACGTATTCTCCTTTAATCCAACCTTCTCTGCTTCACGTTTCAGCCTGGTGTACTGCTCCGCCACGGCCTGAAACGTTCTTCCGACAATGTCCAAGTCATCAGCGAAGCAGATGAACTGACTGGACTTATTGAAGATCGTGCCCCGCATGTTAAAGCGAGCACGTTTCATAACACCTTCTAGCGCATTGTTGAACAGGAGGCAGGAAAGACCATCGCCTTGTCGAAGTTCTTTGCGAGTTTCAAACGAGTCCGATAACGCACCCGATATCTTCACGCAGCACTGTACACTATCCATCGTAGCCCTGATCATTCTGGTCAGCTTCCCGGGAAAACCGTTCTCGTCCATAATCTTCCATAGCTCTTCACGGTCAATAGTATCATAAGCGGCCTTGAAATCGATGAATAGGTGGTGCGAAGGGACTTGATATTCACGACACTTTTGGAGGATCTGCTGCAACGTAAAGATTTGGTCCGTTGTCGATCGCCCGTCCACAAAACCGGCTTGATAACTTCCCACAAATCTGCTCGCTAGCGGCGATAAACGGCAAAAGATGATCTGGGAAAGCACTTTGTAGGGCCACGTTAAGAATTGTGATCGCTCGATAGTTCTCACATTCTAGTTTGTCGCCTTTTTATATACTGGGCATATTACTCCCTCGGTAGCTGCTCTGTATCCCAGATCCTGACTTTCAGTCGGTGCAGACAAGTGGCCAACTTATCCGGGCCTATTTTGATAAGTTCCGCTTCGATACCATCTTTCGCAGCTGCTTTGTTGTTCTTAAGCTGTCGGATAGCATTATTAACTTCACCTATCGTGGGAGCTGGCATGTCCCCCTCATCCGCTGTACCGACGAAGACATTCGTCCTGCCGCCTTGGTCCTCCGCCTCTGCGCCGTTCAGATGTTCATCGTAGTGCTGCTTCCACCTTTCAATCACCTCACGTTTGTCCGTTGTGGTACAAAGCCTAGCCGGGATGCGTTGAGTTTCTTGTAGAACTTGCGTGTTTCTTGAAAACGATACAGCTGCTCCATTTCTTCACACTCCAGCTCTTCCAGGCGGCGCTTCTTATCCCGGAAAAGATGGGTCTGCTGCCTTCGCTTTTGTTTATATCGCTCCACATTATGACGGGTTCCTTGCTGCTGCATCGCCGCCCGCGCTGCGTTCTTCTCGTTTAAGGTTCAATTTACTTTGATGCTTTTTGGAAAATTTCAAAAGCAGTTTTTTCCGACGCATTATTTCAGATTGCAAAAAGCTTGCACTATTCGATTCCTTTTGATATTTTAAACAAAATGACGCGAGCTTTTTGCAATCTAAACTAATGCGACGAAAAAAACTGCTTTTGAAATTTTCCAAAAAGCATCAAAGTAAATTGAACCTTAAAACCGTCTGACACTCTTCGTCGAACCAATCGTTCCGTCGATTCCGCTCCACGAACCCAACGGCGCCTTCAGCAGCGCTGTTAATGACTGCTTTCACGTTGCTCCAGCAGTCCTCAAGAGGGACTTCTTACGACTATAATACAATTTGAGGTTATTGCAAGGGGTAGGTCACTTCGCACACCAATCTTGGGTCATCTTTTCTGTCAGTGTGCCGCAAGTGTACCGCAGGTGTGCCGATTGTGCCGGTCATAGAGCAAGCTACGATTGTTTTTAGAATATCCATCCCGGCAGCCCGGTATTTCTGACACCTTGAATATTTTGGTTTGAAATCGCAAGGATAAATCGCATTAAGGATGACGCAGGAAGTGGTGGGTGTGCGAAATTATTATTGTAATAGGATGATAAAAGTTCTGTGATTTAGGGTTTTAAAATGCCCTCAAAGGCGGATCAGAAACCTAGCCTGTCGTGATGTGAATAGCAACGGTCTATCAGCGGCCGGAAAGAGTTGGAACCGGTAGGGAACATTGTTGGAGACCGACTATAGAGGATGATGAATATGACTTCTGTAGTTTGTTTTGTGTGAGTGGCAGCATTATTTGAATTAAGGGTACTAATGGGGTCTGATTAACTGCCTCTTTCTCTTGAGCCCACTCTAGAACCTACATTTAGATCTATAAGTGAACCGAGAAGTGAACTGCTGGTCTGAGTTCCTCTGGTATATTCAGTTAGTATGTTCCTGAATATACAGTCAAACAGCGCGTAATGTTGTGAACAACTTCAATGACAGTTGTCCAGCAGTGCTCCCATTTTATTTTCAACAATTCAATGCCTACGAGATTGTGCCAAAGGTTTGCCAATGGATGTGCCGAATCTAATTTCGGCACAATGTGCTGAGTGACTTATCCCTTGGGTTATTCAAGAGTCTCCACCAACGGGCTTTGTCACCAAGTGGCAAGCGGCTTCAGGATCATCACCACTAGCAGCGGTTGCCACGTTGTTGCCAGTTGAATCTGTAAAACGATTGGAGGGCAATCCAGTGCTCGGGAAAAAGAAATCTTTCAACTTGCCTGTAAGGAAGCGCTCCCTGCCGCTTCGCCTAAACGCCGGTGACTCGAGCGGATATGAAGATGTGTGCAACGTGAGCGCAGAAGTTTTCACGTTGTCATCAGGGTCAGGACCGACGGTATCGCCATATTCACTGCCAGAATCGCCTTCATCATCAGGTACAGCTTCAGCGCCAGAACATCATCAGGTACAATTTCAGCTTGCTCGGTGCCACCTTGTATGATGGATGCCCTTTCACAGGATGTTGAGCTCCACGGAAACTCATTACCAAGGTCCAGTCGAATTACTTTCGGTGTCTCCGTTGTCTTGACATTGACGGTAGCAAGTCCTACCGCTTCTCCTTCACGAATAAATCTTGTTGGTCACGGTCTGCCAGTCCGTTTTGGTCTGGCGTGTAGTCCACCGATGTCTGGTGACGGATTCCTATACGCTTCAAATGGTCACCTATGAACTTGTTGGCAAACTCCTTTTCGTTATCGGTTCGTAGCACTTTTAATCTCTTACCAGTCTGTCTTTCAGCCATGGACCGGAAATTTTCCAATGCCTTGAACACGCTTTCCGTCGTCTTTTATACGCACTACTTATTCACCGCGACTTCTCATCGATGAAGGTGAGATAATACCGGCTGCCACCTAACGACTCCGCCTCCATTGGCCCGCAGATATCTGAGTGTACCTGTTCCAGAAGATCCGTCGCCCTCGAGCCGACATTGATGACAGGCAAACGAGTTAGCGTACCCAATGCACAAGTCCTGCAAATTGTCATCCTTCTTGAGCGCTTTGACGAGGCCGTTTCTCAGACGCTGTATAATGTTGAAATTGATGTGACCCATCTTTCTGTGCCACAGATCAATAGTGGCCGCAGACGAACAAACCAATGCTCTTGTAGCAAGTCCAGCTTGAATAGACCATTCGTAACTCCCTGTGGCGATGACGTGTCTCTCAGGATTTGTCACCGTGACACCGTCGTTGTTGAATGTTCTGGTAGCAAATTTCCCGATAGCTCCGGAATCACGTGGACTTCGTGCACCTCAATCGGAGGCTTGGAACAGCACTCAGGGCTCAGCTTCATGCTTCCCTTAGCAACCATTGTACCTCTGTTGGCAGCTATCACCATTCCGCCGTGTGGCTGGACGTTTTCCAGCACGCTCTCCGTCTTCTTAAAATGGTTTGACGCACCGGAATCATCCTCTACGGTCGTTAAAAGGACCGTGCACCTCGCGTTACCCTTCTTTCGAACACTCCTTGGCAATGTGCCCGCACTTTTGGCAACGTCGACATTTGGGACCTTTACCTTGAGGCACTGGTTCACTCTGCTTCCATCTTCGACCCTGGTGCTTGTGGCTTGAAAACGCAGCAACTGTTGATGGCGACGATGACACACGTAGTTCCTGCGGCAGTTTCGTCGTTCCGGAATTTTCTAAAGTCATTATCATCAGCCGATAATCTTCTGGTAAACCCACTAGCAAAAACTGATGTCAAAACCGGTTCCTCGCAACCGGTGTGGGCAGTTCAAGACCAACAATTGAAAAGGCCTCAACTCCATGTTGTAAACAAACCTTGTAAGGCCATTTTCTCGCGAACCGAAACCTACATTCGCAAACCTAAAACACAATCGGGTAGAGGAGATTTTCCCCTGCCTGTTAATTTTGTTGATTTGCTTTGGCAGACTTCGGTTCGCGACAAAATGGCCTTACAAGGTTTGTTTACAATATGGAGTTGAGGCCTTTTCAATTGTTGGTCTTGAACTTTCCGGGTGAGTCCCGTATCTTCGAATGCTGCTTCCAGCTTCGATCACGCTTCGATTGCGCTTTTCGCTTCCCGTCCATGCACGTAATTGATGGGATCACACAGCAGAATAATTTTCCCCGCGCTCTCAGAATATTCTGAAAACTTCTGAAAATTTCAATAAACTGCTGGAAAATTTTGAAATATTAAGAAAATTTTTATTGGCTTGCATAAAATTCTGCGAGCTTCAGGAAAGTTCAGCATATTTTTGGAAAGTTCTGCAAATCTGGGAACTTCAGGGTATTCTGTAAACTTTAAAAAACTTAAAACCTACCTACGAAATTAAAGAAAGTCTGCGTACTTCATGAAAATTTGCGTACTTATTTCTCGGAAATTCTGCGAATTTCAGAAGTATTCTGTGAATTTCAGTGAATTCGGTGCGCTTCAGGACATTTCTGCAAACATCAAAAATTTTCAACGAATTTCTGAAAAGTTTTGAAAAGTTCGGAACCATTTGAAAAACCCCAGGAAAATTCTGCGAATTTCAGGATAGTTTAGCAAATTTTTGGAAAACTTTGCAAACTTCACCAAAAATCCTAAAAATTTCAGGAACAATCTGGAAACTTCAGGGAAGTCTGTGAACTTCAAGTAAGTCTACGAAAAGTTCGGAACAATTTGAAAAACCCCAGGAAAATTCTGCGAATTTCAGGATAGTTTAGCAAATTTTTGGAAAGCTTGGCAAACTTTACCAAAAATTCTAAAAATTTCAGGAACAATCTGGAAATTTCAGGGACGTCTGTGAACTTCAAGTAAGTCTACGAAAAGTTCGGAACAATTTGAAAAACCCCAGGAAAATTCTGCGAATTTCAGGATAGTTTAGCAAATTTTTGGAAAGCTTGGCAAACTTTACCAAAAATTCTAAAAATTTCAGGAACAATCTGGAAATTTCAGGGACGTCTGTGAACTTCAAGTAAGTCTACGAACTTTAGGATAATTTTACTGAATTCAAGAAAATCTGCAAATTTCTGGAAAAATCTGGGAAATTCAGGGAAGTCTGGAAACTTCAGGGAAGTCTGAGGACTTCAGGAAAGTCTGTAAACTTTAAAAAACTTCAAAAAATTGTACTTAATTAAAGAAAGTCTGCGAACTTCATGGAAATTTGCGAACTTATGGGAAGTCTGTAAATTTCTCGGAAATTCTGTGAATTTCAGAAGTATTCTGTGAATTTCAGTGAATTCGGTGCGCTTCAGGAAATTTCTGCAAACATCAAAAATTTTCTACGAATTTCTGAAAAGTTTTGAAAAGTTCAGAACAATTTCAAAAACCCCAGGAAAATTCTGCGAATTTCAGGATAGTTTAGCAAGTTTTTGGAAAACTTTGCAAACTTTACCAAAAATTTCAGGAACAATCTGGAAACTTCAGGGACGTCTGTGAACTTCAAGTAAATCTACGAATTTTAGGATAATTTTACTGAATTCAAGAAAATCTGCAAATTTCTGGAAAAATCTGGGAACTTCAGGGAAGTCTGTAAACTTTAAAAAACTTCAAAAAATTGTACTAAATTAAAGAAAGTCTGCAAACTTCATGGAAATTTGCGAACTTATGGGAAGTTTGCGAATTTCAGAAGTATTCTGTGAATTTCAGTGAATTCAGTGCGCTTCAGGAAATTTCTGCGAACTTTAAAAATTTTCAACGAATTTCTGAAAAGTTTTGAAAAGTTCAGAACAATTTCAAAAACCCCAGGAAAATTCTGCGAATTTCAGGATAGTTTAGCAAATTTTTGGAAAGTTTGGGAAACTTCACCAAAAATCCTAAAAATTTCAGGAACAATCTGGAAACTTCAGGGAAGTCTGTGAACTTCAAGTAAGTCTACGAACTTTAGGATAATTTTACTGAATTCAAGAAAATCTGCAAAATTCTGGAAAAATCTGGGAACTTCAGGAAAAATCTGGGAATTTCAGGAAAGTCTGAGAACTTCAGGGAAGTCTGGGAACTTGAAAAAATCTTCAAAAAATGTACTAAATTAAAGAAAGTCTGCGAACTTCATGGAAGTTTGTGAACTTATGGGAAGTCTGTAAATTTCTCGGAAATTCTGTGAATTTCAGAAGTATTCTGTGAATTTCAGTGAATTCGGTGCGCTTCAGGAAATTTCTGCGAACTTTAAAAATTTTCAACGAATTTCTGAAAAGTTTTGAAAAGTTCAGAACAATTTCAAAAACCCCAGGAAAATGCAGCGAATTTCAGGATAGTTTAGCAAATTTTTGGAAAGTTTGGGAAACTTCACCAAAAATTCTAAAAATTTCAGGAACAATCTGGAAACTTCAGGGACGTCTGTGAACTTCAAGTAAGTCTACGAATTTTAGGATAATTTTACTGAATTCAAGAAAATCTGCAAATTTCTGGAAAAATCTGGGAACTTCAGGAAAAATCTGGGAACTTCAGGGAAGTCTGAGGACTTCAGAGAAGTCTGTAAACTTTAAAAAAAAACTTCAAAAAATTGTACTAAATTAAAGAAAGTCTGCGAACTTTATGGAAATTTGCGAACTTATGGGAAGTCTGTAAATTTCTCGGAAATTCTGTGAATTTCAGAAGTATTCTGTGAATTTCAGTGAATTCGGTGCGCTTCAGGAAATTTCTGCAAACATCAAAAATTTTCAACGAATTTCTGAAAAGTTTTGAAAAGTTCAGAACAGTTTCAAAAACCCCAGGAAAATTCTGCGAATTTCAGGATAGTTTAGCAAATTTTTGGAAAACTTTGCAAACTTCACCAAAACTCCTAAAAATTTCAGGAACAATCTGGAAACTTCAGGGAAGTCTATGAACTTCAAGTAAGTCTACGAACTTTAGGATAGTTTTAATGAATTGAAGAAAATCTGCAAATTTCTGGAAAAATCTGGGAACTTCAGGAAAAATCTGGGAATTTCAGGGAAGTCTGGAAACTTCAGGTAAGTCTGTAAACTTTAAAAAACTACAAACAATTGTACTGAATTAAAGAAAGTCTGTGAACTTTATGGAAATTTGCGAACTTATGGGAAGTCTGAAAATTTCTCGGAAATTCTGTGAATTTCAGAAGTATTATGTGAATTTCAGTGAATTCGGTGCGCTTCAAGAAATTTCTGCGAACTTTAAAAATTTTCAACAAATTTCTGGAAAGTTTTGAACAATTTCAAAAATCCCAGAAAAATTCTGCGAATTTCAGGAAAGTTTTGCAAACTACACGAAAATTATGAAAATTTTAGGAAAAATATGGAAGCTTCAGGAAAGTTTGTGAACTTCAAGGAAGTCTACGAACTTCAGGAAAATTTTACTGAATTCAAGAAAATCTGCAAATTTCTGGAAAAATCTGGGAACATCAGAAAAGTTTGTAAACTTTAAAAACCTTCAAAAAATTGTACTGAATTAAAGAAAGTCTGCGAACTTCATGGAAATTTGCGAACTTATGAGAAGTCTGCAAATTTCTCGGAAATTCTGTGAATTTCAAAAGTATTTTGTGAATTTCAGTGAATTCTGTGCACTTCAGGAAATTTCTGCGAACTTCAGAAATTTTCTACGAATTTCTGGAAAGTTTTGAACAATTTCAAAAACCCCTGAAAAATTCTGCGAATTTCAGGAAAGTTTTGCAAACTACACGAAAATTATGAAAATTTCAGGAAAAATATGGAAGCTTCAGGAATGTTTGTGAACTTCAAGGAAGTCTACGAACTTCAGGAAAATTTTACTAAATTCAAGAAGATCTGCAAATCTCTGGAAAATTCTCCGAAATTCTGGAAAGTTCTACAAATTTTGAAAAAAATATTCTGCCACCTTCAGTAAGGGCGGCGAACTTCACGAAATGTCTAAGAACTTCGGTCTGCTTCCACTAGGAACATTTTGCGAACTTAACGAAATCGCTGCAAGTAACAGGGAACTTAAAAACATTTATAAAATAATACCGGATCAACCTGAGGGCTTCAGAGAGACCTACGATCATCTGTAGGTTTTTTAAATAATTTCTGATCATACTGGTACCATGGCTGAATATATGAGAGACGCTATTTGAATTCCTGAACAGTTGAAGATTTTCAGAATAAAACTTGATCAAGCTAAAAACTTGAAGAAATAAACTTCGAGTCAATTCTTCCTAGAACTTAAGAAAAGTTCTATTCTCAACTTTCGGCAAGTTTTTCCTAGAGCTGAAGGGAAGTTCTTCCCAGAATTTTAGAAAAGTTTTCTCCCAGAAGTCAAGGGAAATTCTTCTCAAAACTTTAGGGATGTTTTTCCAAGAATTCAAGGAAGTTCATTCCAAAACTTCAGGAAAGCTCTTCCCAAAAACTTCAAAAAAGTTCTTCCCAAAAGTTGAAGGAAGTTCTATCCAGAGCTTGTGAGAAGTTCTTCCCAGAACTTAAAAAAAGTTCTTTTCAGATTTTCAGAAAAGCTCTTCCCAGAGAACCAGGGATGTTCTTCCCAGATTTTAACTTTAGGGACGTTCTTTCCAAAAATATAGGAAAGTTCTTCCAAGAGCTTTGGGGATGCTTTTTCCAGATATTAAGGAAAAATCTGCCCATATCTTCAGGGAAGTTCTTCCCAGACCAATAGCAAAGTTTTTTTCTGGAACTTCAAAAAAGTTTTTCTCAGAAAATCTTTCCAGAATTCCAGTAAATTCTTCCCAGATTGAGGTAAGTTTTTCTAAAAACTTAATGGAATCTCTTCCCAGAACTTAAGTGAATCTCAGAGAAGAGAACCTAAAGGATGTTCTTCCTAGTACTTTAGGGAAGTTCTTCCCAGAACCTATTAAAAGTCCACCGAAAGTCAGTTCTGGGAACTACTTCTCACAATTTCAGGGAAGTTCTTTCCAAAACTTGAGAAGAAGTTCTTCGCAGAAATTTAAAGAAATTCATCAGACAATGTTTAAGGAAGTACTTCCTAGAACTTTAGGAAAATTTTCCTACGACTCCAGGGATGTTCTTCGCAGAACTTGAGGGAAGTTCTTCTCAAAACCAAGAAAACCAAGCAGCACACAAATGTGATAAGACCTTGCAGCAACTTGATTATAACTAAAATAAGTTAGACGTGCTTTCAAGAAGTTTACTAAATTTCCCTGAGTAGTAATTTTTATAAAATTTACAGTATTCTATGGAATTCAACAACATTTTCCTGCAGTAATCCCAGACTTTACTGAAGTTCGCAGACTTCTCTGAATCTCGAACATTTTTTGAAAAAAGTTCGTAGACTCCCCTAAAGTTATAGAATTATCTGAAGTTCACTTATTTTCCACAGAAAGTTTGCAGAACTGAAGTAGACTTCTATACTTGAGTAGAATAAAAAAAATCACACATTGGGGGTGAAACGGACGCAAAATGGACCACTTCCCGGGCCCGGCATTGAATGAAATTTGCACCATTATACTCCCTAGGTTGCGCGCCCAGAAACGATCGCAGCTCAGTGACGTTGGTTGGAGCTGGCATTGCAGTGATGGTTTTGATTTTCTCGGGGCCTGGACGAATACCTTGTCGGTCCACGATGTGTCCCAAGTAGCGGATTTGCGACTGGAAGAAACTACACTTCTCTGCCTTGACGTGGAATCCATACTCCTTAAGACGTAGGAAAAGCTGGTTGAGTGATGCTGCATGCGACTCCAAGTCCCGGCCGAATACTATGGCATCGTCGAGGAAAGAGCGGACGCCAGGTATTCCCGCAATCATTCCATCAACCAGTCGTTCGAATGCTCCCGGTGCAGACTTCACCTCTGGAGCGAGGCGATTGAACCGGAATAAACCCCGATGCGTTTTGATGGTGAGCAGCTTTTTTGAATCGTCATCCACCTCGAGCTGCAAGTATGCATCGGAGAGGTCGATGATGCTGAATACGGAACTGCCATTGAGTTGGGCGAAAATTTCCTCCGGAGTGGGAAGCGGGTAGTGATTAGCTTCTAACGCTGCGTTGAGTCCTGTTGAATAGTCCGCACAGATGCAAACCCGGCCGTTTAGTTTACGTACAGAAACGATTCGAGCAGCCCACTCAGAGAAATCGATACCCAATGATTCCAACCGTGTAATTTCAGCATCGACAGCAGCTTTACATTTAGCTTCTTGCAATCGTTGAACACATCTGCGTGCTTGACCTGGAATTCACGTACTTGCTGATCGATTGGTTTTCTCTTCACTTGGTTGCAAACCGAATCGATGGGAACTGACCACAGCTCGAAGAGTTCGATCCAGTCAATGCCTAGCAGGTTCAGATTGGCAGCCGTTGTGACGAAGCATCTTCCTTGTGCAGTTTTGCCGTTGATTCTCACTTCGCACTCGAACTCACCCATCAAATGGAGCGGCTTGCCTGACGCGTTCATTGCTTCAATGGTTGGTTTCTTGATTGCAGGTTTGTCCAGGTAGTTCCAGGTTTGCTTCGAGATTACCGTGATGTCGCTCGCTGTGTCCAGTTGAAGCTTGGTTTCCACGCCGTTGATGAATGTTGGCACGAACTTTCGCTTGCTTGAGTGTTGAGCGGTGTGGGGATTTTGCCTTGTAGGGTTTGCTTGATTTGTTCGATGACTTCTTTTCCTCCTCCAGCTTGAACGGATTTTGGTTTGGAGAATCAGCCATAGTAGCCTTCCTTGTGGTCGATACGGTTGCACTGCTTGGACTGATGATTCGAGAATGGACACAATCTCAAATATAGTGCATCTGGCCGCATTGCCAACAAGGTGTGCGAGGCGATTTACCTTCCGTCTTCGAAGACTGTTGTTGTCGAGAGGTTCCCTTCTTCTCCTGAACTGCGTGCACCGTTGGTTTCGAGCTGGACTGACGCTCGATCATGGATGTGGCCGCCGTTGATAGTCGTCGATCAAGTTTTGGAGTGTTACGGGAGCTTCTGGTGTTTCAGCTTCGATCCGTGAGAGTACCTAGCCTGGCTCGTATGTCTGCATAGCAATGGCTTTTGAGACCGCAGACAAACACCAAGCATTTGAATTGGTAAATCTTCACGTTCTTGAAATCGAAATCCTCGCAAGCACGGTTGACTTTGCCTCCATATGATGATGTCTTCTGCTTCAGATTTCACCAGCTGCAGGCACCGAAGATCTTCTTGAGGGTTTCGACTGTGTCAGCAAAATTGACGTCTTTTTGGAAGCTTCGGCAGGATGTAGTTGGTGTACACCGGGTGTGTGACGGTGTATCCAACTGCCTCAGCAGCAATCGGACCATGGTGGCATCTTCCAGGTTCTTGGCATCCGAATCGAAAAGATCCTCGTACTGGCTGTACCACTTCTCGAAGGTGGTGATTCCATTTTCCGGGTCGAACGAAAATTCGCTGATGTTCGTTGCCAAGGCCTCGGGTGTTTGCTCCAGGTTTCTATGTAGGAGCGCTGCCATCTGAAGAATTGCTTCCTGAAGTTCTGCCATCGCTTCTGGTTCTTGAATCCTCGTCGCCAAATTGAACTCTCGCAGAAAATCCTGCTCTGATCCTTCGTTGTATGTACGCTTCGAGATCGGATACCCACGAAAGTATATCATATTTAGTCCAAAAATAAGCAGTGTTTTCTGGAATAAAGCCGGGGTGACCTTTGGTGAAAGCATGTAGAGGAGAATGTGAGGGTTTATCGAGGTTTATCCCTTGCATATAGGGCATCCATTTGTTTGATATTGATGAGATTGTTGGCGTGGCCTTCCAAATTTATCATCATAGGCAACTGGCGGGTATTTTTCACTATGATTCCATCCTCAATCGAAAACGTGTCGGTCGGTAAGCCCCAGTTTGGGCAGCTTCTAATTTGTATTACATTACTAAGTCAAAATCTTCAAAATTTCCTCCGCAGCCGGCTTAATTTTGATTGGCTTTGATGTGTACTGCGAACGTGCATTTGTTTTGATTTTCATGATTATGGGAACGACTTCGTCGATAGCATTCCGAACTGTACCGTCGTATCGGATGACCAGATCTTCCAGACTGTTGACCAATTGTCGCTGGAGCTAACCCGTTTCAGAAGTCTTGACTGCCGTATTGACATCACACTTTTACCCGGCCACTCGATAGAACTTGATTGAAGTGAAGCCCGAATGGAAGCTGTTCAGGATGAAAACACGAGCCGCTGGAATTTTTGCTGTCAATCGGATGAGACGGACTGAGTTTTTCTAGATTTGAAGGGATTTACGGTTCAGTGAATACTTATAGATTTTTCCGAACTATCTTCGAAACCGGTTAACAAAGTATTCAACTGAGTAGGCAACGATCAACAGTGATGCCGTTTTATATTATATTGTTTGTGTCCTACTTGCCAAAGTGTGCCCTATCGTGCCGTACAGTGTTTCGGCACAGTGTGCAGAGTTGATTACCCCTTGGCACCAACTCAAACAGACACAGATTTAGGGGTGAAATGGGACAAAATGAAACCTGTGGCAATCGATATAGGGTAAATGTTGGCTTCGGCACCCATTGACTGTTTTCGGCAACCAAAATTTAAACGTTAATTTCACTATGTTTTCCCATCAACGCACTTCCCTGAATGTGTCCAAACGATTGTTTAGCCTTTCAGCTTCAATCTGATTATATTTGAACGATCGAGCAATCCAGTAATGCTACATTTTTCTTCAAATAAAGCATACGCACTACAAAATGAGGTTGATTTCGAGTTGCCGATAATAGAACAGCTGGTTAACACGCAGTTCTAATGGGAAGGTTGCCGAAGAAAAAGAGGCTGCCGACAATAGTCACACTCACCTGAGAAGTTTGGAGCGTTGTAAAAACGCTTTCAAAACGTTTTGAAAAATTCTGTCGATTGGAATGGATAGTGAAGCAAGCAGCAGATGAATGTAAACAAACAGACACATCATATATGTGCGTGACGCTGAGAAAATGCTAGTAGAAGTGCAGACGCTGCTTAGATTGACGAGAATACGTAAATTCCCCTATTGGCAAATTTACGATAAGCAAAGCTTTACTTTACGTTTGAAATTCAGCGGCGTCGCAACTGCGTTAACTCGAGCTCGTTTTTCAATCCGTGCATCGTTCAAAAAATTTAAACGAAATTTCTCATATATACGGCAGTTTGACCATGGAGTACTCAAAAGATCTCCAGCTGATCGAAAATGTAATTGAAATTCCCTGGATATTATTCTGAAGATCTTCAAGTTGAAGACTATAGCTGTTCAAAAATTCAGGCTGATTTGGAAGCATTCAAAAGATCTCCAGCTAATTCAACGAAAGACACGAAGACATCTCAAGTAACATTGCAAGTTTTATCGTGGTTTTAAAACACTCTACAAGCCTAAATCATAGTCTACATAGCCTTCATAAAACCCAGATTGTTACTTGGGATGAAATCTAGCATCTCTGGGTCGCCAAAATCGATCAGGTCATGATGGAGGTGGTCAGTAAATAGTCCAGTTCTATGAATATGTGATTCACGACCCCTCTCAAGAGCGCTTGGCTCCCCGTTGACTTTAAATTGAACGCGACCTCACATGGCCCATCCTAACATCATCAGTAAAAATGAATGAACTAATGCACACGTATTCAGTCTCTGCGCACATCAGCAGTAGATACACGTTTCAAACTTTTGCCATTTCACTAGAACCAACCTGCGCTACAAAAAAAAATAAACTTCCAACCGGAGGACGTATTCAAATTTGCTTTTCCCAGTGGGAAAACAAAGAAGCAATTAAAGTAATAAAAGCGCGACTTAATCGAAACCGATAAAACTCGGCAGCAAATATGATGCCATCCATACCTTGTGTGTGCAGTTCAGTGCATAATATGTGTGAGTTCTACGACGCTACAAGAACACATCAGGGGACAATGATATCGGGCACGTTTTCCGTTTGCTTCGCATTCGATTGCACCTCGTTCAAGTTTGCCCCGCTCCCCTCAATCCCGTCTCCGACTGCTTGTAGTACATACTAACTTTGCACACTTAATTAACGAAATCGACTGCGCACACCATCCAACCACCGAACACTTGTTGCTTGATTGTTTGTTTTTCCAATTGAGGAAGCACCTTCTGTCTGACTAAATGAACAAAACGAAAAAAACCGATTACGATAAGAAAGCGTCCCACGATTTTCCGAAGGGAACACAGGACCTTGCTAGCGGCGCAGGATTGCTGCGGACACACCCACACTCGAATTACACGGAAGAAATCATTCATCGGCTTGTCTACGCCTTTCTCATATCGGCGAGTATCAGCATCTGTTGGAAATTGTGTCCATCATTTTTCGTTCCTGCCTGTGAACTCCCGACCCATCCGAGCCACAAAAAAACCCACCACCCGTGTACCACCTGTGTTTGTATTGGCGTTCGAGAGACCCCGATCCGACTCAGTATTCGATACGATTGATTTAAATCCTAAGATTTCTTGTTTTTGATTTCAGGCACCTACGGGAGCGGTTCGGCCGACGGTGCCTGCAGTGCCGACGATGTGGACTGCATCGCCCACCACGATCACCTCGGGATGGAAGCGATCCGCAGCCTGCACCAGCAGCTGGACGACGACGACAACGGTGACATCGATCTGTCCGAGTCGGATGATGTGAGTTCAGGAAAATCGGATTTTTGAATTGTATAGTTCTCACCCCTATTGTCCATTGTTTCAGTTCCTCCGTGAGGAGCTCAAGTACGACAGTGGGTACGAGAAGCGCCACAAGGCGTTCCACTTCAACGACGACATGCACATCTCGGTGAAGGAATTGTGGGAGGCGTGGCTCCGTTCGGAAGTACACAACTGGACCGTAGATCAGACGACCGAATGGCTCGCGCAGAGTGTCCAACTGCCGCAGTACGTGCGTCTGTTTCGGCTGCACAAGGTCACCGGGAAGGTGCTGCCCCGGCTGGCGGTGAATAATATGCACTACGTGAGCAATGTGCTCGGGATCAAGGATCCCATCCACAAGCAAAAGATCGCCCTGAAGGCGATGGACGCAGTGCTGTTTGGACCACCGAGAGGTAAGTCACAATCATTCCCCCCGGAATTCAGTTGTTAATTCCTGGCTTCGATTGCTTCAGAAACCGGTACCCGGTGGAAGGATTTGCTGTTGGTGACGCTACTGCTGACGGCAATCATCGGTAGCTGGTACGCCTATCAGCAGAACAAAAATGCCAAAATACACCTAAAGCGGATGGCCAAGGACGTGGAGGGACTGCTCAAAGCCGAAGTGGCACTGAAGGATATGCAGAAGGTCAGTTAGCTTTGTTCTGAATTTCAATTCCAGGAAAATCCTCGAATTTCGTGCCATTCCAGGAACTAGAACGAGCCCGCCTGGAGCAGGAGAATGTCGACAAAGAGAAAATGGACCTGGAGCGGCGTCTCCGGGAGGCTCCGACCCTGTCGTCTTCCAACTCGGACCTGGAGGTCCAGCAGCTGAAGCAGGAAATCGAGATGCTCCGGTCGGAGCTGTCCCGTGCGGAAGTCGAAATCAACGACCACTGCTGGACGCCACCTCAGGGCCTGCAGAACTGGCTCCAGCTGACGTTCGAGCTGGAGAACAAGCAGCACGTCCGGAAGCGGGTCCTGGCCGAAAAGCAGCTGATGCAGGCCCGGGAGGCCTGCGAGAAACTGAGGAAGAAACGGTCCAGCCTGGTGGGGGCGTTCGTGTCGACGCACGGCAAGAGCATCGATGACGTGGACCGCAGCATCGTGGAGGCCCGGAATTCGCTGAACGACGTGACCAACGATCTGCAGGAACGGATGTTCCGGTGGAAGCACATCGAGAACATGCTCGGCTTCAGCATCGTCAACAACAACGGGCTGTCCTACCTGGAGAATCTGCTGTACAATCGAAACGGCGGTGGCAGTAAGAGCTATCGATGTGAGTATTTGATTGGGGGGTTTTTTTTTGTAGGATCGCTTGAATGAAAAGTAGGTATTCCAAGAGGTGAGGTTTTAGTCTTAAGCATGAGGTCCGAGAGGAAGTCCACGAGGGATTTCAGCGGAGGGGACCTCTTTGGAGTAGTTTCAGTTTATATTTTACTCGACGGCAAATTGGAGATCCTAGATCATCTTAAATACTAGAAAGTGGGTTTAAAATGATGCGCAAAGATTCTGTGAATCTACTTGGTCGAGTATCGTTGATGAAGACGTCGTGCAAATTCTGGTTGATCTAGCATCGAACGATCTGAATTCTAGGATGATTTGGAATACCAATGCATCTGGAATGCATCTGGGACGAACCACGAAATAACCGGGAATTCATTGGAGCCTTGGGGACCCCGGCGTAGCGGTTAACATCCATACCTCTCACGTCAAAGTAACGAGTTCAAATCTCATCCCTGGACAAGTCACGAATGACCCAAGATTATCACTCACTGACTATATTAAAACAAAATATATAAATATTGGAGCGAGGTTTGTTGAGACCGAACGTTTGGGGTGGAAACCATGTTGGTCAAGAGAAATGTTGATTCTACAGCTGGCAAATAAAGCGTTGTTGATGATTATCTCGAATACTTTCGAGCAGGCGCAACATGATGTAATTCCTCGGTAATTCTCCACAGCTCGTCTCCAATCCTTGAAAATCGGGTACAAGAACGAGTATTTCCAACGAGAAGGTTGTAATGAAATATTGAACAGCTTTGAAAGCGGAGAGGAAAGCTCTGTCGGACGATGGAATGCCGTCAGGCCCAACGGTGTTCGAGAATTTCAGCTTCTGGATGGTAGAGTCGACGAGGTCCAATGTGACCGTAAAAATATCTAAGCTTGAATCGTTGAAAACACCCTCGAAATCCTCTGCCAGGAGGTTACATTTACCTAAAGAAGTGTTTGCTCTTTTATCGCTTAGATGAATCTCAACCGGTAGCCCATCCTCTTTCCTTTTTGTCTTCACAGACGTCCACAATAGCTTAGGATTACACTGGAGATTGGTCTTCATACGTCTTGAGTACTTCTTGTGTAGAAAACGGTTGTACATTCGATAGTCAATAATCGCTTTGTGAATGGACTACGGGACTGGCTGAAGAGCCTTCGATCTCACACGCTTCAAGTAACAGAGGCACACAATCCAATATCAATCCGCTCATAACTTCGTCGACGTAGTTCATTTCATCAATGGACAAACACAAGTCAAGCCACAGCCAATCTACCTGGGTCAGTGAGTGATTCAATGCAACGAAGTCAGTTCTACGAAAGTTCAGGCTTTGTACATCAACGGTGTCTTTAATAGAGGACAGGAGCTGATCGATTGCTGGAAGCTTCCAACGCTGGATGATCGGCGTCTAGATGTATCAGAGGCTCGGATGCCTCTAGTGCGGTGGCTTCGTTCGCAAGCACAAGATCAAGCAGCCGAGAGTTTCTGTTCGGTACAGAATTAATTTGCGTTAAACCATGCAGGCTGAAGCCATCCAAAAGAGCACAGCAGGAAGCAGGCATGTACGGCCGAAGAATGTCAATGGTTGAATGATCAACAGCAGTGAAGAATAAGTCGGCAATCCTAGTTCGCAGGCCACGAACATTTTGATAATACACCACAAGTCCATCGGATAACATAGGTTGGCAATCGGAAAGGCGAGGTTCAGTCGGTGGTGAAGATGACGTTGCGCTGAAACGTGGAGGCTGATCAGGCGAGGAATTGGTTTCAAATTGAAATCGAAGGTTGGAGGATCTCTGTTCATGACCATCCGGAACAGTTCCGAAACACTTTCTGAATTTGTTCAGCAAACTCCAAAAGCAAGTTAAATTAGATCCAAAAGTCATTCAGAAGATGTTCAGGAAACTCCTTGAGCAAGCTTTGGGTTTTTCAAATAGCAATTGAAAAGAAATGCCTGATCTGAAATGCTTCAAGTCAAGCACAAGTTCTGAGGATGCTCAAAGTGTATGTGCAGAGGGCTGTCAGCGCAGCTCCAAGCATGTCCAAGGTCCAGATAGTTTCCAGTTTAGACAACATTAAAAATGTTTCTATTCATTCAGATGTACAAGAACTATCTTAAGGTAAGGAGTTTAGTTCAGAATTCACTCACCAGGCGGCGCTAGTGTGATATTAAATTATCATTGTTTGACCTAACTTAACATATGGACTAAATAGAAGGTTCCCGCCTTGGGCAAAGTTGTTCAGATGAACAAGACCTATTTTATGGTCAAGAGATCAGCTCATGATTCACTCACCATGCAGCGCTAGTGTGACATTTTCTTCTTCTTCTTCTTATTTGCATTTCAAGCTTATTGCTCAGCGCATATTAGCTTATTGCGTGCTCTCAACATAGTGTTCTAAATGCACTTCCACAGTTATTAATTGAGAGCTTTCGATGCCAATACCAATGCATGAATTTGAATATTGTTGCCACAATGATACTCTATGCCCAGGGAAGTCGAGAAAATTTCCAACCCGAAAAGATTCCCTCGACCAGACCAGACCGGGAATCGAACCCGCCGCCTCCGGCTTGGTAATACCGTGCCTTTACTGACTAGGCTATGAGCCCCTAATAGTGTGACAATCATGTTTCATTAATTGCCCTAACTTAACATATGGACTAGATAGAAGGTTCCTGTTCTGGGAAAAGTTGTTCAGATGAACAAGACCTGTTTTATTTAAGAGAGGTCAGCTCAAGATTAACTCACCAGGCGGCGATAGTGTGACATTCATTTTCAATTATTTGCCCTTAGATGGACTGGATAGAAGGTTTCCGTTTTCAGCAGGGTTGTTCAGGCGGACAATTCCTATTTGTGGCAAAAATTCAGCATTGAATTCACTCACCAACTGGCGCTCGTGTGACATTCGTTTTGAATTGATTGCCCTAACCTAACATCTTGACTAGATAGAAGGTTTCCGTCTTTCACAAAGTTGTTCAGATGGACCAGACCTATTCTATGGAAAACTGTTTAGCTCAGAATTTACTAATCAGTTCTCACTGTTGCTTCATGTTGTTTCGATTTTTTTTGGTTTCACTTGACAGATTGCCTAGGTCGATAGAAGGATTCTATTTTCTACAAAGTTTTAAGATAAACGAAAAAAAAAATATGATAATCATCATAGCTTAAAATTCACTCTCGAGAGATCGCTAGAGTTTAACTGTGTTTATATTTTTTGCTCTTATTTAACATTTTAATTAATTAGAGTATGACTCTCTTCAGCAACCTTGGTCAGAAAAAGATAATCCATTAGTTGCCAACTTGTCTTCCACATTTAGAAATAAATACGCAATTCAATATAAGTTATTTGTGTACTTAAAAATGTTTTCTCAAAAATAAGAAAAGATCAATCAGTGGTCTAGGATACAAACTTTGAAATGATTATCAACATCTGTAATTTTTACCAGCTATATCAAGGCTGATAATATTTTGAAATTAAAATTTAGGGAAACAGCTTTTGAAATGAGGTTCAAAGTTTTAACGAACCTTTAGCTGTTGAAAGTCGGTAAAAGATTACCGAAGTCGGTAATAATTTCTAAGTGTGTAGGTCTTGTCCATCTAAACAACTTTACCGCAGACGGAAACCTTCTATCTAGTCCATATGCTAAGTTGGGGCAAACTATTAAACATGAATGTTGCATTGGCGCTGCCTTGTGAGTAAATTCTGAACTAAACTCTTTACCTCAGGATAAGCCTTGTTCATCTAAACAACTTTACCGAAGACGGAAACCTTCTATCTAGCCAAGATGTTAAGTTAGGGCAAACAAATTACATCTCGTGCAAATTAGCAACAAATAAAATTGCATTTACCGGTTCAAAAACGAATCGGTAAAAATAACCGGTTCATAAAAACACATCTTTTAGTGGTACCAGCAATTTCCCATAAATAGAAAGGAGGATACTTTAACAAAACCCTTATGGGCGTTGGAGGGTTAAGGATAAGTTCTGAGGAACTTCAAGAACATTTTCACATAGACACCCCTGTCAGGAATAGTTGAAATCACTTTAAGGGTAAGCTAAGGGCACCTCAATGACAAGTTCCAGCAGTATTGCAGGATGATTTTCTAATGTACGTGCTGAGAAGATGGCTTAAGTTTGTCCAGTGAATCTCCTGAGTAAGTACTCTACACTTCAAAGAGCAATTCAGAAGAACTTTCAGAAGTAGTTTAAAGACCTTCCCAAGGAGCAGGAGTGCCTGGGTATGTTTAAAAATACTTCAAGGGTAAATATTGTCAGCTTCAGATAGGCTTATTGGTTAAGGCACGGAATTACCAAGCCGGAGGCGGCGGGATCGATTCCCGGTCCGGTCGAGGAAATATTTCAGGTTGGACATTTTCTCGACTTACCAGGGCTTGTCACACAATATACAATTTCATGCATTGGTGTTGACATGGAAAGCTCTCAATTAATAACTATGGAACTGCATCTAAGACACTAAGTTGAGAGGCTGTCGAGCCCTCCCCTGGTGGAGTTTACCTACCAGGGAAGCGGTAAAAGCAAGGCGAAAAACTATCAGAGCAGTCAAGCGACTTCCCGTTGCACCACCCTAGCAGAGAAGCTTCCTTGGCTCTCTACAGGTCCAAACGAAACGAGTGCCGTCAGACTATACGAGAGGCAAAACAACAAAGCTGGGAAAATTTCCTGAACGGCATCAGCTCAGAGCATTCAGCAAGTGAAATATGGGGACAGATCAACGCGATCAATGGGAAAAGAAGGAGTAAAAGCATGGCACTACAGCATTCAGGAACTACCACCTGCGACCCGGCAGTCATTGTGGATATCCTCGGCGAGCATCGCGCTGACCTCTCCGCCATCGGAAACTACAGCGAGCAATTCCGTCGAAATAAAACAGCATCAACACAATTACTCGCCAACATCACCATCCCTGAAGAACCGGCAACTTCGGACATCAATCGGCCTTTCCGGCCGGACGAACTCATCCTCATATTATCCAAGGCCAAGGGAAGTTCAGCAGGCCCAGACCTCCCTCCGGCTGGCAAACTAAAGCTCCTAGACCTATTCAACCAATTTTGCTTAGAGGACTCCATCCCTAATGGATGGACACATAGCCTCGTAGTTCCCATCCCCGAACCAGGAAAACCTGGCAAGCAAGCAGATGATTACCGACTCATCTCCCTCACCTGTTGCGCCGCCAAATTAATGGAGAGGATGATCAACACGCGGCTCATGCACTTCCTCGAATCCAACGATCTCCTCGACCACCGTCAACCTGCATTCCGGCCTGGGCACGGGGGATCCACATACTTCAACTCACTCGGCCAAACCATACACGACGCCTTCTCTTCCGATCAGCACATCGAACTAGCTACCCTAGACATTCGCAAGGTTTATAACACAGCCTGGATGCCCGATGTCATAGTACAACTGGCGAACTTCCTCATCCGAACGAACGGAATTTTCAGCAACCTCTCGAAAGGAATATACATTTTCGTGTATGCGGACGATATACTCCTGGATACGATATAGCCAGGAGCACGCTCAAAACACTACGAATCTCCCGTCCTCCGCCGGGTTTCGCATCTCAGCGGAAAAAGGGTGCCATCACCCACATCTGCCAGCAATCACACCAACCAATCTGTGTTCCGCTTCATATCAACTTCTAGATTTCAGAACGAATTCCATCTGGAATTCGAAACAAATTCCATCTGAAATTTGGAACGAATTCCAGATCTAATTCCTTCTGGAATTCATAACGAAGTCCTTCTGGAATTCAGAATGATTTTTTTTGGAATGCATATCGAATTTCTTCCGGAACTCAGAATGAGTTGCTCCAGAATTAAGAAAGAATTTTTTATGGAATTAAGAACAAATTAATTCTGGAATTAAGAATTAATTGCTTCTGGAATTTAGCACGAATTTAGTCTGCAATTCAGAACGAATTAATTCTGGAATTCTGAACGAATCTTTTTCTGGAATTCATAACAAATTCCGTCTGGAATTCATAACGAATTCCGTCTGGGATTTAGATCAAATTCCATCTGGAATTCAGATTGAATTTCGTCTGGAATTCAGAACATAGGCCGCCATGAATGCATAACGAATCATGAATTCTGAACGAATTCCTTCTGGAATCCAGGATGAACTTCTTCTGGCATTCATATCGAACTCCTTCTGGAATTCAGAAATAATTCCTTCTGGAATTTAGAATGAATTCCTCCTGGAATTCAGAACCAATTTCTTCTGGAATTCAGTACGAGTTTCTTCTAGAATTCAGTGCGAATTCTTTCAGTAATTCAGAACAAAATTCAGAATGAATTCCTTCCGGAATTCAGAACAAATTCCTTCTGGAATTCAGACCAAAATGCAGTACGAATTCCTCCTGGAAATCAGAACGAATTCTGTCTGGAACTCAGAACGAATTTCTCAACGAATTCAGATTGACTTCCTCTAGAAATTGAGAATGCATTCTTCCAAGTAAGAATGAACTCCGTCTTGAATTCAAAACGAATCTCTTGTCGAATTAATAACGGATTTCTTCTGAAATTAAGAATGAATTCCATCTGGAATTAAGAAAGAATTCCATCTGGAATTCGGAACAAATTCCATCTGAAATTTGGAACGAATTCCATATCTAATTCCTTCCATAATTTATAACGGGGCCTCATAGCCTAGTCAGTAAAGGCACGGTATTACCAAGTCGGAGGCGGCGGGTTCAATTCCCGGTCCGGTCGAGTGGATCTTTCAAGTTGGAAATTTTCTTGACTTCCCTGGGTATAGAGTATCATTGTGCTTGCCACACAATATACAAATTCATGCATTGGTATTGGCATCGAAAGCTCTCAATTAATAACTGTGGAAGTGCATTTAGAACACTAAGTTGAGAGCACGCAATAAGCTAATATGCGCTAAGCAATAAGCTTTAAATGCGAACAAGAAGAAGAAGAATTCATAACGAAGTCCTTCTGGAATTCAGAAGGATTATTTTTTTGGAATCCATATCGAATTTCTTCCGGAATTCAGAATAAATTAATTCTGGAATTAAGCATGAATTGCTTCTGTAATTCAGCACGAATTGCGTCTGCAATTCAGAACGAATTAATTCTGGAATTCTAAACGAATTTTTTTTCTGGAATTCATAACGAATCTTTTTCTGGAATTCATAACGAATTCCGTCTGGAATTTAGATCAAATTCCATCTGGAATTCAGATTGAATTTCGTCTTGAATTCAGAATATAGGCCCCCTTGAATGCATAACGAATTCCATCTCGAATTCTGAACGAATTCCTTCTGGAATCCAGAATGAACTTCTTCTGGCATTCATATCGAACTCCTTCTGGACTTCAGAAATAATTCCTTCTGGAATTTAGAATGAATTCCTTCTGGAATTCAGAACTAATTTCTTCTGGAATTCAATACGAATTCCTTCTGGAATGCAGAACAAAATTAAGAATGAATTCCTTCCGGAATTCAGAACAAATTCCTTCTGGAATTCAGAACAAATTCCTTCTGGAATTCAGACCGAAATTCAGAACGGATTCCTTTGAGAATTCAGAACGAATTCCATCCGGAATTCAGAACGAAATCCTTCCGGAATTTTAGAACGAATTCCTTCTGGAAATCAACGAATTCTGCTTGTTAACATTCTGGCTGGCATTTTCGATTCTCGTTCTCGAAGGTCTCGAATTTAAGTCTCAACAGCGGACAAGTCAGAATGAACTCCGTCTGGAATTCACAATGTATCTCTTCTGGAATCCACAACGAATCTCTTCTGGAATTAAAAACGGATTTCTTCTGAAATCAATAACGAATTACTTCTGGAATTCATACCGAACTCCTTGTGGAATTCAGAACGAATTTCTACTGGAAATCAGACCAAAATTCAGAACGGATTTCTCAACGAATTTAGAATGACTTTTTCAAGAAATTGAGAATGCATTCTTCATGTTAAAATTCTGGCTGGTATTCTCGATTCTCGTTTTCGAAGGTCTCGAATTTAAGTCTCAACAGCGGACAAGTCAGAATGAACTCCGTCTGGAATTCACAACGTATCTCTTCTGGAATTCACAACGAATCTCTTCTGGAATTAAAAACGGATTTCTTCTGAAATCAAGAACGAATTACTTCTGGAATTCAGAACGAATTTCTACTGGAAATCAGAATAAATTCCTTCCAAGATTCAGAACGAATTCGTTCCAGAATTCAGAACAATTCCCTTTTGGAATTCAGATCGAATTCCTTCTTGAATTCAGATCGAATTCCTTCTGGAATTAAGACTGAATTCTCTCTAGAATTCAGATCGAATTCTTTCTGGAATTCAGATAGAATCCCTTCCCATCAAATTCCTTCCGAAGTTTTCAGATCGAATTCCTTCATTGAATTAAGATTGAAGTCCTTACGGAATTCAGAACATACTCTTCCCGGAATTCAGAACGAATTTCTGTCGAAATTCAGAACGAATTACTTCTGGAGTTCAAAACAAATTCCTTCCAGAGTTCAGAACGAATTCCTTCTGGGATTCAGAACGAATTCCGTCTGTAATTAAAAACAAATTCCATCTGGAATTCAGAATGAATTCTGGAAATTAAAGCAATTTCCTTCCGGAATTTAGAACGAATTCTGTCTGGAATTCAGAACGAATTTCGTCTGGAATTAAAAATAAATTCCATCTGGAATGCAGAATGAATCCTGGAAATCAGAGCGAATTCCTTCCGGAATTTAGAACAAATTTTGTCTGCAATTCAGTACGAATTCCTTATGGAGTTCATAAAGAATGCAATCTGAAATTCAGATCAAATTTCTTCTGGAATTGAGAACGAATTCCGCCTTGAATTCAAAACGAATTCCGTCTTGAAGTCCTTCCGGAATTCAAAACATACTCCTCCCGGAATTCAGAACGAATTTCTGTCGAAATTCAACGAATTACTTCTGGAGTTCAAAACAAATTCCTTCCAGAATTCAGAAAGAATTCCGTCTGGAATTAAAAACAAATTCCATCTGGAATTCAGAATGAATTGTGGAAATTAGAGCAAATTCCTTCCGGAATTTAGAACGAATTCTGTCTGGAATTCAGAACGAATTTCGTCTGGAATTAAAAATAAATTCCATCTGGAATGCAGAATGAATCCTGGAAATCAGAGCGAATTTCTTCCGGAATTCAGAACAAATTTCTTCTGGAATTGAGAACGAATTCCGTCTTGAATTCAAAACGAATTCCGTCTTGAATTCAAAACGAATTCCGTCTTGAATTCAAAACGAATTCCGTCTGGAATTCCGTGTGGAATTCAGATCGAATTCCATCTAATATTCAGAACACAGGCGGCCTGGAGTTCAGAACAGAGGCCGTCTGGAAGTCAGAACTTATCCTGCTTTGAATTCAGAACGTATTCCTTCTGGAATTTAAAACGAATTCTGTCTGGAATTCAGAAAGAATTCCGTCCGTCATTTCGTACCAGAGGACAGTGCGCATCCTAGGCATCTACTTTGATAGGAAATTATCTTTCTCGAAACACTTCTGCGGGACAAATGCAAGACCAGGATTAATATAATGCGCACCTTGCAAGGTCGGCACCCAGACAGCAATCGGCCCACTCGACTCCATGTGGCCAAGACCATTATAAACTCAAAGCTGACATACGACCGGTCTAATACCATTCACTCCCAGCATTGCTGCTTGCACCGAAAGCGGCTGCCCACCTTTCGAAAGATTTATTGCGAACACGATCTGCCGTAGAGCAATCGACCTGGACGAGAAGAACACAGCCGAGAGAGGGTTCCTCTTGATGGAGGCCAACCAACTCCTGATAAAGTGGTCCAACCAAGTGCTCCAACCAAGTGCTCCCTACAGTGAGCAGGGTTCACTGGATCGGAGCCAGAGGTTGGAATCTACCAAAAACCCGGACCGAATACTCCAACAAGAACAAGTTCAAGGCCGGTTCCAACCCCCTAGCTGTCTCTCAATCGGGAACCCAGCCTTAAAACGAAAAATACGAACATCATACCATCCGGGTAACTGAACCGCAGCTCGTAGTCTGCTATAAGCTTCCGATCCAATGCTCCATCTTCTCGGCCGAAGTTGCTGCGACAACCCGATCGTCGTGTTTACCAACTCGGCTAGTGTAGTGGAAGCCCTCGATTCAGACATCTCCAAACACCCGGGGATCCAAGGCATCCAAAGGTATGCCCTACTGGGCACTACCTTTGTTTGGATCCCGGGTCATTGCGGGGTACGTGGCAACGTCGCAGGCAGGCCACGGCATACACCGGTACAGAACCAGCTGCTGACCTGAAAAAATGGGTCGACAAATTTTGCGCCTGGAACGACGCTAGAGAACCAATCATCCGGAAGGCTAAAGGAGATATCGTCCGATGGGAGGATCCTAAGAACCATCATTCGATGGTGAATTCGAGGTGATTTATTCAAGATTGAGAACGGGACACACCCGCATATCGCACAATTTCTCTGGCACCGGCCCTTTTTATAAGATATGTGAGGTATGTCCGTCGAACATGCCATCTGCCACTGCCCTCAAAACGAGGGCCCACACATACTATACGGCATTGCCGGAAGCATCCGGGATGCCTTAGTGGATGACCCGGCCAGAACTGCGGCCCTCGAAGGTTTCCCCCGAGAAGCCGACCTCTTCGATGCAATTTAATCGAACTGAACATGACACTATTGCCGACAGTGGACCGCTCCGCGAAGCTTGCTGTCGGTGGTTTATATACCATGACCACTGCTACCATGGATTACGAACCGAGCTTTCAAATATACCAAAACCAGACAAGAACTCATTCAACCAACAAACGCAACGAAAAGGACGTCCCAAGGTAAACGACCTGGCAATATCGACGAATACCAAACGACTGTAGAAAGCAAAGACAGTTTAGGGCACTCCATTCTGGAGGGCCACCCAAACCTTGGGGAAGGCCCTTCTGGACTCCCCATATCAAAGGGGAAGTCCATTCCGGGCTCCCAAACCGATTAAAAAACTCTGCAACTTAGGGAGTCCCCTTCTGGGGCTCCCAGAGATGAACCAGCCTACGGTTGAAGGTCTCTTAAAAAAAAAGAAAACCAAACTACATATGTTGAGAGAGGAAGAATGGTAAGCTAAGGCAGCTGCCAGGTCAGAGGACCAGTAGGAAGATTTCAGGAATATGTTCAGTGAACTTGCAGGGCAAGTTCACCGTACATCGAAGGGAAGTTTCGAAAAAGTTTTCTGGTAAACAAACGTGAAGGATTTAAACTAGTTCGTAGAACTGGAAGGACGTATGTGGAAGGCTTTCCGGACAAATCTATTCGAATGTTTCAAGACATGTTCCGAACGCATCTAGGTCATGTTTAGGGAACCGAAAATTCGAGATTTGTGGGTCATATTCAGTGAAACCATTTAGGTGTTCATGCCGATTTTGACGGGTCATGACCATTTAGACATTTTTAAGTTAATTTAATCGCCATTCTTGGTGCTTTCTACGCATTTTAAGATCTTTTTGGGCGTTTTCAAGGTAATTTTTTTAGTATTTTAAAGATCTTTTTGCCATTTTCAGGGACAACTTTTACAGGTTTTTCCGCTACTTTTCATTCATTCGATCCACTGATTCCACACATACACAAGAGACCACAGCCGTTCACTAATCGGTTCCCCATTCCATCTTTCCCAAACAGCTCGTCTATCCAGCAGCCAGGACGACCTAGATGACGACTCGGTGCAAGGTAAGCAGCTCAGCTTTGATAACTTTTCTGTGTTTTCATCCGAGTAATGACTTCAGTTGATTACTTCCAATGAACCTTGGTTCGGTTTTGTTCTGCCTATACATACCACCTTACCGATTTATTTTCGAATCAGACAACGACGAAAGATCTGCTAGGGCTTCAGTGCCTCAGTAACCCTGCGCATAAGGGTTGTGAAGGGTGTTGCTGTAGTTGCACACCGGATCAGGACAATTGATTTTTAGATTTTAGATAGAAAGACACCCAAGGCACCTTATTCTAGTTATAGAGTCTTTAG
This sequence comes from Ochlerotatus camptorhynchus, assembly GCF_037179485.1. Lineage (NCBI taxonomy): Eukaryota > Metazoa > Arthropoda > Insecta > Diptera > Culicidae > Ochlerotatus > Ochlerotatus camptorhynchus. The sequence continues at coordinate 159,606 of NW_027040615.1, forward strand.
CGTACACAACATACGGCACAGCCGGTAGAACGTGTTTGACCAGTGCAAATTGTAGTGCAATAGTGCTTAGGTACCTATTTTTTTTGCAATTCATGCACCCTTTCATGATAGTTTGTATGTAATTTTAATACTCGAGAAAAGTGCTTAAATCGAGAGAATCCTTGTGCAATCCTTTGTATACTTATTGTTCTTACTTCGCCGCGTGATTCCTATCCCTCCAATTAAATTCGCCAAATAATCTCCTCCTTGAGTCAAGAAGTTACGCGGTGCGTGCAGAGACCCAACAAGCAAATGGCAGCGACATTAATGCGAGACACTAATCTGCTCTCGGGATGCAAACTGATTGAAATTGAACAGAACGACTCCTCCTATCGAATCGCTCAATGTTAGCTAATATTACTTTTTACAAACATAAGCTCAATATCGAGAAGAGAAGATCTTTTTAAGCCATGACTTGCGCAGGTACTAAACTCTCAGTCGCTTGAACTGCTTTTTACCGCCCCCCTCCCATTCCCAGACAACCAGAAGTCGTAAAGTTTGAATTTAATCGTATATAAGTTCGAATACTGACTCATATACGATCAATCAATGTTTAGATCGGATAAAATGCTACATTTTAAAATCTTTAACCACGCAACGCATTCTGGTTGTTTGGCTTAACCTCGAAACTTTTCCGAAAAAAACGCAAACCTCAAGCCTGAATTGATTGACAGTGAAATTAATTATCTACAACTAATATTTAATCTGAACCAGAAACAATAAATAAAAAGCTATCATAAGACTTAAGGCATCGTAAGTGTAAGACAAGAACCTCTGTTTTTTTTTGTGTTTATAAATACTTTTACGAATTATTTATTTCCAGTAAAGCTACTTTCTTTTTACATTCAACAATCGCTTGTTTTTGTTTTGTTTTCATTAGTGCCCTTCTTTTTTTTTACCAAGAACGAAACCCATTTCCCCATCCTCGTTCGGTTGTCCTTACTGTTGTTGTTGTTATTGCTGTTGTTGTTCTAATTTAACTCCGACTTAGTGATTTTGTCCGGTCCTGAGTGGCTTCTTCTTGTTCGATAAACAATCGAATTCAATTGGCATTTTCCATTTCATTGGTTGCCCGCGAAAATCCCCCCCGCGCCATTTGAACGAAATCAATCAAGATTACATGATTTAGAAAACACACACCCATAAAAAGTTGTTCAAAGTAGGAGAGAGGAAGAGAGGGAGAGAGTGTGAAAGGGAGATATCGAGCAGACACAGTAGAAGACATCCGCGCGACGCGAGTTTTTGCTTGATATGAGGTAAGATTCTTTTTGATTTGTTCAACCTAAGATTTATAAATTACTGCTAAAGCGCGCTATGTATCATTATAATTAACACACATGTTGAGGTTATGTTGCTGTTTGGCTTTTTTTCCCTCTTCATATTTTTTTTTCTCTAATTGAACGCTCGAACCTGAGAGAGCTAATGGATGTTGCGTGTTAATATTGCTTGCCTATTGCTTGTTTGGTGCTGCGAAGTACTGTTGTGTCTATCTTTACTGAACGCCTTGCTCTAAGGATAATGAGATTAACAGTAGCATTTAAGGTGCACTCATTGTTGACTAAGTTCCCTAGGATATGGTCATGAAAATGGTCCATTGCATCTGTCGCACATTTCCCATTTCCAGATCCCCACCATTCCTGTACACGTATGGCACTGATTACACTGAGTATAAATCTAGATAAGGTCCTACTAGCTCTGGCTTAAGAGGTTAGGTGATGTGGAAGAAGGATTAACAGGTCATTGGAAAACAATAAAAAAAAAATGAAAGGCAGTATGGTTCAGGAGGATAGGAAATGGTTATAACAATTTCATAGACTTTTTTCAGATATTTTAGACCACCAAAAACATTTGCGTCGATTCAACGTAATTTTTCGATGACCACCAGGTTTAAGAGCCATTATAATGATGCTGTAGCTACACTGAAAAATATTGTAGCTTAGTTCGTATTCCGGGTTAAGTAACGTAATATTGGAAACAAAAAATGTCCGTAGGCAAAATGGTCCATACGACCAAAAGCTGTCAATGTACTATGGGCAAAAAGGGCCTGAAATTACCCATGATTCAATATCTAAAAAGGACGCTGAAAATTGACTTTTCAAAGGGAAAAAGTTAAGGGAATCGATTGCGCGTGGTTTCAAACGCCGCAGAGCCTTATACAGTCAATACTCCTATAGTACGAATTCGTTCTTGCCGGATTCCTATAGTATGGTTGCCACTGGATTCCACGTATTATGTCGATCCGGCATTCACGAACACACGTATCATATGTGTTGGAGTAAATCGGTAACGCAGTGTGCTGATAACCTCCTTGGAGACCGAACGTCACCCCTAGCAACCTAAGTTTTCTTAAATAAACAACGGTGAAAAACTTTTCATTCCTGTTCAAGACTCCACTCAAGCTAGTCGTTAAATAAAATCCATTCTACTTTTAAACTTTGCTGTTCCGGTTCTTTCTAACCATCAAGAGGTTATGGGCGACTCACGCAAGGATTTGGTCCACGGGATCCCGCAGTTCTCGGGCACCGGTTTCGACAATTGGCAATTTCGAGTGGAGAAGTATCTGAAGTCCGTGAAGCTGTTGGATATCATCAAGAAGGATCCTCCGATGGAAGCGGCCGAGCTCACGAAGTTCCAGGAAGATGACGGTAAGGCGGCGTTCCTGCTGACGTCATTTGTTCATGACGATTTGCTGCATTTGGTGCGGGACAAGGAGACGTCCAAGGAGATGTGGATGAGCCTTGAATCCGCCTACGCCAAGAAGTCCGTCTCGTCGCAGACATTCGTCAGGAAGCAACTTGCGAAGCTACGAATGATGGAAGGTTCGTCTGTGAAAGATCACCTGAAAACCTTCGAAGAGCTGATCCGACAACTGAAGCTGGTCGGAGCGAAGCTTGAAGAGAACGATATTGTGTCCCAGCTGTTTGCTACCCTTCCCGAGTCGTTCGATCCGTTGGTTACGGCACTGGAAAATCTAGGTGAGGAAAACCTAAAACTGGATGTTGTTCGCGAGCGCCTTCTTGCCGAGGAGCTCAAGAAAACCGACCGGGCAGCGGATTCCTGCCAAGAGAAACCTGCAGCATTCCAAGGATCGAAGCAGAAGCCTGGTAAGTTCACCGGAAAGTGTAACCGTTGCCAGAAGAAGGGGCACAAGGCCAAGGACTGTCGTGTGAAGTTGAAGACAGATGGGCGCGCTGAAGCTAACGCTGCTGCTGGAGGTAAGGCGGTGGCTTTTATGACCGGGAGATGCTCCCAAACAAAGGACGAGAGAGCAGTTTCCTTTAAGCTGGATTCCGGAGCCTCGGACCACCTTGTGAATGTGAAGAACTGTTTCGCCGACCTCACGAAGCTGAAGCACCCTGTCGTCATAAACGTGGCGAAGGATGATCAATCCCTGATTTCCCGGCACAGTGGCACGATCAACGGCGTCAACAAGGAAGGTAACTATATCAGCTTGAAGAACGTCCTCTTCGTACCAGATCTTCGAGCGAACTTGCTATCTGTGAAGAAGATGGCAAAAGCGGATCTTGATGTCACATTCACGAAAAAGGAAGCGATCATGAAGCAAGGTCGTGACCTGATTGCGAGATGTCCCATGCGGGGCGATTTTTACGAGCTCGATCTCCGTGTCGATACGGTGGCGGCCAACATGTGTGGAGCTGTGACTGGTAACCTGTGGCATCGTCGACTGGCTCATTTGGGGAGCAAGAGTTTGCAGACACTCGCGAAGCATGGCATGGTAACAGGTATTCCCGAGAAACCAGATAAATTGGATTTTTGTGATGTTTGTGTTCTCGGAAAGCAGTGCCGAGAACCATTCACGGGTACTAGAGTCCGTGCTACAAGACCTCTAGAACGAGTGCACTCCGATGTGTGCGGTCCAATTACACCAGCGGCTTGGGATGATTCTCGGTACTTCGTCACCTTTATTGATGATTACACGCACTTTGCAGTAGTATATCCCATCAAGAAGAAGTCCGAGGTGTTCCAGAAGTTTCGAGAGTACGAGGCCATGGCGAGTGCCGCTCTGGGACATTCGATTTCGAAGCTGACTGTCGACCAAGGGCGCGAGTATTGCTCCAATGACCAGCGTGATTGGTATCGATTTCCAAGGGGATCCAAGTCGAGCCAACCGCAGCGTACACACCACAGCAGAATGGAGTGTCCGAACGGTTCAATCGGACAATCGTCGAAAAGGTGCGTGCGATGCTGATTGAAGCCCAAACTCCGAAGAATCTGTGGAATGAAGCGGTTCTAGCGGCGGTATACCTGACGAACAGAAGTCCAACCACCGCGGTATCTGATTGGAAGACTCCTGCGGAAATGTGGACTGGTCACAAGCCGGACGTTAGTAAACTACGTGTGTTCGGCTGTAAAGCATTTGCTTGGGTGTCCACGGCACAGAGGAAGAAACTGGATCCGAAAAGCAAGCCTGCTGTGATGATCGGCTATGCGCCGAACGCCTACCGCCTGTGGAACAAAGAGAAGAAGCAGTTATTCCTAGCCAGAGATGTCAAGTTCGATGAAAACAGTTTTCCGTTTGCCACCCAGATCCGTGACGAAACTCCTTTGGTTGTTGCTCCGTACGAGTTCGAGGATCAAGATGAGGAAGACGTGCAAACCCCTGAACAGTCCGTTCAACCCGATGAGCCGCTGGTGGCTCAACATGACGACATCCTGACTGATGATGAAGAAGGCGAGGTTGAAGACGACGGTGTTGAAGAAACCGGAGCGCTCCCTTCGCAACTAGACCGTGGTTCAAACCTCGAAATGGAAACCCCGAGGCGCAGCGAACGGGAGCGCAGACTCCCCGGTAAGTTGAAAGAATTTCTGGTTGGAAAAATTTTCACTGCCGCGCAATCCCATTCTGCAGATGTTCCCCATAACGTTTCCGATGTACTATTTGACGGTTCCGTTGGACGAGATGAGGCCGAGCGTTCGATCTTCGATGTCCCGGAGGCGTACAAGGAGATCGCTGGACGAGCCGACGAAGCTCTTTGGCAGCAAGCGGTCCGTGAGGAACTGCAGTCGCTAGCGGACAACCATGCTTGGCGATTGGTGAGATGCCCTGCTGGTGTGGTTCCGCTCAAATCGAAATGGGTCTTCCGAATCAAGCCGGACGAGCATGGCGAACCGATCCGTTTCAAGGCGCGCTTGGTGGCGAAGGGATTCCAACAGAAGCCCGGAGTCGACTACAACGAAACATATTCCCCCGTAGCAAAGTTAGCCACGATACGAACCGTTCTTGCTGTAGCAACCCACCGAAGGATGCACGTTCACCAACTCGATGTGAAGACCGCATTCCTCTACGGTGAGCTTGAAGAAGACGTCTACATGGCCATACCCGAAGGAGTTGCAGCACCGCCGAACTTCGTTTGCAAGCTGGATCGATCGCTGTACGGACTCAAGCAAAGCCCCCGCTGTTGGAACAACAAGCTAAACGACCTTCTACTGGATTTCGGCTTTACCCGTTCCCGGCATGATTACTGTCTATATACCAGGATCGACGATCGAGGGGGGGTATACATAATCATCTACGTGGACGATTTGCTCATTGCTGGCGATCGACTGGATCTGGTGAAGGAGATCAAGCGTGCTCTTTCCAAGAAGCTCCAGATGACGGATTGCGGCGTGGTTAATCATTTCCTTGGAATGAAGATCCGATACGACCGCGCCACCGGATGCATGTACCTGGCGCAAGAAGCTGCTGTGGACCGTGTGCTGACGAAGTTCGGCATGCAAGACTGTAACCATGTCAAAACCCCAATGGAGAAAGGCTGTTTCCTGCCACCACAAGCTGCGAATCCTGTGTCGCATCCATACCGTCAATTGCTGGGCAGCCTGACGTATACGATGCTGTGTGTTCGACCGGACATATGCTACGCTGTTGGATACCTAGGGCGCTTCCAAGTTCAACCTGATGAGGCCCACTGGCAAGCCCTGAAGAGAGTGGTCCGTTACGTGAAGGGGACGAAGAACTTGAAGCTCCAGTACAAGCAAAACGACGACGCCGAGGCACTTGTCGGGTACGCAGACGCTGACTGGGCATCGGATGCTGAGGATAGGAAATCCGTTAGTGGCTTCGTCTTTAAGGTCTTTGGGAACACCGTGTCTTGGGCAAGCCGCAAGCAACAAACCGTTGCACTGTCGTCGTGTGAAGCCGAGTATGCAGCTTTAAGTGCCGCGGCCTCCGAAGGGCTGTGGCTGCACGGAATCCTTGAAAACCTGAAGCAAGTTCGACCGGACACGGCATTCAAGGTGTACGAAGACAACCGTGGGTGCATTGCAATGGCCACAAACACCTAAAGCAAGCGTGTCAAGCACATCGATGTAAAGCACCATTTTTTGCGCGACCATGTGGCACAAGGAAGACTTCAAATCGAAGCAATTGATACAGCAAACCAAATAGCGGACACGTTCACCAAGCCCCTGGAACCTGGACGTTTCCGCGAACTGAGGACCCTCCTAGGACACGTCACCCCTAGCAACCTAAGTTTTCTTAAATAAACAACGGTGAAAAACTTTTCATTCCTGTTCAAGACTCCACTCAAGCTAGTCGTTAAATAAAATCCATTCTACTTTTAAACTTTGCTGTTCCGGTTCTTTCTAACCATCAAGAATATGGGATTTGAGCTGATTGGGACCAAACACTGATTGTAAGACAACTTCCTGAAAGCTTTGGAGAAGTTGTTAAGCAGAAAGTTGGTCACCTTTTGGGAAGAGTCAGTTTCCGGTAGGTCACAAGTCTGGTCATGTAGAAGATCCGGAACATCCGTAAAAGTGGTCAATTCATGAAACTGAAACCGAAAAATTCGGAACATCCGTAATAAAACTGATCTTAAAACTCCGCGGTTTTTTTTTCGAAACCACTCATAGATGTCTTATCATAATGAAATCGGAGTTGTGACCCGAATATGGACTCTGAGGACTACAGGATGGTCCATAGGAAGATCCGGAACACCAGTAAAAGTGGTTAATTCATGAAACTGATCCTAGTACTCCGAGTTTTTTTTTCGAAACCACTTATAGACGTCTTATCAGATTGAATTAGAATATGGATCCTGGAGACCACGGGATGGTCTTCCGGAAGATCTGGAACATTCTAGAGCTCCGTGGTTTTTGACGTAGGACTACGTCTGTGATTTCTATATGGGGGTACGCTTTGTGAAAACCGAAAATGGAACATGTAACAAAATTATGAAAGATTTTGAACGTTAATAGCTCAGCTGCCCCTGAGTTAATTTCAATAATTTTATCACCAATCGATCAGAAATATTTCTACCCATCTGTTAAACTTAAAGCTTTATCATATTTCAAAATGTCACTATTGAAAATTGCACTAATGTGCCACTTTTGCTATGATAATTAAAATTATCACCGATTGCCTGCGAAAAGCGATTTCCCTAACACAGATTTCAAAGTTCAATTCTGTCCGGTCTCACCAAACGGTGAGAATGGCTTTGTCACACCGATGATCTCAATGCCCCAGCCTTTTACCCTTAATTCATCTGCTAGTTGACACGGACAGGCACACGAAGAATCCCGATGGTGCATAGCTTTCCCCAATACATGAGTTATCTTTGACCTCATTATTTGAATGAGCTTATCATTTTCCTTGTCGATAAGTTGAATCAAAGATATACCAGTCTTTCGCGTGACAATCTTCTCGATGGTTTTGGAAGCAGTTAGTTTGTTTTCAAGCTGGAGAAGTGTTCCAGCATTGCTGTTCTTCAAGATTTCATGCGCCAACTGCGGGTACATGGGTTGAAGAGAACTCAACACTCGGATGATATTATCATAGCTTGTTGAGGCATCTACACTGTGTAACCTTCGAATCACAGGATTTGTTACTTCATCCGACCTTAGGTATTCAGAAGTCATATCTATTATTTGACGCTCGGTAAATGGCAGGGACGAGATGTTCAATGAATAGACATCCTCCACAAGTCTCCTAAGGCCCAAGCTATTTGTGCTTGGTGACTTTATATCTTGCCACATAGAAACCGTCGAGTCGTACAAGTCAGGTTCCAATTCTCTTATTGTTAAAGCTAAACTAATCCATAATGTTACCTTGTCATCATTTCCCCTAACTGTATTACAGTCATATGACGTTAGAGGAAGTCCTCCTAAGTCCGCAGGCGTCAATAGCATACTTCAGCCGATGTGATAATCTGGGAGAACCATGATCTTCCTCCGGATCAGGTAATTGGCCATCACGAACTGATTGACCATGAAAGCTACATTGGCATTATAGTCAGCTCTAGCAATGCCCTCCGTGATTGTGTTGATCGTAGCGTAACAACTTGTGATGGAGAAGAGGCCATCATTGATATCTGGCATTATTCGGCATGATTTCTTAGTGACTGAACTGATGGTGATTCCGCTGTTTTGAGTACTCATGGAGGTTCCTCTACTAGCTTCCTACTTCATCTTCCTCAGCTTTCAAGTAATACCCAATCGTTCTCCTGTCATAGATTGCTTCTTTTCTCAGATGCTTGGGATATCCTTTTCCATAAAGAACATGAAATGCACAAGGGTCATACATTTGAGCCCATGCAGACCGGTTCATGGCACATGAGGAATCCTTTATCAGGTCTGACGCATCTGGACAATAGTTAAACTCTAGACACTTTCCGAATTGAATCTAGAATTGTAACGTTTGTTCTTCGTCAACCAATTTAGCTCTCGTGGGCAGCTGTTTATAACCGGGTAATTCCCTTTCTTTTGACGTAGGACTACGTCTGTCATTTCTATATGGGGGTACACTTTGTGAAAATCGAAAATGGAATATGTAGCAAAATTATGAAAGATTTTGAACGTTAATAACTTAGCTGCCCCTGAACCAATTTCAAAAGTTTAACACCAATCGATGAGAAATACGGATTGAATATTATCATTTTTCAAAATACCACTATTGAAAATTGCACGAATGTGCAACTGTTGCTATGATAGTTAAAAGTATCACCGATTGCCTGCGAAAAGTAATTTCCCAAACACAGATTTCAAAGTTGAGCTCCATCCGGTATCAATGTTAATTCAATCACCGCGTGGTGAGTGGAGGTGTTCTCCACTACACAAAGAAAGGCTGCCTGCAAGCAGCGAGCTGCAGCCCACGTGAGCATCCATAGAAGGAGGAATAAGCCGCACCGCTATTGATCGGAATCAGTAGCTCTTCGTGAGCCGCTGTGGGCCATCTGTGTCAAGCGTGTCATACAAAAGAGTATAAACAGAGAGAACCCCGCTCAAATTCCTATTCCTACACAAATCACAAGCTCCTGCTGCAGTTAACAAATAATATTTATTATATAAGACCACGTAGTCCTACGTCACCATTGCGTACAACCCCATGGGGCTATCCCTTGTAGTTTTTTTTTTCTAAACGTCTTAAAGATGTCTTATCCAGAATGAATTCGGAGTTGTGACCGAAATAAGAACGCACGGGACAACAGGATGGTACTTCGAAAGATCCGCAACATCCGTAAAAGTGGTCAATACATGAAAGTGATCCTCTCGTAGAGGTCTTATCACAGTTAATTCGGAGTTGTGATATGAATATGAACGCTGGGGATCACGTAATGGTCCACTGAAAGACCCGGAGCATCCGAAAAGTGGTCAATTCATGAATCTGATCCTAGAACTCCGGGTTTTTACGAGTTCACTCATAGACGTCTTATCAATATGAAATCGGAGTTGTGATCGGAAAATAGCCCTTGGGACCACGTAATGGCCCTCTGGAAGATCTGGAGCTTCCGAAAAAGCTATCAATTAATGAAACTGATCCTAGAACTCTGCAGTTTCTTTGAAAACAGTCGTAGACGTCTCATCAGAATGAATTAGGAGTTTAGACTGGAATATGGATTTTGGTTTGTTCAATATCGAGATGTATATACAGCCATTCCATAGCAAAACCGATATATTGTTCTCAGAATTTCTTAAAAATTTGTAGTTTTGTTCCTTATACCAAAATATCGGACCAGTATTTTTTATTTTGTCATTAGGGTGACCATTTCCATGTCAGGGTGGTCCAGAAAATCGATTTATATCGATTTTTTCAAAAATTCCCTATTTTTAAATCGGAGGCAACTGTGGCAAGCACTGAATCATAATCCGTAGTCCGTACTAGTAGTGCTGATATTCTTAGGAAAGGTATTATTATCTCGTGGCATCACCAAAATTTAAACAAAAACTACAAGGGGCAGCCCTATGGGGTTGTAAGCAACAGTGACGTGGGACTACGTGGTCTTATATAATAAATGTTATTTGTTAACTGCAGCAGGAGCTTGTGTTTTGTGTAGGAATAGGAATTTGAGCGGGGTTCTCTCTGTTTATACTCTTTAGTATGACTATGATTGCTCTGAAAAAAACTTTTTGATTTGAATTTTAGTTGGGACATGTTCAGAAGTTAAAGTCTTTTGGAAAATCTTGGTGGTTCTGAAAAGGGTCGATGGTAGTACAGGTTTAAAGCCTTTGGAAGATGATGACGTGTAGGCAGCTGGATCAGCAAATCGGACCGGAAAATCCCATATTCTTCGGTTCAATGATTGGGCACTCGCAAGAGTCCCGGCCCGTCTGCTGCTGGACAGGGGTTGAACTGGTGTCTGCGACAGGTTGGAAGGCCGCAGCGCGGGAATGCTCAAAATGTTACGCAATTGCATTCTCCCTATTCGCACACGCCCAACAGTGTTGGGGAAGCAGCAATGCTACATCGACATGTTTCGTCTAGAAACGATTATCTGATGACTGTGTTGGGGAAGCAGCATATCCATTCACGTAATTGGTTGATTTGTTAGTTATTTCGACGCTTCTAGACAATGCTTGACATTTACCACTTTGTCAATAGTTTCTTGTTGAAAATCAGCAGTCTGAAGAGTTACTATACTATCTATCTACTATCGATGCGTAGAAATATTTCTGATCGATTGGTGATAAAATTATTGAAATTGGTCCAGGGGCAGCTCAGTTATTAACGTTCAAAATCTTTCATAATTTCGTTACATGTTCCATTTTCGGTTTTCACAAAGTGTACCCCCATATTGAAATCACAGACGTAGTCCTACGCCAAAAAAAAATCATATTTCCAATGCATATTCAGGAATGCGGGAATCCAGCCGGATGTCCTCATCATCAAAAAATTTGATAAATTATTTCAACGTGGTTCACTTAAAAAAATCACGAACAGTTCAGTTCACATTACCAAAATTAAATAAAAAATCACATTTTTTCATCATGATCAGGAATTATGCTGAAGGTTTACAGTTGATCAGATATTCAAATTAAGTCGTTCTGACATTCCTTCAAAACGTTAGAATGATCCGGAATTATTCTGGAGATCAACAACTGATCTGAATTTCAAATGAAGTCTTTCGGACATTCTTCAATTCTTCATTATTTACAGGAATTCAAATGTATTGGTCAGGGTGCTTAGGAATTATTATGAAGAATTACAACTGATCAGACATTCAAATGAAGTATTTCGGACATTCCGCAAAGAAGTCAGGATGATCAGGAATTATTATGAAAATCAACAACTGATCAGAAATTCAAATGATGTCCTACGGATTTTCCTCCAAGAGGTTAGCATAGTCAGGAATTATACTGAAGATCTACAACTGACCATACATCTGAATGAAGTACTTTGGACATTCCGCAAAGAAATCAAGATGATCAGGAATTATTATGAAAATTTATAACTGATAATAAACTCAAATGAAGTTCTGCGGACATTTCTCCGCGATTTCAGGGTGGTCAGGAATTATTCTAAAGGTCTGCAACTGATTGGAAATTCAAATGAAGTCCTTCGAACATTCCTCAAAACAGTCAGCATGGTTAGGAATATATAGGAAAACTAAAGCTGGTCAGATATTCAAATAAAGTCCTTCAGACATTTCTAAAAGAGTCAGCATGATCAAAATTAAAAGAAAGTCTTTCGGACATTCTTCCAAGAGGTCAGGATGCTCAGAAATTATTCTTAAGATCTACAACTGATCAGATATTCAAATTAAGTCTTGCGGACATTCCTCCAAAACGTTAGAATTATCAGGAATTATTCTGAAGATCAACATCTGCTCTGAAAGCCAAATCAAGCCTTTCGGACATTCTTCTGTTCTTCATTATTTTGAAGATCTACAACTGATCAGGAATTCAAATGAAATCCTACGGGTATTCATCCAAGAGGTCAGTATGATCAGGAATTATTCTGAAATTTAACAACTGATCGCACATTCAAATTTAATTCGTCGGATATTATTGCAAGAGGATCAGAAATTATTCTGAGGATTTTCAACTGGACAGAACTTCAAATAAAGTCTTTCTGACATTCCTCAGCATGATCAACTGATCAGACATTCAAATAGTACTTCGGACATTCCTCAAAGAAGTCAGGATGATCAGGAATTATTCTGAAGATCTACAACTGATCAGAAATTCAAATGAAGTCCTACGGATTTTCCTCCAAGAGGCTAGCATGATCAGGAATTATTCTGAAGATCTACAACTGACCATACATCTGAATGAAGTACTTTGGACATTCCTCAAAGAAGTCAAGATGATCAGGAATTATCATGAAGATTTATAACTGATCATAAACTCAAATGAAGTCATTCGGACATTCCTCCGCGATTTCAGGATGGTCAGGAATTATTCTAAAGATCTGCAACTGATTGGAAATTCAAATGAAGTCCTTCGAACATTACTCCAAGGGGTCAGATCTACAACTGATCAGATATTCAAATAAAGTCTTTCGGACATTCCTACAATACAGTCAGCATGGTTAGGAATTTATAGAAAAACTAAAGCTGGTCAGATATTCGGAAATTCCTACAAGACAGCAGGATGATCAGGAATTATTCTGAAGATCTTCAACTGATAAGATATTCAAATGAAGTCCTTCATACATTTCTAAAAGAGTTAGCATGATCAGGAATTATTATGGTGATTATCAACTGATCAGAATTAAAAGAAAGTCTTTCGGACATTCTTCCAAGAGGTCAGGATGCTCAGAAATTATTCTGAAGATCAAAATCTGATCTGAATACCAAATGAAGCCTTTTGGGCATTCTTCAGTTCTTCATTATTTTGAAGATCTACAACTGATCAGGAATTCAAATGAAATCCTACGGGTATTCATCCAAGAGGTCAGTATGATCAGGAATTATTCTGAAAATTAACAACTTATCGCACATTCAAATTAAATTCTTCTGATATTATTGCAAGAGGATCAGGAATTATTCCTCCAACAGGTCAGAATGATCAGGAATTATTCTGGAAATCTACAACTGATCAGACATTCAAACAGTACTTCGGACATTCCTCAAAGAAGTCAGGATGATCAGGAATTATTCTGAGGATCTACAACTAGTCAGACATTCGAATAAAGCACTTTGGACATTCCTCCAAAACGTCAGCATAGTTTGAAATTATTCTGAGGATCTACAACTGATCAGAAATTAAAATAAAGTCCTTCGAACGTTTCTTCAAGACACTTCAAGGAATTTTTGTGAAAATCAACAGCTGATCGGAAATTCAAATGAAATCCTTCAGATATTTATCCAAGAGGTCAGTATGATCAGGAATTATTCTGAAGGTCTTCAGTCAATCAAATATTAAAATTAAGTATTTTGGACATTCCTCAAAGAATTCAGGATCATCAGAAATTATTTTGAAGATCTACAAGTGATCAGCAATTCAAATGAAGTCCTTCGGATATTAATCCAAGAGATCAGGATGATCAGCAATTATTGTAAAGATCTGCAACTGATCGGAAATTCAAATGAAGCCAGGAATTATTCTGAAGATCTTCAGCTGATCAGAAAGATCGGACATTCCTTCAAGAATTCAGAATGATCAGTAATTATTCTGAAGATGTACAACTGATCAGATAAACTTTAATAACAAAAAAGGACATTTTGAAAGTTTATCATTGTTCTAACAAAATGTTCGGAAATTTGATAATTTGATCAAAAGTGGTTATTTTATGATTTTTGTCAATTTTGAAGTGTCCACAGTTTCCAATATTTCAAATGATTTAATTTTTAAAAGATAAGTTCCACGCCAACTGACGAATCGACTTTATTTTTCCCTCTCCGAATTCCATGACTCTACGCATAATTGTTCGCCTGAGGGCAATCAAGAAAATTTGTGCGGGAATTCTGCTATTTTGACTCCCGCCTAATTTTCCAAAATAGCGTTTTCGATATTATTTGATAAATCATAGCACGCACACGGCACATCTAATCGAAATGACGTCTGAGATAAAGTTGTAGGAATCTGGATTAAACCATAAAAAAAAACACACTGCAAATAAAATCAAAAAAATTCGTCAAAATGGAGAAAAAGAATCTTTTAAAATATTCAATAACAAAAAGATCATTTTAAAGATTCTTAAACTTATGTTTATTTGAATGTTTATTAAAAATGCTATCTTTTCTAAAATTGACTCAACAACGGCGCTTGACACTTGATCAAATTCGCAGAACATAAACTTTTAGTAAACATTTTGATTTTTTTTCCATAAATAATTTTTATAGTATTTCATGCAAAGACCTTATATCTGGACTAAGATAATATTGTAGTTTTCATAGCTTTTTATAAAAAAAAATGCAAAATATTCAACAAAGATATTGCTTGTTAAGAGGTATGAGAAAATGTGGTAAAATGTGTATCGGAAAATTGACAATGCTTGACAAATCATTGCTCAGCAATTTATCTATAGATTTTAAATCTATTGATACCGATTACATTTTTATGTAGTATGTAGTTTCAAATGGCGTCAATAGATTTGAAATTCGCTAATAAATGGCTGAGCTATGATTTTTCAAATAATGCAAGTTTGCCGTTACACATTATTACCAGAGGCATCGTGTTCGGCGTGTTAAGAGATGTGACAAAGTGATGAACTACTATGAGAGAGTGCCTACGAGATTTGAGAGAGTTGTTAAGATGTATGAGTGAGTGGTTAAGAGATACGGGACAATATTCAAGACACTTGCGACGATAGTCATGACCAGGGCCCAACAAAGTCACTATCAATCGAAAATCGTCAAGCGACGACGAAGGTGTCAACCATCACTTTCAATTGACCACTTTGTCAACCAGTTTTGGCGTGACTTTCTACCAGCGATTTCACAAAACTGGACCAACTAATTTCTATTTTTTTATGAAACGCACAAATGTTGGCTACTTTTCTCGTGGTTCTAGAAGAAAGAATCTCAAAATAATGTTTTATTTCAAAGTTCGAGCGGTAGTAAACATCATTTTAACTGCTCGAATAAAGTGGTTAATTGAAAGTCATTCTGTATTCTCTTCGAGCAGATCCTCTTCAAAATCAACAGAACCAATAGAACCACTTCAGTTTTCATGCTGTTTGTTTTGGCTGGACTCGCGTTCATTTCACATTGAAGCGAAGCTGTTCGATTCAAATTCGCGCAGTTTTTCTGACTTTTGTTGATTGTTCACTCGGTTCATTTAAGCGCATACGCATAGATATGTGTACTGTGATGTCAAATTTATCATTATAGGGTGGTTTGCTTATCCATCAATGTGGGTATTTTTGGAATCGGAGTTACGTCTAGTGGCCGGAAATCGATGACCGACGCTATTTTGACATCCATTATGGCGGCATTCGATTTCAGAAAACGTGGGAAATACTGACAGCGACCCATCAATTTGGGTATTTTTTGAATCGGCATGACATCTAAAGATTGAAAATCGATATGCGACGCCATTATAAAATACAAGATCGTGGCTCGCAGTTTAAAAAAGAGGGAAATACTGTCAAATACCCATTATAGGTATTTTTCGAAACTGGATGACGCCTAGACTGAAAATCGATATCCGACGCTATTTTGTAATCCAAGATGGCGGCATTCGATTTCCGAAAAAAAATTGGAAATACTGTCAAATACCCATTAATATGGGTATTTTTTAATCGGGGTGATGTTTAGAGGCCGAAAATTGATATCGGACGATATTTTGAAATCCAAGATGGCGGCTTCCCGTATCAGAAAAGTGGGAAATAGTGCTGCCGACCCATCAATATGGGTATTTGTGGAATCGGGGTGACGTTTAGAGAATGGAAATAGATATGCGACGCCATTTTGAAATCCAAGATGGTGGCTTCCAGTTCAAGAAAATATAGTGAATACTGTCAAATATCCATCAATATGGGTCCGACGCCATCAAGATGGTGGCTTCTGATTTTAGAAGAAGTGTCAAATATCCTACAAATGGTGTCGAATATCGATTTTCCAAGCCCGATGGCCGCCATATTGGATTCCAAAATTGCGTCGGACGTCGATTTTCGGCACCTTCGCGTCGTCACCGTTCCTAAAATACCAATATTGTAGGGTATTTGAGACTTTTCCTGAGCCCGATGGCAATAACATTTTGTTTTGTTGCTACACATGCCATGCCTATCGGCAACCTATATTGTGCGGATACTAACCGGTTACTATATGTTGATGCCTGACGACGCGACACGTGACAAGTCGAATGAGCCCCGAATTGAAGTGAAAGTGGCAAAAACGAAGGAAGCAGTTTTCGAGTCATTCATTGCATCAATTGAAACAAGTGTTTGCTTCAAATTAAATGAACTGATGTATTTGACGAACGAAACAAGCGATAGTCAAGTCATGTTTGACAATGTTCATCGTGACTCAACAACAAGAAACACAATGACTTACACGAAAATGATATTGCTAGAAATGAAGCGATTCTGCGGAGGGTTCATTTTCTTTTCTTCTTTGCTTCGAAAATGTAGAACCCTGGTCATGAAAAACTTTAACTGCTTGTTCGGAACGGTTTGCAACCAGTCTTGTAAGCGGTCACGGTAGTCGACACATTTCCTGTGATAATTGACTGCCTTTGCCTCCGACATTTGCAAAACAAGCTATCATAGTACAGTACCAAACTAAAATGTCATAAAAAAAGGCTCTGTCATACGACACTGCCGCCGAAGACCGTCACGAATGTATGTTTTTTAGTTTTTCTCATAATAAGAGCTGCTGATGTTGTGCTTGTGTGAATTCTGAAAATAGCAAGCGATGATGTCCTAGTTATAACATTTCTGATCAGAAATGGTTTAATTTATACCAAATTGAGGAATTAGAACGAAATCACACATGTCATATGATAGTTATTTGATAATTTTCTTATTGCTCGAATGTTATACAACCGTTTGTGTTTTGTGAGAGAGACGACGGTAGAGCATGAGTGTACGAATACAAACAGACTGTCGCGCACGACAACGAAGCGAGTGTAGTAAAAAACGTCAACTGTTTCAACCCCTGTTTGCAACACACTGATCCACCAAAATCAATGGAGAACTTTTTTGTTTTGTCATTCCATCATTCCTATCAAGCTATGTTGCAAACAAACTTTCAAACAATCTTATATTTGTTGTTGGCCGTTGTTGATTTAACCCGTTATTGTTTGGCTCGTGTTTCGTACGCCATTTTGTCATGATTAAGACGGTTTTGATTACCTGGATACCATTCCTTATAAGTCATCATGGCATAAAGTTGGACTCGAAAAACCACAAAACGTCGACCTTTCAATTTTGCTGAGGGTAAATTTTTTTCATAATGAAATTAAAAAAAAAATTACTTGTAAATTTTCTTAGACATCTAAGGAAAACCCGGATTTTCTTGGATTTTTGATAATTGTCCCCAGTATTTTTTTCGGGCCGGTAAACTTCCCCTTAAAATGTATGAGAAAGCGTTTAAGAGATATGAAAGGAGCTAAGAGGTATGAGAGCATTTCCAGGCCAAATAGCAAAAAAATAATGAATTTCAGTCTCGACCTTCTCCGATTTACATGAAACTTTGCATAACTGTTTGTTTTTGGTCAATTTAAGCAAAATTTCGGCCATTTTGAATCTGGCAAAATACTTCAAAATGGTGGGATCGATATTTTTCACATCCGATCGAACGGACATCTGAGACAAAGTTGGAGGAGAAAAATAAATACTTTTTCCGAAAATATATAGATGGTAAAAAATTTCAAGACATTTTGGGGAAAAAATCCAAAAATGTGTCTAACCAAAAATGACTCTCTTCAATAGTTTTGAAGCATTTCTCATTGAAAAGGCTATAAAAGTGTTATCTTGTCTGAAAATTTCAAGCTGGAAACATTAAAATTAGCATAAATCATAACTAGTCTAGTCTAGTCTAGTCTAAACATACACAGCCAGTACTTGAAAGAATCCTGGAAATGATAGAATTAAAATTAGCATAAATCATAACTGTTGTTTAACGTTTTTTTTGTTAATTTTAAGTGTCCAACAGGAAAGGTTCACATAAGATAGCATCTCGCGTAAAGTTTTTAATGCAATATACGCCTGAACGGCCCGGTGAAATATGAGGAGAAAACAATCGTTTTAAAACGATCGAGATAACTTAAAAGATGTACAATATCTGTACACTGGTAAAATCGTCACGTGAGACGTAGTTTACTTTGTAATGTAAGGGGCATGGTAGCCGAAAAATGTGAAAGTTTTAGGGAAACTTATAGTAACATCGCTTGATTATATTGTATTTTGTGAAACTTAACATCGTCACCGTCGGGGTCGGGGTCGGTTTGTAATGGTTGTAAAAACAACGCGATCGTAGCTTATATTATGTGATATGAGGGGCTTGGTGCCCTTAGAGCGACCATTTTTGCTAAATGAGTAGAACATCATGAGTTTAATCTCAAGCTTGATTTGTTAATGTGAATACATTGGAATAGTAAATTGATCATTGGTGTGTTGTAATAAAAGGAGATCGTTTGCCTAGTGGCAAACGTTTTTGCTTACTGAACAGAAGACCGTGGGTTCAATCCCAAGCTCCATCGCGTTATAGGATCGTTAGGATATCAATTCAGCTTATCGGTTCAGGACTTCTCGGTTTTCAACATAGCGAGGGGCAATGACAGAGTAATATCCGCGGGCGGTAAATCATGCTCATGCTCATGTTAGCAGCTCTGCAACCAGACAGATGCAGGCGATGTTTTTGTCGGTTGTGGGACAGTGTTGTTAGCACTGAAACATCTTAGATAAGAAATATTTAGTGTTGGGTTCTGCGGAGTCGATCGATTATATTTTGCAAGCCAATGGAAAATTGTTTTGTTCTTTCTCAGTTGATTCCCGCCAAAAGCTCTGAGCCAGGAGTGCGCGAGCCCCCATGACTCTATCAAAGTTTGTTTACATACATGTTTCGCCAAAGTATGTTTTACTGCAATTGATAACTCAACTGTCTTGCAATCAGCACTCATACATCTAGTTTTCACTGGAAATCCTATGTATGAGTGCTCATTGCAAGACAGTCCATATTACGTGATATAGGCTGAAATGTGAACGGGTTATTACAATAAGCCCCGCATCCCAAGCAACAATTCAAGCTGAACAGTAAGAACAGAAACTGATTATTGGTTGATTTAAGGTGTACAAAGCTGATTAACACGAGGCTGATTATATAGTTGATTAGTAGTGCATGAAGCGAATTGTATCCCCATAATCCAACATTAATAAGCTAGCTGATCTAAAGATTGAACAAGCCTTATTTAAGCGTAACACAACTCCACAAATCAGCAATGCGTTACACATATTTTGATAGCTTGATTTGTTAAAAGTCGTCAGTGTCTGTGTCATTCGTTGCATTTCCAGCATTTTAGTACTTCTTAATTCACTGCCTACCTTTCTAATTACAAGCAGTGGTAGCAGTAGAGACAAGGCAGAGGAGATTTAACATTTGTATTCCTATGTTTTATCTGTTTTATTGCATATTGAAGTTTCAGACCGCATTCCAAAAATATTCCTCAATTATGGCACTAAAATAACATCCAAATTACCATCGATAAAAAATCACGCACTTGCGTCCACATTGCATTAGCTGCACTTGAAAATGAGAGGAATGTATGCATTGCTGTATAATATTCTTCCGATTGCTGTTATTCAACTTAAATTTGACGTGCTTCAAGTCAACGATCATACCTTTTGCTACACATACACTTAAGTGGTTCAGTAGGTATGGTTGACGCCTGTGAATCAGCGACTGCCGGTTCAAATCCCGAAATACAAAGGAAATTTTAAGACTTATATTAACAATCTAAATATGTAAATCCAATTAGTCAGCAACAAGTTAAAGCAACTCCATATAAATGCATAAGACATGAGGCGGTCTTCCATTATTATTTTCGAAATAAAACTAGAAGGCTGTACAAGGGTTGGAAAAGACTGTTATTTAATGTTTTAAAAAGCTTAAAATGTATATAACTGTTAAGTTTTTGGCTGATTAAAATCATCAGATTTAGATGTTTGAAAGCTGAACAAAGGTTAATGTGGTCTATGTACAGCAATTATTCAATCTAAGGCTGAATTAAAAGCTATTTAACAACACTTGTTAAGCATCATATTGTTACCTGGGATGCATGTATTACCTTTATCAATTGGATATTAGTATTACACACACACACTTCCAGTTTCAAAATGATCTTTTGAATCCTGGCACGTATTTAGTTTGTTTTTTTTTTTAAATTGTAAAAATTATTTGGACTGGTCTCACCATGTTAATTAATACTTCCTTCGACGAATACAAATTTTCTTGCATTGCCATGGTCAGCTGGGAGGATGTTCGCTTCTAGTGCTTTCCTCAGGAACCTTTCGCGGCCACCAGCTACCACCCGTCCAGTCTTGGTCGTATCCAGCGAGGCATCTTTCATATTGCTCGCATTCTCCGACACCGGCGAGAGACCAGCAGCCGAGCACTTTTGCATGCGGTAAACTTGTTGATTCACGGCAACGTCGGCCACCGAATCACCACCAAAACTCGCGACGAACACATTATTAGAACGTTCCTGGGCTAATTCACCAACCGGACCGGGTTCAAACTCGCCCACGGTGACGAATCTCTCAATAGAACTACACGCCGAAAGTGTGGCATCCAAACTCGGAGAACCGGGTTCCCGGGAGGCAATGAAAACCGACACCGAACAATGAAACTGAAGCTGCTTCAGTTCACTTTATGAACGCTTAAAACAAAATTTTAGCACACAAATTAACAAATTTAAAGCAATTTTTTTTTAATTCGCTGACGAAAAATACGTAGCAAAAGAAAAACACGTCAGCTTTCGAGCCACCAATCGAGCCTGTTGGTTTTTGTCTTTGAGCTTAAAATTAAGAATGTGTTATGTATGAATCATTTTTATAAGATTACAATGCTTGACGGCAGATAAGAACAGTAACTGCATTAGTTGCTTCTGCATGTTTGGCTCCCGTTTGACAGTTCTCACTGGCTGGCTCCCAAGTGACAAGCACATTGAGTGAGTCCGCAGTACCCAGATTTAGTGTTTTGAGTACTTCATTCAAATATCTGAAGTCAAACATAGGATTTGTTTGAATGTTTGAATATCCGAAAAATGCTATGTTAGATTTTAGATATTGTAATTCATTTTTACATCGCGGACAGAACTTTGCCGCAGACGTCATTTCGATTTGAAGTTACGTTTTTGAGTTATGATTTGTTTGAAAAATAACGAATCCGCTCTTTTGAAGTATTTTGCGAGATTCAAAAAGGTCGAATTTTAACTCATATGTCAATGATTGACCATAACAAACAATTATGCTAGGTTTCATGAAAATCGGAGAAGCTCGCATCAGATCGATTCGTCATTTGGCGGTGGAGCTGCTCTTAAGAGATATATGAAAGTGATGAAGTGCTATAAGAGAATGTTTAAAAGATATAAGAGTGTTGTAACGACGAGAGATTTGTAAGACGCATGAGAAAAGTTGAAGTTGGAATGTATGATTGGTCGTTTAAGAGATATGAGAGCGTGAATAAGGGTGTCTCTTAATCACTCTCTCATACATTTTAATCCCTTCCTCATATTGAGAAAGGGATTACAATGTATGAGAGAGAGTGATTAAGAGATATGAGAAAGCGATTGAGTGTTATGAAAAAGTAGTTGAGAGCTGAGAGGGAGAAGCAGATAGCACACACGAAATTCATTTTATAGCTTGTTCTTATTGTCATAAAAACCCAAGCGGCACACTTCGATCGAAATTAGTTGCTGATACTTGATTGTGACCGAAATCAGTTGTACACAAGTGACCACAATTGTTCAGTGACAAGTGTGCTGCTAGGGAATGGGTGCCATTGAAATTAAATCAAAATAGGCGTAGCAAAATAGCGTGTAGTGGTTGTTCACCGCCTTCTGTATTCAACTGTAAGAAAACCATTTTTGCATTAGTATAATTGTGTGGCAAATACAACCATACTCTGTGCCCAGGTTTCGAACTCGAAAAATTTCCAGACCGGACCGAGAATCGAGAACCCAGCCGCCTCCATCATGGTCTTGCTTTATAGCTGCGCCTTTACCGACTGAGGTTAGGGAGGCTTCCATGGTTAAGAGATGTTAGGGAGAAGTTAAGACACATCCCAAGTAACAATTTTGGTTTTATGAGGGTTCTGAAGACCACGATTTAGACTTGTAGCATGCTTTAAAACCTCGATAAAACTTGCAATGTTACTGTAATGGGATGAGAGTGATTCAAATTTATGACATAGCATTTAAGAGATATGTGAGGGTGATTCAAGTGCATGAGAGAGTGGTTAAGAGTAATGAGATAATAATCAAGAAAGTTGATTAAAACTTTTTTTTAAATAATTTATTTAAAAGGCTCAATCGCGTTAGCTTTACGGAGCGGATATAGCATTGTTTGATGTTTAACAAGATTAACTTAATACTACGTCTAGTAGGGGTGAACTGAAGTTGTTAATAGTTATGAAGGAGTAATTAACTGCCGATGTACGCATAACCGTGCCATGGACTTTGCGACAATTTTGAGGTTTTAATTATTAACGCCATAATTTGATATGTACTTAAATTCGAGAAAATGTCAAGTCGATCTGCCCTACTTGAATAATGGACGCATATTTGTCCAACTGGAACAATTTAATAAAGGAAATCGATCATTGCAGTTAGACCCTTATGATTCTAAAAGCAGATTTACAAAACAACCGGCGTTTTTTTTTTAAATTATGCAAGTATGCATCCATTATTCAAGTAGGAGAAATATTAGAGAGTGGTTAAGAGCTATGAAACAGTGAACAAAAATCTTGTTGGCAGTATTCATAAATTGTTAAGTTGGATAGCCTGTCGAGTGTGTGCTGGACGTTTTTTTAGCTCATCTCCGGACCAATTTCTCTGGTATTTAGGTTAATCTTAAATGCTAAATCTGAACTATTGATCCAAAAAATATCAAAACAGATGATCAATTAAGAATAGATCAATCAAGCTTACCAAACGACACAAAACACTTGTATGATATTCACTTTTGCACATTTTTGAATTGTAGTTATTCTACCGTTTACGACACCCACCCACAAAATTGTTGATTTTGGCACTTTTCTTCGAAATTTAGCTGCTAATCTTTCCGTTTTGGAAGAATTTGATGTCTAAAAATACCCAAAGTGTATCTACAGATTAGCTGCTGAACCATTTTTCTAGAGTATGATTTTGGGAACTCTCAAGTAGAACGTATATTTGCACAATTTCGCTGTTTAAACAATGTATTTGGTTTCTTTGATCATTTTAATCTTATCAAATAATTTCGATTCCGTTAGATTTGGTTCATTTTGGTAGCTTAGTTTCATCCGGTTCCATTAGTTCCATACAAAACATATGTTCCAACAATTGTCAATTACCCTGTCTCTTATGTAACGTATTTTTTTCCGTTCCATTTCTTTTCTCTCTCTTCCATGTTTATCATTTGCCTGTGTCACGTTTTACTGCAAAATTCGATTTGTGGACCCAACCCCCGCACACCGCCAATGCAGGTTTGTACGATGGCATCTGTAGGGGCGGCCGGGACGATTCGTCGGCCAGCGACGACGGTGACCGTGGCGAACGGGACACTGTGACCTTCATCGTCGGCGGCTGTCCGTCCACGACCAGCATGCAGATCTCGGCGCTGAATCCACTGAACACGGGCATCGTATCGCCGGCAACGGCAGCGGCCTACCTGAACAGCAATAGCCATCTGTCGGGTGGATCTCCCGCGTTCCAACACTATCACAGCAGCAGCAGTAGTAACAACCTGCTGAATCACTCCGGGTCCGTGTCCTCCACCACCCCCTCGTCACCGTTTTCCTATGGCGGTGGCGGATCCTCACCGCTCATCGCCAACCAACAGCAGCAGCAGCACCATTCGAGCATGAATGATAGGTAAGTGTTGAACATGCAGTTTTCTGATTTTTTGTCAAGCATGTCTCGGTGTAATCTTCCCCACACAGTTCGCAAAGTCTGCAGGACGAAACCCTGATCTCCTCTTCGAACGAGCGGATCGTGCCGCCCCGTTCGAAGAAGGCCCCCATCAAACCACCCTCGATGGCACCGAACAGCTTAGGCAAGACGCCGATGCCGCCACCGCGGAAGAGCTTGTCTTCCCAAAGGTAAGATTGCTTCCTTTTATGGTACACACGCACCCACATGCACACTCAGTTTACATCTAGTGGTTACATTCGTTTTCTGTTTTCCTCCCTGTTTTCCCTTCGATCGATTGCAGGCAGCAAAGGTTGCAAGACAAGAACAGTAGTAATAGTAGTAGCAAAAGTGATATCACCGATCCCTTATCCACCTGTTAGTTAGAACACGAGAGAGGTAGACGGCATTGTATTTGTTAGATAAAAGAAATGTGTTTGTGACACACATTTTATCGAAACTGAAATTTAGAGAGGAAAAATTTATCAAAGAAATCGAAGATAGTATTCCTGCTGAGCTAGAGAGTGATCTTTAAATTACTTCGGCAAGCAGTTAGTTATTAGGTTTAGATTTGTGACGTACGAGCGTAGAGTTTCGACAAAAAGCTAAGGTTAGGTGCACTTCCCGTCGAACACATTTTTACGTTCTGCAGAGAAGTGGACTTCGATTCCGAGAATAGCTGTGAGTAGAGAAGAATGTGCTTTCTGGTTTGAGAGTTCCATTTGTGGAGCAGCTTATATTGCTTTTCCATTTACCCCTAATAACAGTGCATTACACTTAGCAGAATTTCCATTGGTTTTCTACCGTGTTTGTTTTGACTTAGTTAGGTCCTGACCTGCTGATTTTGATAAGTCCTTGATTTTTTTTAGAACTTGATTATCTCCTCTTAAGTCTAAAATTGCAGTCATGATCATTCCGCGACATGTTCCACCGAATTTGCAGTGTTGCTGAATGTAGCTTATTAACCCATATCCAGTCGATAAATAAATTCATTTCATGCCCTGCTATGACCCTAACAAAACTGAACATAACACCTTTTATATCAAGTTATGGACCCAGGCAAGCTCCATTCATAGCAGTGCCTGTCGATGTGTGCGGAAGACCATGAAGATGGAGCTGAAAATGAGTCTTGACCACCGGCAACGTATTGAATTCTCTATCAACTCAGGTTTTTATTATGTGGCTTCCCGAACGCACATTTTAGCTGATTAAAAGCTGAATATGCCTCTATCAGCGTATTTTCGGCTGTATAAGCTGTTATTCAATGTTCGTTGAGTCACTAAGCAGTACAAGCCAAAGGAAATGAAAATAGACGCGATATTCTCCCTTATTATAATAGGTACAAGGAACTGACATAAATGTAAATCAGAAAAGTTACTTTCATATTACTTCGCAGTGTTGGAAAAATATTAAAAAAAAATCAAATCTCAACTAAGAACAGGATCACGCTTGATTTTCGTAGACAAAAATCAAGATGCAAATAATTGCGGTGGATATTGCAAGCTGTGATGTTGCCACTCGGAATATCAAGCTAACAAAACTCACTAGCTGCAAATCTCACCAAAGTGTGGTGAGATTGAGTTTCATGATTTTTCCTTTACACTCGAACACAACCGAAACAACCATTACGGCTGGCAGCAGTCGCTTCGTGTCTGCCATCGATGAAGAGAAAAACGAGATAGCATTATCTATACCAACAATTGAAATCGGCGGAACAACCAAACGTAAACAATGACTTTAAACACAAATTCTAGAGTAACATTTGAAATGGGCCTATGTCCAAAACGTAAACAAATCGGGTTTTTATACCATTCTTTAGCACCGCTAGATAGCTAGGTACTAATCGTGTAGGAAAGTTCCGCGTAATCGAGAAAAATCATCAAAAATAACTCGATTTTCGAAACGGCTGATCAACGAAATTTTTCGATTCATTAGTAGGCCTGCGCGCTAAAACGGCCAACCATTCATTTATTTCATTTCATTGAAAAGCCTAGTGACGTAGAAGGGCCGATGATTGAAAAATTTCAAACCAAAGCTAGGCCCTACTGCTTGAGGCAGGGCCGATGATTTGTTTTGTATTTATTTGACGTTGCGAAAGGTCTTAGCAAAGGGCGTACCATTTCTGATGACAAGCACAACGGCTTAACTAAAAGGGCCTATCCATTGAAAGATTCACAAAAAGGCTTATTAATGTATGAAATTAAATTGTTATCGATTTTCATATATTTTTGAAAGCTTTTCGCATATTTTGGATGTTGTATACTGAGATACAGTTACTATGGTTATTGTGAACAATATTAATGCCTAAAATACTTCAAATTTCTTTAATATGAATTGAATAGTGGCGGATAAATTTAAAATTCATTTTCTGGTTTGTTTACCTTTTTCACATAGGCCCATTTCAAATGTTACTCTAGAATTCCTCGAGAATCAACGCACATTCAAGCAATCTAACACCATCATCTAGAAGAGCAAACTTCCTTTACGAATGGCATTGTTAGTTTGCGTGGGAGTGTTTTGATTCTCGAGAATTTTGTGTTTAAAGTCATTGTCTACGTTTGGTTGTTCCGCCTATTTCAAATTGTTGATCTAGTTATTATATCTTTCTTTCGAAGTAAACGAGGCGTGACGGAATCATTTTTGCGTCGATTCAACTTTACACGTTGTGAAAAGAACATCGGTCAGCCTCTGAGACGTGTAGAAGTTTTTTTTTTATCAACTACGCTTATCAGAGAGTCAGGCCTTTTTGACTATTTTCCGTGTGTCGTTGAGCCGAGTCGCGGGCAGTTTTCTGCAATGAGGTGAGAGAACACCTTTTGAATCGATTATTCGAACCTCCCTCTAAAGCCATCGTACGAAAAAACCTACGTTTTTTGCCGTACAGTTCTCGGTCTAAAGAGGGAAGATGTGAAAAGACTACAGTGCCACAGAGGTGAATCATGCGCGAGTTAAGATCTCACGGACATGATAACCTTTTTAAAAAATACAACTTAACTACACGCTAGCCTAAAACGAACTGGACTTTATTTGATAATCAATTATAACTACAGTTCACATTGCTCTCCTTGCACTTTTTCGCTGCTGGTGCTCCACGCATCGTTGCCATCCGCTCTAAAGTTGTCGTCAGCATTCTTCACTGTCCCCGTTTGGGCTACTCCGTTGCTAACTTACGCCTATGTGTCCGTCAGCAATCTTCACTGTCCAAGTCCAGGTAGCTCGATTGTTAACTCGCGTTCGTGAAGCTCGCTGACCAAGGTTTGGCCCAAAAAGTGGTCGATGAACACGACGAAAAGCACGAAGTGGAGTGCGGTGGTAAAAAGTACAAGCTCCGTATTACCAACAATCAATACGAAACTAACGATTTTAAATTGGCTCACTACTTGACTAGCCTATTGGTCCCAAGCAAATCGATGAGCGTACCCCATTCTAGTAAAAATTCTAGTACTACACTATGTTTGTTTTGATTCGCTATGAAAGTTTGACAGATAAAATGAGGGGTTAGTGGATTTTCTTATGTTTCGAGGGGTGAATCGATTAGCTTGGGACCGAAGATAGTACCAAAGCTGAGCCAAAAAGTTGAGCACGTTTCTTCGGGACCTACTAGTCTTAGAGTTACATCTATGGTATTACCATGGAAGATGGAAGTGTTGAAGTGCGTGTGTGGCATCTTCCCGAAGGTGTGTCGGAAGAGAGGATTATTGAGTTCCTCAGTCGGTATGGCGAAGTGCTTTCGATCCGGGAGCTAATGTTTGGCAAAGGGCACGAATACGAAATATCGAATCGTGGGCCACCATCGACGGAGTGAAGGCATTCTTTGCATATAAGGGACAACTGCAGTCGTGCCGTCACTGTCACGAGCAGACAAACACGGGTATCTCGTGTGTACAAAATAAAAAGCTGCTGGTCCAAAAGAGCTACGCTAATGTGGCAAAGCAAACGCAGCAGCAGCAACGAAAGCCACCAAGAGCAAAACCAGCCGGACCGAAGCTCGATGTGTCACCGTCGTTATCGTCGGACAGTTGCCCCGAACTATCACCGGCTTCGAGTCTGGGCCAGAACGAACCTTCCGGCTCGAAAATGCACACCATCATCCAGTCAACAGCGATGGTAGTACTATGCCAGAATGCAAGACCACAATGCACGACGAACCAAAACAACCAGCATCGTCGAGAAGACTCACTGAAGTGCCCGATACGAATTCGGATTCGGTGGAGCTGTTCAAAAAGCCTGATGATGTACCTCCACGCAGCAAATCAAACGGAAATGAGACGGACGAATCATCAACTTCCACGAGCAGCAGGCGAAGCCGCGGGCGACCAATCGTCAAAAAGCCCCGCCGTGATGACGAAGAGGACGGGAAGGCTGAGTACAATATTTTATAATGTCTCTCACGTCCTACAACGTTGCTTCCATCAATATCAACACCATCACAAGTCCGATGAAGCTAAACGCTTTGCGAGCCTTTGTCAGCAGCCAAAGCCTCGACATTGTCTGTCTGCAAGAGGTGGAGAACGAGCAGCTCTCATTGGCAGGTTTTGTCGTCTTCACTCATGTGGACCACTCGAGGAGGGGAACGGTGATCGCACTGAAGTCGCACATCCAGTATTCTCACGTCGAGAAAAGCTTGGACCGTTGGCTGACGACACTCTTGACAACGTCTATGCCCCCTCGGGTACTACGCAGCGTGCTGCTCGGGAAGAATTTTTCAACGGCACTCTTGCCTGCTATCTCCACAATCGCACCGAGCACGTAATTCTAGTGGGCGATTTCAATTGCGTGCTTCGCCCATGTGACTCATCCAGCCCGAACACAAGTCCGTCGCTCAGAACGACCGTCCAGCAACTTAAGCTTCTCGACGTGTGGGAAAAACTATGTCCAAGAAATGCCGGCTTCACCTTCGTCAGCAGAAATACAAGATCCCGTATTGATCGTATTTACGTGAGCACTGCGTTACGCGATCACCTACGAGCGGCTCATACTCAGCGTTGACACTCAGACTCTGCCTTCCCCACCTCGGACGTGAACACGGTCGTGGATTCTGGCCCCTTCGCCCCCACCTGCTGACTGACGAAAATGTGGCGGATTTCCAATACCGGTGGCAATATTGGATCCGTCAGCACCGAAACTATGCCTCACGGATGGAATGGTGGCTGTCGTATGCTAAGCCCAAAACCAAAACATTTTTCAAATGGAAATCGCCAACTGCTTTCGACGAGTTCCATAACGAACACCAACGACTCTATGTCAAGCTACGGTTAGCATACGACGGCTACTATCAAAACCCAGCGATGCTAACAACCCAATTTGGTGGATTATTTTAACTTCTGACAGATGGAAAGTTATCGGTTAACCCTGATATCCGAGCGTGGTTACTTCTGACAGACAAGAAGTTAAATTTTGACAACCGTGGCTGAGTTCTTCTCGAAAACCGGTCGATCGACAGCACGGGGATTTTCGAAAGAAAGTAACTTTTGAAATGTCACTTTTAACCACGAGTTAAATTTAACTTGGCAAATGGTTCATGATGACGACATTTCGAAAGCTATTTTCTATGTTCGAAAATCCCCGTGCTGTCGATCGACCGGTTTTCGAGTCAAAATTTAACTCTTGTCTGTCAGAAATAACCATGCTCAGTAGACTGATGCAAAATTTGCTCCACAGTGCTCAAACGGTTTCAAATCGGGTCCTGATGATTAGCCTCCGAAAGTTTAAACTCATTTGATAAGAAACGGACTTGGCACAAACCATTTGAAGTTTATATGGAAATTACTATGGGAAAACCAAGGGGTGATACAGCTTTACTCTGAGTTGCTTTTTTGCAGCGAGTAACTCGCGAGCAACTCACTGTACCTCAAAATTTAATCGACGTTCATCGATGTTTTTGTCTGGTTACTCCTTGGTTTACTCCGTTTATCCCCTTCACATATTAGACGTAAGTCTTGTTTGTAAACAAAATAGAATTGTTCGAAACGACGTGAATTCCAGATTTTGTTCAGAAAATGGCTTGAAAGATGCTGAAAGAAGGGAGCGCATTGGCGTGAATTTTCATCTGCTTCTCTGTGCCGATTGGCTGCTGTTATTGTTTTGGAAGTGCTTTTTGTTCGTATTCCTCCGTTTCAAAACGTTCAATGTGAATTAACTGTAGGTTGGTGGACATATGCGATTTGTTCTCGTAAAATAAGCACAGGAATCGTTCTCAGATGTCCACCGAGGAGAACGTGAAATCGTTGTGATAAATCACTGACTATCTCCCCTGTCGGATAAACTCCGATTCACAGCCGATATAATTCCAGCTCCGAATGAAACGCTGCCAACCACTGCCCCACAATGTTCATCCACAGCATCAAAACAGTCGACACTGCTGAAGTCCCTCGAGGACGTTAAAGACACAGCTGCCAATGTTTCCGGTGAGTACGATACTCATCCGGACATCAAACCCATGATCGATCTACCCAACGAAATCGAAGTGAAAACCGGTGTTCTGCGTTCGCTCCAAGCTACTGCAGATGGTTCAGAAAGAGTGGAAGAAAAGGGTTCTTGGCGATCTGAAGATTCTCAAGAGTAAATCCGATCCAACCAAGTACAGAATAATCGCTACAGACTTTGCTGAGGAGAAACCGAAGAACGAAACATGCTCCGAATATAATGAATAATAGTTAAAAAAACTTTTTTCCTTCAACGGAGACTTCCTTCGACCGCGGCAGCAGAATCTCGGTGGTGTATCGCAGAAAACGGCCCATTTCACGATCGCAGTTTCATCTAGCGGCAGGTTGTTGAGCGATGGGAACAGGATCGCTTCGACGAGTATCGGTTATTTGGTTTCAACAGGTTTCAACAAGTTTTCAATCCGACAAGTTGGCTTACTCAGATCGGGCTTTTCCGCTGCCGTTGCCGTTCCGCTTCCGCTGTCATTGCGCTTGGGCCTTAACTCGAGGTGCCTCAAAAGCAACTTTAAAATTGCTCATAATTAGGAGCTGTCTTACCCCTTGGGGAAAAACAAACTTTTTGTTCATTGTCTTCTAGCCTTTTTCCATTTTGTACTGTTAACAAGTTCTATTGCTATTCTTATGGGAATTTTTATCAGCTACAACTTTGCAAGGGGCCTCCCTTATCTCAGTCGGTAAAGGCGCAGCTACAAAGCAAGACCATGCTGGAGGTGGCTGGGTTCGGTTCGGTCTAGGAATTTTTCGGGTTGGAAAATTTCTCGACTTCCCTGGGCATAGAAGTATGATTGGACTTGCCACACAATCATATCAATGTAAAAATGGTACAGGCATCGAAAGCTCTCAATTAATAACTGTGGAGGTGCATCTAGAACACTAAGTTGTGAGCACGCAATAAGCTAATATGGAATATGCAATAAGCTTGAAATGCGAAGAAGAAGAAGACTTTGCAGAAAACTGTTCTTCAGCCAAACGTCAAATTTAATAGTTATTAATTGTTTAAGAGATTGATAATCTTATGGCAAGTTTAAGCAACTGTATTCTGCGGTGTGACATAGTAGCCATGATTTTTGTCCTCTATTCTACGCGCCATAAACACCAATGTTGCCTGCTGAACAGTTAATTGAGCATAATCATAAGACATCAGTGACTTGAATCATTAATCATTTTTGTTCCTTACGTTTGATCGGAAAGTGGTCTTCAACAAAGTTGTAGCTGAGAAAATTTTCAACAAGCTCAGCTATTATTTTCTAAAGTAGAGTGAACTGGTAAATTTTGAGCTATATATGAACCGAAATTATGGTTTCCCCATAGTAATTTCCATATAAACTTCAAATGGTTTATGCCAAGTCAGGTTCTTACTAAAGGAGTTCACATTTTGGGAGGATTATCAGGACACAATTTGGAACCGTTTGAGCACTGTGGAGCGAAAATTTTCAAATTTTGCATCAGTCTAATGCGCGAATAGCAGGGTTAATCGATAACTTTCTTTTGTTTATTAATTTATGTGATAAGGCTAACCGAATTAATTTTACACAGCCGAGGATTCTTGTTCACTATACAATACATCCTAAAACTAAAGTCGAAAGGTACAACACAATAAACATTTTATCTTCCGCTATCGAATAAGCCTCCTCCACCAGAACGGGAGCCGCTTCCAGTGGTTTCATTGTATGGCAGATTCACCGACGGGGGTCAGAGCGCTTCCACTCACACATTCATCACGAAACGGTTGCTTTCCAAAGTCGACGACGCATCGACTGAAAGAACTGCCAATGAAGAACAATGAGGAGGACCACACAATGGTTGCTGCCGAGTAAATAGACGATCGCGTGACACATATTGAGAGTGGTCTACTCCTGTCGACAGCCGAGTGAACACTGACGATAACTTTCCATCTGTCAAATTTTAACCAAAAGTTAAAAAAAAAATCGCCAAATCTAGAGTTACATTTGAAATGGGCCTATGTCCAAAACGTAAACAAACCAGAAAATGAATTTTAAATTTTTCCGCCAATATTCAATTCATATTTAAGAAAAGCTTTCAAAAATATATGAAAATCGATAAAAATTTAATTTCATAAATTAATAAGCCTTTTTTGTGAATCTTTCAATGGATAGACCCTTTTTGTTAAGCCGTTGTGCTTGTCATCAGAAATGGTACGCCCTTTGCTAAGCCTTTTCGCAACGTCAAATAAATTCAAAACAAATCATCGGCCCTGGCTTATCAATAAAATAAAATAAATGAATGGTTGGCCGTTTTAGCGTGCGGGCCTTTTAATGAATCGAAAAATTTCGTTGATCGGCCGTTTCGAAAATCGAGTAATTGATGATGATTTTTCTCGATTATGCGGAACTTTCCTACACGATTTGTTTACGTTTTGGACATAGGCCCATTTCAAATGCCCATTTCGAGAAATGGTTCAGAGCCTAAACTCGCTCTGAAATATAGCTTGATCGGGAGGCTAGAAGGAAAACGATATATTGCTTGCAATTCTTTGTTGCAATAAACACGCTTGATCGGAGCGGTGAAATGACATAACAGAGAAATTGCCCATTTACTTACGTGTATCATTCCTGTCGAATGTTATGAAGCAGCTTGCAAACAATTTGGTTGTTTTCTTCTACACATCTTTCCGAGCAAGCACATAATCGCATATCAGTCCCATTTGGAAAAAGCAGAGGAGTCTGTACCTAGCTAGGGGCAAGACAACTCCTAATCATGAGCAATTTCTGAGTTGATTTTGATGCACCTCAAGTCAGGGTTACTTCCGCTCACTTGCTATAAAAAAATATTTTTCCTAATTATGAAAACATTAGATGTTATTATGATAATTAGTACTTGTAAGTTACAAGAAGAGGTCGTGAAGTATATGTTTGACACATACAACCTGTCAATATTGCTTGCAGTGCGTCACAATCAGCGATTTAACGATTGGTGAGCGCTCACTCTGAGTGAACGCTCGCGAATTATAAGATCGCTGATTGTGACGCTCTGAAAGCGAAATTGACAGGTTTCATGAGTCAATACATACTTTACACCCTCTTATTACTACTTACAAGTACAACCAATCATTATATCATCTATTGATTTCATAATTCCGAAAAACATTGTTTTATAGCAAGTGAGTCGAAGTAACCCTGCCTCGAGTAACTCACAAGATCACTGTCATTTGATTTCTCATTTTTCGCATCACAGCAAAATATGAAGGTGATGCGAAGCCGAAAAGCTGCTGTCAATCAATAAAAAAAAACATGTTTACAGAACTCAATAATTAAACGAAACTCGGAGACACTTAAATTGATGGGTTTGATTATCCTGCATCATATCTGCTTAATAGCCGGCGCCGGTGGTGTAATGGTAAGCGTGACTGCTTTGTAACACCCCGATGGGTCTGAGTTCAATCCCAGTCGAGGTCGGTGGGATTTTTCTGAGGCATAAAAATCTCTGGTCACGTCTTCCTTCGGAAGGAAAGTAAAGCCGTTGGTCCCGGCCCATGTGTGTTGAATGGGTGTGAAATCCTACGCAGGTGTGGAATCTGCCTTCCTGCACATTCGATTGCCGTCAATGGATGGCAATCGATGTCCGTCGGTGATTGGCACTAAATTGCGGAACAGAGACCGACGTTAAATAAAGGAAAGTTATCTCTGCTTAATAACCTTCGCTCAATCCTTATCAACTGTGAACGTGAACGGAACCTATTGGTGCCTAGCTAAAGGGTGTCCACGATGAAATTGCCACACACAAAATTGATTCGCAAAATTCGAGTTTTCATCCGATTGCCATCAAATTTTCAGGGATTGAGAAATAACTATTAAACTTCATTTTACCATTTTACTCGTATTTTATTTACAGTTCATACGCAAATGCCCGCACCTTGGCCTTAACCCCGGCCATAAGATTCTGCACAACCTGTGAATCAACCGTTTTTTGCATGTAAACCCATACTTTCTTCAGTTCCTCGACTGTCTTCACTACCTTAGGTCGTTTAAGAAGGTGCTGCTTCATAATCGCCCAGTACTTCTCGATGGGGCGGAGCTCCGGAGTGTTGGGAGGGTTGAACATTTTCGGCACGAAATTGACCTTATTGTCCGCATACCACTTCAGCACGTCCTTGGAGTAGTGGCATGAGGCAAAATCCGGCCAGAAGATTGTTGGGACGTTGTGGGCCTTCAGGAGAGGAAGCAGCCGCTTCTGGAGGCACTCTTTTATGTACACCTGTCCGTCCTTTTATGTACACCTGGGTCACGAAAGGTGCACTCCGCTTCCCGCACGTGCAGATGGCTTGCCAAACCAGGAATTTCTTCGCAAATTTGGACATCTTCTGAGTGCGGACAAGCTCCGGAACGTGAAAAACAGGTTGCCGGGGATCTGTTTGAAGTCGGCCTTCACATATGTTTCGTCGTCCATGATGCAGCATTCAACTTTCGTCAGCATGTTGAGGTACAACTTCCTGGCACGGGTTTTGGCGGACTTGTTCTGGTTCTCGTCGCGATTAGGGGCCTTTTGTACCTTGAACGTTCGAAGCCCAGCCTTAGTTTTGGCCTTCTGGACAAAACTTCGGCTTAGGTGCAGCTTCTTAGCCACATCCCTAACGGAGGCGTTCGGATTTCGGTTGAAGGCCCCAACTACGCGGTTGTGATTTTTGGTGTTGTACGGAATACTTTTTCCTTCACTTCTGGGCTTCCGGTCGGTGGTCAACCGTTTCTCGAACCGCTTAATCACTCGCGACACCGTGGAATTCGCGATTCCCAACGTTTTAGCGATGGAACGATGCGAGAGATCCTTGTTCTCGTGATGAATGCGCAAGATTTTATCACGCACGAGCTGTTCTTTCGATTCCATTTCCGCGAGTTTTGATCACAGGACTTTAAAACTTGCAGGATGTAAATAATGCACTATGAACTAAATCCACCCAAATTTTCATTAAATTCTACCCAACGGTTAAAAAGTTAGAGCAATTTCATAGTGTGGCAATTTCATCGTGGACACCCTTTACCTTACACTTACCAAGGGCGAATGCTTGCCCGGCTTGAAATGGTGGAAAAACACGATCTGCCTGACCAAATACTCAAAATCCGGCAAATTACGTACTCCGTACGTACTACCATACTTGTCGAAGAAATCCCGTTCCCATGGCATGGCAAACTACCACTGGATGAAACTGCGAACCGAGCTCTGAATTACCACTGTGCCGTTCTACTGACGGTGGACATCCATCCTTCCTCTTATGCTTCTGTTGTGCCTTCCGGATGATCGTGATACGGTTCTCTCCTTTAAAGTAGTACATCACTACACACGTGATGTTTTTTCGTTGGCTAAGTTCATAGCGGCTCAGGTGTAGAATTTGTTGTTCGTCTCCATCTGTTTATGAACAGCGCTGACGATATCGAGTGATTGGTAGCGATCTTGTGAACTTGATCACGTCTTATGACGATCCTATACTTGGTCTTAACATGACCGTGGGAATGCAAAGAGAAAGTCGACGAAGAAAATCTGTCAGCTTGATTTGTTCTTCGTCTTCCTGACCAGTTTTCACTTCGATTTCGTCCGGTTGATCGTTCTCCTCCTCTACGGTTTCGGACATGACGGCGGCTGCTCTGGCTGAACATTCCGCGGCGGTAGTGGTGGGTAGCGTTGCCGTCGGAGCTGGAATTGGGTGTTCATCGGTTGTTGCCCCACCGGGGAGATGTTTTCTAAATCGGAAACTGTAGCGGTGGATTTTATTGGAGGGGCCACGGTTGGAATATTGCTCAGCACGCTATGTTTGATGTGCTGTGATGGAATATTCACGCTGTAGCTAACTTGCATGGTGGTAACGAGAAGGGGATCGGAGTTAGTTGTTACCATTTTCATTGGGTCTGCTGTTAAGACTACTGGATCATTCGTGCTGATGGGATCGTTGCATTATGGGTGAAATTCCAGATGTTTAGAAAAATAGCTGTTTGGAGAGCTTGTTTGATCAGCAATTTCAGCATATATATCAGCATATATACCAAACGCTTCCATTGTGTGTTACATTCGCGTTAACATTGTGTCCGCTAAAAGTTATTTTTAATTCGTTTGACTGTAGTTTTAATCGTTTTTTCAACGTTGACGTATTATCTGGACCTGCTTTCATCGCTAAATTGTGGAGTTGATTTGTGAATTTGCTGTTTTGGACGATTCCGAAGGATTTAATTTTCAACCACATTCCTGTATTCGGGCTAACGCTATCATTTGTTGCTGTTCACTGAGTTTTGTTTTGTTCGCTGTAAGGATGGAGAAAAAACAATGCGGAAAATGCCAGTTGGAAATCAACAAAATCGAGCCGTTCAATTTGGTGGAATAGCTGAGTGATAAAGTTGACAAGTGCATTTCCATGGATATTCCTGCTGAGCGACCATCGAATCGATCAAGGAAGGCAAATGCCTGGCCCAGACTTGGTGTTAAACGTCGTCGTGGTAATGAAGGTGGACCGATTGGCACTTCTTCTGTGCGTGGGACCAATGCAATTGATCTCAGTGACTTGTCTGTACCGTGTCTAACACCACCGATCTCCCCTCCAAAGTTCTGGCTCTACCTGTCCGGATTACACCCGTTAATAACTGCTGAGGACATTCAAAAAATTACTTCTCGCTGCTTGGATCTAACAACACCTGCTGACGTCGTGCGTCTCGTTCCCAAGGAAGTGGATATGACGAAGCTGACTTTCATTTCCTTCAAAGTTGGCTTGGATCCATCGCTGAAAGAACTAGCTCTCGACGCTTCTACGTAGCCTGATGGGATATTATTCCGTGAATTCACCGACTACTCAAAAAACCAGTCAGGATCCAACGGCAATCCACTGACAAATACTTAAGGCTCTATCATGTGGACGGTGGAAACCCTAGGGTTAGCACCATTATCAATAATCATTCTTTGCGACATTCTGTGGACGGTGGAAACCCTAGGCTTTCCACCAGAGGTGAGTATCTGTACCATTCACCAAATATTCCCGCGCCAAATATTTCCATGTTGCAGAACACGACCCGTGACGCTAGTCGTTTATGGGTTTATTACCAAAACGTACGTGGACTGCGCACCAAGATCGACGACTTTTACTGCAACGTCCTGGAGTGCAATTTTGACGTCATCATTTTAATCGAGACGGGGCTTAACGAGGCTATCAATTCGACGCCGCTTTTCGGAAGCAACTACAATGTGTACCGATGTGACCGAAGCCATATAAACAGCAGCAAATCTCGTTTCGGAGGGGTTCTAATTGCCGTACATCATCGTTTCATCAGTAGCAGTGTCGTTGCAACGAGCGGAGAAACGATAGAACAAGTGTGTGTATCGACGAGGATTGGATCCAAGCGTCTATTGCTGTGTGCAGTTTACGTTCCTCCAGACAAGAGCAAGGATCTAAGCGTTTTGAATGGGCATATTGAATCGATCCAAGAGCTTTGTAACAGTGGCTCTGACAGCGATTGCTTGCTGGTATGCGGTGACTACAATCAACCTGGGATATCCTGGAGTTGGGCTGATGGCGAGATTCGACCTGTGAACTCTGTTCCTTTACCAGTTGCTAGCTCATTCTTGATTGATGGCATGGATTTCCACAACCTGCATCAGAGAAATCTCGAGCGCAACCATTTAGGACGCATCCTGGATTTGTTCTTTTGCCATACGGACTTTCCTGTGGAAATCTCGAGATCTGTTTCACCACTCTTGCCAGTTGATCTTAATCATCCGCCACTAGTCGTCTGCTTACCATCTCTAGTTGATGACGGTGCACTGCTGCTGAATGCGAGTGATGAGCTTGCGTTAGACTATAGCAAGATTGATTTCGATGTTCTAATGGACTTCCTTTCCGTCACTGACTGGGATCTTCTTTTCGATGGACTGAATGCTGATGAAATGGCTGAAACGTTGTGTGCTGTGCTAAATAATTGGATGGATACAAACGTACCGATTCGTCGGCCTGCTGTTTCTCCTGCGTGGAGCACCGCTTTGCTACGAAAACTAAAACGAAAAAGAAATGCTTCGCAACGTAGACTTCGGCGATACCGTTCCCTGGCAAATAAGCGTAGTTTTCACTTGGCGTGTAACGAGTACCGTAATCTAAACTCTTCGCTCTACAAATCGTACGTTTTACGAGTGCAAACTAATTTAAGGCGAAACCCCAAGAGCTTTTGGAGCTCTGTAAACTCGAAGAGGAAAAATTCAACAATGCCTGCAAGCGTTTTTTTCAATGACGTTGAATCGTCGATAGGCGGGGAGAAATGTGAGCTTTTTGCTGCTCATTTTTCGTCGGTTTTTGCCGCAGAATCCATCACCCCGACTGAACTTGTCTCGGCTGTTTCGGATGTGCCTTCAAACCTTGTTGACATAAACACTTTTGAAATAACGCCCGTTATGGTAACTAATGCCGCCAAGAAAATGAAATGTACCTTCTCGCCTGGACCAGATGGCATTCCTTCTGCAGTGTATTGTCGTACCATTGGAGCGCTTGTTGAACCGCTTCGAGAATCTTCAACAAATCTTTTGTAGAGTCGAAATTTCCTGCAATCTGGAAAGAGTCATTTATGGTTCCGGTACACAAGAAAGGAGATAAACGTGACGTTAAAAACTACAGAGGAATTACTAATCTCTCTGCAGCATCAAAACTGTTTGAGATAATTGTGAGTGGTCTCATTCTTGCCCACACCAAATGCTATATCTCTAGTGACCAACATGGCTTCATGCCTGGACGATCGGTTACCACAAATCTTCTAGATTTTACCACGACATGTTTTGAGCAACTGGAAAATGGGGCACAAATAGACGTCATCTACACTGATCTAAAAGCAGCGTTTGATACGATCAACCATGACATTATGTTGGCAAAGCTATCCAAACTCGGTGCGTCGGACCGTTTGACTTCGTGGTTGTGCTCCTACTTGACTGACAAGTCTCTGCGAGTGAAACTCGATTCCAGTACTTCCTCGTATTTCACGAACTCGTCAGGTGTACCACAGGGTAGCAATCTTGGCCCGTTGCTGTTTGTGTTGTACATCAACGACGCACTTCTTCTACTTGGAGATGGCTGTAAGCTTGCGTATGCCGATGACCTAAAGCTGTACTTCGTGGTGCGGACTGCTGAGGATTGCATTCGTCTTCAATCGGTATTGGATCTGTTCGTTGATTGGTGTCGTCGGAATAAGCTTACCCTCAGCATTCCTAAATGTATGGTAATGTCGTATTACCGCATCAGGCAGCCGATTGTTTTTGACTATGCCATCAACGGTGTGGTTCTTCAAAGAACCGACCAGTTCAGCGATCTTGGTGTTCTACTGGACCATAAGTTGACGTTCAACCTCCACCGCTCTGCTCTGATCACAAAGGCGAATCGCCAGCTAGGTTTTGTGTCGAAAATATCGAAGGACTTCATTGACCCACACTGCCTGAAAGTTCTCTATTGCTCACTTGTGCGACCAATCCTGGAAAATGCCTCCTTGGTCTGGTTTCCTCATCAGTTGACTTGGAGCTTGAGGATCGAAAGTGTTCAGCGCAAGTTTATCAGGATAGCATTACGTAATCTACCATGGCGTGATCCGCAAAATCTCCCGCCGTATTCTGATCGCTGCAATCTGCTGAGCTTGGATACTCTGGAATGCCGACGGAAAAATCAGCAAGCAGTTTTTGTTGCCAAGCTATTGAATGGTGAGGCTTCTCTCGCTGTTGGATATCCGAGTACCACCGAGAACATTACGAAGTGGTAACCTTCTCCAACCGCGGTACCATCGAACGGCGTTCGGTTACAACGAACCACTTACAACTATGATGCGTACGTTTACGGCTGTCGAAGAATTATTCGAATTTGGGGAATCTTCATCTCGCTTTTTGGCACGGATTAGAAACACTTGAATTGTTTTAGCTTTAAGGTTGTTTCAGGTAGACAATAGTCCGATGAATAAAATAAAATAATAATAAAAAAAATAAAATAATAATCCTTTTGAAGTGACAACTGGGACTAGCTGCTGAGGAGGAAGAACAATTGTCGAAAGCTGGCTGGAACTGTAAGTTCTTGCTGGTAGTAAGCAGGCACCGGCACAGGTTTTTCCATAATATTCAAGCTATTCGAAAGCCTCAGAATACACTTGGGCTTACTTTGTTTACAAACAAAACTGACGTTTAATTTGAGAAGCACATTCTTAAGCGCTGGCCAGACTGAGGAGTTATAACATGTTATAACGGTTGTCAACCAATTGCAACACAGAAACCACCATCAAAATAGCGCTATAACATGTTATAACTCTGTAGTCTGAACGTACTATTAAAGGGAGTAAACGGAGTAAGAGCAAGCGCACCAAATGTGTTGCCATTTGCACTGTTATTATCATAACTTTGGTGTTTGCTATTTTAGTTAACTATCGATTTACGCACCACCGGCCGTTGCTATCATATTTGTTAATTTACCTTCTAATTTTCGCACCGCTAGTTTCTAATTCTGATAGATATCACCGTTCCAGGAAGAACTCTGAAAGAGTGACAGCTGTTTGTTGTTGTTTGAGTTTCTTTTAAATTTACGTGCCGGATAGAACAATAATTGTGAAATGAAGAACGCGGAGATTTTATTTGAGTATTTCTCAGAATCCAGCGATGAGGAAGAACAATTTGCTTTGAAGTTACTCCTATCAAGCTTTCGTATGAATAAATGTATCCTTCACTGTGCTTTTTGACACTATCTGGAGGTTCGGATTTTGACCCCTCACTTTCCCTCTCCCAGGAACAGAAGAAAATGGAACAACATACGCCCTCCAGTTAGTGTCAAAAAGCACAGTGAAGGATACATTTATTCATACAAACAGGCCGCCATTACTGAGCATGGAAAGCTGGATATGCGCAGGGAACCGTATTCTTGAATGCTGAAAAAAGTAGGGGTGGTTCCCAGCCTGGGAAACGGCCGAACATTAACAGACTTGCAGAGGAATGAGCAACCCGTTTGTATGAAGATTATTTTTCTGAGACGTCATCTTATACGAATGAACAGTTTCGACGGCGATTTCGGATGCATCGGAATTTGTTTCTGAAAATCAAAACAGCGATGGAAACAAACGAATATTTCCTTCAAAAAACCTGATGCCACAGGAAAATTGGGTTTGACATGCTTCCAAAAATGTACTGCAGCTATTCGGTAACTCGCATATGGCTCACCATCGGATGCTTTGGACGAATACGTCCAAATCGGAGAGTCAACAGCTCGGATGTGCCTGCTGGAGTTTTGTCGCACTGTCGATGAAATTTTTAGCGATGAATACTTGCGCTCTCCAACGCAAATGGATTTGCAACGATTGCTTGAAGTAGGAGAAAAGCGGGGCTTTCCATGTATGTTAGGATCGCTGGATTGCTGCCATTGGCAGTGGAAAAACTGCCCTACTGCTTGGGCTGGGCAGTATAGAGGGAAGGAGAAAAAAAACCTGCAGTAATCCTCGAAGCGATCGCGTCGTATGATCTATGGATTTGGCACGCTTTCTTTGGAATGCCAGGATCCAACAATGACATAAATGTGCTGGATAGGTCTCCGCTCTTCTCCAACGTTTACTGCGGCAAAACACCAATGCTTCATCCTCCTGCGGGGTTCAATTTGATCCGCGTTTTGAAGCACTCATTGTTTAAAAAAAAAACGTAATATTAACACGTTCAAAATCACCGCTTGCGCCGAAAATCACGTAAACAAAATCAAGGCGGACAAAACCCAAAACATGCTAGATTTATGAACTCGCTACTTCCCGAGGTTTGGTTTGCTATTTTCGACACCTGAATAGTAACCCCCGGTGCGGAGGCTACTAAACGAGCTTTAGCAACGCATTGGTGCGCTTGCTCTAAGCAGAAAAAAAAAATCGATGAACGTCGATTAAATATTGAGGTACATTGAGTTACTTGCGAGTTACTCGCTGCAAAAAAGCAACTAAGAGTAAACCTGTCTCACCCCTTGGTGCCAAGGGACACTAAAGGCCCAAGCGCAATGACAGCGGAAGTGGAACGGCAACGGCAGCGGAAAAGCCCGATCTGAGTAAGCCAACTTGTCGGATTGAAAACTTGTTGAAACCAAATCGAATTCGGTTAGCCATCTTGATGTCATTTGTGACAACTGTCAAACTTTCCGTTTCCGTTCCGCTTCCGTCCACATTGCGTTTGGGCCTTAACGGAACCATCTTGTCAAGCTTCTGCATTCATTTTCCATTAGATGCCACGGCTGTTGTTGGCGGAAACATGTATCGCAAACTACGCATAATCTGTTTTCCGTTAATTGTTCACAGAGGACAGTGCACAGCGGCGCCGGTGGTGTAGTGGTAAGTGTGATTACCTCTCACCCCATCAGGCCTGGGTTCCATCCATTCCAACCCCCGGAATGTTATGTTTTTGGCTCTCTGATAACTGGTAGTAAAGCGGTTAAAAAAGTAAGAGGTTGTATCCAAGACACGACCGTAGATTTGACGTAGGATTACGTGCTCGGTATCAATATTCGGCGACTGTGTTAGGGAAAGCCTTTTTCCCATCACGGAAACGCCTCGTTTTCTGATTACAATATTACGCATTTTCGTCCACAAAACGCACGGAATTTTCGGTTTATTCTATTGATAATAAATTGAAGATTTATTGGAGGAATTTCTGGCTAAAATATTCCAGTCGCGAGATTTTCTAGCGTCTTGGAGAAAACCTTACCTCAATTCCAAGTGCTTCTGTTTCATTTACAAGGTCATGTTGTATTCGGTCATTGCGAGAATTTGAATGTAGCACTTAAAAACTATCACGCATTTGACCATGGCTGCTGGGTACATTATCAAAGAGCTTTGGGGGTTGATGTGGCTGGCAAGACGAGCGAACGTTCGATGAAAATTAACTCTTGAACAACAATAATTGATGGTGGTCCTGAAAGGAACCATTCTGTCGTGATGGTTGAGTAATGCTGAGCTATTAGGGTGTTCAACACGGATGAGGCTGGCGAGCTGTATGTTGTTTGGCACGAGGGTGACGTGCTTAACATAGATGGTCAACAGTGGCTCACGACGAGCAACTGAATCCGATCAGTAGCGGTGCGGCTTCTTCCTCTTTCTTCGGTGAAGCGAGGACTCTTGAAGCTCGCTGCTTACGGGGAGCTTTTCGCAGGCAATCGGTGATAATTTTAATTATCATATTAACAGTTGCTCATTCGTGCTATTTGCAAGTCTTATTTTTTTTACAGATTCGTAGATAAATTTCCTATCGATTGGCGTATTAAGAATTGAAATCCATCATCTCTGGATCATAATCAGACCACTTTCATGCCACGACCGTTTTTGAAATTGCACCCCCAATGTTGCCTAATAAATACATGGTATGTTAGATTTAAACTTGTGGGAACTGACATCCGATTGATGACCTTGGCAAATGTCCAGAAAATACTTTTTAACAAATTTATGGTGGTCCTGAAAAGAACCGTTTTGTCGTGATGGTTGAGTAATGCTGAGCTATTAGGGTGTTCAACACGGATGAGGCTGGCGAGCTGTATGTTGTTTGGAACGAGGGTGACGCGCTTGGCATAGATTACCCACAGCGACTCACGAAGAGCTACTGAATCCGATCAGCAGCGGTGCGGCTTCCTCCTTCTTCGGTGAATGGACGGCCATGTGGGCTGCAGCTCGCTGCTTGCGGGAATCCTTTCGTTGTGTACTGGAGAACAATGGTCAACGCCACGTGCTGATAGCACTGCTGCTGCTAATGACGACCGACCGGACACCACCACACATGGAATTCAATTTTGAAATCTGTGTTAGTGAAAGCTCTTTTTGCAGGCAATAAGTGACCTATTACTAATTGATAAAGTGTTTGTTTTAGCAGATTCGTAGAAAAATTTCCAATCAATTGGCTTGTTTTGAATTACCGTTTAGAATTTGACGTTAAGGATAATATGCGGTAGACATAATGGACGTTAGGCATACAAACTCATACGGTTAAGTACGTTTTTAATATTAGTTCCGCAGCTTCAATCTTGGATATGAAAATTAAGCTTACATTGTCATTATCAGTGCCTTCTTGAACATCTAGCTTACTATACAGTTCAAT
This sequence comes from Ochlerotatus camptorhynchus, assembly GCF_037179485.1. Taxonomy (NCBI): domain Eukaryota; kingdom Metazoa; phylum Arthropoda; class Insecta; order Diptera; family Culicidae; genus Ochlerotatus; species Ochlerotatus camptorhynchus. Next base: position 204,371 of record NW_027040615.1, read on the forward strand.
AGGTGTCGATATGGCTGTCTGAGGGGCCTGTTCCACCACAGTGGGTGTTGGATTTTGAATTCGGACCTCCTTATAGAGAACGCACACGCACATCATGCTACCGAGGAGTCGACGTTCTTTCGGATCCTGCCAGTAAAGCTATTCTGGAACGAAAAATCAGTACAAACATTTGCGTTCCTTGACGACGGATCATCGATGACTTTGGTCGAGCAGACCGTCGTAGAGCGTTTGGGAATTAATGATGGCGAGCCTGTTCCTCTGTGCCTGGCCTGGACCAGCAATGTGACTAGGCAGGAGCCGAACTCTCAGCGTGTTTGTCTAGCTGTTTCAGGTTCTAGTAAAAGCGAACGATACGAGAACGGTCGTCAGTCTGAACCTTCCGAAGCAGAACGGAACTTACCTATCACCAGCTACGATGCGGTATCACCCGGCATGTTGATCGGCTTAAATGACGCTCCTCTTCGCAATCAAACGCGATGCTGAAGCTGCGGGAGGGTCAACTAGGCGATCTTTTGACCGCTAAAACGCGACTGGGTTGGTCGATTTACGGATATGCAGGATAACAGGACGGAGAATTTCACCTTCCATGTCTACGAGGGTCAAGAGGAGACAACCGATCGAGAGTTACACGATCTCGTCGAGCGACACTTCGCGATCGAAAGCGTAGGAGTTTTTAGCAGACAAAGGCCCAGAATCTGAAGAAGACAAGCGAGCCCGTCGGACTTTGGATGAAACCACAAAACGGACTACGAAGGGGTTTGAGACAGGACTGATGTGGCGACACGACCGGGTAGAATTTACAAATTAGTTTCCCGATGGCCATGCGCCGCTGGGAATGCTTCGAACAAAGAATGAGTAAGGAGTCTGCGCTGCGAGGCAGTGTACATCGGCAGATAAAAGAGTACTTAGAAAGCGATTATATTCACGAACTAACACCGGAGGAAATAAAGTCGGCCGATCCTGTCAAGGTTTGGCATCTACCACTGGGAGCCGTTAGAAACCCAAAGAAACCGGGGAAAATTAGGCTAGTCTGGGATGCTGCGGCGAAGGTAGGTTGCTCAAAGGTCCAGATATGCTGGTTCCCCTTCCGGCAGTACTCTGTGGTTTTCGGGAGCGCCCGGTAGTGGTCAACGGAAATTTAAGGCAAATGTTTCATCAGTACAAGATTCGGCGACAAGATGTATACAGTCAGAGATTCCTCTTCCGCGAGCATCCGTATAAGCGCGTCAAGGTGTTCGTGATGAACGTCGGAAGTTTCGGTGCCAACACCAATGATGGCACCACTACCAGCTGCTCGGCTTGCGGCCACAGTGCGTCCCTTATCCTATGTTGGGTTGGATTATTTCGGTCCCATGCAGGTCAGAGTTGGTCAAAGTTGCGTCAAACGGAGGATTGCATTTGCAGTGCATTTCTCATGATGGAGTTTTCCAAGCAGCACCGTGCGTCTCCATAATTATTCATGAAATTAACGGTTTTGTTCAAAATCAGTATATTTTTAGGGGATGCAAATTAAAAAAAAAAACTGTTTTTGGTGCTCAAATTGGCTAGAATGTACTTAAGTATAATGTTTTTTATATGAAATCGGGCTAAAATTTTCCAAGGAATCCAATTCCGTAGCCAGAATTCATATATAAACCGATTAAAAAAGTTTAGTATAAGCATTTAAGTGAAAATAAGAAGTACGTTAAAAATGAATTACAGATTCTTAAAGTACGCATTTGGTACGTCACATTTCCGTAGAAATCTGGTGGATCGACTTGGGTATTGCTGAAATCGTATGTCTATCCAGCGGCACGGGAAGCTACGCTATGGTACGCTATTGTTACATTCCAAAACACGTATCAACTTTGAAATTCGTTAAGTTTGTCCCGCTGGATAGATTGACGTTTATGGCCGGCTTCCAAATTTGATTCATTAGCACCCTAACCAACATTAACCGACATCGAAACAGCAGTCCTGGTATGCATGCAAATGAAGACCGTTGTTAGGCTCGACCCTCACCTTACTTTTCCCGGCCCTGAGCTCTTCGATGAAACTTTACTTGCTGCTTGCGTTAGCTCGCTGTTCTCTCGGCTTTTCAATCATTGCAATAGGTCCTCTTCGAACATCGTGGTAGAGAACACTATATCACCCTCTCTGACAATTAAGTAACTGTGGAGGTGAAGCTGGTTCGCCCGGTCGAGCCTCCGCAGTGAGTGAATGAATTCATAAATCCAAACAAGCTATAGTTAACAAATCCCGTTTGCTTGTTGAGAGGCTACGTAACACTACGATGACTATGCTTCCGTCTTGGATCTGCTCAGAGGCATTCTCGGAGATCCCATTAACGGTTAAACGCGCACAAGCACACCGATTGTATTTAGTTAAAAAACCCCCTTATTTTCTTGCGTTAACCGTTTCCTATGCTTTGTTAATACACCACATGCAAATCGTAGACACTAATCCTTCTCTTGTACAACCCCACAGCCTCTTTTCGATGGCGCACTCCGCCGCAAGCTCGGACCTGGCGCCCCTGGAATCCCCAACGTTATCTCTTCCAGCGGCATCTGCGGGCCTATCGCCGTCGTCGCCAACGGGTCCAGGACTGGGAACTTCCGCCTCTGCGGTACAGCTCCAGCAGTTCACTGATAGCGGCGTCAACGGATCTCGACAGCTACTACAACAAACGGCGGCATCGCGGGACGGTAGTGTCACTTCCAGCTGTGCCATCTTCCCATCCACTGTCAACACCGCGGGTGGCGGCGGCGGCAGTAGCAGTAGTCCGTCCCCGATCGGCATCGGCACAGCTGTCCAGCCCGAGCTGGACACCTACTCGACCGATTCGTCCACCTTCGATGAGGACGTTAAGCGACGCCGGCGGAAGTTGCACTTCCCTTTCGGAAAGAAGTTTAGCAAGTCTAAGAAGACCCAATGAAAAAGGTGAGTGCCGGGCGTTGTCGTCGCTGTTGCGCTGGAGTGGTGGCGAGAGGCGGAAAAGCGTCTGACAAAGGTGGAAGGATGCTGCGGCTGCTTCTGCTGCTGTTCGGAGAATCGGTATGAGCAGCGATGTTGCAAAGATGAAATGTGATTTTAGAACGTGGACTCGTAACGCGGGTAAGCTAACCCCGTCCCGTGGGTGTGTGTTTGTAGGCGTATGTATGTGTGTATGATCGATCTAGATTGTCTGATTTTTGATGGGTCTTTGTTCTTTGTTGAGTTTTTCTTTCAGTTTGAAACTAGTATGTTAATGGCTGTTTTCGTAAATTTCCTGACTAGAGAAAAAAAAAAACTAAAGTTTGATGTTGTGACGTAGCAAACAAATATGGTGACAAAGAATTTATTGGACACTAGAAGGAAGAAGGAAGTAAGACGAGTAAGAGGTTTGCAATAATATATTACCTTTCCTCAATTCAACTGAAAAACTCAACTAAAGTTAAATTTGGAGTATCAGTGTCTGTTGAACTGCAAAGAGAAAAGCAAACACACTCAACTATTTTCTTTAAGGGTCTTACCTTTCCTAGGAATGAGCAAACGAGCAGAACGTTGACTGCTTATTATAGAGCGCGCAAGTTGAGAAAACGGATTAAAAGTCTGACAGAATTTTAGTGTTTTAAATGTGGTAGGGAAACTAAAGTCTTCTGTTTTGTTTTATTAGTTGTAACATATAGCATCTAGCAAACAGTAGTAGGCAAATAAGTGAAAATCTAAGCAATTGTTAAAGGGAAAACAAAACGAACACAGTAGCACAATTTTTTAGTTTTGTGTTGAGCAGAGAAGGTGTTCTTATACATAGGTACAGACACAAGCAGAGAAATCATGGCATCGTCGTCGATTGGTTTTTGATCGACTTTTAACTTTTTGCGTCCACTTTTTTTTTGTCTAAAACATAACATTACTTTGCCCTTCCATTAGAAAATGCCAACCCGGAGTGATGGGAGCTGGTCGATGAAGTTACTTAAGCTACATACTTAAAAACGGTCTTCGATGAAAACGAGTGACTGTTCCTTCGCAGTCTAACATTGCGGCATTGTGTACGTATGAATGTGTTTGTGCCGTTGGAAGATCAGCAAGTGCTTCTTCAATTCTTAAAACGTAGTTGCGATTTGCATGGAAATCGTTTGTTTTTATGTCCCTCGTAGAACTTTAGTTATTTTTGATTGGAAAAACAAATGCTAAATGGAGGACATTGAATTTCCGCACAAATCCTAGAACTCTAAACTTTCGAAAAAAAAAAGATCATCCGTAGAAGCCTCTCAAATTCCCCTCAAAGGCCAAAACAAATTCTGCAAATCCAAATGTTTAGAGGTCATCCCATTTTGTTCTTTTTTTCGGACTTGCTCTGAAACTGTCTTCGGGACAGGGCCGTCGCGTAACCTCACGTACCCAAATCGGTTCCAATTGCACCGAATTTTCTAGTTTCACTTAGTTTTATCTATTTAGGCAATATTTGTTTTCATTTGTTTACGTTTTTAAAGAGGGAGAACAGGTGAAAAGTGAGGTTACGCGACGCCACTGCTTCGGGAGTTGTTCTTTGGAAAACCAATGGGTTGGAAGCTCTTCGGGCTTGTCTTGGCGTGTCTTGACAGTGGACTGTTCGTGTAGATCCTTTGATAGAACCCGGAAGGACTTTTTTTTTTCAATCACTAACGCCTGGAAGGCGACTCAACACCTGGACCCTAGATATCGAGCCCATCAATATATGGTGTTTTGTTGTTTTTTTTTGTTTTTAGTTTCGCGGTGGAGCGATTGGATTTACTTAGGGGCGCTTCATCCCCTCTCGCTTACTAAGCTCGTGATTAATTTCAAGAGAAAGAAACTTATGAATGAGTGCTATGATGCTGGATCTTGGATTTGGATATGTTGACCTAGAGTTAAGGATCGTTCGTTACGTTTTAGGTTTTTAAAAAGCTTAAACTTCACTTAACACACTTTATTCACTTAGAAACTAAACCGAGTACACAACTGTTCGGTGATGAAAGAGAGCGAACCACCTGCTCACTACCTATTTATGCACTTAAAGTGCTTACTAGGCTGTTCTACCCTACCGGCTTCCTATTGGCGCAATCCATGGCGTGATGCACCTGGATTGCGCGCCAACTGCTGCTATTGGCTAATCCAACTAACAGGATTTTCCTAACTTAGCTTACATTATAATTATTATTAATTTTCACTGATTCGATTTTTCTTGGCTGACATTATTTTGAGTAAAATATGTTTTATAATATAAATTTTCTCCATAAAGTAGTTTATCTTCTATTCTGCTTCATTTTCATTGCCTATTGTCTACTCGAATGATTTACAATGTTAGGTATTTTCAACTATCTATGACCTGTTTGAAAGAGTCCATTAATATTTCATTCATTTTTACCTTTAGATTTATTTTTTTTCATTACCCATGCTTTTTATTTTAGCACCTTGTCATTGAATATTTTATCGTTTTTTTTTTTTAACTAGACCGTTATCAATGTTAAGGCCCGCCTTATGCTGAGATTTGATGGGATGTCCATTCAAAGTGGTTATGCATTTCAACGTCCTTTATTCATCGAAAATGATCTTCATTCAGTTGCTCTTCAAGTAGAATGATTTTTAATATACTCCACCTTGTAGAATTTTCCTTGTTCTATGCATCTTTTTTCTTGATTTTTTCTTTTCGTGAATAATATCTACAAACTGTGCGTTTGGAGCTGCCAAACTCTTACTCTCTTTGTCCGTAGTATGTGATATATCTGATTCTTTCTGGTCAATACTGTGTGCAGGGTTATGTAACGCGATATTGGTTGTTATTTCCTCCATTTGAATAAGTGTCTTGTCTTCGTTCTCTTCTTCATTGCGTCACCAATTTCCTTTCTGTCGTGGAATTGGTGACCGGTGAGCCATTGGAAATAGCCGAGATCTTCAACATGCGTTCCCCATGCTGCATGGAAAACGAGTTCGCTAGCCATGCGCTGAGTCATAATACCAGATCCCTTGATTCTTAGGGTACAGCAAGCGGAAGTGTTCCATATACCCAGGGCACTATGTCCAGAGAAGTCAATGTTTTTTACGACTCCTGGAGCATATTCCTCCACATCACTACGAGCGTATTCTTCATTTGCAATTGCAAACGCATCCCAAAATGTTTTGTAAACGGCACTTTGGAGATAACAGATTTGCAAGATGAGTGCCATGGGGAAATGAGCCTTGTGTGAACTGCGAGTCACTCCAAACAAACACAAGTCTGCCAAATGTTCCATTAGCTGGGGTTCTCCAACTTTCGAACCAGCGAGAATGTCCGCAATATCATTTACATGCGGGATTAGTTTGAATACTTGGCAAAACACTTTTTCCAGGTAGCCTTGTAGGTATCATTTTCAGTCATGGCGAGATTCACGGCAACTGTCATCGGACCTAGTGCTCCTTTCATAGATGACTGTTTTGACGGAGCTAGATTGGCGCCAGATAGGGTTACTTGATGATACGATTCAAGTCCAAACAGGTTGATAGGAACTTCACACTGCGTTTGTTCTGTTTTTCTCACTGTTATCCTGGACACCCCAACTCTTACTTCATTCATTCGGTCCCGGAAACAAGCGAGAAGCGTAAGGATCGAAGAAAGAGTTCCAATGGTCTTCCTCGAAGCTTCTGTGTTCATAAGTTTCTGAAACGTCGACGGACTATTCTTTAATCCCATTGGCATTCGTGTAAATTCGAAGTGCCTTTTGGGAGATGAGAATGCTGTTTTGGCCGCATCTCTCGGTTGTATCGGTACTTGATAAGACCCTGATCTAGGGTTGAAAAATATTTGCTATCACCCAGGCTATCCAGTAATTCAGTGATCAATGGGATCGGGTAAACAAAAGGCTTTGTGATCATGTTAAGTGATCTAAAATCGACCACTATTCGGTATTTCATTTTTCCATCAGCACCTGGCTTTTTCGGCACACATAGTACTGGAGCATTCCAAGGACTTTGGCTTTGTTTGATAATTCCTTGATTGAGCATTTCATCAATTTGCTCATTAATATGTCGTTTGGTTGCTTCCGGAAATCTATATTGACGTTTATAAATCGGCACATTCGTTGACGTTTCAATTTCATGTACCGCGGCATTTGTGTAGGTTAAGTTATCTCCTTCCACAAAAAAATACGTCACTAAAATCATATAATATGTCCTTGATATTATTGAATTTTTCTAGTTTTAAGTGATCAAGTTTCACCAGTTCTAATAGCTTGTCCTGTCGTTTGTAACCTTTCAAATTTTCGTATTGTTTGTATTCTATAACATCGCAATCGATATTGTCATCCAAATTCAGCATACAATTCTTTTTTTTTTTTCTGTAAACCAATCGTTTTCAGATTGCCCTGAAATTACGTTTTCACATTCAGTTTTATTATATAATTCTATGAGCTTGTCATTGGAACTGATTCGTTGTTGTATTTTGTTGATTGTGTGAACATACTTTTTGTCAATTTCCGATGTATAATCTTCATTTGATTGAAATTTATGTGTATGGAAGGTTACAGTTCTGAAGCCTTTATCAATCTGTGCTACGTACTGTTTCAAGAACTCTATTCCAATGATACCTAGAACTACTAAATCTTCCACCAGATGAAAAGTTGCTGGAAAACTTACCCCATTGATTAATAATTCCAACTGAGCTACTCCGAGGGTTGCTTTTCTTCCATTCTCTATTCCTACAGTCATACTTCGGTTCTAGAACTACTGGAAATCTTTTAGATGTTCACTATACCTTAGAAATTTTCCTGACAAATCCTGGAAGTCCTCTGGATTTATCTGGGAAGATATCCTGAATTATCATGAAAATTTTGTTCTGAACTTTTCCTGGAAATCATCCGGACTTATCCTGATTTTCCTATCTTGCCCATGAAAACCTTCAGATTTTTCCTCTACCCTCTGGCGTTGTCCCTGCATGTTTTCCAAATGTATCGTAGAATTTCCGAACTTAGTCCTGGCTGAAGGTATTGAAAATTTGCACTGGAAGATCTTTGGATTTGTCTGGAACTCACCCAGATGTGCCCTTACAGCATTTCTTGTTATTGTCCGGGAAGTCTTCTGCACATGCCAAAGTCGTCTGGACCTATCCTAGAATGCCAATGAGCCTGGTCTGATTATTTTCTAAGCTTGTCCACTTCAGGATCCTCTCGTTTGGATTGGACGTTTTTGGAAGTCCTTTAGACTTTTTCTGGTAGTTCTATCAACTTGTACTGGAAGGAGTAGGAGAAGTTGTCCCGGTTTTGTCCCTGCAGATATTCCAGTCTTATCTCGGTAACCTTCCGGACTAATCCTGGAAAGCTCTTCGTGTCCTGGATGTTCGCCGGACTTGCCCTAGTAGTCACCTGGACTAGTACTGAAAGTTTGCCTAGATATGTTCTTAAAGCTTTTCTTGTCTTTGCCCTGAAAGTCTTCTGGACTGGCCAAGAAAGGGTTCTGGGCCTTCCCTAGAACAACATTTAACCAACCCTGAAAGTGATTTAAACTTGTCCAATTGTGGATTCGATCCTGGATTTTGTTTGTATGGACTTTTCATTCGATTCTTTTTCTCGAAGTCATCTGGATTCGTCCTGAATGTCCTCTAAACATGCCAGCACTTGCCCTGAAAGTCATCCGGATTTGTCCTTAACGTTTTTCTGGATTGTTCTGAAAGTCTTTTAGATTTGTTATTCAATTCTTAACATGTCCTTGAAGTTGTCAAGAGATCCTCTGGAAGGCCACTCAGCCTTACTTGGCCATTCTGTGGAGTTGTCCTGGAAGTTGACGTCATCCGGGCTGGTACTGAAAGTCCTCCGGATTTGCACTTTTCTTGTCCATCTTGTGTTCTTGTCCATCTCGAGTGGTACATTTCCATCTTGTTGGAAATTCGCACATATGTTTCCTATCCACAAAAAGGGCAGCAAACGGGATGTGGACAATTATCGTGGAATTACGTCGTTGAGCGCAGTTTCGAAGTTATTCGAGTTAGTCATCATGGAGCCTCTACTCTCTCATTGTAAGCAGTATCTAAGTGGTGATCAACACGGCTTCACTTCCAGTCGTTCTACTTCCACAAATCTGCTGTGTTTGACATCGTATCTTACGGAAAGCATGGCAGAGAGGACTCAAACAGACGTCATATACACCGACTTGTCAGCTGCCTTCGATAAGCTAAACCATGCCATCGCGATTGCCAAGTTGCATAGACTTGGGGTCAGCGGCAACCTCTTGCGATGGTTTCGTTCATATCTCACTGATCGGCAACTGATGGTTGCCATTGGTGACAACCGGTTCAATATATATCTAGCTACGTCAGGAATACCTCAAGGAAGTCACCTGGGACCTTTGATTTTCTTACTCTACTTCAATGACGTGAACTTGGTCATCGAAGGCCCACGACTATCGTATGCAGACGATCTTAAAATCTACCTACGAATCCACTCGATTGATGACTGTCACTTCCTTCAACGTCAGTTCGAAGCCTTTGCCAGCTGGTGTAATTTAAACCGAATGGTGGATAACCCCACTAAGTGTTCAGTGATCACTTTTACTCGGAAGAAAGAACCAATCACATTTGAATACAAACTTATCGGCACTGTAATCGACCGTGTGAACCATGTGAAAGATCTGGGTGTTATTCTGGATTCTCAACTTACGTACAAGCAGCACATCTCGTACGTTGTCGACAAGGCGTCTAGGACATTAAATTTCTCCGATATCTACTGTTTGAAGTCACTGTACTGTTGCTTGGTGCGATCCATTCTGGAATATTGTTCTGTGGTCTGGAGTCCAAACTACAACAATAGTGCTGAGAGAGTTGAGTCCGTTCAACGCCGTTTTCTTCGATTCGCTCTGCGGAAGCTGCCTTGGAGAGACCCATTTCATCTGCCCAGCTATGAAAGTCGTTGGCAGCTGATTGAACTGGAGCCTCTCCGAACTAGAAGAGACACCTCTAGGGCCCTGTTCATTGTGGACACTTTACAAGGTAGAATTGATTGCAGTGCAACCTTGGGGCAAGTCAACATTAACGTCCAACCCCGTGCGCTACGTAACAACGTTATGCTGAGATTGCCTCTTCAGCGCACAAACTATGACATGAACGGTGCAATAGGTGGGCTGCAACGAGTGTTCAATCGAGTCTCGGGCATCTTCGATTTCCATATGCCTCGACAGCTGCTACGAAGATACTTCTCATCGTTCTTTTCTGGCACAGTTAACCGTGAATGATTGTGTGTTTTATTTATGTATTTTATTCTTAGTTTTTATTTTTTGATTTGATTTTTACCTATATAAGTTACTTAAATCATCATTGGGGCTTTACACAGCCTGTTGATGCAGACAAATAAATAAGAAATAAATAAATAAGTTCTCCGGTTTCGCCCCCCTGCAGATCTCCCAGTCTTATCTCGGTAACCTTCCGGACTAATCCTGGACAGTTCTTCGTTTGTGTCCTGGATGTTCGCCGGACTTGCCCTGGTAGTCACCTGGACTAGTCCTGAAAGTTAGCCAGATATGTCCTTAAAGCTTCCTTGTCCTGAAAGTCTTCTGGACTTGCCATGAAAGAGTTCTTGGCCTTCCTTAGAATCACTCCTAACCTGCGCTGAACATTATTTAAACTTGTACACTTGTGGATTCGATCCTGGATTTTGTTTGTATGGATTTTTCATTCGATTATTTTTCTCGAAGTCATCTGAATTTGTCCTGAATGTCCTCCGAACATGCCTGCGCTTGCCCTGAAAGTCATCTGGATTAGCTCTTAAAAGTTTTTCATGATTATTCTGGGAAGTCTTTTAGATTTGTTCTTAAATTCTTAACAGGTACTTGAAGATATCAAGAGATCCTCTCGAAGGCCACTCAGCCTTACTCGATCATTCTGCGGAGTTGTCCTGGAAGTTGACGTGTGGACCGAAGGCGAAGATCTCTACACTTACCCTCGACGTCATCCGGACTGGTATTGAAATTTGTCGGGAGTCTACTGCACTTGTCAAGACAGTCGTCTGGACCTTTCCTAGAATGCCAATGAGCTTGGTCCGAGAATTCTGCATTTTTCCTGGATCTTTGTTGGAACTCTTTCAGACTTATCCTGGGATTTCTATGGACTTGTACTAGAAGGAGTACGAATTTTTGTTCATGAAAACCATTTAGCCGGCTCAGCAATTTTTTCAAACATGTCCTTGACGACCTTCCAGTTTGTTTCTGTAAGTTCTCCGGTTTCGCCCCCCTGCAGATCTTCCAGTCTTATCTCGGTAACCTTCCGGACTAATCCTGGATAGTTCTTCGTGTTTGTCCTGGATGTTCGCCGGACTTGCCCTAGTAGTCACCTGGACTAGTCCTGAAAGTTATGCAGATATGTCCTTAAAGCTTTCTTGTCCTTAAAGTCTTCTGGACGTGCCAAGAAAGGGTTCTGGGCCTACCCTAGAATCACTCTTAACCTGCGCTGAACATTATTTAAACTTGTCCACTTGTAGATTCGGCCCTGCATTTTTCTGAATTTGTCCTGAATGTTCTCTGAACATGCCTGCGCTTGCCCTGAACGTCATCCGGATTTGTTCTTAAAAAGTTTTTCGGGATTGTTCTAGGAAGTCTTTAAGATTTGTTCTTCAATTCTTATCAGGTCCATGAAGTTATCAAGAGTTCCTCTGGAAGGCCACTCAGCCTTACTTGACCATTCTACGGAGTTGTCCTGGAAGACGTGTGGATCGAAGTCGAAAGCTTCTACTCTTATCCTCGACGTCATCCGGACTGGTACTGAAAGTCCTTCCAATTTGTACTGAAAGAGCTTTGAATGTGTCCTTGACAATTTCCGAGGTCTTGGAGGTCTTATGAACTAGTCTTGGTCGATTTTTCATGAAAATTATTCTTTACTTCAGGTCATCCGGATTTTACCTGAAAGCAATCCGGGATTTGTTCTTAAAGTTTGTCAGGCTTGCCCTGTACGTCTTAGGAGTGGCTTGAATTCTTCTGTATTTGTTCGGGAAGATATTATGACTCACCATGGAATTCATTCAGATTTTTTTCTGGAAATTCTCCAGATCGGGGCCGTGATAGGCTTTTTAAAAAAGGATGATTTTAATTTCTTTGCATTTAATCACTGACTATCAAAATACAAATGAACTTAACTGTAACAAAAATGATTAACAACTGAGCCACGTTCCCTATCCGCTGGCCTTCTTATCGATTCCATATGCTGACTCCGCATTCTGGATCGGTCGTTGGCCATTCTCGCTGACTCGACTGTAGGTCGTCCGGTCAGCCTGTTGCTACGCCGTACTCTGGTGTGTTGCACTCGTACTCTGCTGTGTAACTGTAGGTTTTCCAGACTTATTTTGGAAATCTTCCGGACATGTCCTGGAAGCCCTGGAATCCTCTTTTGCCTTTACACAGTCTCTTGTGTTGTAAACTTCACAAGCCCAAAGAAATTTAAAGAAATTTATTGGTTTTCAGGATAGTTCCATTTGTTTCAGGAGAATTGAGTAAACTTTAGGAAAGCTTTGAGAACATCAGGTCATATAAATTCAAGGAAATTTCTGAACCTTTGAATGAGTTTAGAGAAACTCAGGCGATTTCCGAAAACTTCAGTTAAGTTCCGAGAGGTTCAGGAAAATTTTGGAAACGCAAGGGTAGTTACATGAACATTAGAAAATTGTGACAACATTTTAAGGGAAGCTCTGTGTTTTTTATCGGCAGTTTCGGGAACTTTAAAAAAATTAAAAATCGGGAAGTTCAGAGAACCCAGAAATCTATTTCTTCCACATATTTTCCCATTCCTTCCCTCTGGCGTCCGACTTTTTCCAGAAGTTTCTTCCAATCTACCGTAGGAAGTTTCTCCCAGTGTGGGAGTTTCTTCCGTCTTCTCCAGGAAGTTCTTTCGTCTTCCTCTGGGAGTTTTTTCCGGATCCTCCGGGATTGGCTTCCGATTTACAAACTTTTCTGGCTTCTGGATTTTTTCCGAAAGCTTCAAAAAAAATTTCCGATATCGTTTAGAACTTCCTTCAAACTTCCTCCACGACATCTTTTTTATTCTTCCTCTGGAAGTTTTGTCGGTACCTTCAAAAGACTAATTCAAATATTTCCCAAAAATTGCTTCCGACTTACATGGAAAGTACATCCTTTGATTTTAGTCCAAAAGTTTGAAATTTTTTTAAATATATTAAAATAGTGAATACTGATAAATACCGATTTTTTATCATTTGATATCGATAATCATGAAAACAATCTGGCAACGCTGCTTGAGGCTTCGTGCATTTTGACAGAGATTTGTTTACGTTTCAAATTATTTCAAACTGTTACAGAACACTTTTCAGTTGCGCACAAGTTTTATCAAACATTTCAATGGCACAAATACATTCAAAAGAGGACAACCGGTGCACAACGCCTAACAGGAAAACAATCAACTTAAGGGCACTACTTAACCAAACAACAAAGCAATCGACCGCTTCCAATCAACTCCTGTTCGTTGCGCATAATTTCCTTTCATTCGTTCGACGGGAAGAACAAGTTAGCAACTAAATTTTCTCGGAAAACAAGCGTCCAACAATGCAAATTTAAGCATACGGTTACAATTTGTTGAGCAATGTGCGGATGGAGGAGAAAGGCAATCAAATTACGCTTCGTCTCTCCAGAAGCAGGTCCACATGATCATTCCATGATTAACATTGATTTGACAGCGACAGATGTTGTCGTAAGAATAGTAGGCGTTTTTAGAAGCAGCAGAACTTAATACACACAAACACAACAGCAGTGAGAATTTGATTGATCATTCTTCAAATCTTCAAAATGTTCGGTCTAAACATTGCACTGATTAGTATTTGTGATTTACTTTCTTTTCTTTAAATGTCGTAAAAACACGTGAATGGGCGATGTGACAGAACAAAACAAAAATCGAAGGGGAGCAGAAACTTAACCTATTAATTAGGGTTTAATTTAAGTAAAACAAACAAACAAACAAACTAATAAGCAAAACATAGCGCAACGTTTGTCTGTGTGCAGACAAACGATAAAAAAAAAGATGGTATTATTATGAATAATAATCAAATGACTAAAGTTTAAGAGAGACACCGGAAAAAAATGAAGGTTAAGTAGGGTCGTTTACAAATTATGAACATTGATGACAGCAAATAAATAACAAAGAAGAAAACAAATAAAAACAAGAAAGCCAAGAAGGAAACGATAAACACCACTCCAATTATCCTAACATACACTGAACAAAATCACCCACTTGTTTTTTTTCTGTTATTGATGGCGAAGAGAGAGAGCGAGAAATATTTTTTCCTATTAATTTTAGTGTAGAGCTGTAGGAACGACGTCTGGTGTGTAATAATGTCCCCCCCCCCGCTCCCCCTCCCTATGAGTGGCACCTTGATAGGGGTAGTTTCCGTTGTTAGGCTTAGGTTAGGTGGGGTAGAATCTATTGTTTTTGATTTAATAACAACACTTATTTACAATTATCTTTATTTTATTTATTAGCTTTTTACCACACTGAAACAAAACTAGACGAATATTTATTTTCACTTATTTTCTTTTCCTAGTAGCAGACTTAGGTTGTAGAGGTCAGTTTTCGCACGAGCTTTTTCGCGCTAATCTCTCTTTGAACGAATAGACTATTGTAAAAAGAAACTCACTTCAATTACTGTTGTTATTTTCCCGTTTAAAAAAACACACACACAAACACCTATGCAATAGTAGTGTTGCAGCGCGGGTGGAAAGAAACGGATAAAAAAAAGATAGACTCGTAGGCAATAGTAGAAAACAAATCAATTGTTACAAAGAGAAAAAACACAAACTAACTGTAAAACACATGACAGGAGAAAGCAAACGAAAATATAGGAAAAATCCTAAAACAAAAATAGCAACAGGCACTTCTATAGAAATTGTAACAGTTGTGAAATCCTAAACCGGAAGCAGTTTCTTCGCCTCCCTTCGGTTGCACTTCCCGTTGGCGGTCCTGGGCAGTGAATCCACGAAGAACACCCCTCCTCGGAGCCTTTTGTAGTCCGGAACCTTGGCGTGCACATGTTCCAGAATGTCGTGCTCGCTGACCTTGCTGCCAGTGCTTCGCACCACCAGCGCCGCCGGCAGATCCACGTGCGGTGGCTTCTCTTCGGGAACGGCCACCACCACGGCTTGCCCCACGCCCGGGATCTCCATGAGCAGCGCCTCCAGTTGGGCCGGAGCAATCTGATAGCCCCGGTAGCGAATCATTTCCTTCTTCCGGTCGGTGATGAAGAGAAAGCCGGTCTTGTCGAAGTAGCCGACGTCACCGGTGCGGATGAAGCCGTCCTCGGTGAGCAGGGCCCGGGTGGCTTCCTCGTTGCCGTAGTAGCCGACAAACGGGTGGATGTAGCGGATCAGGATTTCGCCTTCCTCGTCCGGACCGAGCAGGGTGCCGTCGTCGGTGGCGATCTGGCGGGGAAAAAAAAAGGTGAGTGAGATTTAGTTTTTTGTACAGTGATGTATTTCTTAGGGTTATCATACTTTTGCAGGGTGTCCACTACCTGAAAAATCCGGGATTGTCAGGGAATTTCATTCAAAGTCAGGGAAATATTTCTTTATAACAGAAACATACTAATAAGTATGACTGACTTCGCTAGTTTCAAACAACTTAATTCCCAAGTAACCGTCGACTATGTAGACTAGATCGCCAACCTTCAGATTTTTGGCCTCTTCGAACCACTTCTTTCGTTGACTAATCGACGGCACGTATTCCTTTATCCACCTGTTCCACATCTCGTTGGCTAATGTACCGGAGGTAGCAGCGATAGTGGTTCATTCGGTGAACTGCCCCGAATAAAATGGCTAAGTGTTTCCGCATTATCAGTTCCTTGGCTCACGAACGTAAGTGGCCGGGAATTTATAATGTCTTCAGCGTCAGCGATCGAGGTGAGCAGGATTTCGTCAGTCAAACGCCTTCCATCATCAATCATCGCTACCAGTACTTGCTTCACGGACCTCACAAGTCTTTCCCAAACTCCCCCCATGTGGCAGGTGGATTGATCGTCCACTTTGTTCGAGCCGACGTGAACTCATCGGCGCATTCTTGATCTATGCTGTGAATCTTGTCCACTATCTCCTTGCTTGAACCTCTTAGATTTGTCCTGTTGTCCGAAAACATTTCCTTCGGTGGACCACGTCGACCAACGAATCGGCGAATTGCCATCAAACAGGACTGCGTAGTTGACGAATGAGCGACCTCGAGATGAATTGATCTGACGACCAATCATGTGAATAAAACCATACACCTCTTCTCACTGCGACGGCCAACTGTGTCTACAAACGGCCCAAGATAATTGAGTCTTGAAAATGGAGTTAGTCTTTGTACCGGTAGTGCCGCCATTCTAGGGATTTGTGGACGGTTTTTGTTGATCCTGCACCATAGACAGTCACTAGCAACCCTGGTAATTACTGCTCCTACCGCCTGTATGAAGAAAATTTGCCGCAACTTATTCTTCACTGTCTCTCGATATCCATAACCGAATCGTTCGTGATAGTGTTGAACGATCTTCATTGTAACTGCATGTTGTTTCGGCAGCACTATGGGAAAACACCTCCACTCGGTTCTCCAGCCGCAGAATTCCGTCTTCATCGATGAGAGGCGTCAACCTGTATAGAAAGCTCGATTTTCCGATCTGCAATCAATGCTCCGCGGCTGCGTTCGTATTCTTTGTTAATACTTTCACCTCTTCACCGAAGGATTCAGCTTGCGCCATCTTGATTAAGCTTCGTTCCGCCTTCTCGTGTTCGACCTGCTTCGTTGGCATTCGTTGCACTGGAAAGTTTCTGGGTTTGATGATCTTCGCTTGCTTATCCGTAGCCTTTAGTATTTCGATCGGCAAACCGTTCATCTTTGCACGACAGTTGGATATAAATCTGAAGACAGAAGCTATCGTGCAAACCAAAACGGTCCACTTAGAGATGCGAAGAACTTCGACAACTGGCGCAAGTAGCTGAACGTAATGTACCAATAAATGCGCCTTCAATTCCTCCTGCGTAGTCGGCGACAATGTCTTCTGCTTCGGCCAATTTTCCTCATCTCGGTATAGAAACTCGGGTTCTGTAAACCATTGACTGTCCGAGTTCCACTCGGGATCTCTGGTCCACTTCGTTAATTGGTCTGCTACGTTTAGCCTTGTAGGGACCCAGCGCCACTCACATAGCTTGGTAAGCGTAAGGATCTCCCCGATGCGTAATCCGACGAACTCCTTGTACCTTCGCAATTCGGAAGTAATCCAGGACAATACGGTTGTAGAGAATCAGTCCAGAAAAACTGGCGTCAATCTGGAATGAATGATTGATTCGCACCGTTTTTGCTAAACGCGCTCCTAATACTGCAGCTTGTAGTTCAAGGCGTGGTACGGACATGGGCTTC
This sequence comes from Ochlerotatus camptorhynchus, assembly GCF_037179485.1. Classification (NCBI taxonomy): domain Eukaryota; kingdom Metazoa; phylum Arthropoda; class Insecta; order Diptera; family Culicidae; genus Ochlerotatus; species Ochlerotatus camptorhynchus. Next base: position 221,685 of record NW_027040615.1, read on the forward strand.
AGTGGGGCCACTTTTACACGGCTCGTCACCTGCATCCGTATGCACCCTAGCTGGCGTCCGTAACGATGTGAAGTTGAAGATGTCCGTATAACTTACTTGTCCGAAGTAGCTTCGTGGCACTCTAATCGTTTCGATAGTCCACCGAATCGACTTCTCAAACGATTCATAGTCGATGGGATCATCCCACCCGCAGCCGGTTCTCCACAAATCTTGTGTTAACATCCGCCCGTACACCGTAAATGGTGACAGCAAACCAAGAGGGTCGAACAATGACATCACCGAGCTCAACACAATCCTTTTGGAGGGTCTACCAATCCCTTGTAGCATAGATTGATATTCGTCACGAGTTGCCGTAGAGACCACACAATTCCAAGGACGCGTTCTGTCAGTGTCTCCTTATCTTAATGAAAATGTACAGCAGACGTCGCCGAGTGTTCCCCATCGCTTCCAATAATCTTGGGGAGTTAGACACCCAATTTCTGATGTGGAAACCTCCACGAGAATGGATTAGTTTGACTTCAGTAGCAATCTTGATTGCTTCTTCCACTGAATCTACACTATCGCAGTAATCATCTACGTAGTGTTTCTTAATCACTGCACACTGAAGCTTTTGGAAATTCGTGCTCGAACTGCACCGCGTTCAAATTTTTAATGAATTGTGCGGATCATGGGGAGCACGCTGCTCCAAATGTCCCGACGCCCATTACGTAAATTTCAGGAGGGCTGGTCGGGTCACGTCGGAAGAGAAAACTTTGTGGTACATCTCTTGGATGTCACCACCGAATGCCACGGTACATACTTACTACCGATTGGAGTGGAACCAGTAGATCAGGGCCTGTTAGTAATTCCGTGTTCAACGATATGCCATTGACGGACGCTCTCGCGTCCCATACGAGGTGTACTTTCCCTGGTTTTCGAGGGTTGAGAACCACGTTCAAGGGAAGATATCAGATGTTTCCATCTGCCACCTCCGCCAAATCTTCGATAGTAGCCTTGTGCGCATAACCTTTTACCAGGTAATCGGTAATCTGTTGAAGGACCTTCGATCGAAGTTCCGGATTACGTTCTAACTTTCTCTCTAAAGCTTTCAGTCGTGACATCGCCATTGGATAGCTATCCGGAAACCTTCGCTCTTCTTGTTGCCATAGCAATCCGGTCGCTTGCATAATGCTTCGAGCTCGTGCGTCTTCGGCTGATACCGCAACTGATGTTACTGAGGGATCATCCAACAGGAACTGGCTACGCATAACGTCGTGAAGGTCTTGGTTACTCAACGGTTTCAATGAGTGGAAGTTGACTCTGACGTCTGATACTACGGATCCACTCTGTTGAGGGCCGTAAATCGTCCACCCCAACTTGGATTGCACGCCGATTGGCTCCCCAGGTGAGCCAACTCGCGATTCGAGTCCAAGTTGTCCAGTCTAAGAATAATCCTTGGTTCTTCGAGCCCATAGCTCACAGCGGGAATATTGTGTAGATGTGGGTACTTTCCAGCTATCTTTTCGTACTGCAAGCTTTGTTTCGGTAGTTTTAACTCAGCAACTGTGCGGACATCCTTCAACGGCAATCTTTCGTTTGAGCCCCGTGCAGAAATCCTTAAATTGACTATTTTGGACGAATCTTCGAACCTCTTGACGTTTCCGGTCCACGTAACAACCAGCGGTTTCATATAACCGCGGACATCTAACTCCCAAGCCACCTCATATTCAGCCAGATTAGACGACGATCCTACATCCAAGAATGCCAGAATATCTAGTGCGTAGTCCTGGAAGTACATGGTAACTTGTACCATACGGAAGATACCGCTACGATTCAGTACACTTCGGCGCGATGCAGCAGGGGATGGTGATTGCCTTGACATCCGTTGTTATTGCAGCGAATCTTAAAGTTGCAGCGACTTTTCCCGTGGTTATTGAGACATTGAGCGCAGAGTTTGTGTTGCTCCACGACCTTCAGCCTGTCTGCCAAGGTGCTTTTCTTGAAGTCGTCACAGAAACGCAGTGTGTGATCCGTTCGTTTACAAACGAAGCACGGCTTGGCAATTTTAGATGCTGTTGGAGATTCAGATTTACCGGAAGTGGTGTTGTGCACGTGCATAAACTCCTTCCGCTTTGGTTTGCCTTTTACAGATTGCTGTGAATCGCGGGAGTCACCGCGTTGAAAACTCTGATACCTCGGAGGCGTCGGCTACGATGTCGTTCATGAAATCTGTGAAGATTCTCAGAGGAGTGCCACTCTTCCTCCGCTTAAAACGGACCCAGTCCATCGTGTAATTCGACGGTAACTTCTCGATCAGCTCTTGAACTAACATAGAATTATTGAGGTGGTCCGTTAGTTTAGGCGGCCTCCAAGTGATCACACAGCTGCTTCACTGTTATCCCGAACTGCATGAAAGTTTCAAGGCGATCGACTCTCGGCGCTTGTGTGTTTCGGACCTTCGTTTGAAGCGTCTTAAGAAGTTTCTCCGGTCTGCCAAAAATAGTTACTTGGGTTGTAGTTTGAGGATGGATTTCAATTTCATTTGGTCGATCCAGCTGTGTCCAACAAACATCAATCCCTTGAGCGCATTGGAGCACTTTTGAGTGAACGGAAGAATGATTAAGACTTAAGCTGGGCTTAGACTAGGAAAGTCATTGATCAACTCAGTTGAATTCAATTGGCTTGAAAAGTTGAGCCTGGTTCACCTTTTTTTTCAATTCAAGTCAGTTAAATGGCATAGTTTAGACGTTCAAGTCAGTTGAATTCATCTGAGTAAATCAATTGACTTGCCTTGTCTAAACCCAGCTTTAAGAGAAGATAATGATTTTTGATAATGATGATAATGAATACTTCTAGTTCTTGTTCCTTACTGTGTTCTTAACTGAATGAGAATTTAGGATAATGGTCTTGCTTGGAGTAGCACTTTTATGATTCTAAGATACGTAGTATTGAGTATTCTAGGTCTTCATTGTAAACCTGGTTAGCTCGTGAAATTAGCTTCACAGTAAAGTTTTAGTATGGTCATGTTGCTGCTATTGCAACTTAGATGGAATTAACTTACAGAATTTTGGAGATGAAAGCGTTGTTTTTATCAACACCAATGAATTTTTACTCTTTAAGTTCGAGATGCGCAGCGAGCATTTCTCACTTCATTTTTACAACGCAAAAACAAATACAGTTTATTATTAGAATTAAAATCTACTTTGTTTTATGTATGTATAACAAGCTTAAACTCTATTCTATTTACTGCTTCAAAAAGAACTATGTTTCGTCAACTCTGTGTAAAGTTATTAGCAAATGAGAAGTTCGTGACCAAAACTGTGTATGCCAACCATGTCCGTGGCTTACCTCAAATTTCCATAACATTCCTCAAATATATGAAAAAAAAAATGAAGCTCGTGAAACTTTTCTATTTTTTTTCAATATTTAGAACTTTAGGAATGGAATTTTCAAAAATATCGCTGAAAATCTATGAATATCCAAGGAGTTCTCTAAACTTCCTTGAAAATCTAGGAAATGTTAGAGATTTCTTAGACCATCCCGGAAGTACTCGGATTTCGCAGAACATTCTAGAAACTCCAGAGCTTCCCGGAAATTCTGAGAACTCTTCAAAACATCCGAGATCTTTGCTGAAGATCTGAGAACTTCCCTCAAATTCCTCAAACTTCCAAGAAATTAAAAAAAAACCGAAATTCCTAGTAATTTCTAGAAATTCCCAGAATATCCGAAGCTTTCCAGAATTTCCGAGAGCTCTCTTCTGACAGTATCTTCTAACTACCCAGTCGGCGCCGTCGGGATTTTCTGAGGCATAAAATCTCTGATCACGCCTTTCTTCGGAAGAGAACTAAACCCGTTGGCCCCCGGTTCATGAGTCGATAAGTAGGTGCCAGGTGTGGAAGCTGCCTCCCTGACGTCGGTAGCATTGGTACTCAGTATAGAAAACAGGATCGACGTAAAACAAATCTAAGAAGTATCTTCTAACTTTCTCATAAACAATTGATAATGACTGAAAAGTCGTTAACCGGAAAAAAATTTAAAAAAACTTCTCAAAAAATCTTAAATCTTGCCAGAAAATCCGAGGACTTCTCGAAAATTACAAAAAATATTAGAGAATTCTCCAGAAGTTCCAATAACTACTCAGAACTCAGAAGTTCTGGGAACTGCACAGATGTTCCGGGGACCTTGTGGAAGAACTATTGTGTACTTCTCACAAAATCCAAATACTACTAGATTGTAAGTGTTGATTGCCCCGTAACGTGGGTAGATCACCTTTTCGTGGTACGTTACGGGATGTAAGATCTGCCACCGATTCCTAGTCTTGACTACTTCAAACTAGGGGAACATAATTTTTCAGTAATCAAAGGAACACATCTTAGTCCTTGTTACTTTTTATGCCTTGTTGATAGTGATAAGTCCTCGAGTTGCCTGGACCGAGGATGATCTTGAAACAAGGGAAAAATGAGTTAGTTAGTCTTCATCTATGTGATTCCTAATCTTCTAATCGTTGTTCCCTAGTTTGAAGTGGTTAAGACTAGGGTTCTGATGCATGGTCACTATCGGTGTCATTCTTTAATTTTGTTGCTAAGGAATTCAATTTTGACTGACAAAAGGGCGCGCCTTTGGAGGGTGTTCCAACACTCCGAAGGGTATAAATAGCGGGACCTTTCAATTAGAGTCAGATCCTTGCGATAAATGCAAGAGTGACAACTGTGAAAAAAAATCATTTCTCAATAGTGATGGAGTAATACGACATGCACTAAACTAAGGACACGGAATATACTACCAGCGTTGGGAAAATATCAAAAAATCAAATCTCACCAACGTCCAAGATCACACTTGATTTTCGTAGACAAAAATCAACAAGCCAACAACTGCGGTTAATTTTGCAAGCTGCGAGGTCGCAGCTCAGAATATCAAGCTAACAAAACTCACCAATTGCAAATCTCAACAAACTGTGGTGAGATTGAGTTTAATGATTTTTGCTTTACACCCGAATGCAACCGAAACTTCCATAACGGCTTGCAGCAGTCCCTTCGCGTCTGCCATCGGTGAAGATTCAAAAGAGATAGCAAACTATGCTTTCTCTTTCTAAGAAAACGATGTGCAAGGGAATCATTTTTGTGTCGAGTCAACTCTCAGCTTGATTTTTGCACGTTGTGAATAGTCTCGCAATATCAAAGGAGCTTGTAAAATCAATATCAAGCATGATATTTTGTTCCAATATCACGCGTGATATTGCGAGCGCATGAGAGCGGAAAAATATCATTTGATTTCTGATTTTGCCAACACTGTATACTACAATAGACCAAATTTCTGGTCGCAGTGGTGTTAGGTCCGAACAGAAGAAAAACAAGTGTTGACTTCTTTGTTTCGAGGATTTTTTAGATTATCGTGGCTTTTAGTTACCGTTACATTGTTGAAAACAATGCACAATGGTCCTAAAGCCGTATTTAGGAAGACAAAAATGTTTGCGCTAAAACCGTTGATTTTAGGCATATGGTGCAATCAAAAGTTCTAAAAGTGTATAGAACAAAGTTTTGGCGAGAAATCAATGTATGAAAAGATAATTGTGATTTGTAGGTGAGGTTTTGACAGTTTTTTTTTGAAGAAAATCGCCTTTAACTTTCCAATTAAAAAGGATAGCAACATGATTGCTTCAGCAAAAATATTTGTCATTGAAATTTCTAAAAGTGTCTCGAACATTTGTTTTACCAGAAATGAACGTATGAAAAGATATTCATAGAAAACCAGTTTTTCAGGGGCCACCCTAACTTGCTTGTTTTAAAAAATCATAACTCATGAACCATAAGAGATGGAAGTTTGGTAGCTTCAGGAAAGGTGCCGCAAATTGATTGTTCTGAAACTTTTTAGAACATTGCACGGGTCTATCTCACATAATAAAAAAGTTCACATTTTCAATTCACCAATTTTATGGACGACCCTAATTTCACTAACATGAAAAAATTGGCCAAAAAATATGAAGAAACTTTTCGGAAGACACCATATGCCTAAAATCAAAACATTTTTGACTTCCTAAATACGGCTTTGGGACCATTGTGCAATGGTAGGTAGTGTTCGTGAGTGTTGTGCAGTTTTCTCCGTTGGCAAAGATAGCACAGCTTACCGTAAAAACGAAGTCATTCAAAGCCACCGAAACTTGCAAAAACCCGCCACCAGAGTGACGATAGAGATGACCATTTTGAATGGACGATAACGGCCACGACAAACTGGCGATGAACGGCGGATGACCCACTCAACTTCCAAACTGATTGTAAGACCACCGCAGCGAAAACGATTGAATTTAGCAAGCCAGCTAAAGTTGAACTGCGAACCAACTTTCAAAAGCGGAAATTACTAGTGGAAACCATAGCTAACAGTGAAAAGTGTGAGGAGAGAGTGACGGATATAAGAGCAGCAGGACCCCACTGTCTTTAGTACAGATCCACTATGCTGTGTGAAGTTCCGGACATAGTTACACTGTCGCTGCCTGCCGGCCTAAGTACGTCACCAACTCGTAGACCCAGGTCGTGTAAACCGGTGCTCGCCATCGCGACCCCGTTCAACTACAGCAAGTGGGCGAAGCAGGTACAAAGAGGAAGTAGAGAGGAAGCGAACGGCGCCGATGACAAGCGGTCGACGATCGAAGACACGTGGTGGAAGTGCTGCGAGGGGGCCCGACGAAGAAAGATGGTTAGATAGATTCTAAGCAAGGGGGAGAAGAAGGGAGTAAGTAAGGAAACAAAAGAGGGAGAATGAAACTTGTGTCAGGAAAGTGAAATAAATCTTTGAACTTGAGTAGTGGAACGTCCCAGAAATTTCGGGAGTTTCGCACAAGTATCCCGTTGCTCCACTGCGTGGACAATCCATTCCTCGACTAGAACTCTGCGCTGTACTACTTGGCAGCCAGCTTGTCAACAATCTACGACGAAACACCGAATTCGTGAAACCTCCAACATTCTGGGTGGACTCTACGATCGTTCTACATTAGATCAAGTCACAGTTGAATGTCTGGAAGGTTTTTGTCTCGAACCGCATCGCCATTGAATCCAGCTGACCGGATTTCTCGAGGAATGATGGCAAGCAAGATCTCGAAGGACGATTTGTCGGTGGCATGGACCGAGTTTTCTCAAAACCCCCGTTGACAATTGGCCCGAGTGTGTGATTTCGACGCCGGACACTTCCGATTTGCAACAAGAAACCTACCCAAACATCGTTCTGCATAGCACTACCGTCGATTCATCACCTAGCCAAGCTAGTACGCGTCGTAGCACGATGCTACCGATTCTTCAGCAACGCAAGGCTCCCCCGGAGCGAACGCACTATCGGTTCACTAACCCTAGAGGAAGGCGAACATGCGCTCAAGATTCTAGTACGAGAAGTTCAACTAGCGTCCTTCCCGGCTGAAGTTTGTTACTATCGTCGTCTGCGAGATGCACCATCCGCTGCAGCAATATCCTCGTCATCCTCCTGGGATGGATTACTGTGGGCCGTTTCTCGTACGTCCGCTAAGTGGTCGGGGCGCTTCGGTTTAAGTGTACGTCGGGCTATTCGTTCGTGGTGAAGGGCGTCCATCTAGAAGTCGTCGCAGATCTGTCGTCCTTCGCCTGCATAGACGCCGTCAAGCGGTTCGTAGCTCGCCGCGGTCGAGTGCTCGAATTACACTGCGACAATGCGACTGCTTTCGTCGGGGCAGACCGAGAACTTCGCTCGATGCGAGAGGATATCCGTCATCAATTCCGAACCGAGGACTGGGAGAATTTCTGCATTCATCCGGCCCGATCATTGCCTTTCGGTGGAATCTGGGAAGCCGGAATAAAATCGTTCAAGCACCACTTCCGGTGCATCATGGGCAACCACTCTTTCACCGTAGACCAACTCCAGACCGTCGTTGACCAGATTGAATCGGTGCTGAATTCCCGTCCTTTTTCTCCGCTTACAGATTCGCCGGACGATTTTTCCGTTCTGACTCCTGGTCACTTCCTCGTCGGCGAACCTCTCGTGGACATCCCGGAGTCTGATCTGATCGACGTCAACCCGAATCGTTTGTCACGCTTCCAGGAGATGAAACGGTCGGTCCAAGACCTATGGCGTTGCTGGGACCTGGAAAACATCAGTCAACTCCAGCAGCGAACGAAGTGGAAGAAGTCCCAATTCGACATCCGCACCGGCCAACTTGTACCGGTCAAGCAGGCCACCGAACCACCACTCCAATGGCCGTTGGGACGGATCATCGAAACCGTGGCAGGGAAGGATAGAAGAGTCCGGGTGGTCGTGATCAAGACCGGTTCCGGGCAGTACAAACGGACGATTACCGAGATCGCTATCCTTCCGATAGATCCCGATGAAGACAACGCAGGAGCTAGCTTATGCTTGACTCAACCTCGCATCGAAGAATGTGCTGATGAAGGCTGAAACGGGCGGTCACTCAGCCACTCACGAACACACACAACACGAACACGAAAAGGGACAGAAAACGGAAACTCTACCTACCGATTGTTGGGATCGCATCGTATTGAAAACAATACACATCACAAATCAGTTGGTCAATCCGAAAGTTTGCTTACGGTCGCTAGTTTAAAGTGCAATTTTGTGTGCAGTTTATCAGTTGCACCTTTCCACCTCGGTTTTCCTCCGTAGGTAGTGTTGCGTGTGGCAATATCACCGTTCAAATTGCCTGTCCAACGTCGCGAGTGCACTGTTGGATTCTTGTCGCGATCAACTCTTGAACTTCCTATCAGATCCCCAAACTTCCCAGAAATTCCAAGAACTTTACAAAAACCTGAGGATTTCCCAGAAGATCTCATAACTTATAAGAAATTTTAAATACTTCCTTGTTGATCCGAGTACTTCCCCGAAATTCTGAGAGCTCTCCAGAATTTTCGAGAGCTTCCCATAAGTTCCAAGAATTTCTCAGAGGATCTGAGAACTTAAAAAAAATCTTTTAATTTAGAACAAATTCCGAACAGTTCCCAAAAAATCCGGGAGCTTTCCAGAAATTTCATAAACTTCCAGAAGATTCAAGAACATCGCAGAAATTCCGAGAACTCCCCAGAATTTCTGAGAGCTTCCCCAGAATATGCGAGAACTTCTCAATCAATTTGAAAACTGTCCATCAGTTCCGAGAGTTTGCCAGAAATTCCTCTTAAAAGATGTGCGAATTTCCCAGATGGTCCGAGAACTTACAAGAAATTTTGAGGAATTCTCAGAAGTTCCGAGAACTGCCCAGAACTTCGAAGAACATCCGAGAACCACTCACAATTTCTGTGAGCTTTCTATAAGTTCCTTCCAAGATCTGTGCAGAAGATCCTTGAATTTCTCATCAATTCCGAGAACTTTGCAAAAATTCCGAGAACTCCCCAGAAGATTAACAGAAATTCAAAGAACTTCTTAAAAGTTCGGAGAACCTTCGAGAAGTTCTGAGACCTTCGCTGATGATCTGCCATTTTTTTTAGAAATCCCTTGAACTTCTCAAACGTTCAAAGAACTTTACAGTAATTCAAAAGAACGTCCCAGAAATTAATAAATCTTCCCAGAAGATGCTAGAACTTTCCAGAAGCTTCGGGAACTACGCAGAAGACCCGAGTACTTCTCAGAAATTGCTAGTAGGAGGTTTACCCGGAATTTTCATACCTTTCTTAGAAGATCCTTAAACATCTCCGAAATCTCAGGACTTTCTCCCAAATTTAGAGAATTCCGACAACTTTTGATAGTTTTAGGCATTTCTGGGAAGTTCTCGGAATGTGTCTAAATTTTTGCGAGGCCTTTCAATTTTCTGTGAAATTGGGTTGTTTAGGGTGTAGTCGTTATATTTTTAAAATCTGGCGGAATGAATTCAATATATTGTAGACGAACTATTCAAAAGGTACTATCAACTTGTATAAACAAAACTTTGCTAGTTCTTTCCTCGCCAACTGAACAGAAAATCAACAACATCATCGGATAGGGGAAACTTTTCCCAACCCGATGATGGTGTTGGTTTGCGTAGGCGAGCCGTGAGTCCCCATCTTTTCTGCTGTTGGTCGTGATATGCTCGATTGGTTCCGCTCTTTGACAGCTCAATTGGTTCCCGAGGTTCCATCCGCTAGTCTATATATAGGGGAAATGGATGTAATGTCGGTCTAAATGCCCCTAATTTGGGCCCATACATAAATTCACCAATCGACTAAATTTTCAATAGCGACCAAAAATATCCATTAGTACCGTCCCAATAACGCGTTCATCTAGATAAAATTGATAAATAGCAGGTTTTTAGCTATGGGCCCAATCTAAGATCCATAGGCCAACATTACAGCCATTTCCTCTATAAAGCATTCATGGGGTATGCATTCATTTCTATCGAAATGGGTAAGGATTACGCAGTTGACAAATCTTATTATCTGAGTAACTTTTCCCAGTTTCCTCCATAAGCACGTTTACTCAAATTTAAGTAAAAGCATGTTCACTCATTTTTGGGTAACTTCCCTTTTGGCTGGACTGAGTGAATATAGTATGAAAATAGCGTGTATGGGATCGAGCAGTCAACTAATAGTTTAGAGTCAAAAAATAAAAAAATAAATCTTGATTTAAAAATTGAGATGAATGTCTATGGGATCGATAAAAAACATCGTTGTGCTCAGAAAACGAAGCACTGTTAGATGATGTATAAAACCGGTATTTTCTTCGGAAATTAAACAACCCAATTCTCGAAATATGTGGAGAGTTTTAGAACGGAATTTCTTTTTTTTTATTATAGTCACTTCAACACTCTTGGGTCATTCGTGACTTGTCTGGGGTGAGATTTAAACTTTGGCGTGAGAGGTATGGATGTTAACCACTACGCCGGGGTCACCCCTATTTCTGGAAGATTTCCACATACTTCTGGAAAGATTTTAAAATTAAAAATTAAATTTATAAATTTTGGAAAGACCTCTTGTGTTACCTGAATTATGTATAATGAATATATGTTGTATCCGGGGAAACATGAACTAGTCTTATTTTGCATTGCAAATGATATGTTGAATTAGACGAAATATACCGAGGTTTGCGGTCACAACGTATATTCGTTATAAGACAGGTAAAACAGTAGGAATTTTTGAAAATTTCTGGTAATTTGTGGAATTTGTGAGGAGTCCTCGGAACTTCTGGGAAATTCACAGAACTTCTGGAATAATCTCGCATTCAGGGAACTAAGTCGTGTTTCTCGGCAACCAGTTAACCAAATTGGACGCAACAATCGCCAAATGAAAGATTTCGTACTCCCATAGAACGCTTTAAAGTTTTTAACTGGTTCCGGAAACGAAACAAGCTCCAAAAAACACGCATTTTTAGAACTAAATACGTTGTGCTTATCGGCAACTAGTTAATAGAATTGGACGCAACAACCGTTGGATGATCCCATAGAACGTTTTTAAATATTTTAGGAATCGATCAACAGGTTCCGCAAACTATATTAGGTTTCTCGGCTAGCTCTTAACCGAATTGGATATAACGATCACGAAATAAAAGGTTTCTCGGTCCCATAGAAAGGTTTATAATATTTTCTGGATCGTTCATTTGGTTACGGAGATATGGACGGAACATATTCCGAAAAACCCGGATTTTGGGAACTAAGTCGTGTTTTGCGGCAACCAGTTAACCGAATTAGACGCAACAACCGCCAAATAAAAGGTTTCATGATCACATTGAACGTTTTTTGAATATTTTTAGAATCGGTCAACTGGCCGGAACATTCTCCGGTTTGTACTCAAATGACATAATCATTCAAAAACCAGTTTCAGTTGAAGTGCCCAGGATGACACGGGCCACATACGGCCATGTTCCGGCGTGGAACTGCTCTATTATGACCTTTGGGCATGTTCGTGGAGTTCTCACTATTTTCCTAACAAGTCTTTCGGAATATCTTATTCATGTTGTATGGAATGATCTTCGGGTGCTTTTGCATTCGAATTTGCCCTCTGTGAGTTTGTCAACGGAGTTTTCAGATTAGTAAGCACTAGGTCCTTCTGATATTCCATCAATGTCCTACAGAATAGCCAATTCAGGTTCTTGGGATTGTATTTGAGCTCTTACGGACATGTCTCAAAGTGTAGAAAAAATGCTGCATAGGATCATGCAAATCTTCTGGACATGAGCTACAAACTCTCAGGACCTGTCAATTGAAACCCACTGTTTTTCCATTGTATTGTAAGTGAGCGCTCAACTTCCGAGGTGAACAGACGCGTTTTTGCTATCGCTCGTGGAAGTCGAACACCAACTAATTTCCAGTGTTAACTGTGTTTTTTCGTATTTTCAATGTCGCTGTGCGTCCAAACGACTCCGCGATGGGCCGTCGAGAAAATACCTTTCGAATAGATTTTTCGTATGTGCCGAAGAAACCGGACCTTGCCAAAGTCCACAAATTCTGTGCGACGGTTCTTGGTCTGAAACAAAGTGAAGTGCTTGTTACGTATACAGAACAGCAGAGCCCTTGATGTTTCGTTCGTGAAAATCGTCGACCTAGAGTTGGCGCAACGAATTTGCGAGGAACATTACCGTCGTCGGAAAAAAATATCCGCTAAGGATCACGCTGGAAGATGGAGCAGTGGAGCTGAGGCTCTTCGATTTGTCCTATGACGTCCTATCAGTACGAAAGCAACGATTCGGAATTGTAGCATCGAGTCGTGGGTCACCATCGACGGTGAAGTGACGAATATATCGTATTTAGGGCAGCTACAAACATGCCGACACTGCCGCGAATACATCCACGTCGGGACTACTTGCGTGCAGATTTAAAAAATACTCGTACAAAAGTCGTACGCCGAAGCCTTTACAAAAAACATTTCAAGCCGACTATACTCCGAACCAAACCAACACACACTCTAACCAAATCGCTCCCAGTGCGAATCAAAACAAAACAACACCGACAACAAAAGTTGTTACCACCGATGCACAACTAACAGAATTTCCCCACGCTAGCCTCTACCTCGGCTTCGATTCCCCCATCGGACAGCGGGTCGTTGACTCCCTCTACAGGTCAACAGCCCCCTCCTAGCGGCGGAGTGGATCGCAAAACTGCTAGTGGCAAGTCCGATGGAAACGAAACATATTCGTCTGTCGGCTCATCCAGCTCAAGAAGGCATCTCCGCAATCGACTACCAGGTAAGAAGCCTCGAGTGCAGGACGACTGCGACGATAAGCGAGATGGGAGTAACCAACTGTCGTAATGGCTGAGTTCTCCAGTTACAACCTCGCCTCCATCAACGTCAACAATATCACGAACGGAACGAAAATTGACTCTCTTCAGACCTTTGTACGGACGCTGGAGCTGGATATCGTTTTCCTCCAGGAGGTCAATGAATGATCAGCTCTCTCTCCCTGGCTTCAACATTGTCTGCAATGTGGACCAGGCAAGGCGAGGAACGAAAATAGCGCTGAAAGACCACATTCAATTCTCGCATGTGGAGAAGAGCCTGGAACGACGTATCATCGCTTGGAGGGTGCAAAACACGACTCTCTGTAATATCTACCCTAGCAGCACACATGTCTCTGAACAATTGTGGTTACTTGTGTGCTACTTATGCCAGTCACAATCAAGTTGTAGTAGCTTATTTCGATCGAAGTGTGCTGCTTGGGTATGTGCCATCGGGGACAGCTGCTTGTGCGGAAAGAGAGAGAGATTCTTAAAGTGTGGAAAACAGTCAGGTTCATTGAGTTATTTTCGTATGAATATGAACTGCCATCTGCCTCATCATTCACTGTCTCGTGAGAGTCTGAATGATTGAGAGGTAAACGAGTCACAGCCGAGCACTCAGTCAGTAGCTCAGTCAGCACGTTTATTCTGCCGTGATGGTAGTCAATACTTGTTTTGAATGACTGAGCGTACATATTTTCTATGGAAAAATGACTCAATTACATGCTGTGTGAGCAAAGGCAAGCGGTGTGAGTCGCCTGTTCGTGAGTGACTGAATGTTTTTGTTGGCTCTTTCATTGCCTCGTCCTTTACTGTTTGGTACAAACGGTCTGCACAGAGCAATGGATTGAATAGACTTGTGCTTTCACACTAAACCTAAGCAGTCAATAATTTTACGCTTTGGATTCTTCAACGGCACGATCGCATATTACCTTCGGCACAATACGCAACTCCACGAGTGCAAACACAAGTCCGGCGCTCCAGGCGACCGTACGGCAGCTGCAGCTTCAAGACCTGTGGCTGAAGCTATATCCCACCACCCCCGCACCCACATACGTTACGCACAATGCGGCATCCAGGCTCGATCGCATGTATGTAAGCTATGCGCTTTGCGAGCATCTGCGAAGTGCTGCCACACACGTATGTTCGTTCACAGATCCCAACGCTCTTACAGCGCGAATTTGCCTTCCCCACCTCGGTCGTGAACAAGGACGTGGATTTTGGTCCCTTTGCCCTCATCTTTTGACTACCGAAAACATCGACGATTTCCAAGTCCGGTGGCAGTTTTGGACCCACCAGCGGAGGAATTTCCCCGTTGGATGACATAGTGGATCTCATACGCAAAGCCAAAAATTAAATCGTTTTTTTTTTCGTTGGAAGTCAAGCGAAGCATTCAGAATACCAACGTTTCTACGCGCAATTGAGGCTCGCGTATGATGGCTACTACCAAAATCCAGACATCTACTGCGTGAAAGCGAAAATGTTTACGCTGCAGCGGTGCTTCGCACAACATTTCATTCGGATCAATGAAACATTCGTAGCTGGTGAGAACATATCCACCTTCCAGATGGGTGATAGACAACGTAAAAAAACAATCATCACAGAGTTGCAGAACGAGCGAGGATAGCAAATTCAAGGCTCCCTGGAGATCGAGCAGCACATGCTCCGATACTTCAAGGACTTGTATGCGGCGGAGGAGACCAGGCAAGTTAGGGAGGCGATGTTTGAAACCGAGAGAGCAGTGCCCGAGAACGACGAAGCTAACGCTGCTCTTGTGGCAGAAATCAGCATCAACGAATTGAAAAATGCCATCCGAACGTCACAAAAACGAAATTCGCCGGGTATCGATGGTCTCGAGAGCTCTACTTCGTCACCAATGAAGCTATGGCGGATGAGCTCCCTTCGGAATTTGCCGATGGCAGTATCGTATTGGTTACTCGATGGAACACCGAGAGCATACCGTCCGATCAGCCTGCTCAACGTCGACTTCAAAATTCTCTCCCGCGTGATGAAGACCCACCTGGAACACATTCTCCGGACACATCGAGTCCTGAGCGACGCGCAAAAATGTGCCAACACCGATCGATCCATCTTGCAAGCCACGCTCTCGCTTAAGGATCGTGTAGCACAGCTAACAGAAAGCAAAAAGGGAAGATGATCTCTTTCGATCTCGACCAAACGTTCGATCGGGTTTCTCACGAGTTCCTGCATCGGACTCTTTTATCTCTGGGTTTCAACCAGGGTTTCGTCGGCTGGCTCTCTTGGGTCGCTGCTGCGTCTTCGCCACGTCTGCTGGTGAATGGGCGCCTTTCACAGCCGTTCCGTATAGAGCGATCCGTACGGCAGGGAGACCCAATGTTGATGTTGCTTTTCGTGCTTTATCTCCATCGCGTCCTTACTCGGGTAGAGCGAGTTTGTGGTGGTGACCTTTGCGTTGCATACGCCGACGACATCACGTTGATTGCAACCTCATCACAAACAATCGACGGTAAATACCGTATCGACCGTGATAAACTGTTCGGCAGTCTTCTGGACATTAGCTACAAACTCTCAGGATCTATCAATTGATACCCACTGTTTTCCATTGTATTGTTAAAGTCCCCAGAATTAGCTATCCACTGGACTAGAGACTTCCCTGATTGCCCAAATGCCATCAACTACGGCTGGCTCCAAGTCCTAAGTGCAGATAGTCGTGTGCATATGCTCGTTATTGCACTTAGTTTGGAGTCACCTATTGTCATTGAGATAAGTCTAATGAACTTTTTCCTACAATTTCAGTACATTTCCAATTTGTTTCGTCAGTTACAAAGAATAAATCATGTTCTCCAGAACCCTCATAAAACTAAAATTGTGACTTGGTATGTGCCGTCCACAAAATCTCAGAAAGTTGGTTCACTGCATCACCACCTAAACTCACTTTTAAATTTTCAGGACTCACCATTCAGGTATACTGGACTTATCCTTAGTGGATTGTTCATCTCGCCGTTGGAAAATTCTAGAATTGCCCAATACAACTTTCCCTTGAAGAGCAAAAATTTACTTTTTGATGGCATCAAAAACAAGCGCTTCATGTGTAAACTAGTAAGAGTTAGATAAACTACCTGCAATTGTGCACTGCACTAACAGTCGAACAAGAACGAACAAAGGTACCAAGAGTGGCACCCCACACACACACACACACTCACCCTCATGCTGACGTTCGGCATCAGTATCCCGACTGAGTTCGGTTTCTGGAACAAATCCAGCGCCATGATGCCCCCGGTTTCGCTCATCGCGTAGCCCACGTACACCCGCCCGTTGGGCATCAGCGCGTTGGCCCGTTGTTTCAACGCGTCCGGCAGCGAACTGCCACCACACCCGACCGTTTTCAGCGTAGGCAGTGCCAGCTGCCGCACCTCACAGTATTGCACAATGTCTGCCAGCATCGGCGGTGGAACGAATGCATTGGTAACTTCATATTTCATCACCAGCTCGCAGGCGTACGCCGGCGAGAAGGGCCGGCTCGTAGTGACCCGTTTGAATCCGTTGAACACGGTCAGCAGCAACATCTGGAAGGCGGATATCCAGTACAGGGAACTGAAGCACAGCATCGTGTTGGAACCCATGTGGCTGATCATGGTGTACGGAGCGATCAGTTGGGCGTGCGTCAAGCAAACGGCCTTCGGTAGACCGGTAGTTCCCGAAGAACACACTACAACGGCCGTCGTTCGGTCCGAATCGCCGATATACGGTGGCCGGTAGAGTTTTTCACCATCATGCGGTTCAAAAAGTCGCATCTGCTTATCCGATCCATCAAGAACCACCACCTGGGCTTCAAACTTGGCAAGCTTGATGGAGCTTTGCACCGTCGACAGGCTCTGCTCGGTACAGAAAACCAATTTCGGTTTCGTGATGCCCATCAGGTGGACAAGATCAGATTCTTGGAACGACGCATCCAACGTATGCACGGGAGCTCCGATGAGGAAACAGCCGAACAGAATCGACGTAACGCACGAACGATTGTCGACGACCATGCACACCATGTCCCCCTTGGAGATCTTGAACGTCTGTGCGAGGTTCAAGGCCGCCCGGATCATTTGCAGCCGCAGCTTGTCGCAGGTGTACTCCTCCCCCGTATCGGCATCGATCTGGATCAGCTTGTCCGGAGTCCGCTCGAGGATGTTCACAATCACCTGCCCGATGCTGGCAGCCGGATTGATGACCGGTGGCTGCCGAGGCCCGAACCAGGTACGCGACGTTGGATCAAAGTGGGACATTTCGCTTGTAACTACCGATTCTGACTAACTGACGGAGTTCCACTCGTCGAAAGCAAAATTTATAACTTCTCCCCGTTTTCTTATCGGCAAAGAACGGTATCTCAAGTGATGGTGCATCGTTCAAGAGGGATTTACCAGGCCAGACATGGCAAATATTTTAGAAGAAATAACTCAGTTGCTTGGGATTACCTACCCTGCGTAGATACGGAGATTATGGCAACCGATGCCTTCGTTCAAGTGTCTTCCGCGTGCCCTCGGGGAATTCATCACGGGTATCGCGTTGTTATGTGGACACGGTAGTAAGGTTGGAAATTTATTCAAAGCGACGCGGCAAAATTGGCGCTACAGGTGGCAGAGGCGCCTGCCAATTGGAATGACATGGAATGGAATGAATTTCGCTCTCGTCGTGGTTCGATGATTTCGGCTGCGCCGTCCAATGTTGAGTTGAAGCCCATTTTTTTTTCACTTTGCATCGATTAGCATGGAGCTGGTGTTTTCTGTTTCTGTTGTTGTCTGAGCGATACATTATGGTTGTTTTTACATTTCACTATTCATTTTGGCACTGTGCAATAAGTGAAATGATAGCGGTTGCATGTTAACTGAGTATGGCAGTAGAAGTGTGATATACGGTATGTTTTAATTTGCAATGAGGATCAGGCTGTTTGATTTATTATACTTGAAGAAGTAGGTAGTTGGGTTCTCGATAAAATTGACGTTTAATTGAAATTGCTTGTACATTTTACACAGTCAGCCAGTCAAGCTCTAAAGTAACATAACGGCCCTAGGCAAGTAGAACAATAACGACGCAATACTTATGGATGCACGCTAACTTGAAAGTACCCATTAATGGTTGAAAAAGACCCATTTTGAAGAAAAGTGGCTTAACTCATTAAATGAGTAAATTTTTTACCCATTAATGAGTATCTGTTACCCATTAATGAGTAATTGTTAATCATTAATGGGTAACAGATACTCATTAATGGGTAAAATTGTTTAATCATTAATGAGTTAAGCCACTTTTCTTCAAAATGGGTCTTTTTTTACTCATTAATGAGTACTTTCAAGTTAGCGTGTGGTACTGTATTCAGTGCCGAATTTAGGATCCGGGGTAACTATGCTTAGGGGGTTCATATTATCTGCTTTCGAAGTTTGAATTTCAAATGCGCGTTCGTATTTTTCGTCCTACCATCTAGATAATTCGACAGTGAAGGCGTAAACGCGATGATCGATTCTCATCGTCGATTTTCTCTTTTGTTAATAACTCGCTAGAATTAACGTTTCTAGGTGCGTTTGCTGTTGCTTTTGATAGCCAATACAACATGTTACAACTCTGCATTGAACAAATTCTAGAAAATTGTTTCGCTTAGTTGTAGCAATGCAAAGAGAAAATCGATGAAGAGAATCGATCATCGCTTATGCGCCCTTATGCATGCTCACTGTGGAATTATCAATTTTACTAAATCGACGTTCAATAGCATTCAATATCAGTTTACAAATATATCATAGGGTTGGAACGATTGTTGTCCTTAACTTGAAAGCAACATTGTTCAATGAGATAAGTGTCAATCAATATTTTTTATAAATATGATAAAATGCTTCCAGTGTTAGAACTTAACAAATTGACAATTTGTCGTTCCAGCGCATCCCGTGCATAATGGTGTCGGATGTCGATGTACTTGGTTCGAGGATTACAGCCGCTGTTCTTTGCCACTCGCAATGGGGCTCTGGTTGTCGCAGTTGATGGTAATTGGGCCGCTTGCTTCAAACTGTTCGGTCAGCCCTGCCACCATGATGCTTCTTGAACAGCGGCAGACAGTGCCATATACTCTGCTTTGCATAGACGAGTGCACGGATGGATTTGAGTTCACTCACTCGACAAAAAGTGACACAACAGCGGGGCCCTGTTTACTAAGGCTGTGAACCATTTGCCGAGTTAAATTTAACTCGTAGTTAAAAGTGACATTTCGAAAGTTATTTCTTATGTTCGAAAATCCCCGTGCTGTCGATCGACCGGTTTTCAAGCCACGGTCGTCAAAATTTAACTTCTTGTCTGTCAGAAATAACCACGCTCGGATAGCAGGGTTAATCGATAACTTTCCATCTGTCAAATTTTTTACCAAAAGTTAAAATAATCCACCAAATGGTTCAGAGCCTAAAAATGAACACATGAATAATATTCGCGTAATATTTGAAACGGGCCTATCAACTTTTGTACACAATACTTGTTAAGCCCTTTTCGTGCGAACCGAATACGCCCACGCAAACTAGCAACACCATCGGGTAGGGGAAATTCTCTCCTTCCCAATAGTGCTCTTAGTTTGCGTGGGCGTACTTCGGTTCTCGTGAAAATGACATAGGAAGTTGTTTGCAAAAGTTGATAGACCCTTTTCAAAAGTTACGCGAGCATTATTCATGTGTTCATTTTTAGTAAACAGGGCCCCGCTGTTGTGTCACTTTTTGTCGAGCGAGTGAACTCAAATCCATCCGTGCACTCGTCTATGTCGATAAGGTTGGCGCTTGCAGCACAGCCGCTGGCTGGTGAACTTCCTGTCGCCCACGTCAGCCGCCCAGTCAGCATCACTGTAGCCGTTGATGTTGTTTTCTCCGTCCTTACGGTACACAAGCTTCAAAGAAGGTAGCGAAACAGGGGTTTTACAGCACTCCAATGCTGCAGTCTGGGGTTTGAAATGTACCGACTCAGTTGATTCACGGCGTACAAGATATCCGGTCGAGTGCACTGAGCAAGGTGCGTCAGGCTTCCTGGTTCGGAATGTTGGCCATCTGTCCTGCTTCCTGATCGGTCTTTAGAGCCATGTCATTCGTTATTACCACCTTTGCTGGTTTGCAGTTTGCCATGTTTAATTTTTCAAGCATCGCCTCTACGTAGACTTTCTGGTCGAGCGCTATCGATTCGTCTGTGCGGGTGATTTGAATTCCGATGCAGTTCTTTGCCTCACCCAGATTCTTCATGCGGAAGTGACCATTAGAACTCTTTCGTCTGCTCGTCCATCAATCGTCGTTCGAAAATATCATAACATCATTAACATATTTTTATTATTTATTTATTGCTACGAATATCATGCGATCGTACTTCGCTTGGGTCAGCCCAAAATCCTTCAACATCTGGTCCAGGTTCTTGTTCCAGACGCGACTGGATTGTTTCACCCCATACGGTGTCTTGTTTAGGTAGCACACCATGGATGGATTCCGCCGATCTACAAAAAGCGCAGGTTGCTGCATGTAGATTTCTGCAATTAAAGGGTGTCCCACATCAAATTGCATCACGGAAAAAACACTGTAGTAAATTACCCATTGGGTATTTTCTCTTGAAAATTTGAGTAGAAGTAGTTTAGAGTGTATTGTTAACACTGTATTTTTATCGCTGTCAGTTTTTCGAAAATTGAAAAAAAATGGCGTCATTCGAAAAGCAACGTTGCGAATTGATTTTGCGCAAGCACCTGGAAAATTCTCAATTCTCTCATCGGGACATCGGAAAACAACTCGGAATCGTGCAGTCAACGAGTCGTGTGATTAAACGTTACTACGAAACTCTGAGCATCGAACGGAAGGAGAATTTCGGTCAGAATGGATGTTCTATTAGTGATCAGGATCACAAGCGTGTCGTGAAAGCGTTTAAGCGGAATCCCAATGCTTCGTTCATGGATGTGGCCAAAAGAGAGCCGAGGACCTGGAGGGACTGCATACGTACAAAGTGAAGAAGGCTCCAAATCGTGACGAACGTCAAAATACGGTGGGAAATTCACGGGTCCGGAAACTGTACACCAAGATGCTGACAAAGCCTCATTGTTTCATCATGGATGATGAGGCTTACGTCGAGGCGGACTTCCGGCATGTTCCGGAGGAAGTTAGGAAGCAGAAACTTTCAAAGTTTGCCAAGAAATACATGATTTGGCAAGCGATCTGCTCGTATGTCCAGATTGTGCTTCGCTACCATCGCGAACAGATATCGCAGCAAACTGTGACGAACAACCAATGTCTCATCATCATCCAGCCTCTTTCGCTGCGAGAACCCCTTGATGGCAAGACGTGCCTTATGTCGGTCAAGGTTTCCTTCGGCATCCAGTTTGGTCTTGAACACCCACTTGCAACGGGTCGCCTTCATATTGTTAGGAAGTAGGTCCATGTTTTGTTGCTTCCACCTTTTCGCATTGTTACCTGTCATTGCTTCTTGATGCGTAACTGGGTCATCGGGGATTGTGAGTCGCTCGTCACTCTGCTGCTGGGAAGTCACACTGGTAAATTGGCTCGGCCTCTCAGGTCCCAGGGATGAACCACTTGCTTCGCCATCGGTATTAGAAATTTGATAAGATGGAGAACCGGCTAAGCCTTCGCTTTCCTTGGCTTCAATTGGACCAGTCCAAGGGGTAACTCACTCTGCCACCTTGTGTTTAACACTCCAAAAACACAGTTCGACACACTCCAAACACACTTCCACCAGAATTTTCTATTAATTCTGGCACCACTTCCATGACTGTTTACATTCGATCAAGCATTCGATTGTTATGTAAACAGTAGTTTTACATCTACGACGAATTCATTCAGAGAAATATGCGAGATGGCTCAGAACGTGGCAGAGAAGGCAGCCATTGGTGGACCTTCTCTCGAAAGCTTGTATGGGAGGTACGCGGATCGACCACATGAGTTTAGTTTCATGGAGGGGAAGATCCTGTGCATTCTGGATCTTGCGGATATTGTGCGAATGGAATTAATCTGTTTTTAAAAGCACGTAAAAAAGAGCGAGTCAGGGCGTGAATGCATCTTGGGTCCGCCGAAGAACAAGACGACGAATTTGATGGTCACAAGAAAAAACTCTGAATGAAGGGCTTTTTCTATGTCAACCAATGCATGCGTTTGAGTAAATCTTCCAGTTACTACCAGCTTTATTAGGCTTCCATATTAAATTTATATTTGTTAGAAAAGTCAACAACGTCTTGCGCTAGGTACGAATTGTTGTGTTTAGAGGCTTTGCAATAAGCCGAGGATGTAGTTTCTTAAATCTTCATCTTGATTAACCCACAAAACGCTACACATGTTATGCTTCGTTGAAATGCCTGGCGGTGGTGGTGGAACGGAAGCCAATCCCGGTGGTACGGCTATCGGCACGTCGCCTTCGATCTTGATATTCACATTGATTGAGCTCTTCTCATTCATCGATACGGTCCATCCCGCGAAGCGCTCGTTTAGCAGATTGTACCTTGTTCTCAACTGTTCGAAGGGTTGGTCCCGGATCGTCAATTTTCAACTTCACAGTGAATCTGAAACAAGCATTTAAACTAGATTTCATGAGTCACGCTTGAATGCCATGCTTAAACGACATAAAGTTTACCTTATTACGTGACGATTGATTCCACATTTGTTGAAGATTTCGTTGATGACGCTTCGGATCTGGTGGCTTTTTAGCTTCATCCTTTAGGTTCACACTACTGGATCAGCTGCATGATGCCTTTCGCGTCTGCATGAGCACTGACACTCATGTATTTGACCTGCCGATTCTCGAACTCCACATTTTTCGCTCCACCAAGAATCTTGTGTTCGACCCAAGGTTCGACCGTTCCCTGGACGCGATAATATTGATATTAGGCACCCATTTCGTCTTTCTCCTGCAGCGAGAGGGCCAATGCCCGTTTCAATTACAAATCTGCACATCTGCATAACAACAAAGGAGCCGCAGGAGGATCTGCCATTATCAGCATTCTGTTATGGTTGAGGATATGGTTGCCAGTAAATATATTTTTTTCGGTTGAAGTTTTGACAGCTCGGTTAACATGATGAAACACCCAGAAACACCTTCCGACACCCAAAAACACACATGAAACACAATAAGCACAGACACAAGGTGGCAGAGTGACTTACCCCCTGGACCAGTCGCATCATTCACAGAAATCGAATGTTCGTCGGTAGCTTCTTCGGGACTCGGGGATAATGATACCGCTTCTTCAACGTTCAGCTTCATGAACGTTGGTTTGCTGCTATTAAATGCCGACGCCGATAGTCTTTCGTGTCCTCATCGAATCCAGCCAAACAGCATTCTTGGGCTTTGGCATCCCACTTACGCCGCTTCTGTGACAGATCTGGCTTCTTGCCGCTCTAGCACTCTTCTGCAGTCCTACCATGCCCGCGAGTCGGCGAACGGTTGATGAGGTACACTGCCGTCGCACATACACCTTGCACGCTCGACGATCGTCCGGTTTGCCCTTTCTGATATCGCCATTTTGTTGTGGAGTGTAGTCGTTCGTTCGCTGATGCCGGATACCAAACTTTTCCAAGTAGGTCTGGAACTTCTTGTTGGTATACTTCAGCCCGTTGTCCGTTCGAATAGTTTTGAATCTCAAACCGGTTTGTCCCTCAGCCATTACATGAAAGCCTTGAAACGTCCTCAAAACTTCGGCCTCGGAGTTCGTTCGTAGGAAATATTTAGGAATCATTCGAAGAGCAAACCCACGTTTTGCCACTTTGCGCACAATGCTCCAGCTTGAAAAGCTCGTTCTTGTGACACCCAGTTGCGACCATGCCGCCGCTTGAATTGATTACTTTGCAGTTAGCGTTGTTGAACGCCATGTAGCCTTTACTCACGATTTTGTTGACGGAGAAACGTCGGACGACGGAATTTGCACTTCTTGCAGCAGCTTCGTCTTTATGGCGTCGCCAGGGATTTTGATTCCGGAATTTTCTAGGGCCATAACCATTGGTCTGTATTCTTTCGGGAGACCACAAAGCAGCAGGACAGCAATCCATTCATCCGAAATGTGTTGAAACCGATTCTGTTGAGTTGGTGAGCCGTGGACATCGACGAACAGCTCATCAAATCGGTTTTCACCAGCTTGTAAAGGAGACCAATCCGCCTAGCTAGGCAATATTTGTTTTGATTCGCTATGAAAATTTGACAGATAAAATGAGGGGTTCGTAGATTTTCCTATGTTTCGAGGGGTGCATCGATTAGCTTGGGACCGAAGGGAGTACCAGAGCTGAGCCAAAAAGTTGAGCTCGTTTCCTCGGGACCTTCTGGTCTTAGAGTTACCTCTATGGTATTACTAACCTATCTGGATACTGGAACATGTTGCTCCCTGGCCCGGGAAATCGCTTCATCGATGGAGCACAGACATCGGTCGATGTCGTCGGTCGTTTCCGGGTGGACGTCATAGTCGATACTGGTGTCAACTGCGATGGTAGTTTCGTCGCGATGCTTGGAACTTGTTGACTGAGGAACCCACTTCAGCTACCACCGGATAGTGGTCCGAGCTGAGTTCCTGATACACGACAGGTTGCGAGATGTTGCCCATGCTGCTGATGTAGATATCGATGGTGGCGTGAGCTTCGAACCTACTCAACCGGGTGGGAGTGTCCAGACTCCAGACTCAAGATGTTTTACTGCGCTTCCTGCAGTCAGCTTGATGATATCTCGTCGAAGGTCTGCTGCCGACCCATCCCTGTTGTTGACTTGTCTGGGGCAGTAAGCCGCAATGATGGTGATGGGGCCAAGCGATGTGCCAACTTCAACCCCGATGGCTTCGATAATTTTGAGTTAGAAGTTCAGCAGCAGGTGGCAGTTGATGTCACGCCTCACAGCAACGGCTACTCCTCCTTCTCTTGTACTGATTCTGTCGAGTCTCAGGAGCTGAAAGTCCGATAGGTAGATGGCTTTAGATGGGTTTCGGTGATGATGGCAATGTCGATTTCCTTGGCGTTAAGGAAGTCAAGCAATTTGATATTCTTGTACTTCAGCGAACAAGCATTCCAATTTGCAATCTTTATAACTTCACGGTCCATACTTAGTAACAAGGTGTGCACTTTGGAGTCTGAATATCAGGAATCACCCAGCGCACGCAGTGATATCAATATAGCCAGACTCCAAAGTGCACACAAGGGACAGGGCAGCATGAAGCCGGGTGCACGACGTTTGGCATACGGTCGTTAGGCATACGGACGTTAGGCATAATGTACGATAGGCATAATGGACGTTGGGCATAAAGGACGTTAGGCATAATGGACGTTAGGCATAATCTACCGGATGAATTCCAGAAGGATGATAATGTAGACCGTCTATTGATTGCTGACTTCGGTGACAATAATGAAAGAGCCTTAATTTTTGGAACTCATGAACGACGTCTTGGACAGGCAAAGTATTGGGTTACAGATGGTACGTTTGCCACAGTTCCTTGTTTGTTTCGGCAACTCGTCACTGTTCATGGAAGTATCGCTCCCTCACATCAGCAGACGGTTCCGCTAGTTTTCATTCTGATGACAACAAAATCAGAATCGTTGTATCGAAAAGTATGGCAGGTAATCCTGGAAGCAGCAGGTATGTTTTTTTGTTATTGAATGAAAAACCACAGAATTAACCATTCTTGATTTCATGAGCTGTTCTTTGGCATCATATTTTATTCAACCTTGGCTGTTTTTTTGTTGTTGAATGAAAAATCACAGAATTCACCATTCTTTATTTCATGAGCTGTTCTTTGAGGAAAACCTTTTCTTCTTTGACTTTTGCAATATGTGTGTAAGAATATATTACAACAAATGTGTGATTTTTTTATTTCTAGATGCGATTGATTTCAAGATATAGTTCAAAACTAAGCTGAGTTTTCATTGTAAGATTACTTAACCACTATCGCTACTAATCATGGATCTAAGTAAATATGTAGATACGTCACTTATGATATGATAAATAATGGATTCCAAACTGTGCTTATTAAATAAACTATGTTTGTTTAACTTGTATCATTTTTTATTCAACGCTAAGCCTAATTTAAGCATTGTTTACAGGTTTACAGGTTAAGCAGGTTTCTAGAGTTGCACAGCAGCAAGGTATTTTATGCCTAACGTCCATTATGCCTAACGTATATTATGCCTAACGTCCATTATGCCTAATGACTTCATGCCTAACGTCCATTATGCCTAACGTCCGTATGCCGAACGTCCGTATGCCTAACGTATTTATGCCTAATGGGGTACACTCGCATGAAGCCGTTTAGATCTTCTTCTTCTTTATTCCTTTATTCAACGTCGGCCTCAATCTAGTGCCAATCACCGACGGACATCGATTGCCATCCATTGCACAGTGGTCCAGAATGCATATTTAGGTGGAATGATATGTTTTGAGCCTGAAATTGAAACTTTAGACTAAAAGTCTCTTCTACAAAGTTGTTCCTTATAGTTGGGCCCTCATTTTTATGACAATGAATTCAAATGCCGTAAAAAAACTTTTTTTTTGTTTGCCCCAACCAGAGATATTAACATTTGAAAAGTGCATATTTTTAGTATAAAAACGTCAATAACTCTTGATCGGCGAAAGATATTGACAAGCTTTGCGCCTTCTTAAGATCTAAAAGTTATCTCAAGACACATTTGCTGAAAAATTTGAAATAAGAAAACTAGAGCAAAAAAACTGTTTTTTTTTTAAGAGCCACCCTAACTCAATTCAAGAAAATAGCTCTAAATCGGCCAATTTAAGAGATACAATAAAGTTATTTTCAACAAAGTTGCTTGAAATTAGCTCAGCTATAACTTTGCCGAAAAATGTATACCTTAATTGATTCAAAAAAAAAAGTTAGATTTTTGATTTTAATGATAATAGGAACCACCATAGAATTCATTGTCATAAAAATGAGGGCCTAACTATAAGGAACAACTTTGTAGGAGAGACTTTTAGTCTAAAGTTTCAATTTCAGGCTCAAAACATATCATTCCACCTAAATCTGCATTCTGGACCACTGTGCATGGACGGCAATCGAATGTGCAGGAAGGCAGCTTCCACACCTGCGTAGGATATCGCACCCATTCAACATACATGGGCCGGGACCAACGGCTTTACTTCCCTTCCGAAGGAAGACGTGACCAGAGATTTTTATGCTTCAGAAAAATCCCACAGACCTCGGCTGGGTTGAACCCAGACCCATTATTGGGGTGTTAGAAAGCAGTCACGCTTACCACTACACCACCGGCGCCGGCGCCGTTTAGATCGGGTCTTGCAGGTGCGCAGGATGATGATGACCTCTGCCACGAGTGTCACAAGTTCCTCCGAGATAAATGGGGAATCGTCGACGGACTCACCTGACACAGCACTGGCATACGATAAACCAGGGGCAGTGGAGGGACCTTGGTTCGACTGGGTCGCTGCAGCAGTGAGGCCGAGCCGAAAGTCGGGAAGGAAGACGTTCAGCTCGGGCTTCTAGTGAGTTTCGATGATGACGGCTATGTCGAGGTGCCGTTCGTTGAGAAAGTCAACAAACTCGATGGTTTTGCTCTTCAAGGAGCAAGCATTCCAATTTACGATCTTGGTAGTTTCACGGTCCATACTTAGTGACAAAGGACAGGGCAGCATGTAGCTGTTCAGATCGAGTCTTGCAGGTGCGCATGATGATGATGACCTCGGCCACGAGCGTCACAAGTTCCTCCGAGGTGAACGGAGAATCGTCGACAGGTTCACCTGAGATAGCAGCAGCGTATGATAAACCAGGGGCGGTGGATGAACCTGGAATCGGCTGGGCCGCAGCAGCAGTGAGACGATGCTGAACTGTCCGACTGTTGGGAACCATTTGGATACTCGCAGGATTGGCTTGTTGGTTGTTGAGCAGAAGCGGGGCTAGGTTCGGAACATGTCGACAGGGCTGGAGAGCTGGGTACTGGACTTCCGTGAGTACAGGAGGCGAACGATGATTACGGAGGCGACCGACCTGGTTGTTGATTGTAGCTTTCCGACGGATATTAATGAACTCCACTCGCTTGGGACATCCGCGATTGGAGGCTTGATGGTTTTCACCGCAGTTAACACACGTTGGCTCTATGTCATCAACTTGCTCACAGGACGCAGTTGAGTGAGTACCAGCACACTTGCCGCAGTTTTTGGTGCAATGTTGGGGTTTGTAATGCTCCCAACTGATGATGACCTGAAATATGTCCCGGATTTTGGATCTCAGAGCCGCAAGACTGGTGGATTCCTTCGCGAAATGCACCAGGAACAACTGATCACGGAAGCTGGTATTGTTGATGGAACGGCGGTTCATCTGGAACACGGCCTCAGGTTGGAGCCCAAGCCGCTCCAGCTCGGACTTCACCGCAGTCGCCTCGAACGACGGTAATCCACGCAAAACCACATTCAGTGGCTTGCTCGATGGCAGATCATGCGTGTTGTTGACCTTCAGGAAACATCCTATTTGTTTGTACTCCTCCAGGCTGGAGCACATGATTTTGGTACCGATGCTGCAAAGCTTGAAGCGAGGCAGCAGCTTATGTTTTGCCAGTTTGGCACCCAGCTTGGCAACATCCTTCACCGGCGTGAAAAGCGGGGGAATCCGCTCTCTTGCAATGGGAACGGCGTCACCATCGCCATTTTCTTCCGGGAGTACTGCATACTGGTTGGCTTGCAGTACTCGTTTACCGGCGTCATCCTGCGACGCGTTGGGCTTGATTAGCACCTTCTTTGAAGGGCCTGCTGCTGACTCATTGGCACGTTTACGCACCATTTGTTTCGTGTTTGCAAGTTCAAGTAAACTTGCCAGAACGCGAGAAGGTGGCGACAATTCCACGGTGCAACGCGACAGCACAAAACGAAACAAAATCGAATCGAGAACTCGAGGGAAAATACGGACTGAACAGCTCGACAGTCGAGCAAAGAATGGCCCAGCCTGCTCTAGCATGGTCTTGCTTTGTAGCTTTGCCTTTACCGCTGACTGAGCTAAGGGAGGCGCCTCCCCCTAGAAATAATTAAATTGAATCGCCCAAATTTTACCGAACAGTTCCGAAATTTCCGAATTCGGCGATAATTGTAATAAGTGACTTTAGTGACTTAAAAAAAGAAAGGCTTGAAAAAAGTGACCAAGTTACAAAAGAGTGATTCACTACCAGCCCTCTAATTTTGAAAACGAACAAAAGAAGGAACTTTTTAAGCGAAAAATACTGACTCCAATAAACCTTTAAAACTTAAGACAAAAGCACTAGGACTTTTGTCTTGCTAAATTTTCATCCTGGACCACATGAGTCATGATACCACTTGTGAGCTAAACACAGTTGGCGCATTTTAACGCCACGGCTCCATCCGCAGGACAGTCAGAAGTGGCATGTTCGTGAGCGCAGTTGCTGCAGCGTGGCTTGATGTTGCAGTTGCGAGTGCCGTGTCCAAAGTTCAGACATCGTTGGCACTGGGTCACATCGCGATGGCCTCCACGGCATGGTTCCCATCGTACGATGATGGAGTACATTGAGCGGATAGCCTGCAGCGCATTCAGCGTCACCGTTCCCTTCTGGAAGTGCACCAGGAAAAGACAATCCGGGTACGTGTTCACTGTGGAAACTAGATATTTACTCTGGGTGAGAATCACCCAGCCCGCAACGGTAGTCACACGTCTCGCCTGCCCGATGGCCTTCCATGGAAAGAGGACGAATGCAGTACTCGCATGTTGAGGTGTTGCGCAGCCGCGAGAGGATGAACGTGTTCATCCACCTGACAGTTTACCGAGGGATACGTCTATTAACGTCTCTTTAAACTGTTCCCCTACGAAGTTTACCGAGGGGTTCAACCATAGATGTTATACAATGACGAATAGTAATCCATTCAGTCATTTACGCACCTCACATTCACGTTTTCGTCTCTCCTCGTCATCCGAAAGACAGCGGTTGGGGTCAGCTTGTACCGGTCCTTGAGTTCTTCTTCGATCGCCTTGGGGTCAACATTCGGTAGACCTCTGATGACTACCTTGAAGGGCGTCGTGCGTGAAGTATTCCGCATTGGAATCCATCAGAAATTTGACGGCGATTTCGTATTCCGCTTTCGTCCGGAGCATCACCTTAGTGCCGATCTTGCTGATCTTGTACTCAGTTGCGATGCCCAGCGATGCGAAATCGCCAATGAGCGTCTTGAGAGGCACTACCTTCACCACCAGAATTCTCGGTTTCGACGGCGTCGCCGAAATCACCGATGTCGCTGGCGTTCGTCGCGGTAACATCGTCGCGTCTGCTCGTACCATCGGACTGTCCTTGATTCTTCTTCCTCTTTTTCATCCGCTTCACCGGGACTGGGTTGGTATTCCCAACATCGGTGGGAAGAGTAGCGTACCTATTCGAAATAGGTACACTCAAACTACTCTCATCACTGTTCTTCTTTTCCGTTCTCTCACGGAGCCTGCTCCGCTGCTCCCCATCACACGAAGCGACCGACACTACGCGATTAAACCAACAATCAATACGAAACTAACGATTTTAAATTGGCTGACTACTTGACTAGCCTATTGGTCCCAAGCAAACGATTAACGTACCCCATTCTAGTCGAAATTCTAGTACTACGCAATGTTTGTTTTGATTCGCTATGAAGGTTTGACAGATAAAATGAGGGGTTATTGGTTTTACCTTAGTTTCGAGGGGTGAATCGATTAGCTTGG
This sequence comes from Ochlerotatus camptorhynchus, assembly GCF_037179485.1. NCBI lineage: Eukaryota > Metazoa > Arthropoda > Insecta > Diptera > Culicidae > Ochlerotatus > Ochlerotatus camptorhynchus. The sequence goes on from NW_027040615.1 coordinate 252,461, forward strand.
GACCGAAGAGAGTACCAGAGCTGAGTGAAAAAGTTGAGCACGTAATTTCGGGACCTTCTAGTCTTAGAGTTACCTCTATGATTAAACTGCGAATGTTTGGAACAAACTAGGAACTTTCGAACAACTCGATAGAGCGAGCAAAAACCGAACTGTTCTGCTTGACATTCAAGCAGAGAAGCAGTTCTTGCTTTGTGGCTGTGCCTTTACCGCCGACTGAGCTAAGGGATACCCCTCCCCCTAGAAATAATTAAATTGAATCGCCCAAATTCTACCGAACAGTTCTTTTGTTGAGATTTCGGTAAAAATTTCCGAACTCGGCGATAATTTTTTAGAGGGTACAAACTGTAAGAAGAATAATAAATCTTGAAATAAATTCACGCTAAAAAAGTTGATTACAACAAAAAGTGACCAAGTTACTAATGTTACCGCGAAGCAATTAATTTAAAACCAAAGCCATAAGATAACCACATAGTTGCATCTCGTTTGCATAGCCCTAGCTGACGTTGATACCAAGGCCAAGAATATGAAATGAAAAGTAGGGCAAAAGGAGCGAGAGCTCGTTTTACATAATCTAACTGCAGTATTTACTTAGGAATGTTTCTGCGTTCAAGTGGGATAAACACGCCCACGCATGGCATGCTTGCGCATCTAGGTTAAGTTTGGCTTTCCCTCTCTGTTTATCCTTAACGAAGGATATAATTATAATGTTTAAACGTTACAAATGTCACATTCTTATTTGTAGAGCCATATCAGATCTGAGTTACAAAAATAAATAAACTTACAAGATATCTGAGAAATCCCAGATCTGAGAGGGCATAGTATATAAGGTCTAAACAACACAAATTTACCCTTTCAAGGGCAATCGGAATCCTAGCTAATTAGAATAGGTAAATTAGGTTAAAGTTCGGTATTGAAAGGGATATGTTAAACCCTGGACAAATCATGTAAAAGTTTTACATAATTATAAGTAAAATTAAGTTTCGTAGGTTACTCCAGATTCTTCTCTGTTTTGAATCTGAAAGAACTTTCGGCCTAGAAGTGAAAATTTATCTCCTTACCCGGAGAAAAAAGTAGCTCCTAGAAGAACTCTTGACTTGGAAGTGAAAACTTCTCTCCTTAACCGGAGAAGAAAGTAGCTTTTGGCGGCGACAACTAAAGAGTGATTCACTACCAGCCCTGTAATTTTAAAAACGAACAAAAGAAGGAGCTTTTTAAGCGAAAAAGACTGACTCCAATAAACCTTTAAAACTTAAGACAAAAGCACTAGGACTTTTGTCTTGCTAAATTTTCATCCTGGATCACATGAGTCATGGCATCACTTGTGAGCTATGTAATTAACACCTGTTCAACTATCAAGTGGTCTTATCCACCAACAATCTCTTTGAATAGCAATAAATTCATTTCGATTAAGTTTTTCAATTGCTAGTAAAATACCAGCTCTTATCATCGAGATGTCAGGTCGTTCATGTAATGATATAAGGAGCTGTTCGGTACAAAGAGGTAACTGCCAATAATACCGGCAACTACAATGATGATGATGTCGATTAGTAACGATGGTAGTGCATATATAAAGTAGAAAAATGGCCGATTAATATGATGACTGACTGGCGGATGGCATTGCAGGCTTTGGCTTGGGTGCGATTATGCTGTGCACGCGCTCGCACGATCGCTGTCAGCTTGGCAATCACGATTTAAGGCGCACATTTCAGTAAGTTTTCGTTGTGTGCGGCTTTGCCACTCCGGGGGAAGAAGAGATGCCGTCTCGGATGTGCAACGGGCGTGGATAATTTGATTTGCTGCTATGAGCTACCGGTTGCAGGCGGTCGGAATGCCGAAAGGAAAAAAAAAGCATATTTTAAATGAAGAAGCTCCCCGCGCGCGGTAGGACTCGGTTTGTTGAACTATACAGCTATTTTTCGGTACGTTCGGTCGCATGGTAATCGAGCGCGGATTTCAACTCCACTGCAAGGGGAATTCATTTCTTATGGCCGAAACATGTCGGGAATTTTCGATGCAGTCAAAAGGGAAACCAAAACAACGTTGTTTCACAACAAATATGCACTTGTAGAATCGATTGTTACAAGGCTGAAAAAAAAACGATCAATGTGCAAACATGTGTAGTACAAGAAAGCTACAAAATTGCCAATCCAATAAAATGCGTTGATGCGTCGCTGCACACCCAATCCGGTCCGTAAGATGCCGCGTTTTTGTGAATGCAATTTGACTTATTTTTCAGACAGGGGCTCAACCGATGATTTGTTCCTAACATCATTAAGTTAAACCGCCCAAGTCTGTGACGCAAGTTGCAACATAACTGAATTGCGTTTTTACAAACGCAGTTTGATGCGAAATCCCATGTCGGTTTGAAATTGATTGTTAGCCTAGGTTAGGGTTTTGGTTGGTCGGTTGCTGGCAGTCTTTCCACCAAACTAACGAGCCCATAGCTGAGAGGTACTAACAAAGTTCATTCTGTTTTGCTTATTTTTGTTTCCAGCAAAATGAGTACCTCATTTAAAATAGCTATACTCATCCGTCATGGTACGCACGTTCTTTGTTGTGACACCGAACCAGCGAACGCGACGACGATCCACGAATACTTCTCCACTGGAAACGCGCATCGGATTTTTTTGCACAAAGGTTAGGTTAGTAACCATTTCAACAGAACCGCGCAGCAGCACAGGCGCACATTTTTTTATATATGTGTGTTACATTTTAATGTTATTGTTGTTGCGTTACTTTATACAACTACCACGTGCCTATTAGGTGGAATCAACGGACCGTGATTCCATTATAACCATATGTGCAGGGAAAGGTACGATGCTGAACATTTTGGCGTCGTCGTTTGTCGTTACTGTCGGGGTCATCTGTTTGGTTTGGAGAGTAGCTGGATACGAATTTCCATGCTACAGATTTAAACGGCTCTTTGTGAAGCTTTGTTCAATCAGGTGGTTACTTCTCGAAATGACGCATTTGGTTTGATAAAACAAAATCAGCAACAGAGTAAGGTGGGGCAAAAGTTCGTTTTGATGTTTTCGAATCCTGTTCAAAATAAGACAAATCGATGAAATTCATACCGATTTCTTGTGACTAAAATTCATAAGTAGTTCTTATGGAATTCTAACGTTCTTTTGCCTCAGTATAGAAAGCATGTTTCGAGTTGATAAACTATAACAGCGGTTCTTAATCAATGGTTCTTGATGCACCGTTATGTTATGTTATGTTATAATAATCAAATTTGTGCTCCAATAACAACCTTTTGGCTTGGCAAACTTTCATCCACATAACAAAACAAAATAGAAATAGAAACATTGAACATTTTTTATACTATTTCAAGCATAAGTATGAGCCGAGAATGCAACTCCTTTATTGCCAGATCAGCTGTAATTACACAGAGAACAAATAGACGTTACTTGGGACTAGCAATCATCCTCCATGTGTAAATGCTGGTGAACTAAAACTAGGCAATACCAGCGCCAACCACCAATGCTGGTCAACAAAGGAATGGGTAGGAATATGATGACATAATACTTGCTTTAATGAAGTATGTTCCAGTTTAATGATGTGAATTTTAGGCGCCGACTGAAAACAAGAACTACCGTACTCTAAGATCTTCCGGATGAGCTCCCCACCACGTTCCGGTAACTGTTCGGAGAAAATTAATCCTTTGTTGGCATTTCCGCTTCAGATACTCAATGTGGGATCTCCAGGTGCATTTGGAATCGAAATAGACCAAAAGATATTTGAAGGACATAGAATGAGTGATCGGTTGACCCAAAAGTTGAAGCTTCGGTTGTGCTGGGCTATGCTTCCAAGAAAAAAAATGACCAACTCAGTTTTCTTCGTGGAGAATTCGATACCTTGCTGAGAATAGGCTAAGGTATCCTGTAATACTCCTTGCAGCTCGATCCCTTTGGGCCCTGTGACAGACACTAGGCCGTCATCAGCAAGTTGTCTCAATTTGCATTTGTCACTTAGACAATTATCAATTTCTCTGACGTAGAAATTATACAAAAGGGGACTTAAACATGAGCCCTGGGGGAGACCCATCCCAAGTAACAATTATGGTTTTATGAGGGTTCTGTAGACCATGATTTAGACTTGTAGAATGCTTTTAAACCACGATAAAACTAGCAATGTTACTTGGGATGTGGCTAATCGTGGAGCTGTAGAGTTTTCATGAGAAAAGCTCATATGTTTCTCTGACTAAAAAGTTATTAATTAATGGAGAAAGGCGACAAGCGTGGAGTTTGTCTGAAAGGACTTCAACTGATACTGAATCAAAAGCCCCTTGATATCCAAGAACACAGAAGCCATTTACTCTTTTTTTTGCAAAAGCCAACTGAGTTTCTGTGCACGCAGAAAAATTGATTTTTGTTTCAGGGCCTAATGTATTTTGTTATTGATTCAAACATATTGTATCACTATTTCAACAACACATATTTTTGAATCAACAAAATGGTTTTTAGAATCAACAAACAAATTATTGACTCTACAACCGGTTTGTTGATTCAAAAATATTTCTCTTTGAATTAACTGAATAATATAGGGGAAATGTTGGCTTCGGCAATACCTTAACCTATTATCGTCAGGGGGGTAAACAAAGTCCTAAAGCACTCAAATTTGGTCAATAGTTGCTCTGAAACACAATGTATCCACATACCAAAATTGAGCTCTCATGGACGTTGTTTACCCCCCTGACGATAATAGGTTAAGGTATTGCCGAAGCCAACTTTTCCCCTATTTGAATCAATACCTAAAATATATTAGGCCCTGAGCCAAAAATATATCCATTTGAATTTAAAAATTATTTCTCTACGTGTGGAAAACAACGCGACACAGTCGTTGGCTCTACGGAAACCAAATTGAGTATCTGAGAGTAGGTGGTTCGTCTCAACCCATTTGTCCAGGCGAAAAAGGATCATTTTCTCCCAACAATTTTTATATGCACGACGGGTCGGTACAAGTTGCAATCTGACGCGGGTTTGCCAGGCTTTTTGATGGCTGCAACTCTCACCCGCCTGGAATCATCCGGAACAATATTGAGCTCCAGGAACTGACCAAACAAGTCCAACACGCGCCTCTCAGCGACGTCTGGGAGGTTCTTCAACAAGTTGAACTTGATCCTATCAGCCCCCGGAGCCGAATTGCCACACGAAAGGAGCACGAGTGAGAGCCCCAGCATTGAAAAAAGGCTAGCTGATATCGTCTACCGAATTCGTCGTTTCGCGAGGAATCATCCGGGCCGGCACGCAATCAGGACACACTTTTCGCGCGAACTTGAGAATCCAACGATCCGAGTACTCCTCGCTCTCGTTGTTTGAAGACCGGTTACGCATCCTTCGCGCCGCGTTCCACAGCGTATTCATCTACGGTTCCCGCGATAATCCATCCACGAATTGCCGCCAGTATCCGCGTTTCTTGGCTTTGATGAGGCTCTTGAGTTCACGTTCAAGAGCCGAGTACGCTTCGAAATGCATGGGTGTTCCACGTTTCCGGAAAAGCTTAAACGCGTCGGACTTTTTTCGATAAACCTCAGTGCATTGTCGGTCCACCAAGGGGAATGAGGTTTCCTACGAAAAGACGTTCCTGGAACCGATCGAGTTTGAGCTTGAAGCGCGCTGTCCAAGATCAGATTGGAGAGGAAGTTATATTCCTCCAACGGTGGAAGCCCTTCTACCGACGTTAGGGCATCTTCTATCGCATTCTTGAACTTTGCTCAATCGATATTACGGGTAAGATTGTACGCGACGTTAACGGGTTCCGACTAAAACTACTACGGGTTGCTACTGAAACTTACATCAGCAAGTGATCACAACCGTGGTGATCTTGGATCACATTCCACGAGCAAACCAATGATAATGAATTATGTGGACCGTACACGATTGCTTTTATGACAATAATCGTATTGTCACTACATTTTATATTGACGTCAATACATCGGTATTGACAATATTTCTGTATTCACATCATCAATATTATTGTCAATACTTGTAAGTATTGACAATATTTCTTACCGTGTGGGGTTCGCTTTAGAGCAAAGGGTGAGGTCTAATCTACTTACATTCGACGATGGGCCAGTCAAACGTGTTACTTATCCATTGTTAAGAATTCTCGCGTCACTTTTCAAAAGGTCCTAAGTAACAAATGTAAACAAATCGAGTTAAGCGATACAAACTATTGCTCTTCTATCATTGTACTGCCGTTCTACGCATATCTGTCCCATGCTACTTTTGGGCGTTTTTCACTTTTGTCCATGAAACAGTTCTTTTTAAGGTAGACGTTGGATTGAAAATAGAAAAACATATTTTTTTTTTCTGGGTTTGTATAAAACCAACTTCCAAGCCTAATTGTCCCATGTTGAAATTCTACGCATAACTGTCCCACAAATAATTTCTCGACTGAATTTATTATTAACGCATCGATTTGTGTACACAAATTATTGAAACAGGATTTATACAAGCAAAAGAAACAGTATGAACCATTTTAGGAAGTGGCGGTTTTTATTTAATGTTGATAAATATTAAGAAAAACGGGATTTCATATTAAAATGCAAGTTTCTAATTTCAAACAATGCAATATAAAACACTAACGTAGACACTCGCCACCCCCACACTCCCCGTATAGTGCCTGCTAGAGAGGGTCTAGTATAAAAGAGGAGCGGATTCAAAGCAACACTGCCAATGCAATCCAGATAGGCGCTGCTTGATTGACTCTGGCTTTGACCGTTCGTTTGGCTCAAAACCAGCTAGTCCGCTCCTCTCTTATACTAGACCCTCTTGGAATTGGAGTGACGTGTAGTGACCGGAAACCCATGTCTGACGCCATTTTGAATTCAATATGGCAGCCTTCGGTTAGAGAAAAAATGTAAATTCTGCCAAAAAGCCCTCAATATGGGTATTTTTAAAATCTGGGTGACATGAAGGGCCCTGAATCCCATGTATGACACCATTTTGAATTCAATATGGCGGCTTCCGGCTGGAGAAAAACTGGGAAATACTGCCAAATTGCCCACAATATTAGTATTTTTGGAGTCGGGGTGACGTGTGGGGACCGAAAAACCATGTCTGATGTCTTTCTGAAATTCAATATGGCGGCTTCCGGTAAGAGAAAAACTGGGAAATACTGCCAAATTACCCACAATATTGGTATTTTTGGAAATTTGGTGACGTGTTGTACCGGAAATAGATGTCTGACGCCTCTTTGAAATTCAAGATGGCGGCTGCCGGTTGGATAAAAACTTGTAAATCCTGTTAAATAAAGGGTGTCCACGATGAAATTGCCACACACAAAATTGATTCGCAAAATTCGAGTTTTCATCCGATTGCCATCAAATTTTCAGGGATTGAGAAATAACTATTAAACTTCATTTTACCATTTTACTCGTATTTTATTTACAGTCCATACGCAAATGCCCGCACCTTGGCCTTAACCCCGGCCATAAGATTCTGCACAACCTGTGAATCAACCGTTTTTTGCATGTAAACCCATACTTTCTTCAGTTCCTCGACTGTCTTCACTACCTTAGGCCGTTTAAGAAGGAGCTGCTTCATAATCGCCCAGTACTTCTCGATGGGGCGGAGCTCCGGAGTGTTGGGAGGGTTGAACATTTTCGGCACGAAATTGACCTTATTGTCCGCATACCACTTCAGCAAGTCCTTGGAGTAGTGGCATGAGGCCAAATCCGGCCAGAAGATTGTTGGGACGTTGTGGGCCTTCAGGAGAGGAAGCAGCCGCTTCTGGAGGTACTCTTTTATGTACACCTGTCCGTTCATCGTGTCCTGGGTCACGAAAGGTGCACTCCGCTTCCCGCACGTGCAGATGGCTTGCCAAACCAGGAATTTCTTCGCAAATTTGGACATCTTCTGAGTGCGGACATGCTCCGGAACGCTGAACTTATCCTTGGCCGTGAAAAACAGGTTGCCGGGGATCTGTTTGAAGTCGGCCTTCACATATGTTTCGTCGTCCATGATGCAGCATTCAACTTTCGTCAGCATGTTGAGGTACAACTTCCAGGCACGGGTTTTGGCGGACTTGTTCTGCTTCTCGTCGAGATTAGGGGCCTTTTGTACCTTGAACGTTCGAAGCCCAGCCTTAGTTTTGGCCTTCTGGACAAAACTTCGGCTTAGGTGCAGCTTCTTAGCCACATCCCTAACGGAGGCGTTCGGATTTCGGTTGAAGGCCCCAACTACGCGGTTGTGATTTTTGGTGTTGTACGGAATACTTTTTCCTTCACTTCTGGGCTTCCGATCGGTGGTCAACCGTTCCTCGAACCGCTTAATCACACGCGACACCGTGGAATTCGCGATTCCCAACGTTTTAGCGATGGAACAATGCGAGAGATCCTTGTTCTCGTGATGAATACGCAAGATTTTATCACGCACGAGCTGCTCTTTCGACTCCTTTTCCGCGAGTTTTGATCACAGGACTTTAAAACTTGCAGGATGTAAATAATGCACTATGAACTAAATCCACCCAAATTTTCATTAAATTCTACCCAACGGTTAAAAAGTTAGAGCAATTTCATAGTGTGGCAATTTCATCGTGGACACCCTTTACCCCTCAATGTGGGTATTTTTGGAATCCGGGTGACGTGTAGGGACCGGAAAAAACATGTCTGATGTCTTTCTGACATTCAAAATGGTGGCTTCCGGTTGGTGAACTATAAAACTTGGAAATTCTGTCAAATACCCCACTATATAGGTATTTTAGGAGTTGGGCAGACGTGTGAGAACCGTTTTGAAATTCAAGATGGCAGCTTCCGGTTGTAGAAAACCCTGAAAATTTTGTCAAATACTCTACAATATGGGTATTTTTGGAATCGGGGTGACGTGTAGAGTCCGTAAATTCATATCGGACGCCTTTTTGAAATGCAAATGGCAGTTTCCAGGTAGAGGAAAATATAAAAATGCTGTCAAATATCCCCCAATATGATTATTTTTGGAATCGTCTTGATGTGTAGAGACCGGAAATTCATGTCTGAGGCTATGTTGAAATCCATGATGGTGGATTTCGGTAGAAGAAAAACTTGGAAACACTGTCAAATACACCACAATATGGGTGTTTTTGGAACCAAGGTGACGTGTAGAGCCCGGAAAGCAATGTCTGACGCCTTTTTGAAATCCAATTTGGTGGCTTCCGAATACAGAAAAATAGAAAAATACGGATGGGTTTTCCGTCCTTACACGTCACTCCGATTCCAAAAATACCCATATTTACCTCTCAATTGGACAGAATTCCCAAGTTTTTCTCAAACAGAAACCACCATATTGAATTCAAAATGTCTCTACACATCACCACAAGTAAAAATACCCATATTGAGGGGTATGTGATATTATTTTTCAATTTTTCTGTTATGGAATTTCAAAAAAGGCGTGAGACATCAATTTCCGGTCCCAACACGTCACAGATTCCTGAAATACTCATAAGGCGGTGTATTTGACAGAATATCCCAGTTTTTATTTAAGCGGAAGCCGCCATCTTGGATATCAAAATGGCGCCGGGCTTGGATTTCCGGTCGATATACGGCACCCCGTTTCCAAAAATACCCATAGTAAGGGGTATTTGACAGAATTTCCAAGTTTTCTCCAACCGGAAGCCGCCATATTGAATTTCAAAACGGCCTCAGACATCGATGTCCGGTCCCTACACGTTACCAAGATTCCAAAAATACCCATATTGTGGCTAATTTGGCAGTATATCCCAGTTTTTCTCTAACCGGAATTCGCCATATTGAATTTAAAAATGGCGTTAGACAAGGTTTTTGGTCCCTACACGTCACCACGATTCTAAAAATACCCATATTGAGGGGAATTGGCAGAATTTCCCAGTTTTTCTCTAAACGCAAGCCGCCATATGTAATTAATATGGCGTCAGACATGGGTTTCCGGTCCCTACACGTCACCTTGATTCCTTGATACCCATATTGTGGATAATTTTACAGTATTTCCTAGTTTTTCTCCAACTGGAAGCCGCCATATTGAATTCAAAATGGTGTCAGACATGGGTTTCAAGTCTCTACACGTTACCATGATTCTAAAAATACATGGGTTTCAAGTCCCTACACGTTACCATGATTCCAAAAATACCCATATTGTGAGGTATTTGACAGAATTTTCAAGTTTTTCTTTAGCCGGAAGCCGCTATCTTGAATTTCAAAACGGCCTTTTATATCGATTTCCGGTTCCTACACGTCATCAAGACTCCAAAAATACCCATATTGTGGGTAATTTGGCAGTTTTTTCTAACCGGAAGTCGCCATATTGAATTTCAAAAAGGCCTCAGACATCGATTTACGGTCCTTACACGTCACCCCGACTCTAAAAGTACGAATATTGTGGGATATTTGACAAAAATTCTGAGTTTTTCTCCAACCGGAAGCCATATAGGATTTGAAAAAGGCGTCAGACATGGTTTTCCTGTCCCTACACGTCACCAAGATTTAAAAAAAATTATTTGGCAGTATTTCCCTAACCGGAAGCCGCCATCTTAAATTTCAAAAGGGCCCTAGACATCGATGTCCGGTCCGTGCACGTCACCCCGATACCAAAAATACCCATATTGTGGGGTATTTGATAATATTTCCAAAAAACTTTTTTATAAAATAAATTCCAAGTAATGAGTTTTTGTTACGTCTGGTTATATTTACGAACCGCCGCGCCGGTTTGGTTCGTAAATGGAGGTTCCAGTATAATAATAAAAAAAAACACTATCGGAAAAAAAAATTTCGCTCGCAATCGAAAACAACAAACAGCAAAAACTGAAAGGGTCTAGCACAGACCGAACATTTTCAATCCATTTAATGATATTTTTATGCATGATTTCGAACATGTGAACGCGGATTATGTTTAAGAAAAAATTAAAATATTTTTATCTACCTTGTTTGACATGGAATACGACTCGAAACGTATGTTTATAGTAAAAAAAAAAACCTGCGATAAATGAACCTACAAAAACTGTGTAGGCCCTTTTCGAAAAACAAAGCAAACTGACATTTCGGCAAATGAACACCGAGTCACTTTGCAACTCACCTAAGAATGAACCTCTCACGTCACCCGAGTCGACTGTCGGATAGAGTGAGAAGAGTCATGTGACTGCGAGGTGACAATTGTCTTCTCACCTCATTCGCCACGCAGAATAACCCTGATTGATTCTGTTGAAAATGCACTAACTTATTTTAACGTATATTTCTTCCAATGAGCAGAAATGATTCGAAGCATTATTCGCGATTTTCTCAGAAGCAACTTTTGAAACATGGGACTGATATGCGTAGAACGGCAGTGTATGTGATACAAAAACATCCATCCACATTTACTAAAATTTATTTAATATAATCATAGGTCAAAAATTGTCCAATGTACAGTTTGAAATGATGGTACATGATTGTTACTTCGGTCATTTGGACTGCCTAACATGATTGGTGCTCATTTTACAAAGGCGGGGCCAATCTAAAGTTAGGTACTCTACTCTGAAATCTGTGAAAGGGAATCTAGTATCATGTAGACAAAACGTCCAATATAACACTCATTGATTATGTCATTGAGAAAAATCGTCCAATGTTACATGTCCGATGTACAACTTGACTAGTCAAAACGTCCTATGTGGTTTTTTCTATATTGTAGCATGAAATTCAAAGTAAAATTTTGATTTTACCGTTTCTACTGAATTTTCAACGTTATCATTCACTGACTACATTAAAAATAGTTTTGCAAAATGTATTGTTTCTAAACAGTTAAAATAATAATCTGTAAAACTTCAACTCCGATTTTCTCAAAATGGTGGATATGTTTCATTGGTATATTTGAAAAGTGACACGAGAATTGTCATATTGAAGTTGTCACAGAGGTCATATATCAAAGAAGAACGGTTGTCATCCTACAGTTCCCCCCAGTCTGTACCGTGGGAATTAAAATCTCCCATAGTCAACCGTGGAGTAGGAAGAACTGAACAGATTAACTGAAATTAACCGAAACTCGGGAAGGAATATACATTCTTGATTTGTTTTCCGTCGATCTTGTTTTCCGTGCTGAGCACCAATGCTACCAACGCCAGGGAGACAGTTCCCACATCTGGACCCTACCTATCGACCCATCAACTCATGAACCGGGGACCAACAGCTTTACTTCCCTTCAGAGATGTTATGCCTCAGAACATCCCGGCGGCGCCGACTAAGATTGAATCCAGGCCTGCTGGGGTAAAAGTAATCACGCTTACACCACCAGGAATATACACATAAGCAATACAAAGGCTCTTGCCTTTAATAATAGCCTGACATGCGACAACTTCAATACCTGGAAATTGTGGAAGATTCACTCTATAGAAGGAATGGCACTTTTTGATCCCCAAAAGTACCCCTCCTCCACGCGAATCCTCACGATCCAGTCGAATAATGTTAAAATCATAAAAAGGAAGATCAATTTCTGAAGAGAGTTTTACAAAGAGCAAATGCATCACAATCATTGTTGTGAACTAAAAACTTAAAAGATTCAAATTTAGGAATCAGACTTCGACAATTCTACTGTAGAACAGTGATCAAATCTCCAACCTCGTTTGGAAAAAATATCCATCGAAGGAAATGATTGCTGCAAGGTGGGGCCACTTCAAGAGGGTCTTCACAGTAGGAAGCATTGCCAGAACAATAGGAGAGGATCACGAGGTACTTGAGGATACCGTCCACAATGTTATAAAATGAGACCAATGGGGAATCGGGGGTTTTGCATGTCCCCGTGAAAGGTGGAAAATCCTGGGTATAGTCAGTTCTGCGGAAACCAGGAGGAGTTGAAACATTCTTTTTTCCACAACTCCTTCATTTGTGTAAGCTGATTTGGGGTTCTTGATTTGCAACTTTCCGCGAACGGATGCGCTTTCGTTTCCGAACAGAACCTTCCGGAAAACTGAAAGAAGTTCCCTCCTCAGCGGATTTGCTAGCCCTAGTGTACTAGCCAACTAGCACGAATTTCAGTTGCTCCTGAAAGCTCATGGTGGTAGACGCTGATGCCCTGTTTACATTATGCTGGTGAGCTTTTTTGCTAGCTAGTGTAAACACCCCATAAGCGAGAAAAAAAACTGATAATTTCTATCATGCGAATACCGAGAATACTTCCAAATTCACTGAGCCTGAAACTAGTTCTTCTTGCTAGGACGCAGTGGAATGATTATATTAAACTAGTCTATGCGCGACGCTTGTAGGAATGAATACGGTGCTTATACCTGTAAAAGCAGCAAAAGGGTTCAAACCCACTGTGGCCACAGCGCAAAATGATATGTTTTGGCTTTGCGTGGATGGAAATGCAGCCCAATCTAAACTAGCCGGAGATTCCAAAGTTGTTCGTTTTTGGAACTAGCTTTGAAACGTCGACGTGCTTTGTAACTTACAAAAATATTGGATATAAATTACCAAGCGTTTCTCGAGGAGTGGATATACTTTTGAAGCTGATTTTGGTTTTCCATCTTTGAGTTTCAAAGATTTCTAAACTTGTGTGGCTATTTATTCAGCAGCTTATAGAGTGAAAGCAGGTTACACGTACGTCACCGTAGCTGGAGTATCTCGACAAAAAGCAAACATGTTAATCAACTGCTGTATTGAAACATGTAAGAAAAAGTCCTCATCAGCAAGTGAGGAAAATAGGAGGTAACATAGAACACTACATGGCATACGAAGGAATAAAAAGGGAGAAGCGAATGTTTACATGATGTCAATAATCAATTTGTATTCAGAAATAAGAACACATTTGTCAAGGAAATGAAATAAAATAAGGAATAATTGATAATTGAACATGATCACATATGTAATTAAACATTATTGCATAATCTAAAATCTATCAGCCCTATTCTGCGTGCTAGTAAGTTGAGGTAACTAATGAAGTGACACATCAAAAGGAGTATCACGTCACCACGAGGTGACCATTTTCACTTCACAAGTTACCTCACCTTACTAGCACGCGGAATAGGCCTGAATATGGAAACTATAATAATTAATCATTTCAAACTAAATTTTCCATCCATTCCTCGCATGAATTTCATACGAAATGACGAGCGACATTGTTTTTAATATCCAATGATACTTACCGTTCTTTTATACTGAAATTCATAGTTTTTTTTATGGAAATCATACGACAGCTGATTGAAAAAGAAGGTTACAGTTCTTCATAGTTTGGTCGTATGAAATTCAACATAAAATCATGTCGCAAAAAATTAAATTTGCTTGATTAATAATCTCAGTGTACGAGCGAAATGAAAAAAAAATGCGTTCATTACACATCAACGATTGCGCGTTTGTTGATATTAACCAGTGCTTGATTATCCAACCCAATATTATCAAAATCAGAATCGATCCCCAAAAGCAAAATAATCAAATTCATTTTTAGGAAAATGATTTTTTTTTAATATTGTAGACCTCAGAGCTCGATATTATCATCAATTTAACATGAGGCAATAGTTTGCCATCGACCAATATGCAGTGCAAAGTTAAATTTCACGAAGTTCAAAAGTTCCGTGCGAAGAGCATGGAAATCGGAAGTGGTTATCACAATAGGGCGAATCTTTTCCTTTTTGGCGTTAAGCCGGGAAAGTTTACTAGAATTTTTCCTGGATGATGGATCATTTTCATCATCCGTGAGCAAATCAAATTGATTGCTCAAATTAATTTCATCAGAAGGGAGATCAAGAGATTGCCCTTTTCTTTTGCAGTAATTTTTTTATCCAAATCGACTTCCAAGCAGATTACTATAAGAATCTAAAGGATCGAAGAGAAAAATTCCAAATCGATATCCAAGAACGATTACCTCGGGTAGGGTCCAAACAAGAATCGAAGAGGAATAAGAGTCAAACAAGGTAGAAAATTAACAGGTATATTGAGCACTGAAAAGTGCTGTTTAAATTTGTTGTAGCTTTAGGTAGTAGTGACACTTCCATCAGCACAAAGCAAATAGATCCGCACAGCAAGAGAGCACGATGTGGACTGGGTATACACGTTTGTTGATATTCACCAGTGTCCAGTACTTGATTATCCAACCAAAAATTGTTAAAGCGAAATAATCAAATTCATTTTGGAGAAAATGATTCTCTTAAATATTGTCGACCCCAGAGCCTAAAATCTCGATATTACCATCAATTCAGCATAAGACCATAATTATAAATCGATCTGTGTGTAAAGGCCATCACGACACGTTCTTCAGCGCTATATTTGTGTAAAATGAAAATAATCATTTTGTATTTGATCCTCAAAATCATCCTCACGAATGAAGAAAAACAAATGTTGACTTCAATACTCAGAGGTTGTCTTGACCAAGAGAATGTTAAGATGTCAAAATCCAAATTCGTGAAGGTAGTTGGTCTATCTGTTAAAGTTGTCTTCATTTTCAGCTAAGTTGAGTGTAGAAGAAATTATTTTTATCAGCACTGCCTGTGTCAATATGGAGGACGAGAACTAACGAGTGGAAGTGGAGGACGAAGGTTTTCGACAAGGATCTATTTGCAGAAGTACTCCGTGTAAAGAGCGGCCTCGGACCTGAACAAGGACGAACTTGCAGAAGCGTTTGCGAGGGCGAGTGACACAAGATACAACCATGCCGAGGAAACTGGAGCCAAGGCACAGATGGCGCTCAGTTTACTGGTGGAACGAGGCACTCAGCATCTCAGAACGAAAGCAGACCGAGAAGAGCCTAGGGTAGTGTTCCGAGAGGCCAGGGTCGCACTAAAACGGGACATAAAGCAGAGCAAGTCAAACTGTTTTAAGGAACTGTTCCGAGATGGTGATATCAATCCCTGGGGTGACGCATACCAAGTCGTGATGACGAAGATCACAGGTTCAACGACGCCCAGACGAGCTGGAAGTCATCGTGGAGGGACTTTTTGTGAAGCACGACCCAACGAGTGGCAGAGGGAGACAACGCCATAGGTATACATACAAGTCTCCAACGAGGAACTGGTAAAGACTGGAACGGTCAAAAATTGGACAATCATGATTAAGTACACACAGATTTTTTTTCCTTGATCTGTTTCCCGTCGATCTCGTTTTCCGTGCTGAGCACAAATACTACCGACGTCAGGGAGGCAGCTCCAACACCTGGACCCTACATATCGACCCATCAACTCATGAACCGGGGACCAACGGTTTTACTTCCCTCGTGATCAAAGATGTTATGCCTCAGAACATCCCGGCGGCGCCGACTGGGATTGAACCCAGGTCTGCTGGGGTGAGATATAATCACGCTTACGACTACACCACCGGCGCCGTTCACACTGATTATGTTATTGAATAAATGATCAAACTTTATTTCTTTTTGAAGTTCAATGGCTACAAAATGCAGGAAAATTATTTGATTAAGCTTCCGATTTTCCAAATGCGAACTGTCGGGCTTTACGTTTCACACCTTCCATCAGATTTTGTACCGCTGTTGTATCAACCTTATTTGATGCTGAACGTCAATTTGCTATGAACTGTTTCTCATTTCAAACTTATCATAAATATCTTGCTTGAAAATGCCCACAGGTGCAAATCGCCTAACAAACCAAGTATTTTTCGGCAACTTTGACAACTTTTTCTACTTAAACTTATATTGAACCTTTCCTTTTCCGGTAGCCGTGTAAACTTTGAACTGTGAGCTGCTTCAAATCCGCCTTGACGTATATTTCATCGTTCATTATAACGCAATCAAATATCTGACGCAATCAATCTGCGTGGGAATAATTTAGATTTCGCTTATACGCTGTTCCTCTTGCTTCGACGCCATTTTGACAACTGAATGGAAAATGGCAAAAACAAAATAGAGAGGCAACATTCCGTACGCACAGACCTATAAAATGAGGGGTGTTCAAGTTTTTTTTAAATGCACGATTGAAAAAATTCGCCAAATATGAGTCGACCAATTTTTGACCGTTCCACCCTTTAGCATTGGCGAAAGGATTGAAGGTGAAGAGAGCTCTCGGAATCTCCAACGTGGCATTGAAAGTGGCGATCCGGGTGGTCCCGGACATGTTCAGGATGGTGCTTCCCAGACAGATGGAAGAAACAGAGTGCTAGTGCTATACACTCGGAAAACTCTTGGAGAGGATCATCATCAGCTGTCGAAATGCAGGTCGGATTCCGGAAAGGAAGATGTACGTTGGATGCAATTCGGACAGTGGTCGTGAGAGCCGAGAAGTCATCCAACCAGAAGCGGCGAATAGACCGGTATTTCGCTTTGATAACGATAGACGTCAAGAACGGTATCAACAGTTTCAACAGCGTCAGCTGGAAGGCAATCGCCGAAGCACTGCATAGAATGAAGGTCCCTGACTATCGGTGCAGGATCCTGAAGCGTTACTTCCAGAACCGGGTTCTGGTCTACGAGGTAAACAGAGATCGATTAGGATCAGGACAGGAGTTTCACAAGGCTCCATTCTTGGTCCAACCCGCTGGAACGGGATGTACAAAGGCGTGCTGACGCTGTAGCTGCCTCAAGTAGTTGAGATCGTTTGTCTGCGCAATAATTGGAATGTAATCCACGTAGCAGTGACTGCTGTGAAATATTGCTTGAAAATCAGATTAATCAAATTTTAAAAATAAAATCGCTGACATTCCACGATTTATGTGAAATTATACCAACCAGGCTCTTCCCCATATGTCCTATTACGCATGCTAAGCCCGGACGGTGTGACTATTTTCTCCAAATAAATACCCGGTAGACTTATGCCTATTGAAAGTACCCGCACATAATCCTACGCAAAATGAATCTGCAAACAGTCGTCACTGTCGTGTGCTGCTCATTTTCCACCTTCCTCTCTTGCCCATTCGCACAAGTCACTCACTAGCAGCTCCCACTGACTCCATCCAGCACCCAACGATCCAACCAGCCGGACCGGGAGAGAGCGCATCGCAGTACGGTCATCGCGTCGCGACGCCACTTAACTCGCCAAGCGAGCCCAGGGCACGCGGACAGGTGCCGTGCCACAGTCAGTCA
This sequence comes from Ochlerotatus camptorhynchus, assembly GCF_037179485.1. Taxonomy (NCBI): domain Eukaryota; kingdom Metazoa; phylum Arthropoda; class Insecta; order Diptera; family Culicidae; genus Ochlerotatus; species Ochlerotatus camptorhynchus. The sequence continues at coordinate 270,400 of NW_027040615.1, forward strand.
GTCAGTCAGTCAGTCGCAGCTGTAGGGTAAAATGGGGGGCCCAAAACCCAGTCAACCGAAGAAGTAGCCTCCAGTGAGTGAGTGCGAATGGGACAGCACGATCACTTTCTGCGCGGTGCTGGAAATTGGCTGTTTTGGTGTTTTGTGTACACCTTGCCTCAGTTTCGTACACATAGTCGAGGTGGAAAGATCGCTCCGGTTTTTTTTTTTTCGTTGTTGTATTGTTTACCTGCTGGTGATCTACCTGCTAGAGGGCGCGAGAAAGAATCCCCAGCCAAAACCGGGGGCGTGCGCGCATAGTTTTCCCCGTGCTTTGGTTTGAGAACTTGTTTGGGGAGTTCAGCAAAAATTGAATGCGGTTTGTTGTTCCCGGGATGAAACGTGACAGTTGTTGAAAACCGGTGTGCGTCGTCGATGAGGCAGTGAAATTGGGAAATTTCGGAAGCATCTGCGCAATCAGCCAGAAGAAATTCAAGTGAAGTGAAATTTGGTGCAATCGTGAAAACAAACAAATTTCGATTTGGCAAATTTAGGTTGACCTGCACCAGCAGCAGCAGCTGCGCAAACAAACGATCGCCAAACGGAGAAGATCCCAGCATCGTGTGAAAACGCGGCATACCCCCTACTGTAATTGAAACCGTTTTTCCTCGGATTATTATATAACTTGGAAATAACCGCCTCATCTTCCATCGGATCGGTTGGATGTTGGCGATGCTGGTTTGTTGTTTGGTTTGCTATCTAGTTGCTTCTCGTTTTCGGCTTATCCGAATAAATTTTTAATGTGTGTTATTCCCGCCGTACAAGGCGGGACCGGGGCCGGTCCCCTCCTCTGTGCATGTGTGGGGAGAAACGTGATTCGAGGTGTGATGCGTTTACCCTACCTACTTATGGACGGATGGAACTCAGAGACGGGCGGATGTTAAAATTCGAAAACAACAATGGAGACTTTTGCAGCAGTTGGTGCGATGATTATGATGATGATGGCGATGACGATGATGATGTCAGTTTCAATTTCAGTAGGTACATGGGATCTGAAGTAACATACAACCCACATGCGACTGCATTGTTTGGCGTTTATCTCGATGGGTCGGTAATTGGGTTAGTAAGTCGTTTAGTTGAGCCTAAATAAACATCCATGAATGTTGCAGCTATTTTGCTGAATAATATTTAAATGTCATTTAGCTATGCGCAATATTGTTTATGATATGAATAATTCTATTCACACGATGTGAGTCATCCAAGAATGACTCACGATATAATCGGGTGTTTAGTTTTACAAACATATTGTATAAAGGTTGCTTGTATGCTCGTAAATCATCTATTCAATGTGTTTCGATGTGGAAGCTTGTTTATCAGAACTCAGCCGCTTAGTAGTGCTATGAACGTAGGCACCAGTCATAGGATTAACTTTGAATATCAGCCTTGAATGGGAGATTTGCCAAATGTTTTGTCTATATTTGTGTATGGTTCATTGTTAGGATGATAATCATATGGTTAAGTGAATCTACGAATATACATGACCTTTGGCGGAGTGAAACCTAACAAAAACTTCGAAAGAGAACCTCAACCGGGTTAAAATATTCAGCGAACAATGCAAGTCAGCTCCTACTGCTTATAAAAAAAATAATTCGAAACCCGACGAATAAGAATTGGAGGCACACTTGTGAAAACATTGAAAGCACTCCGAAAGCTGCCAGATTTCCAACGATCATCCAATTAGCCTAGGGAACTTTAAAAGGAGTAACGCTGCATACTTACAGTATCGAAAATAATTTGCCAGATTTACAGACATGTCTGTGAATTTACAGACTTTTATTTTGTTCACAGACATTTTTGTCGTTACAGACATTTACAGACTTTTCACTTTTTTCACAGATATTTACAGACTTTTGTAATCAAGGGAAAATTTTAAAATTTATTTGGTTGCACTGTTTTACATATTTAATCAAATTACAGGTGCGATGTATTTTGCAACACGCATTAGAAATTCGCGCGTTTTCAAATCCACGGTACGAACGAGCTGTCACTGTTATAGACGGTCATAGTTATGGACCTGCCAATGTGCAGCCATGTTGTATCCAAAACGAACATTTTCCATACGATTTGACGGTTTGCTTGGACACGTCAACTCACGTTGGCCGGTCAATAACATGACTGTCTATAGTCACTGTCACTGAAAAAGTGAATGAAACGGATCGTGTGTTTCCATCCTATTCCATCTTTTTATTTAAGAACATCCACCCCCGGATGCAGTTTAAGCATAGAGGTAATTCTAAGACTAGAAGGTCCCGAAGAAACGTGCTCAACTTTTTGGCTCAGCTCTGGTACTATCTTCGGTCCCAAGCTAATCGATTCACCCCTCGAAACATAGGAAAATCCACTAACCCCTCATTTTATCTGTCAAAATTTCATAGCGAATCAAAACAAACATAGTGTAGTACTAGAATTTTGACTAGAATGGCGTACTTTAATCGATTTGCTTGGGACCAATAGGCTAGTCAAGTAGTGAGCCAATTTAAAATCGTTAGATTCGTATTGATTGTTGGTATAAGCATAGAGGTAACTCTAAGACCAGAAGGTCTGTTGCAAAATGGAACCTCTGCTTCGTTGGCATCAGCCGCGCAAAATGAAAACACTTTTGAGATTTTGTCTTCCGATGAACTAGACTCTGACAAAGCAGATGAGAGTGAGTCTCCGGAGGTACACGCCCCCGGTAAAAGGAAGCTGACTAAAGGGTGTCCACGATGAAATTGCCACACACACAAATTGATTCGCAAAATTCGAGTTTTCATCCGATTGCCATCAAATTTTCAGGGATTGAGAAATAACTATTAAACTTCATTTTACCATTTTACTCGTATTTTATTTACAGTCCATACGCAAATGCCCGCACCTTGGCCTTAACCCCGGGCATAAGATTCTGCACAACCTGTGAATCAACCGTTTTTTGCATGTAAACCCATACTTTCTTCAGTTCCTCGACTGTCTTCACTACCTTAGGTCGTTTAAGAAGGTGCTGCTTCATAATCGCCCAGTACTTCTCGATGGGGCGGAGCTCCGGAGTGTTGGGAGGGTTGAACATTTTCGGCACGAAATTGACCTTATTGTCCGCATACCACTTCAGCACGTCCTTGGAGTAGTGGCATGAGGCCAAATCCGGCCAGAAGATTGTTGGGACGTTGTGGGCCTTTAGGAGAGGAAGCAGCCGCTTCTGGAGGCACTCTTTTATGTACACCTGTCCGTTCATCTTGTCCTGGGTCACGAAAGGTGCACTCTGCTTCCCGCACGTGCAGGCTTGCCAAACCAGGAATTTCTTCGCAAATTTGGACATCTTCTGAGTGCGGACATGCTCCGGAACGCTGAACTTATCCTTGGCCGTGAAAAACAGGTTGCCGGGGATCTGTTTGAAGTCGGCCTTCACATATGTTTCGTCGTCCATGATGCAGCATTCAACTTTCGTCAGCATGTTGAGGTACAACTTCCTGGCACGGGTTTTGGCGGACTTGTTCTGCTTCTCGTCGCGATTAGGGGCCTTTTGTACCTTGAACGTTCGAAGCCCAGTCTTAGTTTTGGCCTTCTGGACAAAACTTCGGCTTAGGTGCAGCTTCTTAGCCACATCCCTAACGGAGGCGTTCGGATTTCGGTTGAAGGCCCCAACTACGCGGTTGTGATTTTTGGTGTTGTACGGAATACTTTTTCCTTCACTTCTGGGCTTCCGATCGGTGGTCAACCGTTCCTCGAACCGCTTAATCACTCGCGACACCGTGGAATTCGCGATTCCCAACGTTTTAGCGATGGAACGATGCGAGAGATCCTTGTTCTCGTGATGAATGCGCAAGATTTTATCACGCACGAGCTGTTCGTTCGACTCCATTTCCGCGAGATTTGATCACAGGACTTTAAAACTTGCAGGATGTAAATAATGCACTATGAACTAAATCCACCCAAATTTTCATTAAATTCTACCCAACGGTTAAAAAGTTAGAGCAATTTCATAGTGTGGCAATTTCATCGTGGACACCCTTTAGCTCCCCGGGAGTGCGTCGGAAAAATAATAAAACCACTCTCAATAGCATGCAAAGATCTGAAGGTAGGGGGGATTCATTGAAAAAGCCGAACAAATCGGTAATTGCTGCTCCATCGGATCCTTGCTGCAGCTTTTCCACCCCGCCGCTACCTAATAAAGGTAATCGTAAGACGTTACCAAAAATAAACACGTCTACTCGCAATTCAAAGAAAACTCTCCCGTCCAAGCGAGGAAAGATTAAATTTAAGGACATTGTGGATAATATTTTGAATGCCCTCGGCTTTCCCGACGAATCGCCACTTCGAGGGCTTATTGACCTGCTTGTTCCTATAATCGGAAACTACTTCAAGCAATTGACTGTATCATATCTTTCGATGGATAATTCGTCGATTGAGGATCAAGATATGATCACTTTATTACAATGGACCTGTCGTAGTTTAATACCTAAATTAGACTCGTTCAAGTATTTGATTCACAATTCTGATTGTGATATATTTGCACTCTGTGAAACTTGGCTTTCTTCTGAAGATGAACTAAACTTCCACGATTTTAACATTATCCGCCTGGACCGAGATGATTCATATGGTGGCGTACTTTTGGGGATCAAAAAGTGCTACTCCTGCTATAAAATCTCAATCCCAATAATTCCAGGCATTGAAATTGTCGCTTGCCAAATAAATGTGAAGAACAAAGATCTTTGCATAGCTTCTGTATATGTCCCTCCAAGGACTTCCATAAACCGCCGTCAGCTTTGGAGTTCAGTTAATATCCTTCCATCTCCAGTTCTAATACTGGGCGATATGAACTCACACGGTACTGGTCGGGGCGAATCATACGATGACAATAGAGCGGGTATTTTCTATGATTTGTGTGACGATTTCAACTTGACTATCTTGAACACTGGTGAAGCAACACGTATAGCAAACCCTCCTGCTCGAGAGAGCCGTCTCGACATATCTTTGTGCTCTAACTCACTATCATTAGATTGTCTGTGGAAGGTTATCAATGATCTCCATGGTAGTGATCACTTACCAATTATTATTTCAATCAACAGTTGTCGTCTTAAAACAGATCAGTCAATTCAAGTTCCTTTTGACCTCACGAGGAACATAGATTGGCAAAAATTTGTATCGACGGTAACTCTTGGTATTGATTCTACCGATCCTTTACCACCACTGGAAGAGTATCGTTTCTTTACCGAACTAATCTACAAAAGCGCATTAGAAGCTCAGAAACGACGTGTTCCAAGTGCATCCCTCAAAAGAAGACCCGCCACCCCTGGATGGGATGACGAATGCACAAAGTTGTATCTTGAGAAATTCGATGCCTTTAAAGATTATCGTAGACATGAAAGATCTGAGTTTTTTTTTAAAGTATCTAAAGCTTGAAAAAAAGCTTCAAAACTTACTAAAAGCAAAGAAACGAAATTACTGGCGTACTTTTATCGAGGGACTTTCTAGAGAAACCTCGATGACAACGCTTTGGAAAAAGGCTCGCTATATGCGAAACCGCTTATCTTCCAATGAGAGTGAAAAATACTCCTCGCAATGGATATTCGACTTCGCTAAAAAGGTTTGTCCAGATTCTGTTCCAGCACAACCAACTTTACGGGATACAGCCCGAAGTAACGGTTCTCTGGATGAACCATTCACAATTCTGGAATTTTCAATGGCACTTCTTTCATCGAATAACTCTGCTCCGGGAAGCGATATGATCAAATTTGACCTTCTAAAAAACCTCCCCGATATCGCTAAAAGACGATTACTTAACCTATATAATTCATTTATGGAATTCAATATAGTTCGCACCAGCATGGAGACAGGTTAAAGTAATAGCTATTCAAAAGCCTGGGAAACCAGCGCCTGATCACAATTCTTACCGTCCGATCTCTATGTTATCATGCCTGAGGAAATTATTAGAAAAAATGATCCTATTAAGACTTGACCATTGGGTTGAATCAAACAATCTACTTTCAAATACGCAATTTGGTTTCCGGAAGAGTAAAGGAACAAACGATTGTCTAGCGATGCTTTCATCGGATATTCAACTGGCCTTTGCGCACAAGGAGCAATTGGCTTCAGCCTTTTTGGATATTAAGGGTGCATTTGATTCGGTTTCCATAGACATACTGTCAGACAATTTGCACAGTAGTGGATTACCCGGTATTTTGAATAATTTCTTGTAAAGGGTGTCCACGATGAAATTGCCACACTATGAAATTGCTCTAACTTTTTAACCGTTGGGTAGAATTTAATGAAAATTTGGGTGGATTTAGTTCATAGTGCATTATTTACATCCTGCAAGTTTTAAAGTCCTGTGATCAAAACTCGCAGAAATGGACTCGAAAGAACAGCTCGTGCGTGATAAAATCTTGCGCATTCATCACGAGAACAAGGATCTCTCGCATCGTTCCATCGCTAAAACGTTGGGAATCGCGAATTCCACGGTGTCGCGAGTGATTAAGCGGTTCGAGGAACGGTTGACCACCGATCGGAAGCCCAGAAGTGAAGGAAAAAGTATTCCGTACAACACCAAAAATCACAACCGCGTAGTTGGGGCCTTCAACCGAAATCCGAACGCCTCCGTTAAGGATGTGGCTAAGAAGCTGCACCTAAGCCGAAGTTTTGTCCAGAAGGCCAAAACTAAGGCTGGGCTTCGAACGTTCAAGGTACAAAAGGCCCCTAATCGCGACGAGAAGCAGAACAAGTCCGCCAAAACCCGTGCCAGGAAGTTGTACCTCAATATGCTGACGAAAGTTGAATGCTGCATCATGGACGACGAAACATATGTGAAGGCCGACTTCAAACAGATCCCCGGCAACCTGTTTTTCACGGCCAAGGATAAGTTCAACGTTCCGGAGCATGTCCGCACTCAGAAGATGTCCAAATTTGCGAAGAAATTCATGGTTTGGCAAGCCATCTGCACGTGCGGGAAGCGGAGTGCACCTTTCGTGACCCAGGACACGATGAACGGACAGGTGTACATAAAAGAGTGCCTCCAGAAGCGGCTGCTTCCTCTCCTGAAGGCCCACAACGTCCCAACAATCTTCTGGCCGGATTTGGCCTCATGCCACTACTCCAAGGACGTGCTGAAGTGGTATGCGGACAATAAGGTCAATTTTGTGCCGAAAATGTTCAACCCTCCCAACACTCCGGAGCTCCGCCTCATCGAGAAGTACTGGGCGATTATGAAGCAGCACCTTCTTAAACGACCTAAGGTAGTGAAGACAGTCGAGGAACTGAAGAAAGTATGGGTTTACATGCAAAAAACGGTTGATTCACAGCTTGTGCAGAATCTTATGGCCGGGGTTAAGGCCAAGGTGCGGGCATTTGCGTATGGACTGTAAATAAAATACGAGTAAAATGGTAAAATGAAGTTTAATAGTTATTTCTCAATCCCTGAAAATTTGATGGCAATCGGATGAAAACTCGAATTTTGCGAATCAATTTTGTGTGTGGCAATTTCATCGTGGACACCCTTTATAATTTGCTGTCAGAAAAACAAATGACTTTCAATCTAGGTCAACTGACAACTTCTAGAATTAGCTACATGGGCTTACCCCAAGGTTCATGTTTAAGTCCCTTACTTTATAATTTCTATGTCAAAGATATTGATAACTGCTTAGATAATCAATGCACGCTTAGACAGCTTGCAGATGATGCCGTGGTTTCCATGAGAGGTCCACGTGCAAAGACCATTGCAAAATTCCCTAAATAATCTGTCTCTCTGGGCAAGAAATTTAGGGATCGAGTTTTCACCGCAAAAAACTGAATTGGTAGTGTTTACAAGGAAGCGGTTTCCAGCCCAACTGCGTCTAAATCTTTTGGGCAGAGACATTACCCAATCTTTAACCTCCAAATACCTTGGAGTCTGGTTTGATTCAAAATGCACTTGGGATACCCACATTACGTATTTGAAACAAAAGTGTCAACAAAGGATCAACTTTCTACCACAGACAAACAGACGTAACTCTTTGAAAAATTTGTTCTTGAAAACATAGTATCTCAAAACATATAACCTCAGTAACGGCATCTCTCTGGCTTCTCGCGGAAAACAAGCTTGCTCGCTAACTCGTAAACAATATTGCATCAAAGTTCTATAGAATGTATAGAAACGTCAAAGTGATCCGATGCCAGCGCTGCGGCGAGTAGTTCGCGGAACTGATAATATTCAAATCAACCGTTAAATGCATGAACGAAGATACACAATGAAGAGTTACGTCTGTTTGTCTGTGTTTCTACTATCAATTTCCGGGACATGGTGGAGTACTCACCCGGAAGACCTCATTAAACTATATAAAACGACCATTCTTTCAGTTCTTGAGAATGGCTCTTTTTGCTTCCTCTCGGCAAGAAAAAGCCACCTAATCAAATTGGAACGTATTCAATATCGTTGTTTACGTATTGCTCTTGGCTGTATGCATTCAACACACAATATGAGCCTAGAGGTTCTAGCGGGCGTAAAACACCTGCAGAACCGTTTCTGGGAGCTCTCATTAAGAATATTGATTAAATGTAGTGTCAGTAACAACCTTGTGATTGAAAACTTCGAAGAAATGCTCGAATTGAGCATCCAGTCTAGATTCATGCGAATCTTCTTCTTCTTCTTCGCATTTCAAGCTTATTGCGTGCTCTCAACTTAGTGTTCTAGATGCACTTCAGCAGTTATTAATTGAGAGCTTTCGATGCCTGTACCATTTTTGCATTGGTATAACTGTGTGGCAAGTCCAATCATACTTCTATGCCCAGGGAAGCCGAGAAATTTTCCAACCCGAAAAATTCCAAGACCGGACCGGGAATTGAACCCAGCCACCTCCAGCATGGTCTTGCTTTGTAGCTGCGCCTTTACCGACTGAGCTAAGGGAGGCCCCGTGCGAATCTATCTTAATTATATGTCATCGGATGTTAACCTTCCTTGCTATAACCCCTCTCGTGTATGCTTTACTAACTACAGTTCCCCTATTGACTATGATCTCTCCATGAAACAGGCTATTCAAGGAGTTCCAGATCAACTTCGACCTATCTCAATTCCCCGCATTTTTGCTGAAAAGTACCAACAAGTAAATTGCAGAGTACCAGACTGCAGAAACAGTTTTGTGGAAGGTGGTTCCAGGCAGACGAGTTTGCCGACGAAGTGAGTACCCTGGTGAAGAACAAGGATTCGACAGCACAGCACATGAAATGTCACTCGAGAGGTCGAGTAAGTTGTATCGTCCTGCGCCGTTCCTGGATGAGGATGGTGTCTCCGAGCGCTAGTAGTTCAAGTAATGCGAGCCTGTGTGTGGTGCAAGATCCAGAAGATGAAGCCAATTGTTCCGAAAATGGCACCCTTACCAGGACAGCGTTTGGCGGCGAGGTTCGATCCGTTTTCGTACGTCGGCATAGACTATTTTGGTCCAGTGGAAGTGTCTATTGGCCGAAGGAAGGAAAAGCGATGGGTGGCACTTTTCACGTGCCTAACTGTGCGAGCGGTACATTTGGAGGTGGCGTACAACTTGACGACGGAGTCGTGCAAAATGGCGATCAGGAGGTTCGTAAAGTGGCGAGGCAGTCCAATCGAGATCCTTTCGGATAATGGCACGAACTTTGTCGGTGTCAGTCGAGATAGATATAGTCGGAAGCTGACGGACGAGACCCTGCAGACGACACTGATCGAGGCAGAGAACCTGATCAACTCTCGTCCACTCACCTACGTGTCCACCAACGTGACGGAAGACAAGGAAGCGTTGACGCCAAACCTCTTTTTGCGTTGTCGTTCATCGGTCAAGTGCCTGTCGCCGAGGAATCCGGTTGACCTGGCCAACACGTTGCGTAGTAGCTACCATCGCGCACAGTTCTTGGCGGATGGATTCTGGGATCGTTAGCAGAGGGAATACCTGCCGATGTTAAACAAGAGGTCTAAGTGGTTCGTGGATCAGCGGCAAGTAGCGGTTGGAAATTTGGTGTTAGTGACAGATGGAGAGAAGCGAAACTAGCCGTTCTGGAGGTCACTTCGAAGGAGTAATCCCCGTACTGTTCCTGATGGAATCAGCCACAGGATTTACGGGCGGGGGAATGTTACCGTTGCAGTCAGGCCTGAAAGAGTTGCGATAGCATAACTACCGTTTCTTGCCGTCGCTGTGAATGTATACACACAAAGGTGCGATAGTGAGTGGGATACGTTGAACACGGCCATCGCTTTCGCACTACTTTGTTTTGTTTACCCCAGCAGCTGGAGAATATCGACTCCATCGCGATAGATGTGCAAAATTCAGTAAACGTCTACAAAATAGTCTGCACTTGTACAAAGTTCAATAAAGTTATTCGGAGTTTGCTAAAGTAAGATTAACTCCTAAAACTCCTAAAACTCTAAGCAAATTTCCGGAACTTCTGCGAAGTTTTACGAAGTCTATTAATTATCTACAAAATTATTTGAAGATCTTCAACGTTCACTGAACTTTTACATAATTCTCTGAAACCAAATGAAGTTTTCTTCCCTTGGATATTTTTAAATAGTTTATGCTTCACTAGAAAGAGGCAAAGTTGACATTTCGTCCATCTCGAAGAGTATTTTATCAAAATACACCTACCATCCCGGCTGCTGACCGATTTTGGTTCGGACTAATCGGCCGATTGTTGCACCGCATAGTTGTTCGCTGGGGGCAATGAACCCACCCTGTTGGATAAAAAGCTTTCGCCACTTTTCAACCACGATCTACAAAGCAAATCGTCAGAGGAATTTCGTGATCCTCTGTGTTGTAAAACCCTTTACTGTTTATTGGTACGCTCACTACTGAAATTCGCGTGTGTTGTCTGGAATCCCCACCAAGCAGTATGGAGTGGACGATTCGAAGCTGTTCAACGCAAATTCGCACGCACTATCTTCCTTGGAGTGTGCTCCGTATGCTGACCGCTGTCTTTTACTGGGTTTGTATACTCTTGCTGAGCGACGAAACGTATTGCAGGTCGTCTTCGTTGCTAAAGTCTTGCTCGCAGAATTTGATGTTCCTGAGTTACTGGTACAAATTAATCTGTATGCTCCTGGTCGAAAACTCCGTCCGAGAACCTTGCTACATGAAGAAGTACATGCAACCAACTATGCTGCAGACAGTTCCTTTGTCGCCATGATTCATCAATTCAACAAAGTATCTGACCTATTTGACTTTGACATCAATGCCTCCAGATTTCGTCATCGTTTGCCTAGGGGCATCCCACTCTAAACTTTGTATTTCTATTGATATACCTATAGATACCTGGGAATATTTATAAATACTTAAGAAATACTTTTAAAGAAATATCTAGCGATGGTTTGTTTGCTCGGTTGCTATAGCCTATAAACAAATTTCATTTGTTTGTTTATCTGATTTTGTGTACATTTAACATTTATTATATTGTTACCGAACGGTAACAGTTTTTTGTTGCGTATAATTGTGAGACGATAGGTCACAGTATTCAGTATGCTCAGAAAGTTAATGGTCAATTTGTAGTTGATAGCCATCTATACGTTTCGTTACGGGTGGCGATTGGACTCTCATAATGAAGAGGGCCACGATGGAACAGCGGATAGAGCAAAACGCATAACGAAAGGGAGTTGCTGGGTGGTGGATAAGCTATGATGAAGAGGAGAAAAGGTCAGTGAGTCTGGAGCTCTGGAAGAGAGTGGATCTGGTGAAATTTGGATGGGGTTCAGAGACGTGAGGCACGTTGTTAAAGTGCACTTTCTGAAGGTAGTGTGTGAAGAGCCTATATACTGCGCCTTTCGGAGACCGAGATTTCAACCTTTGGAACAGCTAACATCCGTGGTCTCTGGGATCAGTCCACACTACAGCCGCCAATAGCAACGAGGATCGGTAGCTTGACATAGACAGCGGCCGGTTTCTCTATTGCAGCAGCGTAAGTGTTTCACCTCCCGCCCGCCATTGGATCATTAAAACCATTCAACTAAAGCCTAAATTAACCCTTTTTGTCAAGCTTTTAATAATTCCGAAAACTCTCCCTACCTCACCAACGCCCGGAGACTCAGAAGCAAAAGAGGCCTTTGATGCCCACCCCAACAACTGCCGACTGGCTTAGACCAGCAGTCAGGGATGTAGACACGTCCCCTTCATGGACGGCGCACAAGCTCCCGGTGTCAAACAGTTGTGAGTTTCAATATTAATAGAATTAACTACACGCCACTGACCGTATCGTACGTGACTCGTTGATACAGTTCCAGGAGGAAGCTATACTGATGGCCATTGGAACGATTCGACTATGGCTCGTTTAAATGTATCGTTCAAAATACAGATCTGAAAACGACTATCGTGTTATAAGTATAGTTGTCACGGAGGTTTTCATCGAGGTTTTCACCCACTAGGATCTTGATCCTGTTATAATGACTACGGACATTTAAGCTGATGGGAGCTGGTATCGGAACTTGTGGCATCCGGAGAGCCAAGTCTTATAGCTTCCGTAGCATTATGGACCGCAGAAATATACAACATTTCCCCCATACGATGTCCTTCTACTTGAAGCTCATAAAGGTCACGAAGTTAGACAAGTTCAAATGGAAAAATCAGTTCAGAACAAAATTTAGAACGGTCATTAAAATTGACTATCATAACATCCAATTCACCTGATCTTTTTCTTACAGACGCTTACCTTGAACATTCCCATGTGTCCACAGGTTTTGTTTGAAGAAATTCTATCATTTCACCCTAAAGACCAATGCATTTTCCCCTAAGAACATGACGTGGATGCTCCCTTAGAGGCTTGAACTAACTTCTAGTGGATAGTTACAATGATTTTACGTCACAGATTATAAAAAATGTGGCGATATTGGGGGCATGCTCATTAAACGGGTTAATGAGCTGAACGATAACCATACAAAAATGCTCCATTTTCAATTTTATCGTTTAAAAAACCATATTGTTATTTTCAAATTATTGTTATTTATAGATTCGGTGGTTCGGTAAAGTATGATTAGTCTGCTTAATGTTTAGTAATCTTGAGAATAAACAGTTTCATTGTGTTCAGCTTTTATTTCATAATACCAACAACAACATACATTCTACTGTTGTGGAACACTTCCATATGATGAACACGATAGACTAACTGTACGGTAATTAAATGTTCTTTAATTGTAGTGGACTGTACACTAGACTGATGCAAATTTTGACATTTTCGCTCCACGGTGCTCAAACGGTTCCAAATCGGGTCCTGATTAGTCTCCCAAAATTTGAACTCATTTGAAAAGAAACTGACTTGGCACAAACCATTTGAAGTTTATATGGAAATTACTATGGGAAATCCAAACTTTTTGTTCATTGTCTTCTTACCTTTTTCCATATGGCACTGTTCAAAAATTCAAAAGCTATACTTATGGAAAATTTCCTCAGCTTCAACTTAGCTGAATGTAGTTTTTGAGCCAAACGTCAAATAAAATAGTTATTAATTGTTTAAGAGATTGATAATCATATGGCATGATCAAGCAGCTGTTTTGTGAGCAACACTGTATCTTGCAGTGTGACATAGTAGCCATGATTTTTGTGCTCTATTCCAAGCGCCAGAAACACCAATGTTCCCTGCTGAACAGTTGATTGAGCATAATCGTAAGACATTAGGGGCTTGAATTATTGATAACTTTTGATGCTAACATTATATTGAAAAGTGGTTCAGGACAAAGTTGTAGCTGAGAAAATTTTCTACGAGCTCAGTTATCATTTTTTAAAGCAGAGCTATATTGTAAATTGTTAGATGGATATGAACAAAACATTTGGTTTTCCCATAGTAATTTCCATATAAACTTCAAATGGTTTGTGCGAAGTCAGTTTCTTTTCAAATGAGTTCAAATTTTGGGAGACTAATCAGGACCCGATTTGGAAATGTTTGAGCACTGTGGAGCGAAAATGTCAAAATTTGCATCAGTCTACTCTACACATTTAAAGCTCTTCGGTTCCACAGTCGTCTTCTAGGAATCTGATGTTGGAGAAAACGGATTAAAAAGACTTGGTGTACTTCATATTAACATTATAAATCACTGAAAAACATACATTTTGTTAAATCTTTTCGTAGGCAGATTTGAAATACGTACCCCTTACAATGAATTCACACTTCATTTCAAATATACTCATTTTATACTCTAAAAAATGATCAGATCACGCGACTAAAATTATCGAATTGATGGAGCAAAACACAACAAACCCAGCACTAGCAACCGGTCATAAAACAAACGTTACTACGATGAAAATAAAACCTAGAAATAAAATACTTAAAAATACTTAGCGATACTTACGAGATAATTAAAAATAAATAATGAATATTGGAAGTAAAGTTTAGAGTGGGATGCCCCTAGTCGTTTGCTGTCGGCCAATTTTTAATGTTTAATGAGTGACTACATTAAGATTTAAGTGTTTCATTGAAACTACCAAGTCAGATGGACTTTAATAATAATAAATAAATAAATAAATTTGGCCATTTGACTCTCGCCTAATCAAGGTTGCAAAGACTCATTTCAGCTAAAATAATGTTTTTCGGAATAATAAAACCAAAAGATGGTATGATGGCATGTTTTACTTGTAACTTACAAAAAGAGGTTACAACGTATGCGTTGGAAACATAAAACCTGTAAATTTTGCTTTCTATGAGTCACAATCAGCGATTTGCTGATCGCTGAGTGAGTGAGTGAGTGAGTGAGTTTGTGAAAAATCGCTGATTGTGACTCTCATGAAGTGAAATAGACAGGTTTAATATGTCAAACACATTCTTTGCAACCTCTACTTGTATCCTGCCAATTCAAAATTTGATCATGGCATCTAATTATTTCATAATTTAGAAAAACATTGTTTTAGCTGAAATGAGTCTTTGCAACCTTGTGTATTTGTTTTCTGAAAATGCAATCCAGTTTCCTACAAGTTTGTTTCAGACATCATTTTGATTAGATGAGCCGTGTTCGTGCTAAGATTTATTAAAAAATATCGAATACGCCATTTTGAAAAATTAGGCGTGAGTCAAAATGGCACAAACTTGGTTCATTGCTCCTAGTGAACAATTATGCAAAGTTTCACGGAATTCGGAGAGGGAAAATAAAATCGATTCATCGGTTGGTGTGGAACTTCTCCTAACAAAAATTTAAGAACAGAAGATTTGTATCAATTGGCCCAATCTTTAGATCAATATGCCAACATTAGACCCATTTCCCCTATCCTAATAGTCGCTTAACTGACGCTTCTCGCTCAAATCAACAGTCAAGTTGCCGCGGCTTCTACGAGCATTGCATTAAGAAGTATCGTATCAATTTACCGTTAATGAGCAACTCGACCTCCAACAAAAACTTTAAAGTATGTTCCCTTCAACGAAAATCCCGCACTCGGCCAAACCTCAATTGTTCCGATGTACCTACGGTTTCGAAATTTTTTATTACTTACATTATTAATTCACATTTAGCCAGACCTCACCTTCATTTACCTCGCTGCGCCCCCCCTCCCGCTTTCTGGTTAAACCGCTTCCCATGTTTTGCGCTCGTTCAGAGGCCACTCATGGAGCCACTGTCTGCCGCAGGTTGCCGAGAGCCGTCCGATGTTTGTTTTTATTTTCATTTTGTTCCCACAGCCAACTTCGATCCATGGGCCCTTTAAACATTATCATGACTCACAACTAGAACCGGCAAGCCGAGCGTGGGGCGCTTTGCCCTCCTAAATCTCTGTGCTAGAACGCAACCCCCCCCCCCCCCACCGGCCCCCTCGACTACTCAGATGTCAATACCGGCGGCCCAGCCAAGCGGATATTCTCACCGTTTTGACCGATCACCGATGTTACTTATGGCTTTGTTTTGGATTTGCGCAACTGGAAGCCGGTGGTGGTTTCCTCTTTCTTTGCACTCTCCCCCGCCCCCCGTTCGGTCAGGGGTTGCGGCGGAGGAGAGCCTTCCCCAAATGGCCGGCCGGTACTTTGCGGTCATTATGATGTATCTTTTTTCCCACATGGCTTGCATGTGAGCGATCCTACGTTGAGATCCAAAGTGGTTTGATTTGATGTGTGAATCTCTCTAACTCATATTTGAGCTGTTAGGTACACTGCTACTGAATCGATCAGGTGTGGCAGAAGGCAAAGGCAATCACAATATGGTTTTCAGTTGATTTTACTGTCGATGGTTGGTGCACAGACAAATAGACGTAACTGTGTGTCCTCAATCGTCGTACACGCATTTAACGTTCAACTCAAATACTGTTAGATTCGCATCGGATCACTTTGACGTTTCTATAAATTCTGGCGAACTTGTATGCAACATTGTTTGAGACTTGACGAGCAAGCTTTTATTACGCGTATAGCTTACACACTTAAATGAATTGAGGTAAAATTGGGTGCTCTGAGACTGACGAGCGTCAATTTTGGCATAAAATTGAGTCATAATAGACGCGAAATTCGGCTCAATCAAACGTACTTTCGAACTTTTCAGTATCACAGCACTTAATTTTACATGACATGTTTCTTTATGTCTCATTCTTTATGTCAAAGATGGATTCCGTCACGTTCAAGATTAGGTATTTCTAAATGTGTACGAGATGTCGTTAGTAAGTTCAGAGACAAGATTTTTTAGGGGAAAATTTATTTAAAGAGTTACGTCTGTTTGTCTGTGGTAGGTGTGTCCCATTACCAGTGTAAAAATGTCACTTGGAAACAGGGTTGCTTCCACTCGCTTCGCTATAAAAATTTGTTTCGGAATTATGAAAATGCTGTAATGATAATTTGTACTTGTAAGTTTTTCTGTGAAAGCGAAATTGACAGGTTAAACACATACTTCAACCTGTCAATTTCGCTTTCATAGAGTCACAATAAGAGCTCTCACGAATCATCAAATCACTGGTTGGGACTATCTGACTGTGAAATTGACAGGTTTTATGTGTCAAACACATTCTTCACGACCTCTTCTTGTAACATATAAGTACAAAATATCATTGCAACATCTAATGATTTCATAACTTCGAAACACATATTTTTATAGCCAAGTGAGTGGAAGCAACCCTGCTTGGAATTCAATTGTATAAGACGTTTCGTACAATTGCCGTTCGACTAGTGATGTAATGCAGGTCAACGCCATTGCCTACGGGTACATATCAACCCTCAAAACTCATTCCGCCCGGAATTCATTCCATAACCTAAATGTTAAGAATGCTATACGAATGGCTCTAGTTCGGTAGACCATATCTGGCTATAAATAGGCACAGGGTGGCCCAAAGTCCTCGCCTACGAATAAATGCACCACATTGGCACGCAGTAAGCGTGTACCGATCGTTCGGCATTCAAAACTACAGAAGCGACATTTATATATCACCTGTCAGATTACCTAATTTATTACGGTGATATCTGGCCGGACAGTGTCCGGTTAGTAAACCAGTCATCCTACTCGGATCTACTTCTTTTTTTTCTTCAAGCTGAGCAGCAACTTACGTGTGATTCTTTCACATATGGTATCGTTTTGATTGCAATAATGTAAGAGCTCTCCATTTGGCCTCAATCTTGCATGTTTCGCAGATCCGTTGCACAGATTTCAAACAGGATTTAGAAACTCTACCAAAATGGCCCAGATCCGATGAAAATAGTCGAAGAGGCAATTTGAGGAGAAGATGCATTCCCCAAGGGGTGGTCACTCTATACACTCATTTTGCGCCAACTTTTTCTCAGTGTACCGGTAGTGCCGAGACTTAAAGTCCTCTATTTAAAAGTATGGATGTCTGTCAAAAGTTGTTCCAATCGAACCGTCAAAATGCACTGCTTTGCCCGACTGGAACAACTGTTTTTTTTTTCAGTTTTCGGTGACAGTTGTCCATACTTTTACTAGAATGCTTTAATCGGATTGACACCGGGTACTGCGAACTCACTCAATGTGCTTGTCAACTGGGAACCAGCGTCTGTCAAACGGGAGCCAAACATTCAGAAGCCACAAAAGTAGTTACTCGTCTCATGCATTGCCAAATATTGTTATCTCATAGAAATCATCCATTCTTTTTCGTAACATATTTTTAATTCTAAGCTCAACAGCAGAAACCAACAGGCTAAGCGACGAGAGCATATAAACCAGCACAGTATCTATGACTCAGCTGGGTTTTCAATCACAATAAAAAAATACGTTCGCAAAACAGGACCGTAGATAAACTTTATTAGAGTCATGGGGGCTCGAGCACTCCTGGCTTAGAGTTTTTGGGTGGGAATTAACAGAGAAATAGCAAAATCAATTATACGCATGTGACAATTTTCAAGCAATTTTTCATTGGATTGTAAAATAAATCGATTGACTTCGCAGTAATTAATCATGTTTTGTTGTTTTTGGCATCATCCACATCTAGAGGGCCAGTCACTTTCGAATGTATGGGAATGGTAGGAAACCATTTGGAAATGCATGAAAATTTTCAGTTTTTTTTTTCATTATCGTCTTTATGAGCAGATTTAGATGCACAAAAATTGCACGAGTACATTACTATGGTGATAAGGTAAACACTCGTTTATTTGTTTCCTTCTGTGAAAGCATGTTTAGTCACAAATCGTGGATTTTCTGATATTCTCCATTCTGCAAAAATGATTTTCCTACCACTGAAGGGGCGACATCTCTCGGATCTTCAGTATAGGTACTACTCAAATCATATAATTAATTAGGACTGACATTTTTGTTACACGCTAACTTGAAAGTACCCATCAATGGGTAAAAAAGACCAATTTTGAATAAAAGTGGCTTACACGCTATGTTGAGGCTACTCAGTGACTGTTTAGATCGCCCTCATTTGCTGTATGGAGTTGTCAAAAAATACGTAAACTGGTTTTACTTCGATGAATGGAATCTACCCAGATTCTGGGTAAATAGTTCTGATATCAATTTTTCCTAAGTTCAAAATGGCGAAGCTTGAAGTTGTGAACAGGCGATTTTTGCGAGGGGGGCGACACATCTAAATCTCAATTCTAGATACTCAAAAAATCTCACACTAGCGAATCAATCTTTGAAAAATCATCTTTCATTTCTCGCATCTACTTGCATCGTGTTTCATCTTTTTGCAGGAAATCTTCAAAATCGACATAAATCTTTCTTCTATCTACGCAGCGTGCGTGCAGCTAGCAACAGCAAAACACAATCTTTTCTGCATCGTAGATAGAGTCGTCCCCCTCGGATTTTTGCGCGTTAATGAGTTGGATCTACTCAGTCACTGGGTAGACTCAAAATAGCGTGTAAAGCATTCATTCGTTTCTATCGAAATTGGTAAGGTTCACTCAGTTGACAAATGTCATCATCTGAGTAACCATTACCCAGTTTCCTCTATAGGCACGTTTACTAAAATTTGAGTAAAAGCATGTTTACTGAGACTGAGAGATTTTCGACTCAAAAATGAGTAGCCTCAAAATAGCGTGTAACTCATTGATGAGTACATTTTTTACCCATTAATGAGTAACTGTAGGGTGTCCCAGAAAGTATAAGCACAGTTTATTATTGGAATAAAAGAACGTTATGTAAATGAACTCAAATTTTTAGTTCATATAGGGGAAATGGATGTAATGTCGGCCTAAATACCCCTAATTTGGGCCCATACGTAAATTCACCCACCGACTAAATTTTCAATAGCGAACAAAAATATTTATTAGTACCGTCCCAATTACGCATGCATCTAGATAAAATTGATAAATAGCAGACTTTTAACGATGGGCAACATAAGACCCATTTTCCCTATATGTTCTCTATAGTATTCTCCTTCAATTGGATGAAAATAATCCGCAGTTCCTTTAATCGTACGTCAAGGAGCTAACTTTTGATCTGACGCTGCTCGTGAGCTTCAGCACAGATTCCTTGGCGATAATTTTGGCCACTTTTGTCCAGTCTTTTTCAAATTCTTCGAATGAATTAGCTACCTTTAAGTGTTTCCGTAGATATCCCTTGGAATGGGCACAAAAAAGTTTCGATTCACCGGGCCTCCAGACAATTTGGAGGATTCATCTCTTTTGGCACGTATTGCACATTGTTTGCTTAGTACCAACCTGCCGTGTCTTTCGAGTAGTACATTGACACCAAGTGGGATGAAAATAGTAGTGTGACATCATTCATTTTGACGGATCATAGGCCGCAGACGCCAAACGTAATTTTCAGCCTTCATCGTCTCTTTCGTCACAAATGGCTCTGAATACTTGCCACACTCACATATCGCTTGCCAAACCATGGCCTTCTTACAAAAATTTTCGGTAAAAATTGACATATCCGGAGTGATTTGAGATTTGGGCGTAATTGCATTTGTAAACAAACACGTCAATCGCCGATTTATCGCGGATGAAAGCTCAATGTCGAAAACTGATAACACTACGAGGTGAAGGAATTATTCCTCTTTCATTTGGCATAGCTTGTTTATGAGATTGAGATTTTCTTCACGAGAAATCGGCGATTGACGTGTTTGTTTACAAAATCAATTACGCCCAAATCTCAAATCACTCCGGATATCGGCAACGTCAACTTCCTGACCATCACGGACTGTGTAGTATTGGTCTTCCGGAAGCATCTTGTAGTCAAATTTGACGTATGTATGATCGTCCATGATAACACAGGCCAATTTTCCACACAGCAGGTTATCATATAGCTTCCGAGCCCTCGGTTTGACGGATGCGGTTTGTTTCTGACTCCGTTTCAGCTTCTTCTATTTCTTGAACGTTTTCAGCCCGAGACACTGTTCTAATTGACGAAAGCTCGGTGATCTTCTGGTCCACTTTTCGGTTCACCGGTCCCGGTTTACGGCCAGATTTTGATGTGTCCTCGAAGGTAACTTCTTCACCGAACTTCCGGATGGCGGTTTGGACAGCTCCGATGCTTACTTCCTCCATTTTCGCCAGCTTCCTTACTGATAAGATGGGAGTAGTGCACTATTTGTGCACGATCGATCTGTATGCGGTTTCCGGGGAAATGCCTCGCATTTTGATGATTTTATAGATAAAAAATCACTTGCGCACACAAACTTGTTGAGCAATAAGTAAACAACAACACACATCGATAAACAACAGCTGATAAACTTCATCGGGGTAGAAATGACGGCGAGTTGAAAGTGTCCTTATACTTTCTGAGACACCCTATATTACTCCATTAATGAGTAAAAGTTGCTCATTAATGGGCAACAGATACTCATTAATGGGTAAGTTATGCCACTTTTCTTAAAAATGGGAATTTTTTCAAGTCAGCGTGTTTGACAGTTCGAATGTTTTGTTTTGAAGCAACAACAGCACTAGCAGTGGAATCCAAACCAAGAGGCAAAGATCCAGCCGGCGCCGGTGGTGTAGTGGTAAGCGTACTGCTTTCTCACCTCAATGGGTCTGGTTTCAATTCCAGCCGAGGTCGGTGGGATTTTTCTGAGGAAGCAGAGCCGTTGGTCCTCCCTTATGTGTGCGATATCCTACGCAGATGTGGAAGCTGCCTGCCTGCACATTCGATTGCTGTTAATGGATGCCAATAGATGTTCGTCGGTGATTGGCACTAGATTGCGGAACAGAGAACAACGTTAAATAAAGGAAAGAAGAAGAAGACATGATCCAGAAGCACTCCAGTTGGATATGCTGAAACCGGACAAACTGGCCCGACTGGAAGATGGCGATCAAGTTTCACCGACCACTCAACAAATACAACATCGAAACGCATCTGATGGCTTTTTAAATTTACAGCCGCTGTAGTAAGTATCTTTGGATTGCCAATGAAGTTAACAGCGTGAAGCTGGTCATCGATCAGGCACGGGAGAAGCTCTTCCGGGAATCTAAATCAGCTGCGAAGACGATTGCTACTTGACAACAGACCGGGACACCACGGAATGACGGTTCGAGTTGGCCAACATCCTGTACCAATGCGACGAAAGTGTTCCGCTTCAGCGGTGTCAGCAAGTGGATGCATTCAAAATATGGGTTGTATTCGCCGATGTTGCTACCCTCACCACTCAGTCATGTTTAAGTGATGCTTATGTTTTAAGTGACCGGGCCATTAAAGCCTGGAACGGGACTTGACAATCGGGTAGCGATTTCGAGCCAATTTGCTGTCAAATCCGAGCCAGTTGCTGATTGGTTGATTTGACAGTAGCAATCGTGGAATAAAAAGGACAGGGATCACATCAATCTGACTGGCAGTGATGCCGGAATTAATGTTTACGTCAATGTTTATATTTGCGAAAGGAAAGTTGGAAAATTGGGTCCACGGCGTGCTTTAAGCGATGGATATTCTTGTTTGTTTAGGGTTGTTTTTATTGTGATAAGCAAAAATGATGTACAGACAAGGTGCTAAACTGCGGTAGAAACTCCGAATCAAATTCAAATTAAAATAGAAAAATAATTCTGCAATCGTGGCATCATTGGTCAACCCCGTCAAACACCATGCACTAATTTTCGACGGGCATTCATCAAAAACAATAAGAAGAGTGAGAAGCTGGATTGTCCTAAGAGGAAGAGACAACTGGCTTCTTACTCTTTTATCTCTATCTATATCTATCTCTATCTTACGCGCTTCAAATCGGCCAATCATGAGCTGGTTCGCGTTTGACAGAAAGAAAAATGGCTCGTTTTCGCCCCGTATTGTCTCCTCTTCTTCTTAGGAATTTTCTAGTCCCGTCCCGGATTAAAGCCATCATCTCGCTGTCATTGCAAAATAAAAGCCAACTCAAACTAGTCTAGACGATTTCAAACTACCACCGATTCCTAGTCCTGACAACTTCAAACCACGGGAACAGGATTTTTCGGTAATCAAAGGAACACATCTTAACCCTTGTTACCTTATTTGCCTTGTTAATAGTGATAAGTCCTCAGGTTGCCTAGACCGAGGATGATCTTAAAACAAAGACAAAATGAGTTAGTTAGTCTTCATCTATGTAATTCCTAATCTTCTATTCGTTATTCCATAGTTTGTAGTGGTTAAGACTAGAGTTCTGATGCATGGACATTATCGGTGTTATTGCTTAATTTTATTGCTTAAGGAATTAAATTTTGACTGACAAAGGGGTGCATCTTTGGAGGATGATCTCACTATTCGAAGGGTATAAATAATAGAACCTTTCAATTAAAATCGATTCCTTGCGTTGAAGGCAAGAATGACAACTGTATCAAAACCGAATACTTCAAAAATTTCTCAATAGGGCGTGATGGAGTAATACGACATGCCCTAAACTAAGGACACGGGATATCCTTCAATACATCTAAGTCAAACAGTGTCAATGAGTGTGCCCTGGTTTGCCCAACTGTGTTGTTGGCACACTGTGCGGATTGATCAACCCTTTGGCACTCACATCACTGACCGAAAACATTCGCAATACTTCGAATGTATTACATTGCTCGAGCCCTTTAACAATATGCATTCGAATTTTGGATGATTGTCTTATGTGAATTCGTCGTCAGATGATGAGCATCCTTATGACTGTCATCCAAATAAAGGATGATTTTTTTAATTGGCTGTAAAACATATAGCACTCAGAGGACAACAATTTAAAATAAGTATCACATGCAAGAGCTTTAAATTGGATTTATAATTCGATTGTTATCATTTCTATACTTACTTCCTATACAACAATTGTTCGTTGCTCTGATAGCGATGGCTATGCTTCCGCCTCGTTAGTCAGCTCAGATCAGTAAATGACGTTCGACAGATCTATTTACATCATCGTTTTGAATGATTTGTGAATGGGGCTGAATCAATACCATACACATTTCAATTTGGAATGACAATCAATCTACAGATAGCATTACGTATTTCAACTGAGGTGCATTCGCATCTCGTATCTATGTTCATCCTGTATTCGAGAGGAGTAATCAGATGATACAAAGCAACCATCATCCAGTTGTAGCTTTCATTCTAAAAAGCAATTTAGATGTTTCGATTTGAATAGTCTGAGGTTTAATTCAAACATAGGATGATGTTTTGGTGCAGTGTAGTTCAATTTTTGATGGTGTTTACTGTTTTGGTATTTGTAATCGATGTCTGTGTTTTCACATTTTCGTTACATGCCTCATTAACCGGCGCCGGTGGTGTAGTGGTAAGCGTGACTGCTTTCTAACACCCCAGTGGGTCTGGGTTCAATCTCAGCCGAGGTCGGTGGGATTTTTCTGAGGCATAAACATCTCTGGTCACGTCTTCCTTCGGAAGGGAAGTAAAGCCGTTGGTCCCGGCCCATGTGTGTTGTGAATGGGTGCGATATCCTACGCAGGTGTGGAAGCTGCCTTCCTGCACATTCGGTTGCCGTCAATGGATGGCAATCGATGTCCGTCGGTGATTGGTACTACATTGCGGAACAGAGACCGACGTTAAATAAAGGAAAAGAAGAAGAAGAACATGCCTCATTTTCGATTTCGTACTGTGACGAGTTACGATTTAGCACTGAGCAATATTTGAATTTGATTTCGATCCATTCTCTACGAGAGTGAGAGAAGTACTAGTTTGTTCCGCTCCGCCAACGCACGATCAGATCTAAATGTGCGTTTAAGGCCCACGCACAATGCATGATCCGTTGCTGCTGACAGCTATAGAATTAGCTGTCACTTTGTCGCAATCGGATGCATAGTGCGCGGCTCTTTATTCGCAACCTGTCATCAACCAAAATGACAAACATGACCATTTGAAGGTTGGTATTTCGAAAAATCCCCGGCGGCATTGCGTCATCGTAATAGACCGTTGCAACGATTATAGTGCCAATTGCAATAATAATTCGGTACGTTTGTATGTACATGGTCCATCCATCATCATTACATCGGCACCGTCGTCGTCACCCGCCGTCCCGTCACGTCGACGATCACGAAGGTAAGAAACGAAATTATCGTCTCTTCCCTCTTCGGTGGAAATGGTTGCGATTGTGCGGAATGAGGCATGAAAAGTAGCCTTCGTTGTGCCCAAAAGAAGGAAAATTGCCCGGCGAAGTAGCTCACTCAGCATTTGCAACCAACAGCCACGTAATGTCCCTTATGGACATTACCGGTCCTGCCTGAGCGCTGATCCGCCACGTGTATGTGGCTCAAATTGTATGTGGCTCAAATTTCACGTATATATTGAGTGATTTCTGGGCTTAATTGAGCGATCATTGAATGATCACTCGATATTAATACACCTGAGAGAGCGCAAATGATGATCGTGTAATGCATGGATAATTATGATGCGCCATTCTCCCTCACCGACTCTACCCTCAGACATTCGGGAAAATGAACTTGAAACCAATTTGGCACGGCGAATTCCCCCCAAAGTTGTTTGCCATCGCTTTGACACATTTACAGTGAAGGATACCTTTCTTATGACGACCCCCACTGCCGAAGGTGCCAAAAGACTGGCGTGTCATAACGTTCGCTTGTTTTTAGCGCACACGCAACATCCACCATCGTTGTTTATCTTGAATATTTTATTTATTAGCCAAACATCACGATGATCGCCCGATCCTCGGAATCCGTCACCTGTCAAACATAAAATTGAAAAAAAAAACTTTCGCTACCGCGAGCCTAATCATGATCGACCCTCTCTGTTGAGTAATTTTCAGCATGCATCGAAGTCTAATT
This sequence comes from Ochlerotatus camptorhynchus, assembly GCF_037179485.1. Classification (NCBI taxonomy): domain Eukaryota; kingdom Metazoa; phylum Arthropoda; class Insecta; order Diptera; family Culicidae; genus Ochlerotatus; species Ochlerotatus camptorhynchus. Next base: position 295,909 of record NW_027040615.1, read on the forward strand.
ATTGACGTTCGGACAAAAACAGAAAATGCAATTTTGTTCAAAGCTATTCCGTTGCTGTGACACACGCTATAGGGTGCCAACTGTAGGCACTTTTCCATCGCTTGATTGGCGCACGCCATTATCGAATGTCAGCTACAGGTGGACTCAAGTTCGATCCAAACAATTTTGTGACTGGCTCTTTAAAACGACTACCTAGCCAATTCGCCATACCGAGGTATTTTACATAATAATGGCAGAAATCAAATTTTTAATTGGTTAATAAAATCCAGCTAATCGGCTTTCGCTTTCCGCTAGCTTATTGCTGCTACTGCTGCATGTTTTGGTGCCTTTTGGATTAAAATTGACAATTGGACGGTGTTGCCGAAATTGGACTTATAAACGAGGTAATATGGGAACAAATCTGCTCGCCGAATCGTAAATGCCTTAAGTGATGCCGTTGAATGCTGAAGAACAATAGCAAACCCGTTTGGAGATATATTTGTCCGCGCAAAAAGAAACATTTACGGCAAATATTGCGTAATTTGAATTTGGTTTTAATATTTATTTTACGACACGGAAACCTGATCGTTTTGCAAGTGTCCATCGAACTTGTTTCGGATTTATTTGGTAGCTCCAACGAAACCGTACTTCAACAATGTACAATATTTATGTCATATACACTTAATACACCCGGTGGAACCTAACGATTTTAAATTGGCTCACTACTTGACTAGCCTATTGGTCCCAAATACATCTATAAGCGTACCCCATTCTAGTAAACATTCTAGTACTACACTATGTTTGTTTTGAATAGCTATGAAAGTTTGACAGATAAAATGAGGGGTTCGTGGATTTTCGAACATAAGAAATAACTTTCGAAATGTCACTTTTAACCACGAGTTAAATTTAACTCGGCAAATGGTTCACAGCCTTAGGCGATGTTGCATTTCAGTGCCAACATTTCAAAGGGGCGTAATTGCATTTGTAAACAATGGCTTTAGTTGTCGATTTCTCGCGAATAAAAGCTCACTCATGAAAAATAATGACACCAACAGGTAGAGGAATGTTTCCTCTACCAGTGAACATTGTTATTTTGGAGAGGTGAGCTTTTACTTGCGAGAAATCAACGGCTAAAGCCATTGTTTACAAAATCAATTACGCCCCTTTGAACTGTTGGCTCTGATTTGGTAAATTTTCGCTTAAATTCGACCCTTCGAAAATAAATTTCGATGTTCGAAAATCCCTCTGTAGTTGATCGACCGATTTTCGAGAAGGTGTGCGTCAAAGTTGATTCCTTATCTGTCAGAAATAAGTCTGGTAGGTTTATTTTAAAAATTTCCATCTGTCAAATTTAAGTAAGTTGTTGTTTTTTTATTCCAACGGAGGGAGATCCACGGCGGTCGGTTTGTTGGATTGCACCTGACCTCGATGGGTAAGCAGATTTTCAAGAGACGCTCTATTTCAGAGAAGCGTCTTTTTTTATACAGTGGGGAATCTGTTCCCAGCGTTCCCAGACACTTGAGAATATAACTCCGGGTGTGGGGATGGGAGAAGTAGTGCTCCCGACCCACTAATTAAACCTTACCCTGTGCTCTTGGCTCTTGTCCTCCCCGGAACCGCCCGAAAGCATTACATCATGGGAGGGGGCCGGTTGCACTATGGCGCATCACACTAGTGGTGTGTCACAGACGTGACACTCGCTACTGCACAGTGAGCAGCTCTGCAGGGCCTTCCTCTTATTGTTCGCTGTTAATTGTTCGTCTGAGTTCTAGAGCACGGCAGGACAGGACAAATGTGACCGCTTACCAGCTGCGTGTGCTGCGACTTGGTCAGAGTCGTCTACACTCTAAGAACTGGGTGTCACTCCTGCCTCTGCACAACGAGGGTTTGTGCAGGGCTTATCGACCTCCTGGGACGAGCTGGATGGGGCTCCAGCGTCCTTACTCTGCTGTAGTTCGTTTAGCCGCAATATCTCTCCCTTGTGTTCGATAATTAACGTTTCCAGGGCACATCACGAGGAGGCGAACTACTTCATGCCCCCGGTTGTTTGGTAATCAGATCATGCTCCTTTCGAACACAGGATGACCATTGATACGAGAAGTGAATGGACCTCTGTTGAAATACGTAATCCTCTCTGTAGAATGAATGTCAATTTTAAAATAAATATCATTAGATAACATACGGATGCTCATCAGCTGATGGCGAATTCAACCATAAGGCAATCATCCGAATTTCTAAAGCATATTGTTAATAGAAATACTCAGAGAGAGAGATGGGCGGAGAGAACGTTTTGAGCCAAATGAACTGTCCAAATCTGAGCCAATCGAACATTCCAATTACAATTTTTCCGAGGATGTCTTATTCTTACTAGAATAAATTTGAGAGTATTGCAATCGAACAGAAATTCAATCACCTTTTTGTTTTGTGTGCTTCTCAAATTCAACTAGTTTTTGAAACCAAAAACAATATTTTAACTATATTGATTAATTGATCTTCGTTGGTTAATGAATGGCACCGAGAAATGTGCAAATTATTGCGATGCAATCAGTTATTATTTTGCACGTAAATCGAATCAAAAATAAAAGTCATTTGAAATGCTAGCTTCCAGCAAGGGTTGCAAGATAATTTAGGAACAAATCCCTGCTGCCGAATTGTATTTTGTTTTCTCCGCCTATCTCTCCCTCTGGGTATTTCTAAAGCTGGGTTTAAACTAGGCAAGTCAAATGATGAATTCAATTGGCTTGAAAAGTTGAGCCTGGTTCAACTTTTTTCAATTCAAGTGAGTTGATCAAGCCAGTTGAATGGCATGGTTTACACGTTCAATTCGCGTTCAAGTCAGTTAAATTCAACTGACTTGATCAATTGACTTGCCCCTTCTAAACCCAGCTTAATTGTTAAAGGGCTCGAGCAATGCAATAATCATTCGAAGAATTGTGGATGTTTTGTTCAGTGTGTAATCCGAATCAAATAAAAATCCAAGATAAAAGCAGGGGTAAAAGGCGAAATCCACACATCATTCGTGTTTCTTCAAAGACTCAATCTTTTCAAATAGAACAGCGAATTATTCTCCGCCACGAAATTGTACTTACAACAGGATTTCTTAGGATTCCTCACACCGGTAAACCGATTCCTCCACGAGGCACTGAAGATGTACAAATCGGTAATATTGGCTGATGCTCGTTCTCCGGTTCCACTCCAAAAGCCGGTGCCGCGGACTGTATTAGCTCAACCTCGAATCCTCCTCGCCCCGGTTATGTTTATTAACGGGGTGTTTACACTTATCCTATTTCACTAGCGCTAATGAGCTGGCTGCTAGCAAATAAGCACACAAGCATAATGGAAACAGGGTATCAGCATAGAGGTAACTCTAAGACTAGAAAGTCCCGAAATAACGTGCTCAACTTTTTGGCTCAGCTCTGGTACTCTTTTCGGTCCCAAGCTAATCGACTCACCCCTCGAAACATAGGAAAAACCAATAACCCCTCATTTTATCTGTCAAACTTTCATAGCGAATCAAAACAAACATTGCATAGTACTAGAATTTCGTCTAGAATGGAGTACGTTAATCATTAGCTTGGGACCAATAGGCTAGCCAAGTAGTGAGCCAATTTAAAATCGTAAGTTTCGTATTGATTGTTGGTATCAAACCAACATAACCGTCGGGTAGGAGAAGTCTTCTCCTACCCGATGGTGTTGTTGATTAGCTTTCTAGAAATCATCGAAATAAGTCATTGTTTACAAAAACTGTTACGCCCTAACTCCAGTTCTATCTACACACTTAGATTTTTTGCCGAGATGGGCACCACCGAGCAGCTCGGCATTTTATTTTGCTGGATCTCAGTGAAAAACTTGCCAGGATTCAGCTAACAAACGGGAATTTTGCCGAGATCTCAGCTAACAAACATAAATTTTGCTGAATCTCGGCAAGATTGATGTTTTGACAGCTCGGTCGACATGAAGAAATACCACCCTCTGACACCCAAAAACCCAAAACGAAACACAATCAGCACAGTCACAAGGTGGCAGAGTTACGCAGTTTGCCCCAATCGGAACGTTCTTCCACGGGTTGTATTATCTTTCATCATCTCCTTCATCTTCCTGGTTAATCCGACCTAAAGAGCCTCAATTTATAATGAGACGACATCTTATCCATTTGACAGGTCTTCTGCTCGATTGGAATGACTTTTCCTATGACTTTGACTGACAATCGATTGTTCCAATTGAATTTTGACATGTCGCCTCTTTATTAATTTAGGCTCTTTAATCCGACTGGCTGCAGCAAATAGAAAAGTATATGCATCTTATTGGGGAGGACTTTTCCGCAACATCCTGTTTACCCTATTTCATGTTCCATGTTTTCCAAGAAACTTGTTACCTATGCTTCTGATTATGCTGCTCTTTTGAATGAACATCTCGTCGGAAATACTGTGAATTCCTTGTATGAATTTCTCGGAATGTATCATCACTAGTTCTCCGAATTTTTCGACGGAAGTTCCCTGCATTTGCGTTGGAAGTTCTCTGGATTTCTCATTGGAAAATCTGTTAATTTCTTCTCGAAAGTTCTCGTAAATTTTGTGAACTTTAATGAAGTTCTGAGGACTTCAGAGAAGTTCTTCGAAATTGTCTTCAAAAGCTCTGTGAACTTCTTATCGGAAGTTATCTGATCCTCTCATCGGAAGTTCTCTAAACTTTTCGTAAGAAATTTTTTGGAAGTTCTGTGAACTTCTTGTTGGGAGTTATAAATATGACCCTCTCGTCGGAAGTTTTCTGAGCCCTTCGTCGAAAATTCCCTGAACTTCTCGTCGAAAGATCTTTGAACTACTCGTCAGTTAGATCTATAAACTTCTCTAAACTTTTCGTCGGAACTTCAAGTCGGAAGTTCTATTCGTGTAATGTCCAGGCTCATGTCCAATCACTGTTCGTTAAACGCCCACCTCTTCCGTATTACGCTCGCCGACAGCAACTTATGTACCTGTGGAAACGGTTATCACGACATCGAGCATGTTGTTTGGTCCTGCTCCTTGCATTGTGAGGCGAGATCCGTTCTGTGTGATTCCCTTAGGGTCCGAGGAAAACAACCTTTTAAGCCAATTAGAGACGTCTTGGCTTGCCGTGATATCGACATTATGAAGCTTATTTACGGCTTTCTTAAAGCTGTTGATGTATGTGTTTAGTGTTTTGTGTTTTAGTCATCCTTTACGTTTAAGTTTTAAATTAGTTCGAAATGCTTTCCCTTGTCCTCCCTCCAAATGATCAATAAATGTAATCCCTAATCTCGAGTAAACCGCGAGTAATCGGCCCCCGTTCTACTAACATTAGTTGTAAGAAAATTATATTCACACACAATAATGTAAAAAATATTCGGCTCCGCAAAGCTAACGCATTTGAGCCTTGACAAATAAATGGATTATTAAAAAAAAAAAAAAAGTCGGAAGTTCTCTGAACTTCTTGTTGGAAGTTCTCAAAACTTTTCGCCGGAACTTCAGGGAACTTTAACGAATTTCGGTGAACATTAGGGAGATTTAATGACGTTGTTTGAATTTTTCGTTGGATGTGTTTCTTCTTCGATCTTTGGTCACTGGGTTTGTAGGTGATATAAACACCACAAGGTCAATCACGGTCCCTTGACCTACACACTTAGATTTTTTTTTGCCAAGATGGGCACCACCGAGCAGCTCGGCATTTTATTTACTTACCGAGATCCAGCATTATAGAAGGCCGAGCTTGCTCGGTGGTGCCCATCTCGGCAAAAAATCTGAGTGTGTAGAATTAGATTTTCTTCACTTGAAAATTAAGCACTGGTTTGAGGGAGAACACAAGTGATCAGGAGCACACTATATTTCAGGCTGAGTTTATAATTATCGATCATCAGTATTATGCCTATTGGTCGATCTTCGGTTGATTACCTCGATCTGCTGCGAGAGTGACAGTGTGTTTAATAGCATTAAAAGGTAGTTGAAATACAGGAAGTTATGTAAAATTTTCGTCGGAAGATCACCGACAAACCGACATGAATGACCATACAAAGTATCATCAAATTTATGATCAAAGCACAAAACTGACATCTGCCGCCGTGTTCGCGAAAATTGTGTATACACGGCGAATGAGAACGACTCAAATTTGAGTTTAGATCACTCATAATCGCCAAAAGTGCAGGAACTCAGCGATGAGTTAATTTGCCTCATGTTTTCCCATGTTTTTTCCAGGATTTTCCAGGGAAAAATTCCCGAATTTGAGAAAAGTAAAGATTGGATTCACTCAGTCTATTGGTACTACTCCGAGACTGAATAAAATTTTCGGCAGATTTTTTAGGTTTTCCACAGGAAACCATGAGACAAATTTTACTCATCGCTGAGTTCCTGCACTTTTGGCGATTATGAGTGAACTAAACTCGAATTTGAGTCGTTCTCATTCGCCGTGTAAATAACAAATTTCCCTGTTTGACAGATGGGATCGCTGCAGATTTGAATCCACCGTTTTGGATTCTCGATCCAGAGTTAACCTTAAGTTTCATGTCGGTTTGTCGATTGGAAGATTGTAGAACCTCTTGTCGGAAGATCTCAGACCCTATTGTCGGAAGCTCTCAAAACTTCTCGACGGAAATACTCTAAATTGCTCGTCGGAAGTTCAGGGAACTTCAATGAAGGCCTGTGAAATTTTCTTCAATAGTTCTGTGAATTTCAGGGAAGTTCTGCGAATTGTTTGTCAAATGCTTAGGGAACTTAAGTCAGAATTTCTGTGAACTGTGAACCTCTCGTCCAAAGTTCTCTAAACATCTCGTCTCTGAAATTCTCGTTCTAAGGGAACTTAAATTGAGTTCTGTGAACTTCTCGGAATTTCTCTTCAGAAAATCTCTGAACTTCTCGTCAGAAGTTCTCTGAACTTCTCGTAGGAAGTTCTCTGAGCTTCTCGTCCTAAAATCTCTGCACTTCTCGTCTGAAGTTCTCTGAAACTCTAGTCGAAAATACTTTAAACTTCTTGTTGAAAGTTCTCTGAGATTTTCGTCGAACTTCAGGCAGTTTTGATGAAGTTCTGTGAACTTAAGTCAGAATTTCTCTGAACCTCTCCTCCGAAGTTCTCTAAACAATTCGTCTGATGCTCTCTGAACTTCTCGTTGTCGAGGTTTAGGGAACTTAAATTAAGTTCTGTGAAATTCTCGGAACTTCTCTTCAGAAAATGTCTGCACTCCTCGTCGGAAGCTCTCTGAATTTCTCGTCGGAAGTTCTCTGAGCTACTCGTCATAAAATCTCGGCACTTCTCTTTTGAAGTTCTCTGAACCTCTCGTCAGGGTTGCTTCCACTCACTAGCTATAAAAAATTGTTTTTTGGAATTATGAATTCATTACACGATATAATGATATGTGGTACTAGTAAGTAACAAGAAGAGGGTATAAAGTATGTGTTTGACTCATAAAACCTGTCAATTTTGCATCCAGAGCATCACAATCAGCGATCTTATGGTTCGTGAGCGTTCACTCAGAGTGAACGCTCACGAATCGTAAAATAGCTGATTGTGACGCACTGAAAGCAATATTGACAGGTTTAATGTGCCAAACACATACTTCAAAACCTTTTCTTGTAACTTACCAGTACTAATTATCATTACAACATTTAATGTTTTCATAGTTCCGAAAAACAATTTTTTATAGCAAGTGAGTGGAAGTAACCCTGCCTCTCGTCGGAAATTCTCTTAACTTCTTGTTTGATGAAGTTCTGTGAACCCAAGTCAGAATTTCTCTGAACCTCTCGTCCGAAGTTCTCTAAACAATTCGTCTGATGCTCTCTGAACTTCTCGTTCTCGAGCTTCAGGGAACTTAAACAAACGCTGCGAACTTTTCGGAACTTCTCTTCAGAACATCTATGAACTTCTCGTCGGAAGTTCCCTGAGCTTCTCGTCGTAAAATCTCTGCACTTCTCGTCTTACGTTCTCTGAACCTCTCGTTCTCTGAACTTCTTGTTGAAACTTTGTGAACTTAAGTCAGAATTTCTCTGAACCTCTCGTCCGCAGTTCTCTAAACATCTCGTCTGATGCTCTCAGAAATTCTTGTTCTCGAGCTTTAGAGAACTTGAATGAAACTCTGTGAACTTCTCGGAACTTCTCTTCAGAAAATCTCTGCACTTCTCGTCAGAAGTTCCCTGAGCTTCTCGTCGGAAGTTCCCTGAGCTTCTCGTCGTAAAATCTCTGCACTTCTCCTTTGAAGTTCTCTGAACCTGTCGTCGGAAATTCTCTTAGCTTCTTGTTGAAAGTTCTCTGAGCTTTTCCTCGAACTTCAGGAAACATTGATGAAGCTCTATGAACTTATGTCAGTATTTCTCTGAACCTCTCGTCCGAAGTTCTCTAAACAATTCGTCTGATGCTCTCTGAACATCTCGTTCTCGAGCTTCAGGGAACTTAAATGAAACTATGTGAACTTTTCGGAACTTCTCTTCAGAAAATCTCTGAACTTCTCGTCGGAAGTTCCCTGAGCTTCTCGTTGGAAGTTCTCTGAGCTTCTCGTCATAAAATCTCTGCACTTCTCCTTTGAAGTTCGCTGAACCTCTCGTCGGAAATTCTATTAACTTTTTGTTGGAAGTTCTCTGAACTTTTCGTCGAACTTCAGGCAACTTTGATGAAATTCTGTGAACTTAAGTCAGAATTTCTCTGAACCTCTCGTCCAAAGTTCTCTAAACATCTCGTCTGATGCTCTCTGAAATTCTCGTTCTCGAGCTTCAGGGAACTGAAATAAAACTCTGTGAACTTCTCGGAAGTCTTCAGAAAATCTCTGAACTTCTCGTCGGAAGAGAGCTTGTCGTCGTAAAATCTCTGCACTTCTCGTCTGAAGTTCTCTGAACCTCTCGCCGGAAATTCTCTTAACTTCTTGTTGAAAGTTCTCTGAACTTTTCGTCGAACTTTAGGGAACTTTGATGAAGTTCTGTGAAATTAAGTCAGAATTTCTCTGAACCTCTCGTCCGAAGTTATCTAAATAAACGGCGCCGGTGGTGTAGTGGTAAGCGTGATTACCTCTCACCCCAGCAGGCCTGGGTTCAATCCCAGTCGGCGCCGCCGGGATGTTCTGAGGCATAACATCTCTGATCACGCCTTCCTTCGGATGGGAAGTAAAGCCGTTGGTCCCCGGTTCATGAGTTGATGGGTCGATAGGTAGGGTCCAGGTGTGGGAGCTGCCTTCCTGGCACGTCGGTAGCATTGGTGCTCTGCACGGAAAACAAGATCGACGGAAAAAACAAACCAAAGGAAAAAAAAAAAAAGTTATCTAAACTCTCTGAAATTCTCGTTCATGAGCTTTAGGGATCTTCAATTAAGTTCTGCGAACTTCTCGGAATTTCTCTTCAGAAAATTTCTGAACTTCTCGTCAGAAGTTCTCTGAACTTCTCGTCGGAAGTTCCCTGAACTTCTCGTTGGAAGTTCTCTGAACTTTTTGTCGAACTTCAGGGAACTTTGATGAAGTTCTGTGAAATTAAGTCAGAATTTCTCTAAACATCTCGTCTGATGCTCTCTGGACTTCTTGTTCTAGAGCTTCAGGGAACTTAAATTAAGTTCTGTAAGCTTCTCGGAACTTCTATTCAGAAAATCTCTGAACTCCTCGTCAGAAGTTCTCTGAACTTCTCGTTGGAAGTTCTCTGAGCTTCTCGTCGTAAAATCTCTACACTTCTCCTTTGAAGTTCTCTGAACCTCACGTCGGAAATTCTCTTAATTTCTTGTTGAAAGTTCTCTGAACTTTTCGTCAAACCTCAGGCAACTTTGATGAAGTTCTGTGAACTTCAGGAAAGCTCTGTGAACTTAAGTCAGAAGATCTCTGAAACTCTCGTCATAAATTTTCTAAACTTCTCGTCTGATGCTCTCTGAACTTCTCGTCGGATCTTCAGGGAACTTAAATGAAGTTCTGAGAACTTCTCTTCAGAAAAGCTCTGAACTTCTCGTCAGAAGTTCTCTGAGCTTCTCGTTGGAAGTTCCCTGAGCTTTTCGTCGGAAGATCTCAGAACTTCTCATCAGAAGTTCTCTAAACTGCTCATCGGAAGATCTCTGCACTTTTCGTCGGTAGTTTTCTGGAACATCTCGTCGGAAATTCGCTCTACTTTTTATTGAAAGTTCTCTGATTTTCGTCGAACTTCAGGGAACTCCGATGAAGTTCTGAGAACTTCAGGGAAGTTCTGCGAACCTTAGGGATTTTTAAGTAAGTTCTGTAAAATTTTCGTCGGTAGTTCTGTGAACAGTTGATCGGAAATTATGCGAATTGTTTGTAAGAAGCTCTGTAAACTTTTCGTTGTGTGAACTTCCCTTCAAGTTCAGAGAATTTGGCTATTTTTTTTCTGTGATGCTCGCTCGAGACAATGAATATTGGCAATCTATTCGAAGAATTGTTTCACATGCTTCAATTTGATGTGTTTTGATGTGTCATATGACCATTCTTATGAGAAAGTTGATTGTGGCCACTCTCAGAACCGTATCCGGAACATCCGCATTAGGTCAAAGGCCATTAGTTAATAGAATATTAGAAAATTATTTCGATTTTGGCCATGAGAACTGTTATCCGGAACATCCGGATTAAGTCACTGACCACTAGTATTGACAAAATACTTGGAGAATCATTTCATACGCATCAATTGGATGTGTTTTGATGTGTCGCATGATCATTCTTATGGGAAAGTGGATTGTGGCCACCGGAACCGGTATCCGGATCATCCAGATTAGGACACTGGCAACTAGTACCAGACTATTGGAAAAATACTTGGATAATCGTTTCATACGCATCAATTTGATGTGTTTTGATGTGTCACATGATCATACTTATGAGAAAGTTGATTTTGGCCACCGGAACCGGTATCTGGAACATCCGGGTTAGGTCACATGAAATAAGAAATCGCCATTTGTCCTTAGTAGCTAATTGATTTCACTATGTTGATGCATCTAGGTTCCATTTCTTAAAAGAATTACGATACTTGATGTGCGACCAACATATCGGCACTGTGACAAACCTGACTTCACTCGGCATCGATTCCATCAAAATCGGTTCCATATGTATGTATGTAAAGGATACCACTCATTGTTGCAGGGCACAGCCATTAGACAGTGGACTGTCCACCTCGTATGAATTGATTAAGTACGATACCTGGTTGTATTCAATTTTCCATTGTATGAAGGGTCAAAAACGGAGGGTGAACCCTTTAGCAGAGACACTGACGCGTGATCCACGGGAGCAAGAAGAATCTCCTTCCAATGATAAAAATGTTCCAACCCAACAAGCCATCATACGAGGGAATGTCGCAATGAGTGCCTTCAATTCACGAAAGGTTAACAACAGATAGTTGGCAATTCCACTCTCCCCAATCAAATCGCTTCAATCAGGTGCCCTGTTGACCCCATCCCTAACCATTTATATTTATATTGATTATAATACTACCCATGGTTTTCTGCTCAGTAAGCAAAAACGATCCCTCCATGGTAATCGAGCGTCTCAAAACCACAACACTCCACGACAAAGTATGATTAAGTTTTCGCTTAGTATATAATGAACAAGAGAGATATGCGATATTTCTTAATTTTTTTTAATACCGTGGAGTCTCGGTAATCTGCGAGGGGTACGACTCTATCTACGCTGCAGGAAAGATTGTGTTGTGCTGTGACTAGCTGCTCGCACGCTGAGTAGATAGAAAGAAGATTGATGACGATTCTGAAAATTTCCTGCAAAAAAATGATGCGCGATGCAAGTATATTCGAGAAATGCAAGAAGATTTTTGAAGATTGATTCCCTAATGTGAGATTTTTTCAGCATCTAAAATTGAGATTTAGATGTGTCGCCCCCCTCGGTAATCTGGTCGTTCTTAATCTGAACACTTTTTAGTTTGAACCCAAGGGGTAAGTCACTCAGCACAGTGTGCCGAAAGTAGATTCGACACAGCTTGGGCACATTCATCAGCACACCTTCGGCATAATCTCGTAGGCACTGGATTGTTCATTAAAAAATGGGAACACTGCTGGACTGCTGTCATTTAAATTGTTCTTTCAAAAATATTACTAACCAAAGAATGCTTAAAATTTAATCATTTTATGTTTAAACAATCTTTATAGGGTAAATGTTGGCTTCGGCACAAATTGACTGTTTTCGGCAACCAAAATTTAAACGATAATTTCACTATGTTTTCCCATCAACACACTTCCCTGAATGTATTCAAACGATTCTTTAGTCTTTCAGCTTCAATCTGATTATATTTGTACGACCGAGCAATCCTATTATGCCAGATTTTTCTTCAAATGAAGTATACGCACTACAAAATGGGGCTGATTTCGAGTTGCCGATAATAGAACAGCTGGTTAACACGCAGTTCTAATGGGAAGGTTGCCGAAGAAAAAGAGGCTGCCGACAATAGTCACACTCACCTGAGAAGTTTGGAGCGTTGTAAAATCGCTTTCAAACCGGTTTGAAAAATTCTGTCGATTGGAATGGATAGAGAAGCAAGCAGCAGATGAATGTTAACAAACAGACACGTGATATATGTGCGTAACGCTGACAAAATGCTAATAGAAGTGCGGACGCTGCTTAGATTGACGAGAATACGTAAATTCCCCTATATTGATTTGATTAAAATTTATTTCAAATGTATACTAAGTCCGGATAGTGGCAAAGAATTCGTTCAGTCTAAATCACTGGTTTGTCTTTGACATGTTTGCAAAATTTATAAATTATTTCTCTCGTTCCATAGAAGATCGACATCTTGCTGGACATTGTTATAATCGGTAGTTACGTAAGTAAATATCGGTTTCTGGTCGCTTAATGTGTGAAAAAAGTGATCAAATTACTTTAGAAAAAAAAATTAATGGAATTATTCAGAGATCAGTATACTCGCAGTTGATGAATCTGAATCCATTCGTCCTGTAGCACCACAGTCCACTTCTTCTGCATGAGGTGAGATAAAAATAGAATTCTTTTGACGTCGATTCTTTTAACGTCGATTCCATAACACCTAGCCCATTTTCTACAGCTATATTCATTGACATTCTCAAAATGAGTTTCACAATCGAACGCTGTACCAGGTGGGAATAGCTGACGGTAACGGTAAAGGATCCGGAACCATCGAATGGAGGGAGATGGAAAACTGGTTGATTGCATTGTATAGCAGAAGTTCTAGACAGGCCAACAGGACTGGCCAAACACGTCCAGATTTACTGTGCAGATCAGAAGTTCAACACCTGTACCGGCTGTATCAAAGCCTTCATGAATGTGGACGATATGGGAGATCACGTGAAGCACCACAATAATAACAAGCCAGATCTGCCAGAAAACGTTCAGAAAATCGAATAACCTGAAAACCCACATGAAGACGCACATATTCCAGCATTCGTTTCAATATTTGAGTTCGCGTTCGTTTCCAAACGAGGAAGAAGTCAGCCGTCACTCGTTGGTAAATTCATCACTGAAGTCGTTTAACTATTCGGAAAACAATTTATTTATCCTGTAGACTCACGTCCGGAACCACACCCTGGAGTTCAATTTGACGGCGTTTCGTGTCCTTGTGTGGGATCTGGATCATAACCATGGCTGCTCTGTGGATATTTCGCATAGGTCCATACACTTTGCTGTAGGATAGCGATTCAACGGTGGACTGTAGAATCAATATCATTCTTTGAAATCAATCCTGCTCCTGCTGGTTGATCAGGAACATTCACAGGATTCACTTTGCTCGACTTTCACCCTTTCAAATGTTCAAATCGCCTCCAGCAGTTTTTCAAAATTTGCCTTGTCTTTGTCGTTGTTAACCCAAACCAACAGCAACACCGATGGAATGTCCTCCTCGATCTTCTTCTTGTTGTCATCCTTTATTAGCTAGAGAAAGTTCTGTAGAGGGTGGGTTGATAGTTCCGCTAGAGTATGGCAGTGTGAAAATTGAATAGAAGTTGAAAATGAGCGAAGGGCTATTAATGCGACAGTATTAGTCAAACGCACGTTCCTTTACCTAACTCATACATTAATGGATGATGATTTCTTCAAATCTACAGGCAAAAGAGTGCGCGTTTGACTTGCTCCTATACTGTCTGCGGCTGTTGAATGGTAATGTAATAAACGAAAATCGATGAAGAGATTTGATCAAAGTAGATAGGACCTTTTGAAATGCAAGATATAACTGAAGCAACTTGAAAAAAATGCTCGGAAGCTCGGGAGACACTATCATGACCATCCCTTGTTAGCCTAAACAAGACAGCAGTAAGTTGTATTTCTCATAGCTTCAGTACAGCTAGAGAATTTGACTCCCCGATTTCTACCTTTGTAATGTTTCTCAACTGTTTTGAAACAATAAATATGGCCTTAACTAATTACATTCCTATTCTACCTCTGCAAGAAGCACATAAAACAGCCTAACAACTAACCAGCACCCATCGAAACACCAACATCCAATGGTTCATTAAAACTAAATAGTCTCACTTCAACAGCAACAATGTAGCGAAAAAAAAAACATATTTCATAAATTTGTACCAAATCAATCACTCGTTGTGAACGAACAGAATCAAATCATAAACCATTAGTTACAAGCTGTAACTAATGAGAAACCTAAACAAATTATTGCACCAACAGAGCAGCAACGAGCGTCGTGGAATGAACGATGGAATGGAGCCAAGAATCGAATAGCAACGAACAACCTCCAGTATAGTGTAATGCAGTGACTAGTTTTTTTTAGTGTTTGGTGCAAAATGCACCGAAAGAAGAAATAGAGCAGAGTGGAGCATCTAGAAGAAAAAAAAAAAAAACAAAAGGCCAATCGCGCGGTGGCAAAAGGCGATGAAGAAATTCATCACAACCAAATTGCACGCGGTTTCGGTTTCGGTTCAAGAGCATTCAACAAACGTGGAAAACGTAGAAAAAGTGATAAACGAATCAGCAGAAGAAGGTAACAACGCGAAAAGCCTCACCGGTGGTGGCATTGTGGGATTACAGTCAGCAGCGGCGTCAGCGTCATCATTATCGTCGTCGGGGGTGGCGGCGGCGGTCACAGTCATGACATTGAATTCACCCACCAGTAAGCAGCAGCAGCAGCAGCAGCAGCAAAATAGTGGCATTAGCAATAGTAGTAGTAGCAACAACAACGGAATGATGACAGTGGAAGTTCCGCCTGGTGCTTCTCCGCAATTGGTGCAACAGCAGCAGCAGCAGCATGGAGGTGGGGTTATTACCATCAGCAAGCCGAAACCACCGACGACGGGCCCGGGCTCAGGCTCGTCAACAGCCGGGCAAGTCAAGATGTGCGGTTATCTCAAGAAGAAGAGAAACGTAAGTGTGCATAATTTCGTTTATATGGGGGGCAGTTTTGGGAGCTTATTGCCTGGAAATGAGGCACTTTTGTCGCTGGATGATGACTGGCAGGGGAAAAGGGGCATTTGTGATTTGATGTCTCCGTGACGACTCGGTAGTAAAATTCCCCGGGGAATATTTTTGCTAAATAAACCTAGTTTCTTTCTACTGACTGTGCTCATTGGGATGGCACTAGTTCTCAGAGGATTTTAAAATTTATCATCTAATGAACTGGTAAAGCTATAATCCTTTTATGGAACCCATTAGGTGTAGGATGGAAGGTGGTAAAGACGAACACCACAGGAAAATTGATACTGCTTCAAATCAAAACGATACATATTTTTAACAAGCGTGGAAACTAGGGCTTTATATTAAATTGGAAGGTTAAAAAAGAGAACTCACCACAGTTCCATCATCTTTGCAACTTTTCGCCTGCCCTTGGCTCAGTGTTTATTGAGCACTTCCTCAGTTGTTAATTAAGAGGTTAAGCTTAACCTACCCTTAAAGCTCTTTAACCTTCCCCAATGTACTGGACTTTTTGAGGATTTTAAAAGTTCTCTGAACGCTTCGGATAAAGGGTGTCCCATACCAAATTGCATCACGGAAAAAACGCTGTAGAAAATTACCTAGTTGACCGATCCTTTTCAAACCTTCAGACAATAAAATATAACCCATTAGTAAGCTTTTGGCATATTTATTTCATTCAACTTCAATACCATAACCGTACGCTCGCACCTTACGCTTAACTCCACTCATTAGGTTCTGAAAAGCCCGATTCAAAGTAAATTTGGACGCATTCAAGTGATCATAACTCAAGAATTAAACAACATAAACGGTTGATCAAAACGTCAAATAAAAGGGAATCTATTCATCTTTCAAACGATATATAAAAAGTTATTACATTTCACCGTTTCCAACTAACTGTCGTACTTCGCATCCTCGAAGTTTTCGCTTGACAATTGCCCAATATTTTTCGATCGGTCTGAACTCAGGGCAATTCGGAGGACTAATCTCTTTGGCGACGAAATTAACATTGTTTCCAGCATACCACTCTTGTACCTCCTTAGAGTAGTGGCAGCTGGCTAGATTCGGCCAAAACATAACGTTGGTCTTATGTTGCCGAATGAAGGGTAAAATCCGTTTTTTCAGACACTCTTCAATGTAAACCTTCAACGTCATTGTGTGAGATGTGATGAAAACCTTGGTTTTAAGGCCACAACTGCAGATTCTTTGCCAAATCATTAGTTTCCGAGCAAACTTATCAGCAAAAACAAATTTATACCTGGAAGGGACATCCCCACGACCAGTTGACAGGTAAACTTTTCGTCCGGGGATTTGTTTATAATCCATTTTGACATATATTTCGTCATCCATTAAAATACAGCCTTCAAATTTCGTCAAATCTCGTTCGTACGGTAATCGTGCTCGCTTTTTGGCCACTAAATTTTGTTTCAGGTAGCGATTCGGATGTTTACTGGCACAAAAAGACTTATATCCTTCTCTTGAAAGGATGTTACGCACGGTGGAAAAGTTGGAATCGTATTTCTTTGCCAAATCACGTATGGAGACACCTGGGTTGCTTTTCACGTACCTAAACACCTTTCTCCTCAGCTTTTTGTCCCTAGTGCCACTTTTATGATAGATGCACTGTGCTCTATCCACACTCAGAGTATCCTTGCAGCGTTTGATTACAAGACTCACCGTTGACTTTGGGAGTTTTAACACATTTGCTATTTTTAAGACAGACCACGAAGGGTTCTCTAGATGTTTGTGCACAATTAATTTTCTTTTCTCAATTTCCATGATCCGTAATTTCGGGATGCGTCGATCAATCGAGAAAAACTTTTCACCAATTTCTTCGTCAATGAAACACCAACATATGCCTGTCAATCGTTTTTTGTTCCAACCACCAGGGGCGCGGTGGTGTATTAAACCGTGCGTCCAGATTTACTTTGAATCGAGCTGCGCACCCCAACAAACATTGAATGTTGAATGAGAGCTTATTCAGGTAAAAATAAGCTTCTTCAGCTAAAAAATGGCCTTTTCAGCTGTTAATCAACTCAAGTTGTTTGTTGGGACTCCGTTTGCAACATGAGCAGATCGTTTGCCAAATCATGTATTTCTTGGCAAACATAGAAAGTTTCTGCTTCCTTACTTCCTCCGGAACATCGAACTTGTGCTGGGCGGTGAAGAACAGTAACCCCGGAAGCTGCCGGAAGTCCGCCTTGACGTAAGTCTAATCATCCATGATGAGACAATGAGGCTTCGTCAGCATCTGGGTGTATAGTTTGCGGGCCCGTGACTTTTCCACCGTATTTTGCCTATCGTCACGATTTGGAGCCTTCTGCACTTTTTACGTATGCAGCCTCTCCCGGTCCTTGGCTCTCTGAACGAAAGACTGATCACTAATAGAACATCTCAGAGTTTCGTAGTAACGTTTAATCACACGACTCACCGTTAACGGTGATCCAGAGGCTCGATCGTTCATTTGATATACTTCACTCATTCAGTCCAGGTGATGTACATATTCATGGTTCCATCTGAGACTCGAGTTTTGGCTCACTCAGTCGAGTTGTTCGAGTTGCGCGTTTGTTCGCGTCGTAGTGCCGGTCGCATCGTGTGGTCGGAGGCTCCGTGCTCCGTGAGAAAGCGGAGAACAGCGATGAAGGTAGCTCGTGCGTGCCTATCACAAATAGGTACGCTACTCTTCCCATCGATGTTGGGTTAAGTTAAGCTTCCTCCACTGGTGGTGATGAAAGTGCCACTCAACACGCTCATTGGCGATCTCACATCGCTGGGCATTGGCACCAAGGTGATGCTGTGTCCAAAAACGGAGTATGAAGCAATCGTGAAGTACCTGAAGGATTCCAGGGCGGAATACTTCACATCCCCGCTGAAAAGCCCTTCAAGATAGCCTTACCGAAAGATTAACTCAAGAACCGTTACAAGCTAGCCCCAATCGCAGTCTTCCGGATGACGAGGAGAGACTAAAACGTGAAAACGTACCCGGATCGCCTTTTCCTGGTGCATTTCCAGAAGGGAACGGTGACGCTCAATGCGTTGAAGGCCATCCGCTCCATCAACTCCATCATTGCTCAATGGGAGCCATACCGTGGCGGCCGTCACGACGTCACCCAGTGTCAGCGTTGCCTGAATTTCGGGCACGGCACCCGAAACTGCTAAAATCATGGCTCCTCCGATTGCGTTGTCGACGAGTCGGAAACGTGCAAATGCGCCAACTGTGGTGGAGCGCATCAAGGGTCCGACAAACAATGCCCCGACTCTACAGTGGTACTGCAATGGATGAAATCTCCCCCACGATCCTGGAAAACCTTCGTTGCAAACCGTATTTCCGAAATCCAATCCACTACTCACGGCTCGAAATGGTTACACGTAGCTGGAAAGGATAACCCCGCAGATCTCGTTTCCCGAGGGATGTCAGCTGAAGAATTGGTCGCAAACAACTTATGGAAGTATGGTCCAAGCTGGCTGCAAGAGGATATATCACAGTGGCCGGTTCAACTTACGCAGGAAGACCAGTTACCCTCCGAGGAGATGGAAGCAAACCCGAACGTGATCCCTACAACTCAAAAGCTCAAGCCAAATTCATTGTTCGAGAGATTTTCATCGTACCCGCTTCTGCTTGGTGCATAAGTCCATCCAGAAAATCAGATTAGTCATTGTACACCAAATTTCCTTAGTTTGAAATGTTCCAAAAATTTATTATAACTTTCAAAACAGATTAGCATTGGAAATCCGTAAAACACCGTTTACTTACATTCAAACGCCAACAGTAAACCCATTAGAGGTCTCAAAACCTTGAAATCGTACACAACCGAAAGATCATCGCGATGGTCTCCAAGATCCGTAACGGAGAGTAAGTCGGAATGACACGCCACACCGCCTTCCGTAGCTTTGTGTTTCCTCTTTAGCGAGATGGGGCAGGCGTGATTCTGGCCCCCCTCCACACCGACCGGTTATTGGTTGGAACGACAACTACCGCACAATGCCGTTGATGATGATGATGATTTGATATTGACATTAATTTTCACGGTAACATTATTTTCCTTTCTTCTCTTTTCACGCCGATCATCATCAAACGGAAATTTGCCGCCATCGTCGCCACAATCACGATCTGACATTGACATCTACCGATCGAACATGCAGAAGATGGGCGGCTGGCGGAAGATGTACTTCATCCTGCAGAACCAACTGCTGCTCTCCTACTCATCGAAAGACGACTACGAGAAGAAGCTCGCCCCCTTCAAGGACATCATCAATCTGGTGCCGGGGACGGTCATCATCCCGACGACCGGGCCCCGCTTCACGATTGAAACCAACTCCAAGGTGCTGTACACGTTCGTAAGTGACTCAAACCAGTGGAGATTATCGAGGCTTTTCTCCAAGATGAACATGCCCGGTCGCTAAACTAATTTGCATATCTTCTGTGTTTTGCTTTGCCAGCGCTGCGATGATCATAAAAGCTGTTCCGAGTGGATAACTGCACTGCTAGACAGCCTCAAAGGTGACGGCAGTGGTGATAAAAAGTTCAGGTGAGAGTTTTTGCTTTTGTTTTTCATTAGAGTTGATATGTGTAGGTATCTCAGATGTGGTGCGGAGTCACGGAATTATCATTTGAATACAATTTGATGAATAGACATTTGTGATTCGTCCCATTTTCTATACCTTTCCTAAAGCACCTTGAGTTGGTGAATAGGGGAAATGGATGTAATGTCGGCCTAAATGCCCCTAATTTGGGCCCATACATAAATTCAGCAATCGACTAAATAGCTACCGAAAATATCCATTACTACCGTCCCAATGACGCGTTCATCTAGATAAAAATGATAAATAGCAGATTTTTAGCGATGGACCCAATCTTAGATCGATAGGCCAACATTAAAGCCATTTCCCCTAGTTGCATATTTTCCTATAGATTGCGTTTTCAACGCCAACGAGTAATGTTTATTGTTATTATTGACTTCGACAGTGCCGTACAGACTAGTTGTAAACTAAGTTCGTAATACAATATTTTTTTGAAAATTTCTTGGTCATCTTAAAATCCAAACAATTTTAGCTGTATATAGTCAAGTTTTACTTGGAAATCAAATTTTACTTAGAAAAGCGCAATCGAATTTGGATTACCAACTTCCATAGAATTTGGATAAACAAACTCCACACACATCCGGATCTGACGTGTTGCGGCAAAGTGACAGCTAAATCTATTGTCTAACTGTCAAATTGACGTCAACGCAACGCAAACGGATCTAATGTAGGTGGCCTCGCCACCGCTCTTTCGATCTATATTAAGGTCCCCAACAACTGTGCAAAATTTTAATGGATTTAGTTGTGATCTGGATTTACGGGAAAACGTTAAAAATTGTTTGAGAAAATGTATGGGAAACGGAACAAAACTATTCATATATACTTGTCAAAATTTCAAAAATTTATCAATTTTTACAAAACTTGCAACTTATATTGAAAGGTTGCAGAACAACTTTGTCGAAGATCACAAATTGATTCAACTTCAGTGCAAAAATTTATTAAACTTTTACTATTGGTTAACTGTTCCGCTTATTGTATGTATGTAAAGGATACCACTCATTGTAGCAGGGCACAGCCATTATACAGTGGACTGTCCACCTCGTATGACTTGATCAAGTACGATACCTGGTTGTATTCAATTTACCATTGTATGAAGGGCCAAAAACGGAGGGTGAACCCTTAAGCAGAGACATTGAGGCGTGATCCACTGGAGCAAGAAGAATCTCCATCCAATGATACAAATGTTCCAACCCGATACAGAACAAGCCATCATACGAGGGAATGTCCCAAAGAGTGGGGAGAATAGCTCACCTTCAATTCACGAAATGTTAACAACAGGGAGTTGGCAATTCCACTCTTCCCATCCAAATCGCTTCAATCAAGCGCCCTGATAGTACCATTCCTACCCAATGAATGATTATATGAAAATATGTAGAACATAAGAATATGATACTACCCATGGTTTTCTGCTCAGTAAGCAAAACCGATCCCTCCAGGGTAATCGAGCATCTCAAAACCACTCCTCGTCACCACCCGTCGCTACTGGTGACGTTAAGTACTAAGCTGATGTATGATTTTAATATTTCACCTGCCGAAACGGTTTTTCGCAACGCCGACCATGGTAGTATCGCCAAGATACTCACTAGTTTAGATTGGGACGACTTATTGGACACCGTTTACAATGAGTCCACCGCTCAAACTATGTCCAGTGTCTTGGCATATGTCATTGACGGACACGTTCCGAAACAGATTCATCATCGTGCATCCACCATGGCATACGAGCGAATTTCGTCGACTGAAATCCAGAAACAGAGTTGCTCTTAGGAAATTCACCTAGCACCGCACACTATCCCTTCAACGTCACTATGTCAGGATCAATCACGAATACAAACGGGTTGCGAAACGGTGCTTTCTTCAGTATCGATGTGGATTGCAGAGAAAACTTAATTCACATCCAAAGCAGTTTTAACGCCATGAAGCTGGTCTGCCGTCGTCTATGATACATAATGGTAACGTGGCCTCATCTACGCAAGATATCTGTCAGCTGTTCTCTGAAAAATTTGCTAGTGTCTTTACGGACGGGAGACCAAGTGACGACCATGCCCGACTGGCTGCCAGTTCCTCAAAACGCACTTGGACTTGGACAGTTTGTTGTGTCCTCTGCTGCACGTTGTGCAACTGTCCGTGGACGTCGGCGTTTTCTCATCCTGTTGGAATCTAGCGCACATCTTTCCAGTACACGAGAAGGGCAACAAACAGGATGTTGGCAACTACCGTGGCATCACTTCGCTTGGCGCTGTTGCTAAATTGTTCGAACTCGTTGCTATGGAACCGTTACTCGCTCACTGTAAGCCGTATATTAGTATCGACCAGCATGGTTTCATGGCTGGTCGCTCCACTGCCACTAACTTGCTGTGCATTACTTCCTACAGCTCTAACAGTATGTCGGATTGTGCTCAGACGGATGTCTGACTTATCTGCAGCCTTCGATAAATTGAATCACTGCATATCAATCGCAAAACTGGACAGGCTTGGTATCCACGGCTGCCTTTTGCAATGGTTTCAGTCGTACCTCACCTATCGCTATCTTACTGTTGTCATTGGTGATCACCAGTCCCGTATGTTCGCTGCCACGTCCGACATACCTCAGGGTAGTCACCTGGGACCGCTGATTTTCCTGATTTGCTTCAACGACGTGAATCTGGTAATTGAATTCACTCAATTGAAGACTGTGAGTTTTTTCTAGGAAGCATAGCCCAGCACAACCGAAGCTTCAACTTTTGGGTAAGCCGATCACTCATTCCATGTCTTTCAAATATCTTGGGGTCTGGTTCGATTCCAAATGCACCTGGAGATCCCACATTGAGTATCTGAAGCGGAAATGCCAACAAAGGATCAATTTTCTCCGAACAATTACCGGAACGTGGTGGGGAGCCCATCCGCAAGATCTTCTAACGTTGTACCGGACAACGATTTTATCGGTTTTAGAGTACGGTAGTTTTTGCTTCCAGTCGGCGGCTAAAACGCACATCATCAAACTGGAACGGATCCAGTATCGCTGTCTTCGTATCGCGTTAGGATGCATGCACTCGACTCATACGATGAGTCTCGAAGTGTTGGCGGGCATGTTGCCACTATCGGATCGGTTTTCGGAATTGTCCCTCAGGCTCCTCACCCGTTGTGAAGTTATGAACCCACTGGTGATTGCAAACTTTGAGAAGCTTCTTGAGCTAATCCCTCAAACTCGTTTTATGTCATTGTACTACGTGTACATAACACAGGATGTCAGCCCTTCGCAGCATAATCCCTATCGTGTTTGCTTCTCCGACTTCGACAATTCTGTTAGTTTTGATTTATCCATGACGCAAGAGATTCGCGGAATCCCAGAGCATCATCGTTCCATGATTGCTCCGTCAATTTTCGCTGCAAAGTTTGGCCAAGTTGATTCCGCAAGATCGTTCTTCACAGATGGATCACTAATAGAGGCGTCCGCAGGTTTTGGTATTTTTAACGAATTTCATAGCGCCTCTCGAATGCTTCATGCTCCTTGTTCCGTATATGTTGCTGAACTGGCGGCAATACATTATACGCTAGAAACGATCGCCTCACTTGCACCAGATCATTATTTTATTTTTACGGATAGTCTCAGTTCTGTCGAGGCTATTCGCTCCATGAGGCCGGTAAAGCACTCCTCGTATTTTCTCATGGAAATACGAGAGTTTTTAAGTGCTTTATCTTTAAGATCTTTTGTCATCACCTTTGCATGGGTCCCATCTCATTGCTCGATTCCGGGCAATGAGAAGGCGGACTCGCTTGCAAAGGTGGGCGCTATGGAAGGCGATATTTACGATCGACAAATCGCCTACGACGAATTTTTCTTCATTTATCGTCAACAGTCACTCGCCAGCTGGCAAAATAAATGGAGTGAAGGGAGTTTGGGACGATGGTTATATTCAATCATCCCTAAGGTGTCGAAGTGTCCTTGGTTCAAGGGGTTGGATGTGGGTCGAGACTTCATTCGTATGATGTCTCGCCTCATGTCCAATCACTATTCGTTAGACGCTCACTTGTTTCGTGTTGGGCTGGGAGACAGCAATCTCTGTGACTGTGGACAAGGTTACCAGGACGCAGATCACATTATTTGGTCATGTGCTGAGCACCGTGGAGTCAGATCCGAGTTGTACGATTCCCTTCGGGCTCGAGGTAGACAACCTAATGTTCCAGTTCGGGATATTTTGGCTAGACGTGATCTGGAGTTTATGCAACTCATATATGTTTTCTTGAAGAATATTAACCATAAATTGTAAGTTTGATTAACTTTGTGTTTAGTTTGTGTTTTGTATGTGTGTGTGTATTTTTTTTTTTGTAGATTTGTTTCTGTAATAATTGTATAATTACAGAGTTGATATAACGTCGATAGGATTAAGTATATGTTTTAGAAATAGTGACATTTTTGAATCATAAATCTTATTCCAAATTTCCTTTTCCCTCTCCCGATCCAAACAATTGTCATCCACTAACCTCGAGAAGACCGCGAGTAATCGGTTCCAATCCTTTAATTTTAGATTTAAGACATTTATAATGTATAAATAAAATGATAACTTGGCTCTGTAAAGTTTATTCGATTGAGCCTGTACAAATAAAGTAATTAACAAAAAAAAAAAAAAAAATTGAAGACTGTTGCTTCCTTCGACGTCAGCTGAATGCTTTTGCTGATTGGTGTATTCTGAAGCATATGGAGGCTAACCCGTCCAATGCTCGGTTATCTCTTTTTTCGCACAAGAAAAAGACTATTATGTTCAAGTATGCCTTGTTAGGCACTGAAATTGAGCGCTTCAGCCAAATGAAGGACCTAGGTGTGCTTCTGGATACACAACTTGCTTTCAAGCACATTTCGTATGCCGTCGACAAAGCCTCCTGGGATATGCGCTACGTAAACTGCCGTGGACGGATCCCTTCCGATTGCCTAGCTACGAAAGTCGTTTGCAACTGATCCATCTGGAGCCCCTGTCGGTCCGAAGAGATACAGCAAGGCCATTGCTAATTGCGGATATTTTGCAAGGACGCACCGATTGCCCTGTTCTCCTTGAGCAAGTTGACATCAATGTTCAACCCCGAGACCTACGGAATAATTCAATGCTGCGCCTGCCCATACAGCGAACTAATTAACGCATGTTCGGTGCAATCGGTGGTTTACAGAGGGTCTCCGCACTATTTTAGTTTGACCTGCCTCGCCAGCTGCTTCACCGGAGGTTTAGTTCGGTTTCTAGATCAGTTTAGTTTGTCTAGTAATGTTGCTTTTTTTACGAGATGACTATCTATGTAGTTATTGATGTTTAGTTTTAGTACTTTTCATGTTAAGTCAAGGGGTGGTCACTCTACACACTTGTTTTGCACCAACTTTTTTTTCAGTGTACCTCAGTGTGCCGCAGCTGGCACGGCAGTGCCGAAAAGTAATTGAACTGACTTTTGTTTGCTTGTGAATCATGAATTGTTTGGCAACCCGGTATTTTGACAACTCTTGATTCTGGTTTGTTTTTCGAAACCTGAGAACTCAATTGACGACGACGATTTTGGGCGGCTTGAGCCGGAAAGCGACGCGGTCAAGAAAGTGGTGGTCGCTTTGTGCTAGTCACGACTGTCGGATCTTCGGAACCGAAAGGCGCTAAACGGAAAGCCATTCCAAGCGACGAACAGACGAAGAACACCAACGGAAGATCAAAGCTTTGAAGCAGCTGTACAAACCGCCGACGGTAGAGGAAATCAATCGGTTAAAGGAAACGGAATATTTTTACCACTCGAATCTGTTCCGGCTGCAGGTGGAAGAGATGCTAAGCGAGGTTAAGGTGAAATTCAAGGTGTTAAATTATATGGAGCGTTGGTTGGGCGATTTTCGGAAGTTTTTGAGGACGGTAAAAAATACGGACAATGAACGATCTCTGAAGGATGTGGATTATGAAGGGATTAATATCCAGACATCGTAACCGAGACTAGATTATTCAAATCGCCATAGGTAGGGGTGGTGAGCTGGGGCTCCCTTAGCTCAGTCAGTAAAGGCGCAGCTACAAAGCAAGACCATGCTGGAGGTGGCTGGGTTCGATTCCCGGTCCGCTGGCAATCGAAACCCTCGGATTCCTTACGGACAACAACCAGCGTAGAATCCGCCAGTGTAGTGTCGTTTGACCCAGTTGTTACCAGCACCGGATTGTCCAAAAACGAAGTTATTCGGTCGGAACAGCTGTCCAAATGGCCAAGGTTCGAGGGGGGCGACACATCCAAATCTCAATTCTAGATGCTCAACAAATCTCCCACTAGCGAATCAATATTCGAAAAATATTCTTTCATTTCTCGCATCTACTTGCATCGCGCCTCATCTTTTTACAGGAAATCTTCAGAATCGTCATCAATCTTCTTTCTATCTACTCAGCGTGCGCGCAGCTAGCCGAAACAAAACACAATCTTTCCTGCATCGTAGCTAGAGTCACCCCTCTCGTCAAGGTTGATCAGAACCGCTCGTGGGACGTACATTCCTCCGGTAACGAGAGTCGATTTTGGAGAATCACTGGCGGGACTTGATGGAGATTCACGGTTGTGGTTTGTAAAAATTGGATTGTATTGTGGCAACATCAATAACAAATTCTGACACATGCACACTGCGCAGGCACTAGAGGTGGGCAAAACAGCTCATCTAGCTGAGTGGATCAAACCCATCCAGCTCATTAAAGGGACTCGATTCTTTTGAACGCTGTTCAGCTCACATTAAAATAATAGAAATTATGACACAAATTCAATTGTGCCAACAACATATCAGTAAAAGCAAAAACTTTATGAGAGAGATACACCTATGTCACACGCGATGATATGATTCACATCGTGGCACACGATGTTACGCCTTTTCTCAAGCTATGCAATCCAGTCTACATACGATTTTATTTCGGATGTTAATTCTCCAGCAGAATTTCTCTCACTATTATCGGCTTCAGCTTCAGCTCATCAGCTCAGATCCGGATCCAGAGCTGAATCGTGAAGAATCGAGAGAGAAAAAAAGATCCGAAGAGCTGGACGGGTCCGAGAGTTGTCAACAGCTCCCAGTGAATTATTCGAGTAGATGATTCGGATCCGGAGCTGAGCTGATAAGTTGGAGAGCTGCATTTCACTTTTCGGTTACAGTTTTGTGTGGATTTTCCGCTCCCCCAGAGAATCAGAGGTGAGAGCACATATGCTGGAGGAATAACATCAGCAATAAGAGCTGGGTACTTAAATAAATTGGATAATACCAATAGAAAATTAACATCGCGTAGCACATGTGCATACTATGTCTCACTCTACCAAACAGCCGCTTGGAAGTTTGCATTTACCATTGGTGCTGTCGATCAGTAGGCACATGGTGTATTACCATAGAGGTAACTCTAAGACTAGAAGGTTCCGAAATTACGTGCTCAACTTTTTGGCTCAGCTCTGGTACTCTCTTCAGTCCCAAGCTAATCGATTCACCCCTCGAAACATAGGGAAAACCAATAACCCCTCATTTTATCTGTCAAACTTTCATAGCGAATCAAAACAAACATTGCGTAGTACTAGAATTTCGACTAGAATAGGGTACGTTAATCGTTTGCTTGGGACCAATAGGCTACTAAAGTGGTGAGCCAATTTAAAATCGTTAGTTTCGTGTTGATTGTTGGTATTACGCTTGCGTCTTGGTTTACGCGGTGAATATTCAATGCGTAAGTGGAGTAATGAGTCCTTTTTTGAAAAGTTCCGCTATGAATGATGTAATGAATGGTTTAGACTTGTGATTTCAGTGAGCTGATGAGCTGCGGTTCCTAAAAAATGAACCACGGGTCATCAGCTCACTTTAGAGAATCGGGTCTTAGAACAACTCGGGAGCGGATCGCCCATCTCTAGCAGGCACAGAAAAAGTTCAGTGTTGCCAGTAACTTTAAATATCATAAAAATTGTAACCATGGGTGCCAACAGCGCTAATGACTGCGCCCGGGTGTGCCTCCCCACCTTTTCTGAAACCAGAAGCCGCCATCTAGAGATAGGGATATTTTTGATGCCTGTACTGCCTATGCAATACAGGCGCTGCTCGATTGGCTCTGGCTTTGATAGTTCGTTTGGCTCAAAACCAGCGCTCCTCTCTTATAAAGCTTGAGTCATTTAATATCTGGACTGGATATCTGGACGAATGCATCTCGGAACCATCTTAACAAAATAAAAATGTTGAGCACTCAAATGAAGGTCCGTTATTGCACTATAAAGGAAAAATAGCGAAAAAATATTCCGATTTGGTTTTGATGAAATCTCGAACTTTTCTTCGAATACCACTCATCATATTTTGGACACTCTGTTGACTAACCTGAGCGGTCATTTTGTTCCACCATCTCTTCATCTCTCTCGCATTCCGAGTCACCTTTCTACTCTTCTTCAACTTCTGTTTGACAACTGTCCAATATTTCTCAATTGGGCGGAATTGAGGGCAGTTGGGTGGATTGATGTCCTTTTCGTTGTCTCGATACCACCGTAGAACTTCTCAGCTGTAGTTGCGAAATCAAGCCAAAACTTAACAGGTCAATTGTGAGCCTTAACGTACGGAAGCATAGGTTTTCTCAGGCACTCCTGCTTAAACATTTTGGAATTCATAGTCTTGTTTTCACGAAAACCTGGGTTTTTAGTCCGCAGCTGCAAATACCTTGCCAGATCATAAGCTTTCTTGCAAATTTATCGGCAAAAACTAAAATCGGCTTTGTAGAACTTTTGTCCGGGAAGCTGGCCAT
The DNA here is from genome assembly GCF_037179485.1 of Ochlerotatus camptorhynchus. NCBI lineage: Eukaryota > Metazoa > Arthropoda > Insecta > Diptera > Culicidae > Ochlerotatus > Ochlerotatus camptorhynchus. Next base: position 324,490 of record NW_027040615.1, read on the forward strand.
AATCCATCTTCACGTACGTTTCGTCGTCCATGAGGATGCATCCTTCGTACTTTGTAAGAACCTCATTGTACAACTTCCGGGCACGTCTTTTGTCCACTAGATTCTGCATCAGTGTCCTGTTTGGTTGCTTACTGGCCCGAAAAGATCGAAATCCTTCTCACTGACGAATCCTTCTGACGGTGCTATCAAAGAACGAAGTGACAGACGACTAACTGGCGAAGAAATGAATTAAAATAATGTGGTTCGCTGTAATAGACTTTTCTTAGAAGCTTGTGCCATCAGCCACCAGATGGGCTAGTATTTTTGTTTTGATTTGAACGAAGTTGATTTCGTGTGCAATGATCTTTGACAGTATGCAAAGAGTGTATCATTTTATCATTTTTTATGCATTTCAGTTTTGAGTAGAGTGAAAAAGATAAAACCAAAACATTCTAGTACATTTGGTGAAAATGCTAATACAATCCAGTAGTAGCAACAATCAATACGAAACTAACGATTTTAAATTGGCTCACCACTTTAGTAGCCTATTGGTCCCAAGCAAACGATTAACGTACCCTATTCTAGTTGAAGTTCTATTACTACACTATGTTTGTTTTGATTCGCTATGAAAGTTTGACAGATAACATCAGGGGTGTGTGGATTCATGCAGAACATGCAGGGGTGAGTGAAATAGCTTGGGACTGCTTGGGACCGTTGTTCTGGTACTGAGTGAGCCAAAAATAATAATGATTTTCTTCGGGACCCAGTGGTCTTAGAGTTACCTCTATGGTAGTAGTGTTGCCATGTGGTACAATCAACAATCAATTCGAAACTATCGATTTTAATTGGCTCACTGGTCCCAAGCAAATCGATTAACGTACCCCATTCTAGTCAAAATTCTAGTACTACACTATGTTTGTTTTGATTCGCTATGAAAGTTTGACAGATAAAATGAGGGGTACGTGGATTTTCCTATATCTCGAGGGGTGCATCGATTAGCTTGGGACCGAAGATATTACCAGAGCTTTAGCTCGTGCCTTCGGGACCTTCTGGTCTTAGAGTTACCTCTATGGTACAATCCAGTAGTAGTGGTGCTATCATGTGGTACACTGAAAAATTGCAATAGCAGGTTCGTCACCAAAGTTTTCGAGCCACTCCGTCTGTCACTTCGTTTGTGGTTCTATAGCTGGCATTGAATTTCTTGCCAATATCATAATCCGACAGCCCTGGGTTTGCCCTAACCATGCTCAATACCTTCAAATGCAGCTTCCGATCCTTAGTTCCCCTACGACGCTTGCTATGATTTTGCCGATCGATAGTATGACGCTCACGGAAAACGTTTGAGAACACTGCATACGGTCGATTTAGTCAATTTCAATGACTTCGTGATTTTTTAACCTGACCAAGTTGGATTTTCCAAGTGGGTGTCCAAAATTAATGTTCGGTTCGTGGCTTCCATCCCATCAAGTATAACTTCTTTTAAACAAAATGAATCGTGACGAACTTTTCAGCACTGAAAGAGGAAACATTTCAAAACAAACTGCTGTCAAAACATTTCAGATCCGACCGCTAGCACTGCAGTAAAATAAAAAGTGCGTCCAGATATTAAATGACTCAAGCTTTATTTAACACTAGGTCATAGCAAACTAACGATTTTAAATTGGTTCACTACTTGACTAGCCTATTGGTCCCAAGCAAACGAATAACGTACCCTATTCTAATCGAAATTCTAGTACTACGCAATGTTTGTTTTGATTCGCTATGAAAGTTTGACAGATAAAATGAGGGGTTAGTTAATTTTCCTATGTTTCGAGGGGTGAATCTATTAGCTTGGGACCGAAGATAGTACCAGAGCTGAGCCAAAAAGTTGAGCACGTTATTTCGGGACTTTCTAGTCTTAGAGTTACCTCTATGGCCATCGGGTGATAGATTGAGCTTGAAAATTCTTTTAGAAAACAACTACGAACATTTGAATAGTCGAACGGAAAAATGGTTTTCGTAACTTAAAAAAGATGGAAAGCTCCGTTAATATTGGAGAAATGCTCCTTTGCTGCGCAGCTACTCAGATTTACGGGCATCATTGAGGATAAGCTTCTAAAAGAATCTACTTGAGAAGATTCTAAAAGAAGATCCTAAAAGAAGCTTCTTTTGCAAGCTTATTCTAGACGCTTACCTGTCGCTCCACTCCTCTGACTAAAGCAAAAGCACGAGCAGGACAATATGTCATCGTTTCAATATTGCGTTCCCATAGCTGCCTACTCGAACTGAAACTTTAACGAAGATTATTATGCCAGGCCAGTATTTCACATTCTCGAACATAAACTTTAACTTTAACTTTAAATTTTAAAGATTTCAGATTGAAAAAAATGGGGTTTTAGGGATAATTCTAAAAGAACTATGGGTTGAATACCAATGCACAATGGTCCCAAAGCCGTATTAACATAGAGTTAACTCTAAGACTAGAAGGTCCCGAAATAACGTGCTCAACTTTTTGGCTCAGCTCTGGTACTCTCTTCGGTCCCAAGCTAATCGATTCACCCCTCGAAAGATAGGAAATTCCACTAACCCCTCATTTTATCTGTCAAACTTTCATAGCGAATCAAAACAAACATTGTGTAGTAGTAGAATTTCGACTAGAATGGGGTACGTTAATCGTTTGCTTGGGACCAATAGGCTAGTCAAGTAGTGAGCCAATTTAAAATCGTTAGTTTCGTATTGCTGTTGGTATTAAGGAAGATAAAAATGTTTGCGCTAAAACCGTTGGTTTTAGGCATATAGTGTATTCGGGAAAGTTTCTTCATATTTTTTGGAAAATCTTTTCATGTTAGTAAAAAAAGAGTGGTCCATAAAATTGATGAATTGAAAATGCGAACTTTTTTATTATTTAGGATAGACTAATGCAATGTTCTAAAAAGTTGCAGAACAATAAATTTGCAGTAACTTTGCTGAAGACACCAAATTTTCATCTCTTATGATTCATGAGTTAGGATTTTTTTAACAAGCAGATTAGATTGAAAAATTGGTTTTCAATGAATATCTTTTCATACGTTCATTTCTCGTAAAAACGATGTTCTAGACACTTTTAGAACTTTCAATGGCAAATATAACTTAGCAACCAAGTTGCTATATTTTTTATTGGAAAGTTAAAGGCGATTTTCTTTAAAAAAAAAATTGCAGTTTTCAAGCAAAGCTGCTGCAAATTGATTGTTCTGCAACTTTTTAGAACATTGCATTGGTCTATCTCAAATAATAAAAAGTTCGCATTTCCAATTCAACAATTTTATGGAACACTTTAATTTCACTAACATGAAAGATCGGCCAAAACATATGAAGAAACTTTCCCGAAGACACCATATGCCTAAAACCAACGGTTTTAGCGTAAACATTTTTGTCTTCCTAAATACGGCTTTGGGACCATTGTGCAATGGAATTTAACTAAAGTTAATTTCATTCAAGGTGTTTTTATGTTACTTTATACGTGAAGTTTACGATTTTCAGAGTTGGTTGGAAATGCTATATAACATGAAGCTTTGGTGTGATAATTTATTAGCTAGAGAGAAAGGTCTGAAGAGGGTAGGTAGATAGTTCCACTAGAGTACGGCAGTATGGAAATTGAATAGAAGTTGAAAATGAGCGAAAGGCCATTAATGCGGCAGTACTAGTCAAACGCACACTTTTTTACCTAGCTCATATAAAGTATGAGGAGATTTGAAGTATTTTTTTTTTCAAATCTACAGGCCTTACTTACTTACCTGACTTACTTACTATTCTAAGGTAATTCGGAGCCTCTTTCCTTCACCGTGAATTAAACCTACAGTAAACTTGACTACATGATTTCAACCTGTAACTACATAGAACGCATAGAACGCTAAAGGAAGCCGTTAAGGGCAGACGCAATGTTCGTGTTAGAAGATGTATTCCAAAGAAGAAGACTTGAAAACAGTTGTTGACAAGCATTCACTTGAAAAACCTTACCAAATTTATATAACTAGAAATGTAATTTAAAATTACTACCTACATCGAGCTCGAGTATTCTTCACATCCACATTGAAAAAACATCAGTAAGTCTGGGAAATCTGTTTGATCTTTCTTTTGTCAATCACGATTTGCCACCTCTGTATTCTCCGTAAAACAGCGTTTCACACCCTTTACTTTAACACCACATAGCACGTAACAATTATTTTCTACCTTGAAAGAAGAACATTAGAGAGCCAACAAAAGAAAATGTGTAACAACTCTGAAAATCAAATTATTTCCATCCATCAAGCCTACGGCGGGCGTGAAGCAATTGCATAAGACCCCTCTCGCTAATCCCTCTCAACCAGCATACGACTATTGGCCTGACTTCCACCAATTGACTTGAATTGTTGCAATGATCGAATTTTCGCTAATTGACATCTGTGTAAAAGCATGTTCAATGCCTGCATATTGGCAATAGCACATTTTTCCTTCTCAAACCAGCCTAGACCCCCAGCATCCATCTGTTTCCGTTTGTGCCAAGTCGCGAAAAACGAGTGAAATTAATACACTAATCATTCTTTTCTCAATTGCTCACAGCCATCACGCTCTGCACGGTGGTAGAAACAGCAGCGGCAACCTGCAACACCATCTGACCCGCCGCTCGCTGTCCTCCCTGTCGTCTTCATCCTCGTCGACGTCCTCCTCGGCATCGTGCTACGCTACGGATGACCCGTCCAAGATGGCCATTACCTCGATCAGGCGGCTGCAGCAGACCAATCTACTCCATCCGCAGCAGCAGCAGCAGCAAAAGCAGACCTCGCTTTCGGCGCCAAACTTGTTCTACGGATTCGGCAGCAATGGGACTGCAAGTGCCATCATCGCCACCAGCAATAGCAGCAATGTGAAAATGGGCAAACTGGTGCAGCTGCCCATTGCCGGGGGGACGGCGAGGCTGCTGGAGCGGGGCGGGGTCAACGGGCAGAAGATGTACAAGATTCTCACCATCAACGAGGACGACGCAGATGATGATGGGTAAGTGTCGAGAACCCGAAATCTCCTAATGTTTGAACCGTTTTGAACTGAGCAATGGATACAAAACTTAAAACTCTCCTCAAGTAGCATAGTCGTCAACACACGCACTTCAAGCGCGATAAAATTGACCCAAGCCGGTGACGGCGCGCGAGGTTGAGCGTTTGGGTATGACATAATTTCTCAAGCGATTCGGGGATTTTTACCAAACAAGGTTGGCGATGTGACTTTTGATTCGGCACGGCATTCATTCGTTAGCCAGTTCAGTACTGTGTTGTCATAGTTTCGAGCTCGAGTACGCAAGGTGATTCTGGTGGTGTGTTTGTTTTGTTATTTAACCCTTCAATACAGCAGTATGATCTTCAACCATCAACCATAATGAAGTCATTGAGTTTGGATTTGTGTCATTGTAGTAAGTAGAGCAGTGATAATTTGATGAACTATGAATCATATAGCAAACAGGTTTGAATACTTTTGTGTTTGGTTCTCACTGTAAGCGCGGGTACGGCATTTTAGTGATAATACATTGCACAGTGGTCCAGAATGCAGATTTAGGTGGAATTATATGTTTTGAGCCTGAAATTGAAACTTTAGACTAGAAGTCTCTTCTACAAAGTTAGTTAGGCCCTTATTTTTATGACAATGAATTCTAGGGTGGTTCTTATTATGATTAAAATTAAAAATCTAACTAAAAGTTAGATTTTTGATTTTAATGATAATTAAAACCACCCTATAATTGTCATAAAAATAAGGGCCTAGCTATTAGGAACAACTTTGTAGAAGAGACTTTTAGTCTAAAGTTTCAATTTCAGGCTCAAAACATATCATTCCACCTAAATCAGCATTCTGGACCACTGTGCATTGGGAGTTCCAATAAAACCGGTCATCTAGAATTTTACAAACGAACCATAAGGGAAATAGCTCTAATGACTCACTATGAGTCGCGAACTTTTCCCTTGGTGACCTTCGTGAAATATTGCGAGCTTTTCAATACCTACAAGCGTTATTACAAAAAAAATGCTTCATTTCGACTTGGGTAATGAGGGTCCCGTTCTTTAGATTTTCGTAGAACAATACGTCATCTGGAAATTACAAATGGATATTTTTGGTTGCCTGTGAAACATTGTCAAAAATATGCTTTCCTTCGAAATGTGTGTATGGGCCCAATATTAGAGACACTTATGCCGACATTAGGGACATTAACCTTATACACAATTTGTATTGGCTCGAGAAAAGACCCTAGAGCGGCTCTACGCAACGATATGGCGAATCGATCTGGCGAATCGATCTGGCGTGACCTTCTCCGGTTCGCATTAAACTTTGCATAATTGTTTGTTATGGTAAATTCAAGCCGTTAATGCGGTAAACACGGCAACAAACGGTCTTGTGGCCATGTTATTGGCGTAAAAGAAAGTCAAAGAAGAGAATCGATCAATGTTACTTAGGACCTAATGACAGGGCTGGTAGCCATCACTGCTGTCAAAAATAGTGATTTTAGTAACCATGTTGAAGAAATAAGTGACTAAATAGTGACTGATAGTTGTAAAAATAGTGACTAAAAAGTGACCCTGAATTGAATTAAACATAAATTTTATTGAAAACTCTTAGGAATTTCTGAGGAGCACAACTCCTGAGAACTTCAAAGGAAAATTCCAAGGGCATTCTGAGAATAATTTCATAAAGTGTGTGGGAGAAAACAAATTTGGAGCATAAGACCTTGGATTTTTTTTTTTTTAAATACTAAAAGAAGGATTACAATTAAATCTGAGAATAACTCCACGACATCTTCAAAGGAATTCGGAAAATAAATTAAGGAGAGTTTGCCAAACAAATTATGAGAAAAATTTAGAGAATTTGTGAGTAGAAATGCCAATGAATTCTAAGGAGACTTTCAATGTGAGTAGAATTGCAAGGGAAGGAATGAGATTCAAAAGGAAATCTGATAATTTTCATGGAATTAGAATGAAATAATTAGTATAGTTTTATGATTTTCACTTAAGTTCTAACGATTTTTCTGAAGTTCATGAAACTTCCATTAAATTATCAACACTAATTTAAAACTTCTTCAATAGTCTAGACTTTCCGGGTGTTATTAAAACTGCCTAAACGAATTTCTTTAAAGTTCTCTAGGTTGCCCTGAATTTATCAGTATTTTTTAACAACCCGCAACTTCACTGAAATTAATTGATTTGCCTTGAAGTTTGGACAATTTTCCTTAAGTATTCTAACCATTAAAAACGCTCACTAATTTTCCCTGAACTATGGTTACCTGAAGTTCTCTAAATTTGTTTGTACGGCAAATTTTCTGATATATATTATATATTTAAAATTCCCTGACGTTTTTAGATCAATCATAGAATTCTTGGAATACCCCATAATTCCACAGAATTCCTTGTAAGTCGCTGCAAATTTGCTTAAGTTAATGGGATTATTCTTTAGCTATTTGATCGTCCTCGAAGTACTCGGAACTTCACTGAATATCATGAAACTATCTAAATTCTAAGTTCTCTGGAATTTCTGGAATATATTTATCGCTGCTTGCTAAAAGTTCTCGCATTTTGTTTTAAATGAATGGAACTTCGTTGATATTCTCTAATCAACTTAGCTAAACTTTCGTATTTTTTAAAGTTCTTGATATTTCCATGATATAACACCCTTAAAGTACTCTCACGTTTTCCGGATGTTCATATAATTTTTATCACGTTTCAGAAGTTCTATCGGAGCTTTGTTGAAGTTTCTGGAACTTCTTTAAGGTTCCCACAATTTTCTTTAAATGATTTGAACTGTCCTTGATTATCTGATCTATCTTGATGTTCTCGGAGCTTCACTAAAGCTCTCAATTCTATTGAAGATAAATTTTCCTGAAATTCTTTGGACTTCTGTGAAGTTCCTGAAATATTTATGAAGTTTTCTTAAATTATCTGATGGTCTCTGTACTTCCCTGAAATTCTCGGAACATCTTAAGGGTTCTCAATTTTCCTAAATTTACGATTATAGATATTTAAACTGCTCTAAAAGTCTGAACTAAAGTCATGGGAACTGCTCTTAAGATCTGAAATTCCCCAAAGATCTCTAGATCTAGCTTTTCTGAGGTGCTTAGATGTTTTTTTAATTTGCACAATACAGTGAAGCCTCCATTTACGAACCAAAACGGGGGTTCGTAAATCGAATTAGTGCGTAAAAAAAAAACCTCGTTATTTGGGATTTACTTCGTAAAAAGAGGTTTTTGAAAATATTGTCAAATACCCCACAATATGGGTATTTTTGGAATCAGGGTGACGTGTAGGGACCGGAAATTGATGTGTGACGCCATTTTGGAATCCAAGATGGTGGTTTCCGGTACCAAAAAAAACTTGAAAATTCTGTCAAATACCCCACAATATGGGTATTTTTGGAATCGGAGTGACGTGTAAGAACCGGAAATTTATGACTGACGCCGTTTCGAAGTCCAAGATGGTGGCTTCCGGTAACATAAAAACAGAAAAATAATGTTAAATAACCCACAATATGGGTATCTTAAGAATCAGGGTGACGTTTAGGAACCGGAAATCGATGTCTGACGCCATTTTGAAATCCAAGATGGCGGCTTTCGGTTGCAGGAAAACAGAAAAATACCGTTAAATACACAACAATATGGATATTTTTGGAATCGGAGTGACCTGTGAGAACCGAGAATCCATCTCTGACGCCATTTAAAAATCCAAGATGATGACATCCGGTTACAGAAACACTGGGAAATACTGTCAAATACCCCACAATATGGGTTTTTTGAATTGGGGTGACTTATTAGGACTGAAAACCCATGTCTGACGCTATTGTGGAATTCAATATGGCGACTTCCACTTACATAAAGACATAAAAATAATGTTAAATAACCTACAATATGGGTATCTTAAGAATCGGGATGACGTGGTGGTATTTGCCAATTTTTTCTGTAACCGGAAGCCGCCATCTTGGATTTCGAAATGGCGTCAGACATAAATTTCCGATTCTTACACGTCACTCCAATTCTAAAAATACGTATATTATGGGGTATTTGACAGAATATCCAAGCTTTTCTGTTACCGGAAGCCGCTATCTTGGATTTCAAAATGGCGTCAGCCATTGATTTCCGGTCCCTAAACGTCACTCCGATTCCAACAATACCCATATTGTGGGGTATTTCACAGTATATCCCAGTTTCTCAAAATCACAAAAAAAAACTCGTTATTTGGAATTTACTCCGTAAAAAGAAAACTCGTTATTTGGGATTTACTTCGTAAAAAGAGGGACGTGAATTGAATACTGCGTAAAAAAAGACTTCGTAAACGGAGGTTTCAGTGTACCCCTCAACGTTTATATATTTCTCAAGTTTGCTTAACACCTATGATGTGCCCTGAAATTCTAGGAACTTCATAAAAGTTTCTGAAAATTTTAGAATGTTAAAAGAACCGATTTAAGGATCTTAAAGCTTCCAGTAAGTTCCCCATAATTTCAGTGTGTTAACTTCCCTTATGTTCCCGCAGTTTGTTTATGGAGCTTTACTGAAATTCTCAGAATTTCCTTTCATTCCTCAGAACTTCTTCAAAGTTCCTACAATTGTTGTGAAGTTAATGGGGCTGCAATGAAGATCTCTAATATTTCGTAAAGTTAATTACGAACTTGAAATAAATCATTTAATGTTTTCCTTAATTCAGGCACTTTGAAAATGTTCAATATCTTGAACTTGAACATAGAATACGAAACTACAAGACAGTGAATATTTTTAGATTTTGGACTTACTCAAATTAAGTACGTTTTTTAAACTGTGAACAGTGAAAAATTAAGTTCAACATTCATTGGATTTGATTACAAACTTGTTTCTTTAAAACTGATTGCCATGTCTTAAAAACGCTTGGGTTAGTTACTGTTGATCTTCCAGAAAAAGCATATTTTGAACGCATTAAAAAAAAAGCTTTCTTATTATAAGCCTTGAATTTTTCTTTCCTTTATTTAACGTCGGTCTCTGTTCCGCAATCTAGTGCCAATCACCGACGGACATCGATTGCCATCCATTGACGGCAATCGAATGTGCAGGAAGGCAGCTTCCACACCTGCGTAGGATATCGCACCCATTCAACACACATGGGCCGGGACCAACGGCTTTACTTCCCTTTAGAAGGAAGATGTGACCAGAGATTTTTATGAGTCAGAAAAATCCCACCGACCTCGGCTGGGATTGAACTCAGACCCATTTGGGTGTTAGAAAGCAGTCACGCTTACCACTACACCACCGGCGCCGGCTAAGCCTTGAATTTATCCGTTAAAGTTCTGGGAAACCCTGGAAAACTCAGAAAATTTTATTTAGAAAAATGAGTTGACAGTCTGTAGATAAAGAAAGACGATTAAACGTCACAAAGCAAATAATGATCAATATTGAAATAAATTCACGCTAAAATAGTTGAAAATAGTGACTGATTACAAGAAAAAGTGACTTTAATGACTTGACCTTAAAAAAAGACACTTTTTAGTGACTGGCTTGAAAAAGTGACCAAGTCACTAAAAAGTGACTCACTACCAGCCCTGTAATGATTTTTTCGGCTTGATTTATTCACTTTTGTGTGTGTTTTCCCTCTAACCCCCACTGGCCGGCAGTGTTATTTTGGAAGAACTCTCTCTACAATGTCGCATTTATGGTCATTGTAGACAGCTTTAGTCCCGGAGGTTAGAAGGTGATAGCTCTATTGCAGATCCAGCAACCCATTTCAGAATGTCTGGAGAGTCACGCCCATTCCGAGGTTACTTTCACTTACAATAAGCCCCGCATGTATGCATCACCGTTATCAAACGGATATGGGTTATATATACACACTTCCAGGTTCGAACATATTTTTTTCAATCCTGGCATGTATTTAGTTTTTTTTTTTTTAATCGGAAAGGTCTCACTATATTCTGCTCTTCCGCCGTCGTTAATTGCTTCTTTTGGAATCCCTTGAACTTTTTTCTAAAAACGCTTCGTATTTCATTCCGTGGTGCTTCACCGGCAATTTCCTTCTCGATCGATCCGAAAAGATTGTCCTTGGTTGGTTCTAATATGATTGCGCCTTTTTGGGTCGGTTTCATGTCCACAATTTGTCATTGAATTGCCATGGTGATCTGGGACGAGGCTTACGTCCAATGTCGCTGGTCCACCGAGCGCTCCGTGTGCGAAAAGAGAACGAAAGAAATACGAAAGGGATCAGTGTCAAGAAGTGACAGTTTCATCACATTCCCCAACTAACCATGCTCAAGCAAAGTAAGAATATACAAGCTATATTGCGACTATATGGTTACTTGGGTACTCATATGGCCGTCAGAATGGTTCATCGGTTGCGAAGTGAAGTATTTCTGAAAGTGATGCGTTGTATTTCTCAATGTTCTGATTTTATCCTAACGTTACCTCAATGTTAGATCACAGACAAGCAGACACAATACATTGAACATTTATCATTGTAAACCCTACCGCCATCTGTCGTATATACTTTAATGGGCAATACACTCAACAGATGGTTGTAGCAACAATCAATACGAAACTATTGATTTGAAATTGGCTCACTACTTGACTAGCCTATTGGTCACAAGCAAATCGATTAACGTACCCCATTCTAGTTGAAATTCTAGTACTACACTATGTTTGTTTTGATTCGCTATGAAAGTTTGACAGATAAAATGAGGGGTTCGTAAATTTCCTAATGTTTCGAGGGGTGCATCGATTAGCTTGGGACCGAAGATAGTACCAGAGGTGAGCCAAAAAGTTGAGCACGTTTCTTCGGGACCTACCAGTCTTAGAGTTTCCTCTATAGTCGTAGTGTGTAAACGTCAAACGCTGGCGGTACTATCAACTAAGAAACATTTAAATTGACCGTTGAAAACGATTTGGATGAACGTCTGCTTGTCTGCGATAATACCTTCACTATCGCAACTTCGGGTAATCTGCGAAAGTACTTGCATTTTTCTCAGGCACTTTTGATCTAACTATACGCTCTCTGACCGAAGCGACATTTGAGCTAAAATTCGGCCATGTTGAATCTCGCAAGAGATTGGCGGATTCGAAATTTTTCACGCTTGAAAACGTCACTTCCAATCGAAATGACGTCTGAGACAAAGTTGTGGCAAAAAATAATTCCTTTCTAAGAAAAAAAAAATACAAAAAAGTGTTTACAACTTAAATAACGAAAATCGACCCCTTCCATATTTTTTAAAATATGTTTCAGTATAAAGCTTATGAAAAATTCTATCTTCTATGAAATTTTACAGATGGACACTTAAAAATTAAGCCGGCGCCGGTGGTGTAGTGGTAAGCGTGACTGCTTTCTCACCCCACTGGGTCTGGGCCGCGTCGGTGGGATTTTTCTGCACATTCGATTGCCATCAATGGATGGCAATTGACGTCCGTCGGTGATTGGCACTAGATTGCGGAACAGAGACTAACGTTAAATAAAGGAATGAAGAACTTTAAAATTAGCAAAAAATATTAGACAACAACTAATGGCCAAATTTTTGAACTTTCTTTTTCAAATAAATTTTTGTAAAATTCTACACAGAAAAGCATGTTTAAGACTTTAAAAATAGTTTTCTGTTCAAAAATTTATAAACAAAAATTTCAAAAATTTGTCCAAAAATTGATGTTTTATGATTTTAGTTAATTTTTAAGTGTTGAAGTTGAAAATTTTTCACAGAAGATAGCGTATTTTATAAGCCGTTTAGTTATTCAAGTTTTAAAAACTTGATTGGTCTTTTAAACTGAATTACTTTATATTTTTCCTGTAAAGCAAATATTGTTTTCCATTAAACTTTGTCTCCGACGTCCTTTCGATTGGAAGTGACATCTGACCAGTTCCACGCCAAATGACGAATAGGAAAAACTCGCGTACTTCTCCGATTTGTATAAAACTTTGCATATCTGTCATTCACATTTTTGCTAAAATTCGGCCATTTTGGATCTTGCAATTTTATTTTCAAAATGGCGTCTTTGTGGGTTTTTTTTAAAATAAATTGTAGCACAAAAACGTCACTTCTGATCGAAATGACGTCTGAGACAAAGTTGTAGTGAAAAATAAAGTCACGATATACACGGTATTTTTTTTAACGTAGTTTTGGGAAAAATTTCTAAAACTCGAATATCTTAAAAAGTACATTTTAAATTTTTTTTAAAGAAAAATCGCAAAAAAAAGCAAGCTTTTGGAATATTTAAAATAATGAACACTTGAAAGTTGACAAAAATTGTAGGACAAAAACTGTTGGTCAAATTTTTGAACTTGTTGCTAGTAAAGACTGTACTCAAAAAAAATGCAGCAGACAAAAATGATCACCAAAAAATTATTTTGAGTCGAATATTTTTGAAACTCTCAGGGAATAAATAAACACATGTGTATGTATGTATGTGTATGTTTTTTGCAAAGTTGGTTTATTCAACCTCCTCTCCTAGGCTAAATGCCCGCACCTTGGACTTAACGCTACCCATCAAATCCTGTGCAACACTTTCGCCATGTTTCTTACACATTTTCGTCCACTCTTTCTTCAAATCCTTGACGTTTTTGAAGACCTTCCCTGTTTTTCGGAGCTTGCTCTTCATATCGCCCAGAATTTTTCTATTGGGTAAAGTTCTGGCGAGTTTGGCATCGTTGGTTTCGTACCACTCCATCACCGGTTTCGCGTAATGGCACGATGCCAGATCCGGCCAAAACAGTGACACTCGTTGGACCGGAGGAAGGACAGTAGGCGCTTCTGGAGACATGCTTCTTTATATATTTGGTCGTTGATGGTGCCGGTCGTTATGTACGGCTTGCTGAATTTGCCGCACCCACAGATCGCCTGCCACACTAAGTACTTCTTGGCAAATTGTCGACCTTCTTCTTCCGGAACTTCTCCGGAACATCCAGGCGGGACTTACCGACGAAAAACTTCAGGCCGGGGATCTACTTGGCGTCCGCTATAATGTACATCTCGTCGTCCATTACGATGCATTTCGGCTGCACCAACCACTCGCGGTACTGGCGCGGAATTTGCCCACCGTATTCTGTTTATCGGTTCGGTTAGGCGCCTTCCTTACCTTGAAGACATGAAGTCCGACCCGCTTCATTGTGTGCTGGACGAACCAGACGGAAGAATTGACCTTTTTGGCCACGTACCGAATACAAAGGTTCGGATTGCGCTTGAAGTAATCTCTCACCTTTCTTGCGTTCACGAGGTCGGTCGTCTTCGCTTTTCTTCCGCTGCCAGCTTGCCGCTGGATCATCTGGGTCTCCTTGAACGATTTTACCACACGAGACACGATCGAATTTTCGATTCCAAACTGTTTCGCGATCCACCTGTGGGACTGACTGGCCACTTCTATAATTTTATGTCAAAGCACTTCTTGCTTGAAAGTCTCGATAACCTCTTGAGATATTGTGACGAGATTTTGCGCATGTTAATTTTTACACTCTAAACTAGTTTTACTCATAATTTCATCAATTTATAAGTTATACACAAAAGAAAGTGTTGCATTTTTGGAGTACAATCTTTACACTTTTGAAAGGGGAAAAAGGAGTTAACAGTTTAACTTGTGGTTTATTACTGAACAATCATACAACATATTCGGTTTATATAATACCTCATTGCTATGCAGTTGTCACCCCCTCTTAGTTATTTCCTTCCAGTCCAATCTTCATTCTTATTGCAGTAAAAATAGGAGCGGGAAGAGATTTCGTGAGGATGTCTGCTTGTTGTTTCGGCGTAGGAACGTAGATCAGTTTGATCTTACCTTCTGACGTCACCGTTGAGTAATTTAGCTATAAACGAAGCCTGTTGTAGCTTACGCCTTCGATCAAGCATTTCGAGGTCAAGCAGACGGCATCTATCGGGATATGCTGGAAGGTTCAGAGGATCACGCCACGGTAGGTTTCTGAGCGCAAGTCGTATGAATCTTTTTTGCACACGCTCGATTCTTAGATTCCATGATACGTCGTTTGGAGCCCATACAACTGAAGCATTTTCTAGGATCGGCCTTACGAGTGAACAATACAATGCTTTTAGACAGTGTGGATCCGTGAAATTCTTGGCAATCTTAGAGATGAAGCCCAGTTGACGATTAGCCTTGGAAATAATCGATGCATAATGGGGATGAAAGAAAAGCTTCGAGTCCAATACGACACCAAGATCCGTCACTTGATCCACTCTGCTAAGAACAGCATCATCGATGTGGTATTCATAAATTAACGGGTCTTTGGACCGATAGAAGGTCCACACAGTTGACCACGATCCAGGTTCCGTTCTCGTACAGGAATCTCAGCTCGTCTTAATCGCTTGCCTCCACTCACCTTCGTTCGGATGGCCATAGACATCGTTGTAACTTTCAAGAACCTGTTGGAAATGAGCACCAGCAAAAAGTGCTCTAAACTGGTGGAACTTCCTCCGGTATGACCAATCTATGATCGGCACTTTCATTTGTCGATTTGATTGGAAATGCGGACTCGTTGAATTTTACATCACGAGCCACGAACATTTTCCGCGATTTTATGTCCCAGAGACGATATTCTGTCGGTGCGTACCCAAGCATAACACACTTTCGTCCAGTTGGATCCAGCTTACCACTTTTCTGCTTATCTTGTATTGTTTCACTCGGGCTTCTGTTTGTCACGTATACTGCGTTCAGAATAGCTTCTCCCCAAAGATACTTTGCTGCACTCAACTACAGTTCGATTGTAACGTTCTGCGACGGCGTTGTGCTGCGGGGTGTATCCCACCGTGGAATCCAATTCGATGCCCTAGAACGATAGCTGCACTAATAAAAAAAAACCATAAACGAACGATAACCCAAATGATAGAACTATTCCACAAATGGTTTGGATGATACCCCGAACACGTCCTTCCTTCGAGAAAAATTCACGCCCCAAATCGCATCGCAAATTCGATATATTCACTCCAAATTTCGCCATTGCCATTGCTCCGTAGACCTTGAAATATTGAAAAACTTGATCCTTCTTCAGCAGGTAAACGACTCCGAAGTGCGTATAATCATCCACAAACGACAGAAAATAACGATAGCCATCAGCCGTTGGTGGAGTTATCTGCCCACTCCGGTCTTGTTCCGTTGAATGGTTGCCTCACCATCTCACCTTTAGCACACGGAGAACAAAATTCTGCGTCGCCCTTCGCATCGTCCAATCCATCCACCAAGCTTGAGTTCTTCAGATTTAGCACATTCTTGAAACTGAGGTGCCCATCTCTTTGTGCCAAAGCTGCAGCTTCGAATCTCCATCGGCTGCCATCGCCGATCCACACGTCAATAGATCCATCCGCAAATAGAACAGGTTACCCTTAAGCCTTTGCAATACCGATGATTTCGTAATCCTTCGACAGGATCGCTCGATCTGGTTTGAATTCTACATTCACTCTAGCCTTCTGCAGTTTCGCCAATGATTGAACTTCAACTAACTAACATACAGTTGTTTCCCAAACGACAGGGTGTATCGATTTCCTCCGACGCATAGTTTGCCCTTCACCAGTTTCCGTATCTCCTGGAAGTATCCTTCGTTACTGACCATGTGGCAGCTAGCATCTGAATCCAGGACCCACAGTCCTGCTTGGGTGACACTGTCGTGCCGGAAACAAGTGCTACTTCCAAATCTATCGACACATTTGCGACCTGATGTAACGGTTTAACGGATGCGGCTCGTTTCTGACTCTGTTTCGGCTTCTTCTGCTTCTTGAACGTTTTCAGCCCGTTTCTTGCCTTGACGCGTTGAACGTTACTCTTCGATTTTCTCTGTTTTTTTGCCAAATCTCGAACAGAGGCACTTTTATTAGTGAAGAAAGCTTGGTGATGTTTTGGTCCACTTTTTGGTCAACCGGTCCCGGTTTACGGCCAGATTTCGATGTGTCCTGGAAGGTAACTTCTTCATTGACCTTCCGGATGGCGGTTTGGATGCTCTGATACTTACTTCCTCCATTTTCGCCAACTTCCTTACTGATAGGTTGGGAAAAGTGCACCATTTGTGCACGATCTGATTGCGCTTTTCGTTGATGCTCAGGGACAACTTCTTGGAATTTTAGGGATCTTCGTATTAGTTTAGGGAACTTCGAAGCAGTTTGTCAGAGAACTTATTTCAAAAATGCTCAATGAACTTCTTGTAATTTTTGAAAACTTAATTTCACCTAGAAGTTAAAAAAAAAACCGTTGAAAATGATCAGGGTCTTCCCGGTAGTTTGAAGCTGTTCATTGATGTTCTGAGATCTTGGTCGAATTAAGAGAGCTTGGAAAAAAATTGAACTGGAAAGTTGGCGAAACATCACATAAGTTCAGCGAACCAAAAAGAGACTCAGGAAACTTTCTAAAAGCTCAATGAATTGGAAAGAAGTTCAGGGAGCTTCGTTTGAGTTCATGGAACTTAGTTTAAGTTCAAAAAACTTCCGTCTATTAACGTCGGAATACAGGATCCTTCGCAACAGTTCAAGAAATAGTGTTGAATTTTAGAGAACTTCGTTTGCTATTCATTATTACATTAATGAACTGGATACATTTCAATACTCAGGTTCAACAAGTACTTTAAAGATTCGAAATCCGGACACTAAGTCCAAAAACCGGAACACTTTTAAAAGTTGATTATCACTGCTTACTATACGCAAAATAGCAAGTGAAAATTTCATTTCAATGAAGTGCTCTGGATATTTTTCAAGCCATCAGTATTCTTGTGAAGATCACGATCAAAAGATATCCAACTAATTGAATATTTCAGTAAAGTCCCGTGTATATTTAGGTCGATCAAATATTATTCTAAAAACAGCCGAGTTGATTATATTAATCTTAATCAACATTTTCAAGAAGGTACCTTAAATATGACGTCAAAATATT
Source organism: Ochlerotatus camptorhynchus (assembly GCF_037179485.1). Taxonomy (NCBI): domain Eukaryota; kingdom Metazoa; phylum Arthropoda; class Insecta; order Diptera; family Culicidae; genus Ochlerotatus; species Ochlerotatus camptorhynchus. The sequence goes on from NW_027040615.1 coordinate 342,290, forward strand.
TATTTTTATAGCCAAAATCTTAACATGACTGCTTAAAATTCATAAATCCTATGGATTTAGCCTTCCTTCATCAATTTTAACATGTCATCAAACATCTTCACAAAACATAAAATGTCTTCAAAATGTCTGTGGGAAATCTAGCATCCCTGACCAGGATTTTAAATTTGTGCTGGAATTCGGGCACATCATTATTCGATATTTTTCCGAAATGAACCTCTGTGCTGTACCACGGACTGGTGCTCTTTACTCCGACCGTCCCACTGTTGACGACCTTCCCCTATTTAATCGACTAACTTCCAGCGCAGCCTTGGCCATAATTGAATCGATAACCTTTTGGGACGCAAGTTGTAAAATTTCAATCAAACTGAATCGTGACCAAAACGTGTGACGTGCCCACCTCTGCCATGCTCCCTTCAACAACGTGACATTTTCCAGTTGCACCTAAGACTCTAAGTTACATTTTTAAATCAAATCTTAATTTGTTTGTTCTAGTACATACAATGCACAAACAGCGGCGCAGTTAATAATTATTGATTTTTAAATAGCTCCCCTTTTTTGTGCGGCTTCATAATGAGCCAGTTCGAGAGAGTGAGGATGGATGTGTAACAACCGGAGACGAAGAAAAACGTGATAAAAGCGTAAAAATGCTGCATGCTGAACGGGTGCACTCCCTCCTCGGTCTGCAGCATAAACAGTATAGGTCCCGTGAACAAGCTAGAAGGGCAGAAAGAAAAAAGTCATCATCAAACGGCAATCGTCGAACACAAAAACGTGTCGACGACGACGATGATGACGGTGATCGGTGGTTGACTCTGTTCTTGCAGTGAACTACTAGGTAATATGAAAGCATCTGGAATCTGAAGTAGGGCATGGAGAAGATTGGATAAACAGACTTTTTTTTTGTTTGTGCTAAGTACCATATTTCTGTGTCTGGTTTGGTGGTCCATTGAGGGCTAGATTATAGGCTGTACGGAGTAGTATCAAGTATGATAAGGCGACAAAAGGTTATTCGGAACGTTGTACGCCTATGACCTATTGGCAGTGCTGGAAATTAAGGATTAAAAATGCAATAGCTAAAAAAGAAACACTGAATTCAGTGTTGAATTTTATGTATTATAAATCACCTAGCTCCATCCGGAGTAAAGCTAATGCAGGTAAATACGCATCCAGTTGAATAACCAAACGTTTTCCGCTAGAGTAAACATGGCACTCAATAAACTCCAATAGTCCCCTGTTACAAACATGTGGAATTAAAGAGAAAAAAACGAGAGCATGTCGTCGGTGTCTGGTTCCGCCATCCCAAGGCAACGTCATCATCAACATCAATGGCAGGGGCTTCCAGAGTTCACACCGTTAGTGTTTCCTTTCAGTCTGGAAAGCAGTCACTCAAAATGGATTTGGTTCCACTCTATACCTACTGGTGTTCTAGGCTGCAGTTGAAGCTCATGGGCGTCGAATTTTGGGAGCATGATAATTTTAGCATCTTATCCAGAAGGACCTTCCGCATAAATGCGAACCATTACATTGACCTTATCAAAAATGGTTTAAAATTGTCCATAATCCCTGCTAAACTTTAACTGAAATGATTTTGGAACTTTACATGAACGTTTTTGTCATAAAGTTTTAACATTATGTTTAATGGTTTTTAGGACTTTACAAATAATGGGTTGTTAATAACCATTACCATTCCAAATTCTTGTTTTCTCCATACATTTTCGGAAAAGGAATTATATTAGAATCTTTTAATTTATGATTTTATAACTTTAATGGTAATGGTTATGGTAGTCAGTACGGTCCATGCATATTTTTATAACATCGATCAACTTTATGTGGAATATATCGCGAGTTGGTTGCCTGTAAATTAATGATTACCAATTCGCGATATATTCCACGTAAAGTTGACCGACAATACAAAACCATCCCTGGAACTCACTGACTACCATAACCATTACCATTAAAGTTATGGTTTAAAAGTAAAAAGGTTCTAATATAGTCCGCTCTCCGAAAATGTATGGAGAAAACGAAAATTTTGAATGGTAATGGTACTTAACAACCCATTATTTGTAAGGTCCACTTCCAAAAACCATAAAACATAATGTTAAAACTTTATCACACAACTTTCATGAAAAGTTCCATAACCATTTCAGTTAAAGTTTAGCAGGGATCATAAACAATTTTTAACCATTTTCGGTAGGGTCAAATTATGGTCCGCGTTTATGCGGACTACCATCCTACCGTTTGACAATGTAGGTCAGTTTTGAGATTTGATCATAAATTACTAACTTCGTGGCACTAGTTCATGAGGTCAGTACCCAAGTAACATTTTAAGTTTTAAAATAAATTTATAGAGCGGTTCCATTTCAAATGACGAATTTTTTGGCCGATCGTTGCCGATTAAGGTTAAAGTTAATGCTTTTCCGTTGATACTGATTCCACACCCATTCGAACCACACCCAAATTCAAAATGCACAAATACCAACAAGCATTGCAAATTAGAAAAATGAAACGTATTGAAATTTTGACCATATTCGTAAATACAATATTATCATAGAGGTAACTCTAAGACCACTGGGTCCCGAAGAAAATCATTATTATTTTTGGCTCACTCAGTACCAGAACAACGGTCCCAAGCAGTCCCAAGCTATTTCACTCACCCCTGCATGTTCTGCATGAATCCACACACCCCTGATGTTATCTGTCAAACTTTCATAGCGAATCAAAACAAACATAGTGTAGTAATAGAATTTCAACTAGAATAGGGTACGTTAATCGTTTGCTTGGGACCAATAGGCTACTAAAGTGGTGAGCCAATTTAAAATCGTTAGTTTCGTATTGATTGTTGATATTATTGTATAACTACAATAATTCTACTACTGCAATGACAACTTCAATTCCAAGATTCCAAGTTCAGGGAAGGCCTGGCGAAGGACAGGGAAGTCTTGTCGTAGTTCAGGGAAAGCCTGCCAAACTTCAGGGAAGTCCTGATGAAATTCAAGGAAGTCCTGCCGAATTTCAGGGAAATCCTGCCAAAGTTCAGGGAAGTCCTGCTGAAGTACAGGGAAGTTCAGGGAAATTTTGCCGAACTTCAGGGAAGTGCTGCCAATGCACTGTGGTCCAGGAAGCAAAATTAGGTGGAATAAATTAATAACTCGAAAAATATGAGAGATAGCGTATTCATACCTTATAAACATTTTCTTTTGAGCTCTATTCGCGTTGGTTGCAAAAGATTCCTAAATGCCAAATTCTATCAGTAAAGTAATTTTGTATCTAACTTTTTTATTTCAAAAGATAGAGAAATTAAATGTTCTACAAAGTTATGAACACGAAAACTTCTTAGAACGTTGTTTTGGTCTATCTCTTCTATATTTGGAATAAGTTATTTAAGAAAACAAAATCCAAAAATCAGTTTTTCTGTCATATTTTATTTTAAATATCACTTTTTCGGCCTACTATGTTGAAAGCGATTGTAGTTAATATTAAAATACACATTTTCTCCAAAGATACTATACCAGTACAAGTCTTCTGTCAAAAGTTATCGCAAAATGGCGCTAGTAAAACCGATAGTGTTACATAAAGGGTGATACGGTCAAAATTTGGTCAAGGGAAAACGCGTGTAAATCGGTGAAATCGTTTATTTAAAAAATCAAATTAAATTTCTTTTTCAAGTTCAATTAGTATAAAATTCAGGAAAAATATTCAGTTAGGCTTCCGCTTTTCCAAATCCGAATTGCCGGGCCTTACGCTTGACCCCTGCCATCAGATTTTGTACAGCCACCTTGTCCACCTTCTTCGCCGCAGAAAGCCAGTTTGCCTTGAACTGCTGCTCGCCCTTAGCAGTTTTTTTGGTCTTCTTTAGGTTCCGCTTGACAATAGCCCAGTATTTCTCAATTGGGCGGAGCTCTGGCGTGTTGGGAAGGTTCTTGTCCTTGGGAACCACCTGCACGTTGTTGGCGGCGTACCACTCCATGGCCTTTTTACCGTAATGGCAAGATGCCAAATCCGGCCAAAACAGTACGGAACAACCGTGTTTCTTCAGGAAAGGCAGCAGACGTTTATTCAAACACTCTTTCACGTAAATTTCTTGGTTGACAGTCCCGGAAGCTATGAAAATACTGCTTTTCAAGCCACAGGTACAGATGGCTTGCCAAACCAGATATTTCTTTGCGAACTTTGACAGTTTCATGTGCTTGAAAACATCTCCTACCTTTCCCCTTCCTTTTGCCGTATAAAACTCCTGTCCCGGAAGCTGCTTGTAGTCGGCTTTGACGTAGGTTTCGTCGTCCATTACCACGCAGTCAAACTTCGTCAGCATCGTCGTGTACAGCCTCCGGGATCGCGCTTTGGCCGTCGTATTTTGTTTATCATCGCGATTTGGAGTCACTACCTTCTTGTAAGTCGATAGTCCGGCTCGTTTTTTGGCTCGATGCACGGTTGTAGACGATACACCCAGCTTATTTGCGGCATCTCGGAGAGAAAGGTTAGGGTTTCGCTTGAAACTACCGGCAACTCTCTTTGTCGTCTCAGCGGCTTCCGGTTTTCGATTTCCCCCCGATCCAGACTTCCTGGCTGTCGACAAACGTTCCCCAAACACTTTAATTACATTTGTAACGGTTGATTTGGCAACTTTTAGCGATTTTGCCAACTTTGCGTGCGAGTAGCTCGGATTTTCGCGATGCGCGAGCAAAATTTTGATACGCTGCTCTTCTTGCTTGGACGGCATTTTGACAACTGAAGAGTGAATTCCAAAATCAAAATAGGAGCAACATTCTACACACACACACCTTCAAAATGAGGGGTGTTCAGGTTTTTTAAATGCAAAATTGAAAGAAATACGTCAAGTTGATATTGACCAAATTTTGACCGTATCACCCTTTACCACTTTAAGAAGCATATCAAGAAGTACATTTTAGCAACTTAGGATGATGGAAATTTTGACCATATACGTAAATACAATATTATTGTATAATTATAATAATTCTACTACTAAAATGACTTCAATTCCAAGATTCCAAGTTCAGAGAAGGCCTGCTGAATGACAGGGAAGTCCTACTGAAATTCAGGGAAGCTTTGCCGTAGTTCAGGGAAGACCTGCCAATCTTCAGGGAAGTTCTGCCGAATTTCAGGGAAATCCTGCCAAAGTTCAGGGAAATCCTGCTGAAGTTCAGGGAAGTCCTGCCAATCAGTGCTGCAAAAACACGACAATACACGGCGATATTCAAAATACTGCTTTGGTCACTCGTTTGAGCTAACAGTCATCGTCAAGGCAAACCATGTAAATTTTCAGTGACGAACATGTGCAGAGTTTTTTTTTATTAGTTAAATTTGAAACGAAAATAAAAATGACTTGAGCAAAACAATTACATGGAGCATCTACGTCCTGAACTGCTTTGATAACTATAATTGGACTCAGAATGCACAAAATTACACTTTCTGTTACCAGGTGAATCTTTGTCATTGACGAAAAAATTAATGAGATTTTGATAAAGGTTTTTTTGAGGATCAAGTCTATCAGTGACTATGTGAATAACAATTTTATCAATATCGCGCGAAAGTCTGTTAATGACAATGATAAATCTTTGCACTGCTGCCAATGTGCAGGGAATTCCTGCCGAAGTTCAGGGAAGTCCTGCCATTGCAATTCTGATGTTCAGGGAACTCCTGCCGAAGTTCAGGGAAGGCCTGCCGAAGGTCGGGGAAGTCCTGCTGAAGTTCAGGGAAGTCCTGACGAAGTTCAGGCAAGTCCTGCCATTTCAATTCTTGGATGATGGTTTATTTTCACAATGGTGGATCCAAGATGGCGAATGATTTTCATAATGATGGATTTAAAATGGTAAGTCTTGGATAAAATATTGTATTTATAAATGGCAAACGTGGATGATTTCTACAATAGTTGAATATATAGTTCAATTTATCTAATTAGGGTTACGGGATGTAATGTCAGCCTAGCCCCTCACTTCGCCCTATCAAGCAAATACCTAACTAATTTATTCAGCAATAATGCAGAATAGTAATGAAACACTAGTATCGCATCAGCTGTAAAATTGTAATCCGTAAATTAATTGCATATTTTTAGGACAAATTAAGTACGTTTATTGCTCGTTTTTAGAGAAAAAAGTTTAGTGATTTTGTTTTATTTATAGGCGCCATGATCTTGCCGTATTATTGCACTAAAGAAAATCTAAACTGCGGTGGTCATCAAAAAACCTGATAATTTCATGAGTTGAAAGGACTTACCTTTTTGTAACATGGTAGCTCAATAAATCAATATCGCAGTTTTCACTTGTATTGTTCCCAAGTAACATTGCAGGTTTTATCGCATTCTACAGGATTAAATCATGGTCTACAGAACCCTCATAAAACCAAAATTGTTGCTTGGGTTAATTCAGAAGATTTAACGCAATTTGCGCTTTAAAACTATGGGCCGAACTTTATGGACGTCATTTTGAGACGTGTTATTAATTATGGCCTACGAAATTTATATGATGACTTTATAGTGGTATTGGTGAAACCATCCGTCTACGCACGACGAGTCTGCACCCTCTTTACTCCTGTAAGAAAATCCCATAATCAAATGTCAGTTTCGAGAAACATAGCGAAAGGTTTCTTTACCTTTTCACTACACTTAAAAATCTCGAAGGCAAAACCCGTTTCGACCCGGGACGTTAATTCGCGTCTACAAAGCTTCTGTAGCTCTTTACTCCTATGGGGAAATCCGATAAGCCAACTTCACTGGATGCGTGAATCAGGGCGACTTTTTTCTTATTCGGTCGCTCTATCGAAAAATCCCGTAGCCAAGTGTTAATCTTAGCGTGAAAATTCCATATCCGTAAGCGAACTAGTTTTCTAAAAGGGTGTATACACGCTATTTCAAAACTCCCCAAATTTGGGTAGAATCTACCCGGATCGGTCAAAACTGAACCTACCCAAAAATGGGTAAACTATGTTAGGGGTGACAAGTTGAAAAATGAAAAAAGTCGATCGGATTCATGTCGATGTTGTTCATTTGTCAACTTGTCACTAACAACACAGTTTACCCATTTTTGGATAGGTTCAGTTTTGACCGATCTGGGTAGATTCAACCCAAATTTGGGTAGTTTTGAAATAGCATGTAGAGCTTTTTGACGTTTAATCGGCGCACACTACTGCACCATTTAAATCGAACCAGTGTGAGCAAGAGAGAAACATATTAGTGGGAAAACAAACCGTCCATTCATCCATGTGTGCTAGATAGAGAAAGACGATTAAACGTACATGAAAAAAACAAAACTACTCAACAGTTGAGTTATTTTATATTAGCAATTAGAAATGCCTCTCATGTTAAGGAATACAAAACAGCCAGTGAGTAAAAAACTCTGCCATTTATAGCTAACACGAATGTTTACATTCGTCATACATGTAGCTGATCGGTTATGTCATACTGCTGTTATCGCGTAAAATGAACTATACCTCATAACTATAATTCCTTCTCTGCGTCAACAAAATTTTAAAAGATTTAGAATTAATCAGTATGTTTTTGAAATATAATTTAACTTCATAAGGCACACGGCTGTCGTTTTACTCAAAGACTAAGTAAAATTTTCCTCGGTTTTCCAGAAAAACAAAACGTTTCGAATATGAGGAAAATCGAGAGAGGTTTCACTCAGTCTATTAGTATACTCTTGGACTGAGTAAAATCTTCGTCGATTTTCTTAATATTCGAGCAGATTTACGAAGAAAAGCGAGGAACATATTACTCAGTCATGAGCAGGCATGGAAAATCATTTGCATTCATTTACATTCATTTGCCTCTAACTTTTTTCTTCAACAGCATTCCGCAAAATGATGTATAGAGCATTTGTAGGTTTATGTATTAGCTACAACTTTTGTTGATAAGTCAAATCCGTATCTCTTATGCCTGACGAACCAGAGCGAACAGAAGCCTCTATTGTTTTTCAGTGAATGTATTTTAATTTCATTAAAAAACATCAACAAGTTCTGCCCGCTCTAGTTCGTGATGCATAAGAGATATAGATTTGAGTTTTGAACAGTAGCTAATAACAAAACCTGCAAAAGCTCTATACATCATTTTGCTGTTGATGAATTAGTTAGAGGCAAATGAATGTAAATGAATGTATAAATAATTGACCACTTGTCAAGCAGTTTTGGCGTGACTTTCTACCAGCGATTCCACAAAACTGGACCAACTAATTACTATTTTTTTTTAAACGCACAAATATGGCTACTTTTCTCGAGGTTCTAGAAGAAAAAATCTCAAAATAATGTGTTATTTCAAAGTTCGAGTGGTAGTAAACGTCATTTTAACTGCTCGAATGAAGTGGTTAATTGCAAATGATTTTACATGCCTGGTGATGAGTGACCTACATTTTTGAGATTATAAGTGAAAAACAAACTCAATTTTGAGTTGACCTCATCGGCCGTGCAGATAAATTCCAATTTAGGCGCTTCGGACTATTACTTCTAGACCAACATGTGAATGTAAATAATGACTTTGCACGGTTGCTCATGAATCATAACACGTCCACGCAAACTAACTACACCATTTGATAGAACAAACTTACTCTGCCAGATGCTGCTGTTGGTTTGCCTGAATGAGTCTTAATCCGCTAGAAATCGACGTTTAAAGTCATTGTTTACATTTGGAACATAGGCCCATTTCATGTGTTAAACCAGAATTGACTTGACAGTTCGTTATAACACTGTCTCTTTCTTCATCATTAGTTCTGACGCGAGAAGTGCAAGTGACGTAAACAATGTGGTTACGTGTGAATGATAAGGAGTGAAAAAGAAGCGCGATTTCACATGCCGGACCTTTGTAGCTCGAGGGTCATCTTTGATTTAACGAAGTTGCATCCATTTATAGACCCAATTAGGGTACATTAGACCGACATGACATCCACGCATTCATCTAGCTAAAATTGATAAATAGCAGATTTTTAGCGATGGGCCCAATCTTACATCCATAGGCCAACATTAGAGCCATTTCCCCTACGTCATGAATCCTCCGTTGATGTGTTTCATGAAAGACGAAACTATCAAAGTGCTCTTTCGCTCGTCCGTTTCATCGAAGCTAGAAAGAAAGACCAATGGAGCGACGGGAGAAAGAGAGACAAGCGATTGAAAATTTGTTTGTGCACGCCGACTGAGGTTCTAGAATGCTGCGAAGCTGTTCGATTTTAACAGAAAAAGAAAGCCAGCAGTCTCTTCATCGCACTCGATTTGGTCGATTGAAGCTAATATTGTGACGCCCTGGTTTGAACTTACCTTTCGCCATCGTCCGAAATCGTTACGGACTATCCAAAGGAGCTGTTTTGGCTGCATCCTCTTCAGTTTCGTAACTTTCACCTATTGGCTGGCTTGTCTGTAATGCCTGTTGAAATTCGGGCGGCCCGCGCCAGGAACACTGTTTCCGTATCGAGGAGCCTTCGCAACTTCCGGTGATGAACCACTCTTTTCCACTATCATATGATTCAGGTTTGGGATCCGTTTTCAAATTTATTTTTCTCCACCACGCGATAATCGAATTAATCTTTCGCTTCTTGAAACCCATTCTACGCACTATGCGCTTTCGCTGTAGCTTGACTTCTAAATCAACGCTATTTTTTCAGCAATTAGCTAACACATACACACACTGGAATTGTTTGTAATACACAAATAAACGCGTATCCAACATGATTTAGGAATACTCACAATTTATCATTATTTTTACTATTTATTTTCAAGCGCTTTCATCAAGGAGTTCTTGCGGTAACGCATAGATGACATTGCCGAATAATTATTACATCCGTTTTCAATTATAGTTAATTTTCGCAGAATATTTCGAATTGAAATACCAAAAGATATCTTACAATACTCATCAATTATTGCGAACGAAAAAGGTCACGCGTGAGCTTGATCATGCTCTTCATGGACCGCCCCCGTCGTGTGGCTTTTTTTTTTCGCTTCTCTTCCACCTGGAGACTGCTTACGCACAGATACATGCAAAAGCCAGTTGATCGCTTAGGAGAACGAAATCTAATGCTTGGGGATGCGTTACAAAAAATTGGGATTGCGTTACAAAAAGGTCAAATGTGACCTTACATAATAAATACTTGTGTAATTGATGAGCAAAGTTAGCGACCACTATGATTGTGGTCCAAACATTCTTAGAAAATAGTTTTCGGAAAATTTAAACAATAAATCAATCTTAGAAACATTGCTAGAGAGAGCAATTTTAGTTCTTTAATTTTGCACGGAAGAGTTTTTCGATTGAGCGTTGCGTTATTTTTTTTTTTATCGATGCAGTGAGTCATTCTGAACCGACCCACTTTCACCTTAAGTTAAAATTTTGCACAGTTGTTTGTTATTGCCCAACATACCACTTATCACATTTGGTTCCTTAGTACGCACCATGGGGAGGCGGGGGGCTATACTCATCCACTTTTCATACTCTCAGCACTAGCTGGCGTTACCAGATCGCTGCTCCTCTCTCCATTTACGCTGCAGCTCCGACATAATCTGCGTGACTGCTCTGTTGACGGCAATCCAAGTGCCCTCCTCTTGACACATTTCATCGAAGACATTCTCCACGTTAAGGACGGGCATCTCCCTTCGCACTGCCTCGAACCTTCGACAGACGAAGACCACATGCTCCGGCGTTTCATCCACGTTGCCACACTCCGGACAGAGGGATGTTGCTGCGTGTCCGAACCGATGCAGGTATTTCCAGAAGCAACCGTGGCCCGACAGGAACTGCACTAGGTGAAAGTTGACTTCTCCAGCTTAGCCAACGATTCCGCTCTCACAACTTTCCGTACTCTTCCGACTTCTCTCCGCCTGTAGCACCCACTGTCCTCACCCAGGGTGGTGCCGAAAGGGATCATTCCAGCGATAACGCATACTGCTTCCGACGAGATGGTTCTGTACGCACTCACGACTTGCATGGCCATGAGCCGGAACGTACTGCTCAGTTTCTCAGTTTTTCTGCTTCGTTTCCAGCGCTGAAACCCAGGCTGGACCTCCATACCTCAGTATCGACGATGACACACTGGCCAGAAGACGTCTTTTGCTACTGCTGGGACCAGAGTTGTAAGGCATGATTATAGCTATCGGGGAAAATTGTGTTTTACTGTGGTAAGCTGCGCGCACGATGTGTAGATAGAAAGAAGATTGTTGGCGATTATGGAGATTTCCTACAAAGAGATGATGCGCGATGCAAGTACATGCGAGAAATGAAGGAAGATTTTTCAAAGATTGATTCGCTGTACATCCACTTCCAAAGCGTTGGATCAAGGATGGAGCTTTATGGAACTCTCACTGTGATCCTAATCGATCTCTGTCTCATGTATGTCTCGTAGACCAGAACCCGCTTCTGGAAATAACTCCTTAGCATCCTGTCATATGTAGCTAAAATCATTTACGCCACTGTAAGAATTGAAATTACTAAATTTGCCGATAAGACAGAAAAATGCATATCATGCAGTTGCACTCACGTCAGTAGCGTTCACTTCTTCATAGCCTTGCCAAACAGAATTATTAATTTACCTTTCCTACACCTAGAACAGCGAACCCGAATGCGCGGATCATGTTACATCTTTCAATACGCTAATAGCCTAGCAAGCACATTGACATCAATGAAACAAACATAGAATTGTCACACCGTTATAGGCATCTCACTTTGCCTACAGTAATTAAATATAAATCACATCATGCCAATGCAACAAATTGTAAAATGTATTATGACAATAACTCCGTATATAAACCCAAGCAGTTGATTAATAAAGCCAGATACTTTCGATCAAAGAAACACTTTGGATTGCGATCCTCTCCTGCCCAACTTGGGATACACAGGTTTGGACACCGCTAAAAGGAAAAGAAATTCCCCAAGGTTCTGCGATCCTCTCCTGCCCTCTGGGATAAACAGATGAGGACACCGCATCCATTCCTTGATTATGCCGCGAGCCTGCATACTTGTAAAAAGGCATAATAATCCTGTACAGGTAGTCAGGGACTCTCATTCTATGCAGCGCTTCTGCGATGACCTCCCAACTGGCGCTGTTGAACGTTTTCTTGACGTCGATCGTTATCACGACGCAATATCGATCTCCTCTCCGCTTCTGTTTTGGATGCCTTTTCGGCTCTCTCGACCACTGTTCGAATTGCATCCACCGTTTCCGGAATCCGGACCGCCTCTCCGACAATCCGTGCTCACTCTCCGTGCATTTTGTCAGCCTGTTTAGGATGATCCACTCCAAGAGTGTATCCAGCAGGCATCAACACTAGCTTCTACATCTTCCATCTGTCAGGGAAGTGACAGGTGGACCCTAGCCCAGGAATTTCTACAGCACCATCCTGAACGTGTCAGAGGACGCCTGAATCGCCACTTTCAACGCCACGTTGGGGATTCCATCCGGACCGGGAGCTTTCTTAATCTTCAATCATTTCACCACTGCTACGAGTTCCTCGTTGGTGACTTCGACGTTATCTCGCTCTCCCTCTCCGTACGGTGTAGCCGGCCAGGTCGTTGGGTCGTGCTTCGGGAAAAGTCCTTCCACGATGACTTTCAGTATCTCTGGGCACATTTCAGCGAGCATCGTTAGACTACCCAAGTAACCAACAAGCCCGCTAATCGCCCTTTTTGCAATATAAGGCTGATGTACGACTGATATAAAGTTAGGAAACCCTATATTTACCTTATATAGCAAAAAGGGCGATTATCGGGTAGTTAGTGGGCTTGGTGGTTACTTGGGTATACAAGTTATGAGCAAATACCTCATTCAAGAAGTAGTTGCGAGCTCATACGAAGGTTTCGTGATCGCCAAAATTAACGGAATGGAATGGAAGATGGAGCAGTTCCATGAGATGCTGGATGGACTTACCGAAGAGCTGCTCGGTGGAAGACCGGTAGTCAGCGGCGGAGACTTAAATGGAGTGGGGAAACAGCTGTTCCAATGCAAGAAGGCACAGTCTGCTGGGATCTCTGGCAGAGCTTGAAGTTATGCTGTCCAACGAAGGCACCAATCCATTATCGACGTCGAATCGACGGGAATCCACTATCGACGACACTTTCTGCAGTCCATCGCTGGTGGCAAACATGAATTGGAGAGTGTGCGAAGGATATACCCATAGCGACCATCAGGCGATCCGATATGGCATCGGTCAACGGTATACTGTGGCGGTACGGAGGACGAGAACTTGCGACCGGAAGTGGAAAACGAAGATTTTCGACGAGGATTTTTTCGTTGAAGCATTCCGTGTGGACAGGGGCCCCGCGGTTCTGGACGCGGATGATCTGAAAGATTACTCCAGATACGTTAGTGACACGATCATGCCGAAGAAACTGAAGCCAAATAAAAGACGGCGTTCAGCTTACTGGTGGAACGAAGCACTTAGCACCCTCCGCGCTGGTTGTCTCAGAGCCAGAAGACGAGGGACAACGCATACCGAGTCATGATGGCGATGATCAGAGGTTCAACGATACCCGTGTATGTATGTGTGTATATTAGACTGATGCAAAACTTGACATTTTCGCTCCACAGTGCTCAAATGGTTTTAAATCGGATCCTGATTAGCCTCCGAAAGTTTAAACTCATTTGATAAGAAACTGAGTTGCCACAAATAATTTGAAGTTTATATGGAAATTACTATGGGAAAACAAAAATTTTGTTCATTGTATTCTAGCCTTTTTACATATTGTACTGTTAACAAATTGTATTACTATTCTTATGGGAATTTTTATCAGCTACAACTTTGCAGAAAATTGTTTTTCAGCCAAACGTCAAACTAAATAGTTATTAATTGTTTAAGAGATTGATAATCTTATGGCAAGATTAAGCAACTGTATTGTGGGCAACACTGTATTCGGAAGTGTGACATAGTAGCCATAATTTTTGTCCTCTATTCTACGCGCCATAAACACCAATGTTGCCTGCTGAATAGTTGATTGAGCATAATCATAAGACATCAGTGACTTGAATCATTAATAATTTTTGTTCCTTACATTTGATCGAAAAGTGGTCTTTAACAAAGTTGTAGCTGAGAAAATTCAGCTATCATTTTCTAAAGTAGAGTGAACTGGTGAATTTTGAGATAGATATGAACCGAAATTATGGTTTCTCCATAGTAATTCCTATATAAACTTCAAATGGTTTCTGCCAAGTCAGTTTCTCACTATTCAAATTTTGAGAGGCTAATCAGGGCCCAATTTGGAACCGTTTGAGCACTGTGGAGCGAAAATTTCAAATTTTGCATCAGTCTACTGTATATGCGTGTGTAACGAAATATTTATTAAAACATGTTTCTCGGTAACCACTAAACCTAATTGAACGCAAAAGCCACCAAATGAAAGGTATTATGTCAACCAGTTCCGGAAATATGGCCGGAACATGCTCCGGTTTATATGGGGAATCAGGATAAGTCTGACCCCAAACGACATGTGACACCTCAAATAACATTGAAATTCATAAACTAGTTCATTGGTAGTCTTTTGGAGGCCCACGGCCACATTGGCCACACCAGGCCATGTCTACAAACCCCCCGGAGAAGTTGCCAGTTTTTGACTATACTCAAAAAAAGACCATCATGTGATACGTTCAACACCAACAACAACAATGGCAAGGGAAGAACTGGGAAGAACTTCGCTCAAGTTTTGGGAATAACATCCCTGTAATTTTGGACCTCTGGAGTTCTGAGAAGAACTTTTCTGTAGTTTTGAGAATGACTTTTCTAAAGTTTTGGGAAGAACATCCCTAAAGTTCTGGGAAGAACTTCTTTGAAGAAAGGTATTCCTGAGAAGAATTTCCCTGGAGTTCTTGGAAAAACTTTTCTAACATTCTGGGAAGAACTTCCCCACAGTTCTGGGAACAACTTGCCTCAAGTTGTGGATAGAACGCGACATCGGAACTAGAGTTATAGGAAGAATTTTCCCGAAGTTTATATCAGGTTATTTTTTCAAGCGTTCAGGTTGATCAGGTTTTATTCTGAATACAAAAACTTTGCAATAGTTTTGGAAAGAACGTCCCTGGAGTTCTGGAAAGAACGTTTCTGAAGTTCTGAGAAAAACTTTTTTTTAAGTTCTGGGAAGAACTTTGCTCAAGTTTTGGGAAGAACATCTCTGAAATTCTGGACACTTCCCTAAAACATCACCAGCCTTTACCATTTTTTAACATGCTTATATTTTGGGGTTATGAATCGAGCTGGAGAGCGGCTGCCATGTTTTAAATCATTGTTTTACCCTAGTATCCATTATACACGTACACATTAATATTTTAAAACCTTCACAAGTTTGATTTGCAAGATTAAACCCAACTTTATATGAAGAAACAACTGATGTACATGCAACTTGTAGACAGCGTGGGGCGCGATCTAGATCTAGACGTCGATTATTCAAAGGTGTATAATTCTATCCTAGGAAGCACCAATTATGAATTACTGCCTACTTCGTGGACATCTACTTAGCTCGATCAATCAAGGATTCGTACCTTCTACAATTTTTTGCAACTTGGAAAATGCAGGGCTGTTACAAGATTTTCTAAATATGATCCGCGAAATCCGCGATTTCTCAAAAGAAATCCGCGACTTCAAATACTAATCCGCGACAAAAAAAAACTGTTTTCATTGACTAAAAATAGCATTTGCATACTACTACATGGCATTTCAAGCTTATTGCTTATAGCATATTAGATTTTTGCCTGCTCTCAACTTTGAAGTACTTTCACATTTTAATTGAGAGCTTCCTATGTCTGTACCATCCTATGCCCTAGAAAGTAGAGAAATTTTCCAACTCGAAAAATTAATAGACCGGACGGGAATCAGTCGCCTCCAGCATGGACTTGCTTTGTAGCTGCGCCTTTACCGACTGAGCTAAAGGAGTATCGTTTGTAACCTTTAAAATTAAAAAAAAACATTGTATCATCTTCAGTTATTTATGTATAGTATAAATTCATAGTTATTAATGAACATAATAAAACACCCTTACATTATGAGATTCTATTGAATAATACCGGCCAAGATTTAAAAAATAAATAATTCATTTTTATTTGAAATGCAATTTTTTTTTTGAAAATTTACGTTTGCGTCTCTGACGTATTTTTCTGTCCTAAATATTGCAGTTAATTTGGCTCTAGCTTTCTCACTTTTTACCGATTCAAACCAAACACCCTGCACATAATCGAGAAATTACCAGAGGTTCTTAAGTCACACTTGTTGGTCACGAAATTATAGGTTTTCCAAATCGTCCAGCACGGAGAACAAATTCGTTAAGTTAAGATAACAAGCCTAATAGTTACTTTCACATGGAAAAATATTGTTGTTTGAAAGAAACCTATAGTTATTCCAACATTAATTTGACCGTCAACTCAATCATATCTACCTTATAGATTCAACTGTTCATCTTATACTCAATTCAACTATAACTTTGATCAATTATAACAACCGTCAAATGTAATTCAGTTATATAATATGGTTTCAAGTGATTATCATAAATCCATATACATTTAACTTGTGATGCGTAGAGCAGGCGATAAGATAGCTGGCTCTCACGCAGATGAACACGGTTCAAATTTAGTTGAATGTTCTTGTTCACCTTTTTATGATTTTGCAGTTGTGTTTTTGAGATCGATAAAGATACAAAACAAACTTCCTTAATATATCGATAATGAAGAGCAGTTCATTTAATAAACATTGTAAAATTTTGCTTCCCTACACTCAAAAAATTCCACACGCCATCATCATGTGTCTCACACTTAATTTTGCGCTTATTGTGAAACACGTCCATTTCATGTGTGAATCTTATGCTATGAACCATGCCTGAACACTATGGATTTGAATGGTGACACACTTGGATTCTATGTGTCTCATATGGTGATATCAATAGCTTTGCACATCATAGTTCAATATTCTACAATATTCTACTTTATCGACTTCTACTTTACCGACTCTAAAAATTGAAACGACAAATAAAATAATCAAACTGCCAGAGGCCAGAGCTTTCACATATATTTTTAATGGGTCTGATGTGGGATTCGATCATGGACTGTTGGGGTGTGCTGCTGCCGGAGTCTTCATTCTATCTCACTGTGCCAGGGTTGTTCTCATATATGAGGCGGGTTAATAGGATAAAGTCACAACTCTTGTTTTCGATGTTTACCTTTCTGAGCAAGCAATTCACATCGTATTGAAATGCAAAACACTTTAAATCCAACTGTTTTGAACAGTAGCGTGATTCAATGTGCAATACACTTGAATAGAAAGTAAAATTTTTTCAACATTTCAAAGTTTGAAACATTCTAAATTAACGTGTATAACACATCGAACCAAGGTGAAATACACTTAAAGTAAATGTGATTCTGCATTTAAAAAATCAAGTGTTTAAACACTTCGATCAAACGTGTGAAATTTTTTGAGTGTAACAATAGTTTTCTTGAATCTACTAAAGCATAGTTGTATTTTGAAGTTTGACGTTTGTTCATCTATTGAAAAATATAGTTGAGCCAACCGAGGAGCCAACTATGGACTATAGTTGTTGCCCTCTATATATAGTCAAATCAACTATAGTTTCGGGATCTCTAAAACAATTGAACAATATTGTTATTTTGACCGGAAAAATAATTGCGGCTGCTATAGTTTGTTCTCCGTGAGGACATCAGTTGATTTGTTCTACTAGATCAACCAAGTCTGCAATAATGTCTGTAATATCGAAAAATTTCCAATCAGATTCAAAGTGTCTATGTGGATCATGCATGATCTATTTCCGAGTAATCCAGATGTTCAAGGTTCTTCAAATCATCCTGGAGTGCAGATAATTTTGTCTACTAGATCAACCGAGATTAGGACAATGTCTCTAGTATCGAAAGATTTCCAGACAGATGCACAGTAGGGTGCTTCATTCTGAAAAAGTGATGAATTTCTGATGGGCCACCCTCCAGTTCGATTCATAGCCCCAAAATATGAACCTGTGCAAAAATTGGTAAAGATTGATGAAGGTTTAGAGGTCGCGCCAATGATTTGAAATTTGTATGGGAATTACTATGGAAGAATTTAAAAAATCGCTTATATCGCTATAACTTTGCTTCTACTTGTCCAAATGTCGAAAAAATTTAGTATGTTATTGCTATGGCAATAAACAAAAAGCCTACAGTTGCTACGCTCAGTTTTGCAGCGTATCAAGAATTATAAAAATGTGAAAAAATGGCAAAATAGGGTAAATTGACAGATGAATATGTACAAGGCAACAACGCCAATTTCATCGCAACAACAACAGGCTTGTTGATCATTGTCATGACAACCACATATTTTTTTTTTTTCAACGTTTGGACAACTACAACCAAAGTTAGAGCAATGTAAACGAAAATCAATAATTTCCCATACTAATTCACCAAAATCTCCATACAAAATCCAAATCATTGGCGCGACCTCCAAACCTTCATCAATCTTTACCATTTTTTGCACAGGTTCATATTTTGGGGCTATGAATCGAACTGGAGGGTGGCCTATCAAAAATTCATCACTTTTTTCAAAATGAAACACCCTAATGCACAGTGTCTATGTGGATCATGCATGAACTATTGTCATGTATAGCTGATGTTTTAAGTTCTCCAAATTGTTCTGGAGTTCAGATGATTTATTCTACAAGATCAACCATGACTGGGGTAAAGTCTGTAGTATCGAAATATGTCCAAACAGCTTCATGGTGTATATACAGATAATGTTAAATTGTTTCCACGTATACCAGATGATCTAGGTTCTCCAATTCGTCCAGCAGTTCAGATGATTGGTTTTACTAAATAAACAAAGACTAGGATAATATCTGTGTTATCGAAATATCGACTTGGAAATCCTAGAACATTTGGCATACACGGAAATAGATTGGCATGATCGACATAGACACTGCAAATTTGTTTGGGCATATTTCGATACTACAGATATTGAATTAGTCTTAGGTGATCTAATAGAAAAATAATCTGATCTCCAGAATGATTTCAGATCATCTTGTATACGTAGCAATATGTCGGGTACAATCCACATAGACACTTTGAATCTGTTTGGACATATTTCGATACTACAGACACTATTGGAGCCTTGGTTGATATAGTAGAACAAATCACCTGAACTCCAGGACGATTTGGAGAACCTAGAATATCCGGTATACATGCAAAAATTACTCCCATTTATACGATTCGTTTATGATTTGACAACGAAAAATACTATGTACCCCTCCCCATGGACATGGAGGTTGACGGTACTGAAGCAAAGGGTTATGTTTAATTTCTTTATATTTGCAACGATGATGATTTCCTATAGTGACACATATCACCTTCTTAATGCTTCAGTATGCCTCAAACGATTAATTCTTGGTTGTTAATAGAACTTCCTTGATGAAATCGGCTGCTTCATGCTGACTGAGCAATTCTGATTATAATATCAGATTTGTTCTGTATACAGAGGAACTGGGAGGGCTTATTAGAAACTTCTCACCAATAAAATAATGATCTTCTAGTAAATTTTGCACATAATTTTAATAATATTTTATTTTTTAAGCATATTATTTTTGTTACAGTCAATTAGCATTAGCATACGATACAAGAGGTTTAATATTACTTGCTCGTTTTTGCGTAAAATAATCAATATTTATTTTACTTGTAATTACCTTTGAAAGTTTTTTTGAAGTTTTTTTTTTGTGATTGAAAATTTTCCCAGTTTGGTTAGAAGTTTCGAAGCTAACGCATGTCCACAGGCCTAACAGAAAGATAGGCAGAAAAAGTGAAGAATGGTTGCATGCAGGGTTGCTTCCACTCACTTGCTATAGATGAGTGATTTTCAGAGTTTTGAATTCGTTAGATGTTGTAATGGAGATTTGTGTTAATGGATGCGGGAGGGGATTGAAGGGCGGGTGTTTGACGCATAGAGCTTATCAATTTCGCTTTCAGAGTGTCGCAGTCAGCGGTTTTATGATTCGTGAGCGCTCGCGATTCGTAGAATCGTTGATTGTGACTGCAAGTGGATTTGGCGGGTTTTTGTGTGTCGGACGCTTGCTTTTTGGCCTCTTCTTGTGTCTACCATGTGCAGAGTATCATTATAACGTCTAATGGTTTTGAGATTCCTGGTTGCGTGAAATACATTTGTGAGAATATCTTTTTGAGATTTAGTAGTCACGTTTTGTTTGTAGTTTATATTTTATTTCTTTCATGTAATTATGGTAAATAATAGTTATTCAATAATAGATAGTTCATCGATATATTCGTACCTTGACGCGAAGCGCTGTGGATTATGAGATGCCCGATGACCCTGGAGGGATCGATTTTGCTTACTGAGCAGAAAATCATGGATTTAACCCCAAGCTCTTCCACAGCACAATAAGTCGCCACCATCATTTGTATATTTGATATTGAACATTAACCTCGGAAACTATTTGCATATCAAGCGAAAACGCAGTCCTGTATTGTCGCGAAGCGTTATAGTTCTGAGATGTTCGATGACCCTGGAGGGATCGTTTTTGCTTACTGAGCAGAAAATCATGGGTTTAATCCCAAGCTCTCCGTCATGACTCTTAAAATCCATGATCACTAAACAAAATGAATATGTTCTTTCGGTAGCCGGCTATCGAGAGATTAAATGAACAACAAATAAACAATACATCCTTTTGGTTGCATCGTCAACTTGAGGTGAATCCTAACCGAATACCCTACCCAACCCTCCAACTCCGTAGCACTTATGAGGGTGTCGCTAAGTCGGTGGCCTCTCGTTAAGTAAGTACTACATCAACATTTCCTTCCCTATCCCTAGTTATGGTAAAGATGGGCGTGGCCGGGAATAGCGACAGTCATGCTTCTGTTACTCTTGTTTAGATTGGAACCAATGTTTACTCCCCAGCATTATTCCTGAAAGTAGTCTAACTGAGGATTTCAGAAGAGACGTGAGTGTCGCTAGTATCCAATCTACGAAGTATACCATAACAACGCTAACGCTAACAACGAAAAATACTATGTTCATATTGTAAAAAAAGGAAAATGTCTCACATTGGACAGACCTCAGGAAATTTCCGTGTAAATCCGGTGACTTATGGAATTGAGATCATTTCTCGATTATTTGCAGCGTGTTTGGTTCGAAATGGTTAAAAATTGAGAGCCTAATGAACAAACATGATGACAGCAAAATAATCCGGGACGGAAAGGTTACAATGAATTCCACATTTTTTGTGACAGCACATCAGTCTCTTCGCGATATTCGCGACGTCATTTAATGTTTCCGCGATTTTCGCGACTGAAAGTTCAAATCCGCGAAAATCGCGAAATCCGCGAAATTCGCGAATTCCGCGCCTGTTGTAACAGCCCTGATAATGCTAATGATACTCTAAGAGGAAAAGCTACCTACTTTCGAGTTGGAGGTCACTTGGAACTAGCTTTTTGATTGCTTATAAACATCCTCAGCAGGTATTAAGTATGTTACCTTCCGAAATTACATTAAAAAAAAAATTGTACATAATTTGAGGGCTTGACCCGAAAATCCGACTGTCAAATCCATACAATTGTTACCAACCTAACAATGTGAAAAAATCTCCAAGAGACCGTGTGGTCGCATTATCAAGTCGTCGGATTAACGAGAGCCGGATTAGCGGGGAATACTGTAGAGCCGAGAATACAAAAAAAATAGGAATAACTTTTCAAAGTATGCTAACAATATCCGCCCTGATTTTCAAGAACTGTTTTGAAACGTTCAACCCAAGGCTCAACCCTTTAATCGATAAAAATGCTGTAATACTCAATTTAAAAAAAGCATCAAAAGCCCCCCTCACTATCCAGACCACATCGGTGCCACTGTTCAACTTCCTAATATGCATACACCAGAACACCCTTCTCCTCCATGTAAAAAGGTAGATAGCAGATAGAACGTTCAAATGCTAGTGAAAAACCATAATCTGGAAAATTCTATATTTATCTCCGACTCATTTTCGTCCTTTCCTTTTTCCATCCACTTTCGTACACAGGGAAAACGATGAAAAACCAGCAACAATAACAACAACAACAACAGCAGCCACAACCACAGCGCGTAGTATCAGTAACGGTAATGCTAGTCGAGGGGACCCGGGGATCAAAGTGACGACTGCTGCTCCTACTTCTACTTCTACTTCTACTCCTACGCCACCGACCGCCGAGGAAATGGGAAAGAACGCCGCCGTCCACGTGAAAAGCAGATCAGCAACGGCAGCCACGGCGGTTAATGGTGAAAAGGCAACCAAACCAAGCGGGGCCAAGGGAGGAGGGCACCGGGTGGACGAGCTGTTCAACAGCAACTTCCGACTGCACACCAATCTGGGAAAAATGCATCAGTCCATTGAGGTGTGTCGGATCAACAGTATGTTCGGCGGGAAGAAGCTCGCCTCATCGTCGGGAAAGCGATTAAACAATCACGGTGTAAATAACAAAACCGCAAACAGTGATAGTAATTTGGCGGCCAGTACCGGTGATCTGCGGTCCAGTAAGATCATCGGTGGTAACAACAACAACAACAGTCATAACGTTATCCACAATAATCTACGTGGAACTCGCGGCGGTAGTGCGACCGATCTCCGACGGAAACCTCCACCGGATCTGCTGCTGCACTCGACCGGGGCTGCTGCGATGATGGAACCGAAACCACTCAAAGATATCAATCACAATAATCTGGCCAAGTGGAGCGCCGAGAGGTAAGTTTTGGTAAATCGAGCGGGAAATTAATTTAGTGAGGGCTAACATGCGGGATTGAAAATATGGGTTGTGACTGTGCGTGCTGGACCGGTAGTGTTGCAATTTTGATGCGTTACATTACATCTTACGATTCATAGGGCAGCATTGAGAGTGGTGGTGGCGTAATCGAACTGCGTTGCGAAGTTAGCTTTTGCGTTGTCCGCTCGAACAAAAGTGGATCGTAATCGGAATGTCTGTTGCTGCTGCTGCTGCTACAGAGGTCGATGGTTTGGAAATGGAAAAACGATATCTTATTTATAGCGGTGAGCGACTGGAATGGAAAATGTGATGCTGGTCGTTTTGGCGGGCGAAGTGATCTTGAATTTAGGCGCTGGCTGTATTGTTTTAGAAGAGGCTTCGCAACTGCGGTGTAACCTTGGTTAATTAGTGTTCTCTTGATCGAGTTAATGAGTCGGGATTTAAAATTAAATGGTCATCGTAGACTGGATTGAATGCATGTCATTAAATTCGTCGCAATGAAATTGACTTTGATATTGATGAATTTAATTGATTTAAAATTATTTCCAAATTGATTGGACGATGAATTGATTGTTTTGAACTTGAACTCATCCAACACGGTCATTAATTTTTGCTGTTACCTGATTCGCTTTATTGGACGGGCGGCACAGGTTTCTGCATACCGCTTAAAGACTGCTGGGCATAATGGAACTCCATGGACTTATAACTGGTAATTACCGTTTACACCTCCTTGTAGAATTCGATCACTACATAATTTTAATAATGTTAGGGTGGTACGGTACGTCATGCAACAATAGCTGTTCCCTCAATCATTAATTAAACGTGTTTTGGTATGCGTACGAAAGACATCTTCCTATATAAAATAGTAAATTACTAATTACATACCTTTGGAAATGGGCCAGAATTGTATGAATAAGATCTGGATACATATTTTAACACTTTTCCACCAAAATATTGCCAATTATTTATTACGATCAGTCGAATTTGTTCTGCTCAGGGCATGAAATTTCAATACCTGTTTTCACTAGCTTTCACTTATCAGAACCACAAAACAAATAATTACGACACGTGCTTGTACAAGCACTTTCAAGTTAATTCACTTTTAAAGACTATATTTACTTAAATAATACCATTTACATCCTTAAAAACGCGAGCCGCGTAATTGTGTAAGCTGAAACTGTTTTGTTTACCTTATTTCTACACACCGCATTACGAAGGTGTGTGTACGAATCGAGTATACCCCATTAGGCATAAATACGTTAGGCATATGGACCTTAGGCATACGGACGTTAGGCATAATGGACGTTAGGCATAAAGTCTTTAGGCATTAGGCATAAAATACCTTGTTAGTTAGGCATAAAATACCTTGCTGCTGTTCAAGTCTAGAAACCTGTTTCGAGCATGGTAAACAATGCTCAAATTAGGCTAAGCGTGGAATAAAAGATGATACAAGTTATACAAACATAGTTTATTTAATTTGGAATCCATTATTTATCATACCATAAGTGACGTAGCTAGATATTTTCTTAGATCCAAGACTAGTAGCGATAGAGGTTAATCTGGCAATAAAAACTCAGCATAGTTTTGAAATCAATCGCATTTAGAAATAAAAAAATCACACTTTTGTTGTAATATATTCTTAAAAACATATTGCAATTGTCAAAGAAGAAAAGGTTTTCCTCAAAGAACAGCTCATGAAATAAAGAATGGTGAATTCTGTGGTTTCTCATTCAATAACAAAAAACATACCTGCTGCTTCCAGGATTTACTCTCATACTTTTAGATACAATGATTCTGTTTTTGTTGTTTGTTGAATGAAAATTAGCGGAACCGTCTGCTGATGTGAGGGAGCGATACTTCCATAACAGTGACGAGTTACCGAAACAAACAAGGAACTGTGACAAACGTAACATCTGCAACCCATTACTTTGCCTGTCCAAGACGTCGCAAGTTTTAAGGCTCTTTCATTATTGGCAACGATTTCAGCTATCAATAGACGGTCCCCATTATCGTCCGTCTGGAATTCATCAGATAGATTATGCCTAATGCCATTATGCCTAACGCCCATTATGCCTAACGTTCACTATGCCTATCGTACATTATGCCTATCGTCCGTATGCCTAACGTCCGTATGCCTAACGTCCGTATGCCTAACGTCCATATGCCTAACGTCGTGTACCCGTACGAATCACCTATCATCGTATCCGGTGTAAATGATTTATTTGAAACAAGTTGTTTATTAATTTATTTGTGCAGGCTCAATCGAATAAACTTTTCAGAGTCAAGTTATTATTTGCGTTATCAGGGTGTCGACTCAATGAAAAAAATCAAATTCCCTGATATTCCCTAATTTTCAAAAAAAAAATCCAGGTGCGGTATCTACATGGTTCTGTCAACACAACCTCATCAGCAATTACTTTCCTCAGATATTTACTACCCAACAAACAATTCTAGCTGCAGATCAGTGGCTTAGATAAACGTTTTTCGCGAACACGGAGACAGATGTCGGTAGTGTGATTTGAGCAGAACAGGGTTATTCTGCGTGGCGAATGAGGTGAGGTGACTCGAGTCACTCGTGTCACCCGATTCCAGCTGGCGAGTGAGGTGAGAAAAGTCACTTGGGATGAACCCGGTGAACTCTCACTTTATTCTCACAGTCGTATTTCGGTGACAAAAGTCGTACTGAAGTGACGATTTTAAGTGACAAGAGTCGTAACCTCCGGTGCAGTCGACTGGATGGAAAACCTTAGAGTTCTATAAGCGATGGTTGCAGTTTTCGGTAATTTATTACTTCTAAATTTGTTTCAATCATTTTTTTTTGTTTCTTCGGCTTCCTCAATATGGGTAGGCCTATTCTGCGCGGCGTGTGAGGTGAGGTGACAGTGAAGTGACAATTGTCACCTCGGGTGAGGTGACTCTCCATGCAAATCAAATGGAGAGTCACCTCACCCGAGGTGACAATTGTCACTTCACTAGTGACAGTGAGTCACCTCACCTCACACGCCGCGCAGAATAGGCCTAGGGTATTTTTGGAATAGGAGTGACGTATAGGAATCGGAAACCCATGTCTGAGGCCACTTTAAAATTCAATATGGCGGCTTCTGGTTGGAGAAAAATTTGGAAACTCTGCCAAATACCCCACAAAACTGGTATTTTTGGAGTCGAGATGACGTGTAGGGACCGGAAATCGATGTCTGAGGTCAATTTGAAATTCAAGATGGTGGCTTCCGGTTGGAGAAAAACTTGAAAATTCTGTCAAATACCCCTTAATATGGGTATTTTTAGAATTGGGGTGACGTATAGGTTCCGGAAATCGATGTCTGACGCTATTTTGACTTCAATATGGTTGCTTCCGGTTGTAGTAAAATTGGGAATTACTGCCAAATTACGCACAGTATGAGTATTTTTGGAGTCTTGGTAACGTGTAGGGTTCAGAAATCGATGCCTGAGGCCGTTTTGAAATTCAAGATGGTGGCTTCCGGTTGGAGAAAAACATGAAAATTCTGTCAAATATCCCTCAATATGGGTATTTTTGGAATTGGGGTGACGCGTAGGGACCGGAAACCCATGTCTAACGCCATTTTGAATTCAATATGACAGCCTTCGGTTGGAGAAAAAATTGGAATTTCTGCCAAAAAGCCCTCAGAATGGGTATTTTTAAAATCTGGGTGACATGTAGGGCCCTGAAACCCATGTATGACACCATTTTGAATTCAATATGGCGGCTTCCGGCTAGAGAAAAACTGGGAAATACTGCCAAATTACCCACAATATTAGTATTTTTGGAGTCGGAGTGACGTGTGGGGACCGAAAAACCGTGTCTGACTTCTCTCTGGAATTCAATATGGCGGCTTCCGGTAAGAGAAAAACTGGGAAATACTGTAAAATTACCCAAAATATTGGTATTTTTGGAATTTTGATGACGTGTTGTACCGGAAATAGATGCCTGACGCCTCTTTGAAATTCAATATGGCGGCTTCCGGTTGGATAAAAATTTGTAAATTCAGTTAAATACATGTAGCGTCATCTATTCGATCATCGTTGCAGCTTCCGTGCGACATCATCGTTGCAACATTTTTTGTCGCATGCGCAAGTGCCTCAAATTGCCTGCGTATTCAAAACATTTTTGAACAAATTGAATACACAATTGTTACTCCGTACTTTAACCCTTTTGATGATCAGGACTATAGAAATGAATTGGTTTATTGTTTGACTCCTTATATAAGCCATATGGCAAAATGAAAATACAGTTTAGTGTTATACCAGAATTTGAACGCGCTGTTTCAATCCGAATAATCTGATCCCGCATAAGCCATATACACCTCAATGTGGGTATTTTTGGAATCCAGGTGACGTGTAGGGGCCGGAAAACTATGTCTGATGTCTTTCTGACATCCAAAATGGCGGCTTCCGGTTGGTGAACTATAAAACTTGGAAATTCTGTCAAATACCCCACTATATAGGTATTTTTGGAGTTGGGCAGACGTGTGAGAACCGCAAATCGATGTCTGAGTCCGTTTTGAAATTCAAGATGGCAGCTTCCGGTTGGAGAAAACCCTGAAAATTCTATCAAATACTCTACAATATGGGTATTTTTGGAATCGGGGTGACGTGTAGAGTCCGTAAATCCATATCGGACGCCTTTTTGAAATCCAAATGGCAGTTTCCAGGTAGAGGAAAATATAAAAATACTGTCAAATATCCTTCAACATGATTATTTTTGGAATTGTGTTGATGTGTAGAGACCGGAAATTCATGTCTGAGGCTATGTTGAAATCCATGATGGTGGGTTCTCGTAGAAGAAAAACTTGGAAACACTGTCAAATACACCACAATATGGGTATTTTTGGAATCGAGGTGACGTGTAGAACCCGGAAAGCAATGTCTGACGCCTTTTTGAAATCCAATTTGGTGGCTTCCGAATACAGAAAAATAGAAAAATACGGTTGGGTTTTCCATCCGTACACGTCACTCCGATTCCAAAAATACCCATATTTACCCCTCAATTGGCCAGAATTCCCAATTTTTTCTCGAACGGAAACCACCATATTGAATTCAAAATGTCTCTACACACAAGCAAAAATACCCATATTGAGGGGTATTTTATAGTTTTTTTTTGCAATTTTTCTGTAACTGGAATTTCAAAAAAGGCATGAGACATCGATTTCCGGTCCCAACACGTCACCAAGATTCCTGAAATACTCATAAGGCGGTGTATTTGACAGAATATCCCAGTTTTTATTTAACCGGAAGCCGCCATCTTGGATATCAAAATGGCGCCGGGCTTGGACGTCCGGTCGTCCAGTCCCCGTTTCCAAAAATACCCATAGTAAGGGGTATTTGACAGAATCTCCAAATTTTCTCCAACCGGAAGCCGCCATATTGAATTTCAAAACGGCCTCAGGCATCGATGTCCGGTCCCTACACGTTACCAAGATTCCAAAAATACCCATATTGTGGCTAATTTGGCAGTATATCCCAGTTTTTCTCTAACCGGATTTCGGTGATTTTGGATGCTGCCAGCGAGAGCTCTCGGAAATTCCAACGGTTTTTCCTTGCCTACTCGGTGGATGAGGTTCTGCATGATTTCGGCGAAGATTTTGCATGCTGCCAACGAAGGTTCTAGGATTTTTATTTGTCTTGATAAAGGTTTCATCCACCAGGATTACGTTTGACTCGGTTTGACAAAATGAATTACATTGGGGCTATATTGAGCCTGTTGCTGTTGACAAATAAATAAATTAAAATTACATAAAGTATGACCCAAAAACATGCGAAATTTCGATGCCGTTTTCTCGCGTTCTCAACGGAGGAGATTGTACACAATGTTGATGGATTTTTCCAATTCTCCCAGCGGAGGTACCAATTTAAACGGAATTTTCTCGCATTCGCGGTGGTGATTTTCGGTGCTGCCAACGGAAGTTCTAGGAAATCTCTACGGTATTATCTCGTGTGTTCGGTGGAGGAGCTTCCGCATGTTTCCGGTGGAGATTTCCGATTATGCCTACTGAGGTTCTACGGAATTTCGACGGAGTTGTCCCGCGTTCTCGCGGAGCAGGTTTTGCGTGATTTCGATGTTGGCAGTGGAAGTTCTAGAGGGAGCTTCTGCAGGATTTCGTCGGAGATTTTCGTTACTGCCGGAGGAGGTTGCAGGAAATTTGCACCGAAATCGTGCAGAGCGACGGGTTTTCTTTTCCAGTTGTGTTTGTTTATCTTCGCATCGAAAAAATGCGCATGCTTTGTTTTGATGTTCACATCCCACAGAATGGTTGATGCAAACGATGGAAATTAAATGCATTTTTGACGTAGGACTACGTCTTTCATTTCTATACTGGGGTTACACTTTGTGAAAACCGAAAATGGAACATGAAACAAAATTATGAAAGATATTGAAAATTAATAACTCAGCTTCTCCTGGCCAATTTCAATAATTTTATCACCAATCAATTAGAAATATTTCTACGCATCTATAGCAATGCTTCCGACTGATGCTTTTTAACGAGAAGCTATTGAAAAAGTGGTAATGTCAAGCATTGTCCAACGTACAAATAAAAAGTGATAATTTTATCACAGTTAAACGTTCTTCCCAAACCCAGTCCTCATAATCGAGTACCACTTGGTGGCACATCATTCTGCTTTAACCTGAAAAGATAAAAAAAAAAACAGCGCTGCTGTATGGCAACAGCTCATTTTCGCTTCGGGCGGCATGGTGGTTTGTAATAGCAGCATAGGAAGGTGGTGCAACAAGCAACAAGTGACTGGTCGTGGCAAAGGAGGAAAACGTGCCAAGCGTCATCGCATAGTTCTTCGAGATAACCACCATCCGTCGTCTGGCTCGCCGTGGTGGTGTCAAGCGTATCTCCGGTCAGATCTACGAGGTGTGCTGAAAGTGTTCCTGGAAAATGCCCTACCTATCGACCCATCAACTCAACTGGGGACCAACGGCTTTATTTCCCAAAGGAAGGCGTGATCAGACATGTTATACCTCAGAACATCCCGGCGGCGCCGACTGAGATTGAACCCAGGCTTGCTGGGGTGAGAGGTAATCACGCTTACCACTACACCACCGGCGCCGCTAACTTTCAAGGTGTTGCCATTGGCAAACTACGCAAAAGGAAAGGAGCCAGTGTCGCTACTTGATAGCAAACTACTCATAATGGGAGGAGTCTTTGTAACTTTTATACCACTTGGTTGCACATCATTCTGCTTTAACCTGAAAAGATATAAACAGCGCTGTTGTCTAGCATCAACTCATTTTCGCTTCAGACGGCGTGGTGGTCAGCAATAGCAGCAGTAGGAAGATGGTAGCTAGTCAACTCTTCTCCAACAAGTTACAATTGGCAGGCTGATCGTGGCAAAGGAGGAAAAGGTCTTGGTTAAAGAGGAACCAAGCGTCATCGCAAAGTTCTTCGAGACCATCAGCCGTCGTCTGGCTCGCCGTGGTAGTGTGAAGCGTATCTCCGGTCTGATCTTCGAGAAAACACAAGGTGTTCCTGGAAAATGTGATCCGTGATGCTGTCACCTACTCTGAACACGCCAAGCGTAAGCGGCCATGGATGTTATCTACAATAAAACGGCTCTTTTCAAGACCAACAAGCTTATAACAGTAAAGAGTTGGGATAGAATTTATCTGTGCATGTTCGTCCATATTCAGAACCACAAGCCCTCAACGACCACACAAAATGCTCTCCAGAGTTGTAATCTTGTAAATAATCAAACTTTTAAGTAGGGGTGCAAGTGATTTTGATTGATTCTCTTCATCAACTTTCTCTTTAAAAAAAAATACTACAAATTTGATACGCTTACAAATGATGATTGATCAATTAAAATAAGCCGGCGCCGGTGGTGTAGTGGTAAGCGTGACTGCTTTCTAACACCCCAATGGGTCTGGGTTCAATCCCAGCCGAGGTCGGTGGGATTTTTCTGAGGCATAAAAATCTCTGGTCACGTCTTCCTTCGGAAGGGAAGTAAAGCCGTTGGTCCCGGCCCATGTGTGTTGAATGGGTGCGATATCCTAAGCAGGTGTGGAAGATGCCTTCCTGCACATTCGGTTGCCGTCAATGGATGGCAATCGATGTCCGTCGGTGATTGGCACTAGATTGCGGAACAGAGACCGACGTTAAATAAAGGAAAAAAAAATTAAAATAACTAAATGCTCTTCACATTTGTTCCGTCTACTAGCGGTCCTACGTCAAGCTTCCGTTCGTGCCCCTAGACACAAACCCTTCTACGTTTTTTTTCAAATTAAATGCATATTAAATCTGTATTCCAAAAGCGGTTTGTCGCTGCAACCATCTAAAAACAAGGGTTGCTTAATCGCTTAAAATTGCAGCAAATTTGCTCGATTAACTTCATGATATGAGAAGAGGTTTTTGGCATGGCTCACCCTTAGAAGCAGTTCTCCTACATCTTGCATATGAAACACTTGTCTTTAATCCCTTCATATTTTTTTCCCTTGTGTACAATTTGAGAGCCAGCTCCACAAAAAAATATTTCGGATAATACGCTTAACAAAACCAGATTCCTAGGGTGGGTAATCGTAAAAACAACGCTTTCACCTCCAAAATTCAGTAGCTTAATTTCATCGCAATTGCAATACTAAAACTTCATTGAGAAAATAATTTTCCAAGCTAACCAGATTTACAATGAAGAACTAGAATACTGAATAACGCCACTCTATACTGTCGAGGCAATGTTAGTCTACGTTTCTTGAATCATTATGCAATCATAGAAGTGCTATTCCAAGGCCATTATTGTAAACACTCATTTAGTTTATTCTCTGAGCTAGTCAGACTTTTAATCATCACTCTTTATCAGTCTTGAATTAGTTACGCCTAATTACGTCAGACGCAATTAGGCGTAACATTTATTATAAGACGCATATACCCATTTGGAGGTTATGTTTTGCAACAAATAGCAACGTCTAGTGGCTACGGAAATAGATTTTTTTATCAACCAGGATCTCAGTTTAACTCAGGAATGTGTCAGCTGAATTTATATTAGGCGCAAAATCATTAATATACCCTTTTATTTTAGTAATTCTTGCTCAACTTGCAAAAATACCACATCAAGCATTGAGCAACCCCAAATTCACAACTCTATTTAAAAGTTTAAACCATCCTTAAACTACACCGAGTATTATTAAGTAATTACCGAGTAAATTACCTGAGACTCCCTGATTTTCCAAGTCCAAAAATGAATTCCCTAATATTCCATGATTTTCCAGGTTTTTACAGGTAGTCGATACCCCGGTTATACATAATTAATGCCTTAAATCTAGTGTTAAGGAAATTGAACCGCAAATACTCGTGGTCGTCTCGTGGTTAGTGAAGATTTACAGTTTTATGGATGGGGTGAGAGAGAAGGAGCTTTCAAATATGATTTTCGATACAAATATTTCCTTATTCCTAAAACATAAACTTATTCCTATTCAACTTGAAATTAGCAGTGTATACAAAACCAACGCACACAAAATACAAACTAAGCACAAGTTAACCAAACTACAATCTAAGGTTAATACCCGCATAAACGCGAACCATAAATTGACCTTACCTAAAATGGTTAAAAATTGTTTATAATCCCTGCTAAACTTTAACTGAAATGGTTATGGAACTTTACATGAACGTTTAAAGATAAAGTTTCAACCTTATGTATTATGGTTTTTTGGAACTGGACCTTACAAATAATGGGTTGTTAAGAACCATTACCGTTCCAAATTCTTGTTTTCTCCATACATTTTCGGAAAGAGAACTATATTAGAACCTTTTAACTTATGGTTTGAGAACTTTAATGGTAATGGTTATGGTAGTCAGTAAGGTCCACGAATGGTTTTGTAACATCGATCAACTTTATGTGGAATATATCGCGAATTGGTTGCCTGTAATTTACTGATTACCAATTCACGATATATTCCACGTAAAGTTGAGCGATAATACAAAACCATTAATGGACCTTACTGACTACCATAACCATTACCATTAATGTTCTCAAATCATAAGTAAAAACTATCTTATATAGTTCTCTTTCTGAAAATGTATGGAGAAAACAAGAATTTGGAATGGTAATGGTTCTTAACAACCCATTATTTGTAAGGTCCAGTTCCAAAAAACCATAATACATAAGGTTGAAACTTTATCATTAAACGTTCATGTAAAGTTCCATAACCATTTCAGTTAAAGTTTAGCAGGGATTATAAACAATTTTTAACCATTTTAGGTAAGGTCAATTTATGGTTCGCGTTTATGCGGGTATTCTTGAAGAAAACATATACGAGTTTCATAAACTCCAGTTCACGTCCAGCCAAAATATCCCGAACTGAAACATTAGGTTGTCTACCTGGAGCCCGAAGGGAACCGTACAGCTTAGATCAGACTCCACGATGCTCAGCACAAGACCAAATAATGTGATTTGCTTCCTGGTAACCTTGGCCTCAATCACAGAGACTGCTGTCCCCCAGCCTAACATGGAACAAGTGACCCTAATACAATTTGTATGGTTATTTTGCTTAACGACGTGTTCGGGGTACCATCCAATTGTTGTCCGGCATTCTTAAAACGTGTTCCGCCCATCGTACCTGTCCAGCTTTCGCAACTTTCTGGATACAGGGTTCGTCATAGAGTTGCGCCAGCTCGTGGTTCATCCTTCGCCTCCATACACCGTTCTCACATACGCCGCCAAAGATGGTCCTAAGCACTCGTCGTTCGAAAACACCCAGGTCATCCTCGAGCATCGTCCACGTCTCGTGCCCGTAGAGAACTACCGGTCTTATCAGCGTCTTGTACATGGTACATTTAGTACGGGGGAGAAGTTTGCCCGACCTCAGGGTCTTGTGGAGTCCGTAGTAAGCACGACTTCCGGCAATAATACGCCGACGAATTTCTCTGCTGCAGTTGTTATCCGACGTCACCAATGATCCGAGGTACACAAATTCATCCACCACCTCTAACTCATCTCCGTCGATTGTCACGCTTCTGCCTATGCCCGGTCGGTTCCTCCAGCTAACAGATACTTTGTCTTCGACGTATTCACCTTTAATCCAACCTTCTCTGCTTCACGTTTCAGCCTGGTGTACTGCTCCGCCACGGCCTGAAACCACAAACGAAGTGACAGACGGAGCGGCTCGAAAACTTTGGTGACTAACCTGCTATTGCAATTTTTCAGTGTACCACATGGCAACACCACTACCACTGGATTGTACCACATGGCAACACTACTACTGGATTGAACTCGATGTGCGGTATAAGAGGTGAGGAGAAAGGAAACTAGTGGACTCTTTCATTCTGACGGTGTTCTTATGCAACAGCAGACGTGACATCACGTCTGTTGCTGCGTAAGAAGACGCGAGAACGAAAGAGTCCACTAGTTTCCTTTCTCCTCACCTCTTATACCGCACATCGGATTGAACTAGCATTTTCACCAAATATACTGGAATGTTTTGGTTCTATCTCTTCCACTCTACTCAAAACTGGAATGCATAAAAATTACAAAATGATATACACTCTTTGCACACTGTCAAAGAATCATTGTACACAAAATCAACTTTGTTCAAATCCAAACAAAAAACTAACCCATCTGGTGGATGATGGCACAAGCTTCCAAGAAAATTTTATTACAGTGAACCACATTATTTTAATGGCTTTCTTCGCCAGTTAGTCGTCTGTCACTTCGTTTGTGCTGAAACGTTCTTCCGACAATGTCCACGTCGTCAGCAAAGCAGATGAACTGGCTGGATTTATTGAAGATCGTGCCCCGCACGTTAAAGCCCGCACGTTTAATAACACCTTCTAGCGCAATGTTGAACAGGAGGCAGGAAAGACCATCGCCTTGACGAAGTCCTTTGCGAGTTTCAAACGAGTCCGATAACGCACCCGATATCTTCACGCAGCTCTGTACACCATCCATCGTTGCGCTGATCAGTCTGGTCAGCTTCCCGGGAAAACCGTTCTCGTCCATAATCTTTCATAGCTCTTAACGGTCAAAAGTATCATAAGCGGCCTTGAAATCGATGAATATGTGGTGCGTAGGGACTTGATATTCAGGACACTTTTGGAGGAACTGCCGCAACGTAAAGATTTGGTCCGTTGTCGATCGCCCGTCCACAAAACCGGCTTGATAACTTCCCACAAATCTGCTTGCTAGCGGCGATAAACGGTGAAAGATGATCTGGGAAAGCACTACAGGCCACGTTAAGAATAGTGATCGCTCGATAATTCTCACATTCTAGTTTGTCGCCTTTTTATATACTGGGTACATTACTCCCTCGGTAGCTGTTCTGTATCCTAGATCCTGACTATCAGTCGGTGCAGACAAGTGGCCAACTTATCCGGGGCTATTTTGATAAGTTCCACTCCGATACCATCTTTCCCATCTGCTTTGTTGTTCTTAAGCTGTCGGATAGCATCCTTAACTTCACCTATCGTGGGAGCTGGCATGTCCCCCTCATCCGCTGTACCGACGAAGCCATTCTTCATGTTGCTTCTACCTTTCAATCACCACACGTTCGTCCGTTAAGATACCCCCTTCCTTATCCCGACACATTTCGACTCGCGGCACAAAGCCTTGGCGGGATGCGTTGAGTTTCTTGTAGAACTTGCGTGTTTCTTGAGAACGATACAGCTGCTCCATTTCTTCGCATTCCCGCTCTTCCAGACGGCGCTTTTTATCCCGGAAAAGATGGGTTTGCTGTCTTCGCTTCTGTTTATATCGCTCCACATTATGGCGGGTTCCTTGCTGCAGCATCGCCGCCCGCGTTGCGTTCTTCTCGTCCAAAACCGTCTGACACTCTTCGTCGAACCAATCGTTCCGTCGATTCCGCTCCACGGACCCAACGGCGCCTTCAGCAGCGCTGTTAATGGCTGCTTTCACGTTGCTCCAGCAGTCATCAAGAGGGGCTTCGGTGAGCTCTCCCTCATCCGGCAACGCTGCACGTATTCAGTTGCGACTTCGGGCAGCTGCAGTCGCTCCAGATTGTACCGTGGCGGGCATCGGTACCGAATGTTATTGGCAACGGAAAGTTTTTGGCGCACCTTGACCATTAGAAGGTAGTGCGCCGCGATAGGTCCTGACGTCGATAATGTCCGAGAAGTGCCTTGCGTCGATCAAAAACGTGGTCAATTTGCGATTCTGTCTGCTGCGGTGATCTCCAGGTATATCGATATGGGAGGCTGTGCTGGAAGTAGGTACTACGTATGGCCATGTTATTAGAGGCGGTGAAATCGATGAGTCTAAGGCCGTTGGCGTTCGTTAGCTGGTGAGCGCTGAACTTTCCTATAACCGGTCTGAATTCCTCCTCCTGGCCGACCTGAGAGTTTCCAATCGTTAGTCCGTTTCCGTTGCTTGGGTCTATGCCGATTGTTCCGGTCCGTATTTACATTGCTTGCTTCATGTACTTTTGTTTTTTACGGCTGGCAACCCCCATGGTCTCGCCGGGGGACCATCGTGCGCAGCACTGTTTAGAGTCCCACACTGGCACCAGGATGTTGATCAGCCGCTCCTAACATGGAGAACAGACGCCGTTTTGAGCCGCACCTCCATGGTGAACAGACGCTCGAAGACTGTCCTGTCTGCATACGACCAAGGTCCGATAAAGGCTTGCCATGGGCCGTATGAATAAACAAAAGTTTAATTTCCTGTGTTTCTCTACTCTTGTGTTCTTGTGTATTCTTTTGACCTGGAAGACTTCTGAAACTAAACTGAGAATACTCATTAATCACCACAAATATTTCAACGCTGGAAGACATTACGAACGGCTTCAGCAACACTCATCAACATGTTTTTTGAAACTATTAGGACTTATTTTGAAGCAGGATGCAGTAAACAATCACCGCAATATTTTGATAAAATTATGCATCGATTTTTATTTAAAACTCCGGTTTGAGGAATATGCCAAACACTTTGGAAGCATTAAGAATTTTATCCGCAAAAAACTTACAAAATTAATTATATTTCGCGGTGAGTAGCAGTGCTAGGTTATGAGGATCATTTTGTAGGTTCATTTAAGATTGCAGAAATACGTCAAATTAACTGAACCAAATCAAATAAGTGTCTCACTCAAAATTATTCATAATGAGCTTCTAAAACGAATAGATTAAAGTGATTATCTTTTGTTACACCCGTCCGTATCATTAACGGTATTCCTAACCAACCCTGAAGCCTCCAGAAACAGATAAGTAGTATAATGAGTACACTCTTACGCGCTGCAAAACCATTCTTTCTTTATTCATCATCGACGATAATAGCAATAGCGTTGAAAACACCGAAAGTGTCCTTGTTCAATTCTCATTTGTTCCAATTAATTCAATGACAGTCATATATTTTCGTTTTACAAATCATATATTTAAGCTTTTGGATCTGTACTGCTCAAATACATACGGTACACAAAATAAAAAAAAAAGTTTCATAAACTGATTATTAGACTGCCAGCGAAAATGGTAATTTTTAATTTCGCTAACAAACCATATACAAAATGTTTATTGCCTCGAAAAATGACCCTATGCAAAATTTGAGCTCAATCGGACATGATTTAGGGGTGGCGCAAACGCGTCAAAGTTTGACTTTTTTCACTCTCGAAAATCTCCCAAATTTATGCCAAATGTCTTAAAAATGCATGAAACGTCGAGATTTGGTGTTATCTAAAAAAAAAAAAAAAAAAATCAAAAATCGACTTTCTGGGACTATATAGAAGATTGATGAGTCGGCTTCTAAAACTGTTCACAATTGTCTTCAACCTGCTTATATATCGAATTAAACCACCATTTAGGATCTAATACGAAATAATTCACTAGGGTGGTCCAATTATTCTTCATTAGGGTGGTCCAAAAATTCAAAATTCAGTATAAAACAAGTATTTTTTCATCTTTTCAGGCAAATGTTCCTCTTGTGTAAAACTCATGATTCCCAAAAAAAACAGATTAACGCAATTCAAGATATTTTTACAATTGATTTTAGGAATTTCTGATGAAAAGTTGTGGTTTTTCATTTATTTTTGAATTTTTGGACCACCCTAATGAAGAATAATTGGACCACCCTAGTGAATTATTTCGTATTAGATCCTAAATGGTGGTTTAATTCGATATATAAGCAGGTTGAAGACAATTGTGAACAGTTTTAGAAGCCGACTCATCAATCTTCTATATAGTCCCAGAAAGTCGATTTTTGATTTTTTTTTTTTTTTTTTAGATAACACCAAATCTCGACGTTTTATGCATTTTTAAGACATTTGGCATAAATTTGGGAGATTTTCGAGAGTGAAAAAAGTCAAACTTTGACGCGTTTGCGCCACCCCTAAATCATGTCCGATTGAGCTCAAATTTTGCATAGGGTCATTTTTCGAGGCAATAAACATTTTGTATATGGTTTGTTAGCGAAATTTGATGGTCAAATTTTTCCCATACATTCATTGGCAGTCTACTGATTATGCATTGTGCATACTACTGAGAATCAAAGCGAAATTTTTAGCTGGTATCACTGGAGTTTCTATGTCGCTACACTCAAAAAAGGCCACACGTTTGATAGAAGTGCTTAAACACTTCATTTTCCATATTCACAATCATATTTATTTTAAGTGTATTTTTCATTCACGAGGTTAACTTTTGTGAAGTTTTGCTGTTCTGCAAACCGATCTCAGGAGGAACATCCGGAGAGGAACTGTTCGAAATACTCGATTCTGGTCGAACATGGTAATTGCGTCGGGATCTGCACGGATGGAGCTCGTTCCATGTCCGGTCGTTTCCAAGAGTTGCAAACACGGATTCGCAGTAAAGCTCCGGATGCTGTGTGCGCTTCTTCGCATTTCAAGCTTATTACTTATCGCATATTAGCTTATTGCGTACTCTCAACTTAGTGTTCTAGATGCACTGCACCATTTTTGCATTCATATAATTTTGTGAAAAGTACAATTATACACTATGCCCAGGGAAGTCGAGATATTTTCCAACCCAAAAAATTCCTACACTGGACCGGGAATTGAACCAAGCCACCTCCAGCATGGTCTTGATTTGTAGCTGCGCCTTTCCCGACTGAGCTAAGGCAGCCCCCATGCTGTGTGGACACTCTGTATAATTCACAGAGAAGCTTTAGCAGCGGCGTGCCTGACCAAAGATATCAGTGATGTCGTGGACACGGTCTATGTTAATGCTCGACCAATAAATGTGATGAAATGGGGGCAGAACATTCACGCAAAGGCGGATTATCCACTTATCAGCGTGAAAGTATTACGCGTTATGATTCCATTTGCAACCTCGTCTCTTTGCGAAACACAATTCTCGGCAGTGGCTGCTATGAAAACAAAATAAAGCTTGATATCAAAACGGAGATTCTTGAATCTTGTAGCAATTTCCAAACTAACTCCCAGATTTCTCGCGTAACATATGAAAAGGGAATATCCTCGTTGATCGGTTCGCTTCGTCGACTTTCTCTTTGGTTTACCACGGCAACATAAACGAATTTATCTTTAAGCTCGCAGAACAGTTCAACAGAAGATGATGTTAGCTTGCGCCTGAAACAACATACTCAATGAGAAATTCATTTGCAGTCGGATTATTCGCGAAAGAGAAAATCTATGAAGAGAATCGATCAACAATGATAGGCCCTTTTCTCGTGTTCCGCGAGATTTGATACGTTGTACAAAGACAAGCAAGTTCAGCCATCGCATTGAATAATTTAACTGATGTGCATGCAAATGTAATGTTTTAAATGATGAAATGTAATGCTAATGTTGAGAATATGTTTTAATAATAAAAAAACCATATAAAAACACAAAAATCTTTTGATTCTGTATGAAGAAATCTTCCTTTCTTATCCTTTTAATACTGGTGCGCCGCGGCTTTTCCAGAAAATTGCAAAAGGCACCGCGGTAGCAAAAAGGTTGGGAACCACTGAGTTAACCGATTCCTAAAATATTCAACTGCGTTCTATAGAACCATGATACTTTACATTTGGCGATTATTGCTTCAAATTTACTGCAGTGTAGAAAGAAGCCGTACGTTATTCGTCACAATCATATACACACATCCATGCATTTTTCGATCTAGCGAGCTGAGTCGATTGATACGTCACCCGCGATTTTAAGAGAAACTTGACCACCGGTATATTTTCCCTACAATATGATCCGCGCTCTCATCTCGCCCAAATCTAACGAGATATCATGACACCAAACACCCCATTATAATTATACCCCACCCAATCAGCCTTAATTTTGCCATCCATACTTTCAAAAGCCGCCTCGTTTTGGCAAACAAAGCTCTTTGAATGAAAAGCGAAAACTCAATTACCCCTACCTAATTGCATCGCCGCATTCCATCTACGATCGCAACGCATCCATTAGAGGTGATCCATTTTCAAATTTTCGCTTGACCAATTTTCTTACCTCTCACAGCCCCCCCTCCATATCCACCACCTGCAAAATAAAACTCTAATGCGAAAAGGAATTTTCTCGCCCCGTACAGCATCACGATCGAGTTGACGGCAAATGGCTACAACCTGCTGACCGGCACTGGCAACAAGAGCGTCGGCTCAACGGACACCCTCTACCGGAAGCTCAATGCCAACGGTGCTGGTGGTGGTCGCAGTCGTAGCAACAGTCACAGCAGTAACCTTCAACAGTCATCATCATCATCATCTCCGCTGCCGCCGCCGCCGCCGTCTTCGTCTAGTCAGAACCGCGGGTTCAGCAGTAAGATCGACCTCTTCCGGACATTGTCATCGGCATCGGCTCAACGCAGCAGCATTCCATCCACGAGGAACGATTACGAAGAAATTAATGTTGGTGGTGGCACGATGGAGGGAGCTTCCCCAATGATGGAACCGATCTATGCGGTAGTCGATTTGAATGTGAAAAAAGCTCGGCGGATGAATCAGCTCAAGGAGCACGATTCGCTGGGAACAGTCGATGACGGAACTGAGACAGAGGAAGAGCACAGCATCAAGGTAGATATGGTACGGGACACGGAGACGGGACGGCTCAAGGAGAAGTCCAAGAGTGCTAATGTCCTGCCACTGGGCGGCATTTTCGGTGGAGGTAGCAACGATTACGAGGAACTGAACGAGTTGGTTATGGAGAGTTTCGTGAATTTTGGAGAAGATCAGGACGATTCCAACGATGGTGAAAATATCTACGAACCGGTGAGTTGGGTTAAACTTGTTGCAATTTCTTACAAGATATCATCCGGATTTGTCAATTTTTCTAGATCAACATTCCAGAAGGGCCGCTGACGTCCTCGTCTACCTCACTTCCACTGTCGCAACCGACGACAAGCTCGTCCCAAATGAACAACCTATGGCGCAACCTGAAGAAAATGAACATCAACCACCTGATGAAGCGATCCGTCCAGGATCAACCCCAGCAGCAGCAGCAGCCCAGCCAAAGACCCGAAGAGGATCCAACAACCAAAGCGTCCACCTTCAGCGAGTTCAGCAAGAAATTCGGTCACCATCGTCGATCGATTAAGAACAAGATGCGGGGCCTGTACGACCGCGGCCAGTCGGCAGAAGCTCCCGCGAAGATAACGCAATCGGAGGAAAAGCCACGGAAGAGCACCGATGGCAGCCGGCAGTTGATGTTCAGTACCTTTGGGAGAAACAAGAAATCCCGCAAGTCACTGTCGTTTGATGATTTCATTCCGCGGAAGAAGCACCACCCCCACCTGAATGGGGTCGGCATGATCTGCAAGTCGGACAAGGCCAACGAGAAGCTGCACAAGGAGCTGAAGCGGCAGCTGTCGAAGCGATCGAATAGCAGCAGCGGAGGCAGCAGTTTCATTGGCAGTAAGAACGGTATAGAGTTGTAGGACGGGTTGGGAAGGTAGGTGTTTCTGTTTTTAATGATTTTTTTTTTTAAGTTAAGTCAATGTTTTAAAGCTAGTAATAAAACCAAATCGTCGTGTTGATTATATTAGGAGGAAGTTCAAAGTATGTGGGGTTGAGTTTACTTACCCAAGAAAGAAATTCTCCTTTTGCGATGCTTGCTGTTCGGTGGATGATGATAGGAATTCGTCGATTCTGGAATGGGAAAATATTGCTGTCAAAGCTGGAAAAATTTTCACAATCTATGTCAACCGATGAGGTGTAGAGCTTACCCTAAATCCAGCTCCCGGCGCCCCTGCCTCGAATGGTGGTAGTTCTTCCGGTAAAACAGCCCATTGTTGTCCCCGTCGACGCTGTACATGGAACGAAATACCTTCCTCTCCTCCGCATTGTTGCCTGCTGCCATTGACGCCACTGAAAGCGATTCATTTCGATTTCTCGGCATTTCCGAGAAGACTCCAAAGAGACAAATTCTACGAACGGAGCTCCTCTGCCGTTCCTGCTGTGCTGCGAAGTCTTGCGGGCGACCAAACAGCATGAAGGGATTCTTGCGATGCATTTCGGTAAAATATTGCATCCGATTGGACGGTTTG
Source organism: Ochlerotatus camptorhynchus (assembly GCF_037179485.1). NCBI lineage: Eukaryota > Metazoa > Arthropoda > Insecta > Diptera > Culicidae > Ochlerotatus > Ochlerotatus camptorhynchus. Next base: position 384,360 of record NW_027040615.1, read on the forward strand.
TACCGCGGAGTGCTGTCAGGGATGAAAGGGGCTAGATTGAGTGGAGAATGGGCGGTTGTTTGTTGCTCCAAGCGATTCGGTTGGCTGAAGAAATTCAGTTTCTTCGGTTGTTCGGGTGAATCATCTACGTCGTGAGTCTTGATCTCCAATTCAACTGCAGCTTGGTTGGTTTTCAGAGGGTCTGATACAACTGTTTCGTTCATTTTGCGACGCTTGCACTGACTTCCAAGTACAGTAAAATCGAAGGATTCATGAGCACGGATACTTTCTGTATGCTCCGTTTGAGTTGATTGATTCATCGAATTCAAAGATTGGAGCGAAACGTACCCTGAATCATTCGAATTCTGCTGTTTAAGACTAGAAGCTCTAACCAACCCGAAGCTGCCGTCATTCTCTTTATCGATGTTAAGCTTCGGTTTCTGAGTGAAACGGAACGACTCAAGGAAATCTCTCTTGGGACTGTCCTCGATCTGGATAACTTCAGCGATTTTCTTCGTATTCTCGTTGGAAGCTCTGTCGACCTTGCGATCATTTCCACCAACCTCCGCCGCTTTGGGATCCTCCTTCCTGTAGAACTCAGTAATCTTCTTCGAAGCAGTATCATTATTCACCTTCCGAGTGCGTTGCTTCTCCGGTACCAAGGATGATGCAGTTTCCTCGTTGATAACAATCGTCCTCGTACAATCCAACCCGGTCCAGTTGAAGCAAATCACATGCCCCGTAGCGCTCGCTACGGTGGCATCCGTGATTTTAAACGACTCCTGATAGCGACAGCTGCCACCCGGATTTGCGTCACTTAAATGAAAACCTTGATTATTGCAAACCCTTAAACCATCAATTACTAGCTTAATTATTCACCAATTTTCCTTAAAGAACAGAACATTGTTGTTGGAGTCACCGACTAGAATCGAAATTCTAACGGCCAACTGCTTGTTGTAGCAGTTGTTCTTCTGAACAACCGTTACCTCCAGTACGTAGTCTTGCTTCAAAACTAGATCGATTGAGAAGATGGGTAATGTCCTAACAAAATCAGTCAGATCACTTCCGAAGGGTGGATTTTTCTTCAAAATCTGTAGTGAGATCAAGTAACTTCAGTACAACAGTTCTAGCTTGTAGCACTCCTTCCGAGCAGACCTACCACTTCCAACTCCCTCGGATCGGTATCCATCAGCTCCTGGAAGGAAATCTTCCCACGCGCTGCCAACTGACCGGCATACACAGCCCCAATCCCCTTCAGCTGCTTCGTAATGTAGGGACTATTCTCCCACAGCTTCGTCTCCAAACATTGACCCAAGATCAACGTACTCAACAGAGCCTGATAGACACCGGGCCCTTCTTCATCCTCTCGCCCCATTTGACCCACGTAGATAAACTCCGCCATACACTTGATCAGCCGTCGGCCAACGTTGATCATCTTGGTAGCTTCCTGCTGCAGGGAACCGTCTTCGATCGGTAGATTACCGAATACGGCTTGTATCAGACAGGATGCCATTGCCGTGGTCGTTTGGATACGGCCCCGTAACGGGAACCGGATGGTGTTGCACGTCTTCGAGCGGTTCAGTTCATTCAGCGTTCGTTTGGCACTGTTGCGGCACTTGAAGACGGCGAACTCGTCGCAATAGGTCAGAAGGGTGAACATCTCCAGCAGCGGTTCGGTGCCTTTGATCTGGAATAGTATAATGGGGTTCCGTATTAACTGGGAGTCATCTTTCGATCACTTTAGATATCGATTTACGATCGGTAAAATTGATCAGGCTCTACAGTAGCTTCCCAATGCATTTCGAATAAATTTGATAAACTTGAGTTACTCTATATTGAACACATAGGATCAAAATTCCTTAACCTTCCTAATGCATTAGGAAAGAGTTAGCGGCTCAAAAGAGACCCAAACTTCAACTAGCTTCCAGAAATCGATTCTTGATTTATTGGCCTCAAATGAAACATTAAGGTTACTAGAATGTCACCCTTTCCAGGATTTATGAAATATGGCCATTTAGGCTATCTTGCACCGGTTCCGTTAAGGCCCCAAAAGGACGTCCGATGGCTCAACATTTGTGATCTTTCATCCAGAATTAAATAGATATCATGCCACGAACAAACATATGAATCTGATCACATACCAGAGTAACGTACTTGGATTCAACAATTAAAAAGTTCCGTGGGTTGTTTTTTTCCGAACCCACAGGACATATAACGGCCGTAAAGGCATAATGAAGGTGATGCAAAACAAACTGCGTGAAGGTGACCAGAAACAGGCAAATGGCCTACCTTACCAATCGGGCTAAGGCCTTATTGTCCTCTGCTGTCCAAAGAAATCGTCTCCACTCTACTCGATCCATGGCCACATTTCGACAGCCTCGTAGTCTGCGAAGGGTCCACAGGTCGCTTTCTACTTGGTCGCAGCACACCCTAATAAAAAATAACCATATACGAACGATAACCCAAATAATTGAACTTTTCCACAAATGGTTTGGAAGATACCCAGAACACGTCGTTAAGCAAAATAACCATAACAATTTTATTAGGGCACCTCTTCTTCTTGTTCCTGTTGGGTCACTTTCGAGAAACATTTTCACTGGATCGTCGTCCGGCATTCTTACGACGTGCCCAGCCCACCGTTGCAGCCCAATTTTTGCAATGCGGACGATGGATGATTCTCCCAGCAGCTGGTGCAACTCGTGGTTCATTCGCCTCCTCCACGTCACGTGATCCATCTGCACTCCACCCTAGATGGTACGCAACACCATCGGTTCGAAAACACCAAGGGCGTGTTGGTCCTCCACGAGCATAGTCCTGATCTCGTGGTCGTAGAGGCGTCTTGTAGATAGTCAACTTCGTGCGGCGGCGAATTTTATTCGACCGGAGCGTCCTCCGGAGTCACAAGTAGGCACGTTTCCCTGCCATAATGCGTCTTTGAATTTCTCTGCTGGTATCATTTTCGGCGGTCCCCAGTGTGCCCAAATGCACGAACTCATCGACCACCTCAATTTCATCACCGTCAATCTGAACTCGGGGTGGGAGGCTAACATTGTCTTCCTTAGAACCTCTTCCTCTCATGTATTTCGTCTTCGATGCGTTGATGTCAAGTCCAGTCTGCCTAGCTTCAGCCTTCAGTCTGATGTACGTTTTTGCCATCGTCTCAAAGTTTCGTGCCATGATGTCGATGTCATCGGCGAAGCCAAGAAGCTGGGTGGACTTCCAGAAGATCGTACCACTCGTGTATATCCCAGCTCTTCTGATCACACCTTCTAACGCGATGTTGACTAGCAGACACGAAAGTCCATCACCTTGCCGTAACCCCCTTCGAAATTCAAAGGACTCAAACAACGCACATCACTCGATCCATCGTCACCTTGACCAATCGCGTCAGTTTATCCGGAAATCCGTACTCGTGCATAATCTGCCATAGCGAATCTCGATCGATTGTGTCGTATGCGGATTTGAAATCGATGAACAAATGATGTGTGGGCACGTTGTATTCGCGGCATTTCTGCAGAACCTACCGAATCGCGAAAGTTTGGTCCGTGGTAGCACGGGCACCTATGAATCCCACCTGGTATTGTCCCACGAACTCTCTTGCAAATGGTGACATGCGGCGGCATAGAATTTGGTACCTTGTAGGCGGCGCTCAGAAGTGTGATCGTGCGGTAGTTGCAGCAATCCAACTTTTCGCCCTTTCTGGTAATATTTCCTCATCCAAAATCTTGGCAATTACCCAGTGCAGCGCTCTAGAAAGTGATTCATCACCGTATTTTAATAGCTCACTTGGTAGTTGGTCTACACCAGTTGCTTTGTTGTTTGTCAGCCGACCGATCTCCTCTTCAACTTCTTGAAGATCAGGGGCCGGAAGCCTGTCATTTTATGCGAGTGCACCAAGGTCTGTTGCCATGCCACCTTCGGTTTCTGCTGCATCACCGTTGAGGTGTTCGTCATAGTACTACTTCTACATTTCAATCACCTCACACTCCTTCGTGAGAAGGTTGCCGTCCAAGTCCTTGCACATATCGGCTTGCGGCACGTAGCCTTTGCGCAAACTATTTAGCTTCTCGTAGAAGTTCCGTGTGTCGGTACAGATTTTCCATCGCCTCGCGATCTCGGTCTTCCTGCTGACGCTTCTTCATTTGGAAAACCACGTTTTGTCTGCTCCGCGCTTGTCTGTATTGCTCCAGATTCAATCTCGTGGATGTCGCTGCATTCTTCTCCTCTACTAACAGTTTGCATTCGCCGTTAAACCAGCCATTTCTTCAGTCCGGGATTGCAGTAGCTAGTGCCGCTGCAGAAGTACTACCTATGGCGGAAGGGATGTTCTTCCAGCCATCTTCAAGAGTAGCTGCGCCAAGCTGCTCTTCCGTGGGTTGTGTTGCTCGTAATGCTGGGCAACTCCGGCGTCCCGTAGTTGCTCAATGTTGGGTCGCGGCGTTCGACTTCGACGGGTGTTATGCACCGTCCAGAGTTTTGAGCGCAAGCATACTGCAAATAAGTAGTGGTCCGAATCTATGTTCGCACTGCGGTACGTGCGGACGTTGATAATGTCCGAGAAGAATTTCCCGTCGATTAGAACGTGATCGATTTAGTTTTCTCTGTGCTGGTCAGGTGATCTCCAGGTGGCTTTGTGAATATCCTTGCGAAAGAAAAAGGTACTTCGGACTACCATACCACGGGAAGCTGCAAATTTCACGCATCGTTGGCCGTTGTCGTTCGATACGGCATGCAGGCTATTTGGCCCGATTGCCGGTCTGTACATTGCCTCTCGTCCTACCTGAGCGTTCATGTCACCGATGATGATTTTGACGTCCCGTTGCGAACAGCAGTCATACACCTGACCCAACTGCGCATAGAACGCTTATTTCTCGTCGTTGGGTCTCCCTTCGTGTGGGCAGTGCACGTGAATGATGCTGTAGATGAAGAAACGGCCTTTATCCTCAACTTTCACATCCTCGCGTTGCTCGGCTGCCAACCAATCACGCATTTGCGCATCTTACCCAGCACTACAAAGCCGGTTCCCAGCTCGTTGGTGATGCCACAACTCTGGTAGAAAGTAGTCGCTTGATGTCCGCTTTTCCATACCTTTTGTCCCGTCCAGTAAAGCTCCTGCAGTGCTACGACTTCGAAGTTGCGTGGTCGAAGTTCGTCATGGATTCACCTATCGCAGCCCAGGAAGCTGATCGATTTGCAGTTCCATGCAGTGCTGTAAATTTTCATATCATTCGATTGAAGATGAACCAATACAACCATTCAATCAATTCTGCGTAAACGAATTCTCACATGACCATAATTTGAAGAGCCCCTTTCTCATTCGAAGCTCATTGTCACTGTCAATTGAGTCAATCATTATCATTTGATATACGACAGTGGAGTATGGAAGAAATCCAGCAAAATGGTCCCGAACAGACAAGTCGACCCTATGTCAGATAAATGTAAGGCTAATTTAAGGTCGATGTCGACCCAATGTCGTGTTGTTGTCGGGTCAATTTTGAGTTTATGTCGGGTCAATGTCGGGTCAACATCGGGTTGGGGTTTGATAGAAGTCAGGTTGGTGTCGGGATGGCTTCGCTTTTTTGCCGGAATGTCGACCAGAGCTCCGTTTGTGTGTAGGTTACACTCAAGTGAATGATATATAGCGTTTCTCAAATGAGAATGATCCATGCCTTCGTCAAATGACTAAGCAACTGATATCACCCATTCGGATGAGGTCCCCTTTGATAGCGAATAGAAACTTTTCTCATTTTCATCAAAAATGTTCAAATGATTTTGAGAATTTACAGCACTGGTTCCATGTTCCGAGTTTCCAATCGTAGTACTTATTTCGTCGAGTAGGTCTGTGCCGATTGTTCCGATCCGTATTTCTTTCTTCGGTATTTGTAACTTTATATTTTTCCAGGGCCTCCCTACTCCCTGTCTCGCCGGGGGACCATTGTGGACAGCTCTGTTTAGAGTCCCACGCTGGCACTAGGACGGTGATCAGCCACTCCTAACATGGAGAACAGACGTCGTTTTGAGCCGCACCTCCATGGTGAATAGACGCTCTATCACCATACTATAGTTATAGCGCCAGTGTTCGCGTCGCACCTCTTCACTTTGCTAGTGCCGGACTGGCAACATTGCCCAGGCTACGCTACCCAGCTGTGTCCATGTTTCAGCTGGTAGTCTTTTGTTATCATATGGCTCTGGGAGGCGTGATGTAGGAACTTGTGAGGACCAGAGCTAAGTGTTCCACTTCTTTCAGGTTATGAACTCACCATTTTGTATGTAGATCTCGGAACAATAATGAGGTTCTCTGAAATTAAATAATGTTTAACTTCTACGATAATCCCAACACTCCAATAGAGTTCCTACTTCAACGCAATCTTCTGAAGTTTTCCAAAACTCCCTGAGTTTCTACGAATTTTCTGAAGCTCTATGAAATTCGCAGAATTTCTCCTAAATTCCGTTAATTTTTACGATTTTCCCTAAACTTTTTAGAAGTCCTTGTAGTTTTACGAAGTTCCCTGAGGTTAAAGAAAAATTCTGAACTCCTGGTCAATTTGCAAAAACTGAAAACGTCTTATTATGCTATCGATTAAATGTCGATATAATATAAATTCTCGAAATTGTTTCTTCTAGTCTAGAACATTAAGAAAGTAGAAATTCATAGAAATCAATAAAAATAAAGTTGATAGGCCCGTTTCAAATGTTACGCGAGTATTATTCATGTGTTCATTTTTAGTAAACAGAGCCCCGCTGTTGTGTCACTTTTTGACGAGTGAGTGAACTCAAATCCATCCGTGCACTCGTCTATAGCAAGGGGGGAGGTGGCTGTCAAATACGAACAATCGTCGCCTACCTCGCATAACTGGTTCCAAACGTAAACAAACCATAAGAAGCCTACAGGGTTTGTTTACGTTTGGAACCACTTTCATACAAGAATGATCAGTAGGCTGATTTGACAGCACGTCCCACCCCAGGTCTATAGAGATTAGTGACGTTTAACGCACGCACAGTAGCAGGAGCAACGCCGTGTAAAGTTGTTTATTATTTTCCTCTGGCTAACCTAAAAAATGTATGAAAATAGACCTGTCAAAATGAGTTTGACATCGATTTGTTATGTATTTTCCTCGGATATTCACTAGCACGCTCTCACATATTGCACCAATACAACCGGACGTGAAAATCTCAATAGACGAGTGCACGGATGGATTTGAGTTCACTCACTCGACAAAAAGTGACACAACAGCGGGGCCCTGTTTACTAAAAATGAACACATGAATAATGCTTGCGTAAAATTTGAAATCAACTTTTGTAAAGAACTTGCTAGGTTCTTTTCACGATAACCGAAGTACGCCCACGCAAACCGAGAGCACTATCGGGAAGGGGGAAATTTACCCTACCCGATACTGTTGTTAGTTTACGTGGACGTATTCGATTCGCGCGAAAAGGGCTTAACAAGTTTTGTGTACAAAAGTTGATAGGCGCGTTTCAAATGTTACGCGAGTATTATTCATGTGTTCATTTTTAGTAAACAGGGCCCCGCTGTTGTGTCACTTTTTGTCGAGTGAGTGAACTCAAATCCATCTGTAATTATTCAGGTAAATAAGACCTGATTTCCACGTACTCCTTACGTGAAATTGGGATGAAAACTACTGGAAAACTGGTAACTTTTACGTGATATTCCGGTTTAAAATGCTTTTCACATCATTTGTTCGTGAATTTTGAATGAAAATAATAGAACTTATATGTAGAAGACGCATTTCGCGCCAAATCGTATTCGAAGCTGGCAGTACCCTCTCAGATTTCAATGAAACTTTCTGAATGTGTGGACCTTGACTATATATGCCACTTTGCATACTTAGTTTTTCCAAAATTTATCTAAACTAACATTTGAGAAGGGCCAAACTTTTCTGCCGATTTTTTTCAAAAAAATATTATGGAAAAATGACAACTCCTACAAAAATGTGTTGTATGGATGACTTTTAGGAAATTTTTCCAAGTTATCGAAAAAAGAAATACTGGAAAAAAATTAATTTGAGGCCTACACTGAAAAAAATCGATTTTAAAAATTTAAAGTCGATTAAAAAAAAATGGTCATGTCTGATTTGGATGAAACTTTGCCTCAAGATAGGTAATTATGTTTACTACCAACCGTCCATACATCGCGAGATGGACACTTTGAAGGAAAAAAAGCTTTTCTTACAAAAACTTTTTCATGTCTGAACTGATTTTTTTTTTTATTTGCCATTTTCACACAAAACTAAACCAGTGAAGCTCAAAATCATCTCAGATCCAATGAAGCTCAATTTGCGATTCAATTTAGTCTAATCAGCACTTAAGTTCATTTTGATTATTGGAGAATTTTATATGAAAAGGGCTCATGATGCATTTCTCGCCAAATCGTATTTGGAATTGGCAGCACCCTCTCAGAGTTCAATAAAACTATTTGGACCTTGTAGACCTTGTCAAAAAAAAATATCATTCCCTTATTCTGTTGTCTACTACTGATGCAAAATTTGATAATATGTGAGAGAAAAAAGACAAGATTTTTCATAAATCATTTATTTATATATTTTCAATGTTTTAAACCTACATGCTATTTTTTCCTTTTTCCAATCAAGTTAAATATTTTTGGTTCATCTTCTGAATTAGAATACCTTTTTGCCGCTACTTTGTCACCAGCTATACACACTAAGATTTTTTTACAGGAGTCAGTATTTTTTTACTGGGTTTTTGAATTGCTGAAAAAGTCGGTAAAAATTCAAATGACCGTTATCCGTAAGGAATCAATGAAATCGACCAATTTTATTTTCTATCATTAAATGGGGTTAACAGAACTATGTATGTACAAGTTCAGAACAAATTTTATCATTAATAAATTTTCCACAGATTTTTAAACTTTTACCGAACAGTTCCGCAATTCAAAAACTCGGTAAAACCGTACTGACTCGATTAGTGTGTAGGCACAAAACTGTGGAATTTCTGTGTGTCAGATATTGTCTTTGTGCTGTTATATAGTTCTCCGAGTTCTTCTGACATTTCGATGTACTGTTCAGTTAATATGTAATCGAAACGTAGTTTTGTTATATTTTTATCTGTTTGTTCAACTGCCAAGTTGTATAATTCTCGTGGAGTTGTTATGGTGTTTCCATAATCTCGAGCAAGACTAGCTCTCTTTGCCATTCGCTTGAGAGTGCCACCAATGGCATCACAGGGACCTTTTCCATGAGACGTTGCAAAAAAATGCCATTCTGCTTCTAATCCATGCTTTGACTGAAATCTACAGATTAGAAAAGTTTTTTTGTATTGTGATGCTGACCCATCATCTGACATAAAAGTAATTTTAGAAAAATCTATCGATTGTCTAATAACATCTATCATTTTTGAGCTGAACAACTGAACTGCAACTGTATCGTGAGTCATTACTTCTGATATGATAATGAAGCTAACATTTTCAAGTTTATTGTCTTTCTTATAATAAACTTCAAATGGATGTATTGTTGCTGGAGAATTATTCCAGTGATATCCTTGAGCAGCGTTTTGGATAATTAATGAATAATTTTCAGAAAAATCACAAATTGCTAGAATTTCGCCTTCTTTTAACGATTCTTTTTTATTTCTTAGAAAAGATGACTGTTGTTTGTAAATAAAGTCATGAGTTATAAGTTTGTTAATTTTATCAATGAGATACGGAACAAATTCATCAACAGGCTTGATAATCGTTTCCAAATTACAACGATCAGTAGTCAGCCACTGTTGAGGCTGGGGACATCATTAACAGGCGTTTTTGAACGTGTTCTTTTCGTCCATTTCTAAACTCGGAAACAAAATCATAGGTATAGGTCATAGGTCTACTAATATCATTGTCATCAAAAAATTCCCTAACTAGTTTTTTTGTATCATCGTTGATCCCATGCCCACTTCTTTTGTTGGGTGTGCTTAGAATACCCTGCTCATTAACAAGGCTCTTAACCTGCCTCACCATGTACGTTGGTGCGTTGAATTCTGCTACAACTTTATTCACGGACCAAGACTTTGGCAATACTGATAATACTGTTATCTGATCTTTTCTGTCAGCTGTAGGGGAATTGAACTTCTCCTTTAGCTGCACAATCATTTCTTCGTATGCCTCTACTTTGCTAATGTCTGCTGTATCTAGGCCAAATATATTTTTTCGCACTGCTTGTGTAATTTCTAGAGATTTTATTGAACGATAATCCATGCTCCTCATGTTCCTCGATGAAATTGGAGATAAATTCAACGTTTCCACAAAGCCATTAAACTTCTCAACATTGTATGGACGTTGCAGATCATCTGCTGATGGAACTGACTCCAATGATGGAACCGATGGTACCGCATCTGAAGGAAAGAAGAAGAAAAAATAATTAATAAGTGCAATTAGGAGGTTGCAGTTAAAAGTTGATAGAATCATCAGGATGACTGTTCTTACCTAGCTCATCTACGGATTGATGGCCACTCATTGATGGACCTGGATCATCACTATGCTGCTGCCCACTAGTTGACGGTTGGATATTTACTTCATTTCCAACCGATCGGCGTTTTTTCATAACTGGACTTCTATTATGATATATCACGCTACGGCGACTCACAAATGCTCATCGTTTCATCAATTTCGTGGTTATATCCCATAGAATGATCTACCATCGTTGACGATATGGCCCGTAACTTATTTCGGTTGCATCTCGGATTATTTATATTTGCACAACATTTCAATCCTTTGAGCCTTAATTTACTACTTTGGTCCATGATAATAATTTTACTACAACTTGTTTTCACAACTTTCGTTGTCAGATTGACTGCTGCTCGTATGAAATCAACCTTAGTTTTATAGTGCTCATAGGTAGAATCTCGGGTAGAATGAAGTGGTAGGTATATAATGTTAATGGTTTAGGTATAAATAACAGAAGGGCATATAGAATTATGATGCGAATCGTTGTTGATTCGAAAGAAGATCTCAATTTAAATTTTATTCATACCAAATTCTTTATGGATAATTTGAGCTTAGAATTCTAAGTTGCTATAGGAGTATCGGATTTTGCCTCAGTAGTAGACAATATAATCAATTATATTATTTTCTAATGATATAACCTCTTTCCATATGGAATTCTCGATTAATCCAAGTGATTAGTTGCTGATTAGACAAAATTGGTTCACAAATGGAGCTTCATTGGGTTCTGAGATGATTTTTTTGAAAAAAAAAAATCGGCAGAAAAAGTTTGGCCCTTCTCAAATGTTAGTCTAGATAAATTTTGGAAAAACTGAGTATGCAAAAGTGCTTACACAGAAAAACAAAACTACCCACCGCTTGGGTTTTTTAAACTCAAATTTGAGTTATTTGACCTCTGTCCGTTTCATTTCCTCTCGCTATTGTTGTCAAAAATAGAACGAAAGATTCGACTCAACCGTCTAGTTCCGTACAAGAAGCCAAAATTGAGTAATATGCGATATACCCAAATTTGAGTTAATTGAACTTAATTTTGGGTAGAAAAAATTGAAAATTACTTAGCGATGGGTAATTTTTTTTGCCGTGCTTAAATGCAAACTACTTTGAGCCGGTTTACCCAAATTTGGCTTATTGTACGGAACATGGGAGATGAGTGAAAAGAACTTAATTTTGGGTTGTTTTGAATTTCTGTGTATTGAGTCAAAGTCTACACATCCAGAAAATTTTATTGACATCTGAGAGGGTGCTGCCAGCTTCGATTCGATTTGGCGCGAAATGCGTCAATAGTAATAGTTCGAAATTGATCTGGAATCCCATGAATCACTTGTTTCATGGACAGATCAATTGAGGAACTGCGATTGGTGAATTGAGCCTGGAGTATAACAAGGAAGACACATATCTGAGGATATGTATAGATGGTAGATTCTCATAAATCGAGATTGTGTGTTCAGCTCAAAAATTTCTTCAAAATTTGCAATTATAAGTGTGTTTGTCACTCCGCATTTGATTAGTATTCTGAGAGAGAGCTCCCAGAAACGGTTCTGGAAGGGTGTTACTCCTGCCAGAACCTCGAGACTCATGTTATGCGTTGAGTGCATACAGCCAAGAGCAATACCCAGACAACCATATTTAATTCCAATTTTATTAGGTGACATTTTCTTGCCGAGAGAAAGCAGAAAGAGCCGTACTCTAGAACAGAGAGAATAGTTGTTTTATAAAGCGTTATGAGGTCTCCCGGATGAGCACCCCACTATGTGCCGCAAATTGAATGGAGAAAGTTGATCCTCTGTTGACATTGTTGCTTCAAATACGTAATATGGGTATTCCAAGTGCACTTTGAATCAAACCAGGCTCCAAGGTACTTGAAAGACAATGATTGAGTAATGTTTCTGCCCAAAAGATTAAGCTGCATTTGGGCTGGGTACCGCTTTCAAGTAAACACTACCAGTTCAGTTTTCTGCGGCAAGAATTCGATCCCTAGATTCCTAGCCCAAAAAGACAAGTTATCTAAGAAACCTTACAATGGTCCTTGCAAGTCCACGGCATGTGGACCACTCACGGAAACCACACCGTCATCTGCAAGTTATCTTAGCGTGCAGTTGTCTGCCAAACAGTTGCCGATATCTTTGACATAAATGTTATAAAGAAGATGGCTGAGACATGAGCTTTGGGGCAGGCACATGTAACTAATTCTGGAAGTAGTAAGTTGTCCAAGGGAAAAGTTCATTTGCTTTTCGGACAACAAATTGTACAAGAAATTATTTAAAATTCCAGAAAGTCCACATCTGGGCAGATTGTCTGACAGAATTTCAATGGAAATTGAATCAAAAGCCCCCAATAATACTGAAGCCAATTGCTCCTTGTGTGCAAAGGCCAGTTGAATATCTGTGGAAAGCAGCGCTAGACAATCGTTTGTTCTTTTGCTCTTGCGGAACCCAAACTGTTTATTTTAAAGCAAGTTATTTGTTTCGACCCACTGATCGAGTCTCCGAAGAATCATTTTCTCCAACAATTTCCTAATGCACGAAAGCATAGCAATCGGAAGGTATGAGCTATGGTCAGACGCTGGTTTGCCAGGTTTTCGAATGGCTTTTACTTTGATATGTCTCCATTCAGGCGGTACAATGTTGTTTTCTCGTAAAGAATTGAATAAGTCTAGCAAGCGTCTTTTAGCGATATCTGGGAGATTTTTCAGAAGATTGAATTTAATCATATCGCTTCCCGGTGAGGAGTTGTTCGATGAAAGAAGAGCCATAGAGAATTTTAGAATTGTGAATGGTCTATCCAGAGAGCTGCCGCTCGGAGACGCTTCTCGAAGAATGTGTTGTGCTGGAACTGAGTCCGGACAGACCTTTTTAGCGAAATCGAATATCCATCGGTTGGAGTATTCTCATTTGAAGATGAGCGGTTACGCATGTTGCGAGCCACCCTCCACAAGGTGGAGGTTTCTCGTGAGAGTCCCTCGATGATATTGCGCCAATAACCGAGTTTCTTTTCTTTGACTAATTGTTTCAGCTTTGTCTCAAGCTTTGAATATTCCGCGAAATATGTGGAGGTTTTGTGTCTACGAAAAACTTTGAAAGCATCCGATTTTTCTACATACAATTTTGTGCATTCTTCGTCCCATCCATGTGTGGTTGATCTCCTTTTGAGCAAAGTTGTTAACGAAAGAGAGGATCGATCAATGTAGATTGGTCTATTTGAAAAGTAACGCGGAACTGTTCTCTCTATAAATGTGGCTAAAAAAAATGTTTGTTTAAATTTTGGCTCTCCCGCCCCTTTGAAATGTTTGTCTAGAAATCATCTTTCTTACAATCTTACGATGTGCTGCAATGGTAACTCACATTTAACTACTATTAGAAGCACCTTAGAAGTGCCAAATTAGGAAGTTATAAGGACAAAAAGGAAAACATCTAATGAAACCACATTTCCACGCCACTTACCTTCCTCAGTAGTTTCACGGTGCGAAAGTTCAAACAGTACTGCGCCATCAACCGTCCATAGAGAGTGGAACTAATCGTCATTCCACCGGCTGCAGCACCTTGATCTTTCGCGTTCATCACAATTAGGGAGTACTTCCCCAGGGCATTCAGTTCGGCGAGACAGAGTTCTGAAAATGGAAAAATAGATTGACGAGTGACTGACAGCGTACCAAACACACGAACCTTCCAGTTTCTGCTCGATCTGCGACTTGTCCAGGTTTGGCGGTAGTCCGTAGCACGCGGGAGCAACCAGTGCCCGGACGTAGAGAAAGGTCGACCGGATCCAGTCCATAGCACTGCCCAGGTCCGTTATGGTTTGCAGTACAATCTCCGAGTTTAGGTGCTCGGCCAAATGCTCGTGCAGGTAGGACTCGATCGGAACCGATCCGGTGGCAAGTCGTTGGTACATTTGCTAGGGATGGGAAAGTACAAAAAACGGAGTATGAGTTTCTAGCTTTGGAATGACATTCATTACTGAGGGGAACAAAGAACAGCCGGTTCGTCCTTCACGAAGTTGTTTCGTGACGAGACTAACCTGACTACTGATTGCCACTCATGTTACAGCAGGCACGACACGACGACAACTCCTACGAATCTCTATGATCTCCCGTGAAGATGATGCTTGTCTCAGGTGTATGCAAATTTAGGTGCACAGATCTTTGACCCAGTTCCGTGCCCAGAATGTACACCGATCGAAGGGACCTTGCCCGAAAACTCTACCTTGGTGGTGCATTCCAAAACCAAACCCTCGGCTTGATCACTTGATTGCCAGCTGATTGTGAGCAACATGCATTTCATGGGGTTCAGCAAAAATGTTTCGCGAAATGAACCAACTTGGGCGCAAAGGGTGCACGGAAGGCAACCACATTTGTATGCATCTTCTTGTTCCTCTCCACACGATCGTAGTTGCGCCGAACCACAGCAGCAGCAGTATGTGACATCTCTGGCGAAAAAAAAGAGGCTCGGCTCACGCCGCCGCCGCCGGATCTGCTGTGCACGGCAGCAGAAGGCTGACTCTGACTGTGGCTGGATGCACCCCCAAAACAGAAGAGGAATCTTCTAAAGTTCAATTCAATCAGAATCCTCGCGCTCCCCATTAGGGGAGTTGTATAAATACAGAACTTGGCTAGCCAGGTTGTCTCACTTGTTAGTTAGTGTCTGATCGGGACGGCTGTGGCAACTTCCAAAGTGATTAGAACGAACGTGATGCAGTGTTGGAGTTGGTGATAACGGATAAGAAGGAAATTTTTGAAAGTTCTTTCGCTAGTTGCTTGTGCGTGTGGATATAGGACAAAATGTTACGACAACTGTTTATTGTGATCTCATTCGCGTACTTTGTGTACTCGGCGCCACAAGGAGGCGATAAGTATGAAGCGGTAAATGGATTATCAGATCTTTTGTGCGATTTATATGGACTGCATTTATTAAGTGACAGAAGCTCATATCGGAATCAAATATGCTAAAATGTCTCTTTCTGGATTACAGTACCAATACCAGTACGAGGTGAAGGATCCGGAAAAGCAATTGTTCTTCGATAAAAACGAAGCCGGCGATGCTTCGGGCAAGGTAGGTCATTGTTTAATTGTAAGTGTAATTGTAGTTGTTCAGTGTATAGGCTGTGCCAACCGCTAAGTTGGGGTAAGACCCTAGTCAATACACCTACTGTCCTTCCCGTTGCACTTGTCGGCTCGTGCGATACTCTAGACACACATGGGTGGTCGTATCCGGGTCCTTCCCTGGGTAGGCTCGTGTCCGTCCAGATTCTGGTACATTAACTTATCTCTATGCATGGTAATTATACGTTACAACTCATCTTTTGATTATAATGTCGATAATGCTGAAACTATATGAAGGTTATTGATCAATAATAGGTGTGTCCAGGCTTTAGAATCGTCCAGTGGGCATTGCGCTCTACACTCCAAGTTCCCTTTCTTTCAAATTGACCTTAAATTTGATATTTTACTCCTCTGAGTGTTGATTAATCACAATGAAACATTGTGACAGAGCACGGACTTGAGGTTACTAGAGTATTAAATAATCTAGGTCCTATGTTGGATTATATCTGAAAAATCCAAATCAGGCCAACGCCTACCTAGGTAGGTCATTGTTTAAAACATTTAAAACTTGTTGAAATTTTTTGTTAGCTCAATTTGTTTTAAATTTAAATTACATTAGATTTGATTAAAAGGTGCTCCAACTACTACAGTAACTTACCAACTTTAATGTTTATAATACATATCTATGTGTTTTTACATTGTTCCTTGTTTGGCAATTCAATATTTTAAACAGATTTTCTATACCTCCATGTCAGTATAACAATTGTCATCTTAAAATTAAAAATTAAACTAAATCTAATCTACATATAAAGGGAGCTAATCGGTGCAATTGATGATTTTGTTGGACATTTGTTCTTACTAATCCAAGATATTTCACTTGACTTGACCAACAAATTGGAACTCCGTTCATAGTGACTATGTGACTACTACTAGGTTTCAAAAAGGAAGCTCTAGGCTTATGTGGGAATATTATAAGTTGAGTTTTGGAAGCGTTGGGAGAAATCTTCCTATTCAGTCTCGGTGGTGGAAAGTGCTACGGTGGACTGCCTCTTCGAGCTCCAAGAAATAGCACCTCCACTTTGCAGGAACAAGTAGCCGGTAATGGAACGCCGAGTTTCGACGTCGTTCGCCCAATCCGCATCGCTGTATCCTTGAAAGTTCTGCTCGCAGTTGGCCCGATACACCAGCTTGTAGTCCTTTGTACCTTTCAGGTACCTCCTCTCCATGAAGTTCACACTGCAAGAATCCAGTCACCGCATCCATTTGGCACACCAGCAGATCGTATTTGTCCGCCATTGCCAAGAGGTAGCGCACGGTTGCATACCATACCACCGGAGAATACGTTACGTCGTAGTCCTCGCCTTTGACTTGGAAATACCCTTTAATCACCAGTCGGACATCATGTCGTTCGATGGAGCCATTCGGACCCGTCTTCAGCGCATACACCCACTTATTTTTGAGTGCTCTCCGTCCCGCCGGTAGACCGAAAAGGTCCCATGTGTCGTTATCGCACAACGACCGATGCTCGGCCTCCATTGCGCCGATCCAGTCATCGCGGTTCGGTCGTTCCAATGCCTGCTGAAGCGTCTCCGATTCACTAGCAATCTGTGGAGTAGAGGATGACGGAAATATACCATTGCTAATTGAATTATTGCTCCACATGCCTCTGACTGGGCGCTCCCAGTCACTATGCCCAGAATCGTGTTGCGGTCCAACATGTTCTTCCTTTTCGTGTGACGGGAGCGCAGTGATGAACGTCGCTGGCCTCACTTGGCCATGATGGTCCTGTGGAAGGGCAAGATTCCGAGGAAGGCCTGGTACTTTGCGCTCCCTCGCGCTGCGCCTCATGATAGGTTGAAAAACGTTCCGAGTTAATTGCGGAGGGAGTGCACTACACTGCTGCAATGCAACTGCATCGGAATCGTTTTCTTCATCATTGTGGGAGGCCAACACTCGAGATGGCGTCTTTCAGCGTCTGTCTCTTCATCTGCCTCGCTTCGCTCAGGATGATCACATCACGATTCTCGAATGCTTGTTGGGTCGTACACTCGGTATCCTTTGGAACAGCCAGCATACCCAACCAGGATACACGGCCTCGACTTCGGATCCCATTTCTTCCGATTAACTTTTGGGACATACGCCATCGCCCTCGATCCGAAAACTCGTAGATTTGAAACGTCTGGCATCGTTCCAGTGAATTCTTCAATTGGTGTGATTTTCTTACCTTTGGTTGGCGATCTGTTATTTCAAGACCAACAATTGAAATGGCCTTAACTCCATTTTGTAAACAAACCTTGTAAGGCCATTTTCTCGCGAACCGAAGTCCGCAAAGGCAAACCAACATAATGAACAGGTAGGGTAAATCCTCCTCTACCCGATTGTGGTTTAGGTTTGCGAATGAAGGTTTCGGTTCGCGAGAAAATGGCCTTACAAGGTTTGTTTACAAAATGGAGTTAAGGCCATTTCAATTGTTGGTCTTGATTTAAGAACATCGCCGTTGAGGTTGCTTCAGCCCAAAACTGCTTGTTCAATCCAGCATCGAAGAGCAAACATCTGGCGCGTTGTTCGATCGTCCGGTTCATCCTTTCCGCAAGTCTGTTTTGTTGCGGATTGTAGGCAACCGAGGTCTCGTGACGGATGCCGCATACCTTCAAGAACTGCTCGAATTTATTTCCTATATACTCGGTTCCATTGTCGGTGCGCAAACGCTTGATAGATTTGATTTCCACGATTCCATGAGATTCCACGAACGCATCAAATGCCTCAGCTTTGGATTTCAGGAAGTAAGTGTGTGTCATCCGGCTGGCATCGTCTATGAAGGTCATGAAATATTTGCTTCCTCCTAGCGATGTCTTTCCATTGGTCCGCATAGGTCCGAATGGACCAGCTCCAGCAATTCAGTGGATCGCCTACTCACCGACTTGAACGGTTGCTTGTGGTGCTTACCTTCAGCACACTCGATGCAGACTGTCCAAATTCAGGTCGCCGAACCGTCTATGCCACAGCTCCAGATTCTCCCCGGGTTGCCTTGGCTGGCTTGAACTGCTTCAGCTTGTATAGCCCATCCACCTCCGTATCGGTCGCGATGATCTCACCGGTGGACTCGCTGGCTACATCGCAAAAGTTCCTCAAGAAATTGATCCGGTACCCTTTCTTGTAAATACGGCTCACCAGAGAGCAGGTCTGGAACGAACAGAATATCAGCGATATCTTGAGTACTGCACATACTTTTCACATCGGCATCCAGTTTGACGCTACTGACGGCCGGAACAGGAACGTCGGTTGAATTGGCCATAAAAATGCTCTCCGAGACTTTTTTCTTGTTGATAAGCTTGCTCGGATTTACACATGTGCCGTCCTGCTCCTTAATCCAAAATCCAGTATTCTATCTCCAGTTTGGATTTCATGCACGCCATCAAAGCCGTTTGCTTTCCATGGAATCCTTTCTCGGGCTTCGATTTCAGCTTCACCTGGAACTCGGCCTGATGTACGTTTCCGCCATGTTTTCAAAGTTCCGTGCCATGATGTCGATGTCATCGGTGAAGCCAAGAAGCTGGATGAACTTTCTGAAGATCGTGCCACTCGTGTCTATCCCAGCTCTTCCGATCACACCTTCTAACGCGATTTTAAATAGCAGACACGAAAGTCCATCACCTTGCCGTAACCCATTTCGAGTTTCAAAGGGACTCGAGAGTGTCCCCGATACTCGAACAACGCACATCACTCGATCGATCGTCACGTTGACCAATCGCGTCAGTTTATCCGGAAATCCGTACTCGTGTATAATCTGCCATAGCTGATCTCGATCGATTGTGTCGTATACGGATTTGAAATCGATGAACAAATGATGTGTGGGATACAATGTTGTATCCGCGGCATTTCTGCAGAAACTGCCGAATCGCGAAAATCTACCCATGAATCCCGCCTGGTATTGCCCCACGAACTCTCTTGCAAATGGTGACAGGCGGTGGCATAGAATTTGGGAGAGTACCTTGTGGCCGGCGCTCAGCGACCGATCGTGCGGTAGTTGCAGCAATCCAACTTGTCGCCCTTTTTGTAGACTCCTCCGGTAATATCTCCTCCTTTCAAATCTTGGCAATTACCCAGTGCACCGCTCTAGCCAGTGCTTCACCACCGTATTTTAATAGCTCACTTGGTAGTTGATCTACACCAGCTGCTTTGTTGTCCTTCAGCCGACCGATCTCCTCCGCAACTTCTTGAAGATCAGGGGCCGGTAGCCTGTCGTCACCTTCGTTTCTGCTGCATCACCATTGAGGTGCTCGTCATAGTACTGCTTCCACCCTTCAATCACCTCACACTCGTTCGTGAGAAGGTTACTGTGCAAGTCCTTGCACATATCGGCTTGCGGCACGTAGCCTTTGCGTGAACTATTAAGCTTCTCGTAGAACTTCCGTGTGTCGTTTACGCGGTACAGATTTTACATCGCGTCGCGATCTCGGTCTTCCAGCTGACGCTTCTTCGTTTGGAAAACCGAGTTTTGTCTGTTCCGCGCTTGTCTGTATCGCTCCACATTCAATCTCGTGCGGTGTTGCAGCATTCTCGCCCGTGCTGCATTCTTCTCCTCTACTTACTGTCGGGAGGAAATGGCCAAATAGTCAGTCAACCGAACAAACCAGAGGAATATCCGCGTCGATGGATCAGACAAGACTTTTATGCAACGTTTCTTCAACCTTTTATTAAAAGAACAAGAAGTTAATGCTAAAGGTGAAAATGTTCCGCTATTTCAGTTCAGTGCGTCAGCATTTTCACCAACACTCCTCCTCGATTACGTACTGTACGTCCGGTTATGAGGTCGATCCAACAAGCCCCAAAGCGTTCGCAAACTGCTTGATCATCGTAGGTCCCAGCAGCTTGGTAAAAATATCGGCGATCATCTGATCCGTTGAACAGTATTGCAGTACTATCACTCCTCTGATGCATAGATCCTTAGTATGGTGGTACCAACAATCAATACAAAACTAACGATTTTAAATTGGCTCACTACTTGACTAGCCTATTGGTCGCAAGCAAAGCGATTAACGTACCCCATTCTAGATAAATTCCAGTACTACACTATGTTTGTTTTGATTCGCAATGAAAGTTTTACAGATAAAATGAGGGGTTCGTACACGCTTATTCTGGTCAACTCAAAATTGAGTCGAATGTACTCATCTCAGCGGCAAGTAGGGCTACTCAAAATTGAGTAACCTTATGCTGACTCACTTTTGAGTAAACGACGTTCTCACGTAGACTGAGTCAAATCCACTCAGCGATATTTTCACTTGCGGGGAGTGTTTTTGTTTTGATTTTTATTCAAGGAAATGGAAATTTCTGCTCTGGATTCATTCTATTGGAGCAGAAAATGCTTCAACACCGTTTCCCTAAGCAATTCCTTCTTACCTGAAGGCATTTCAGCCGGTTTTGAGTAACTTTTCCTAGAAAGTTTCCTCCAACATGGTTGACATTTTTTCTAAGTCCAGGATTTTGCTGACTGAGTGGCTTTTACTCAGTTTGACGTTTCTCGTTTACTCAGGTTTTGACAACTCGATACATCGGACGAAAGTGAGGACGATCGACTCACCCGGTGAGTAAGCTGAAGTTAGCGTGTAGATTTTCCTATGTTTTGAGAGGTGCATCGATTAGCTTGGGACCGAAGGGAGTACCATAGCTGAGCCAAAAAGTTGAGCTCGTTTCTTCGGGACCTTCTGGTCTTAGAGTTACCTCTATGGTGGTACTTGATATCGAACTGCTTACTTCGTTTGTTTTGACGATCGAGTGCTACAAAATCGATGCAACTACAGGTATCTTTATTGAGCGTAGTCGGTCGATGCAAGCTAGCAAATGGCGCAACCAGACAGCCTCCTGTGCGGCTTCAGATAGAGCCACATACTCTGTTTCCATGGTCGAAGTTGTCCTAGCTTCAGCCTGTAGTCCTTTGTACCGAGCAAGTACCGGACAACTCGTTTTAGTGCAATCCAGTAGTGTTGCGTCGGAGCACTTGTCTTCCGACTCAGGATCGATATGGCCACCGCGATATCTGGCCGTTTGTTAGTCGCTATATACAATAATGTACCGACCAAACTGTGGTATTGGTTGTTATCCGGTAATTTGTCGCCTTCGCTCCTTCTAGTCCAAACTGATCCGCAATCTCATGGATAAAAACCCTTTGACTAAAACATCCCAAGAAATTGTGTAACTTCACCGAGCGATGAAATGTCAAACTCGCGCCGCAACTTATCCTCGAGAAGTGCAATCTGCGCCGCATCTTCGCAAACGACGATCATGTCGTCCATATGTATAAGCAAAAACATCAACTTTCCGTTCGACAACCGCTTGATGAAAAGACAGGAATTCGATTCCGATTGTTGGAAACCCAGCTTCGATAGAACTGCCTTCACTGTGATGTTCCAGACTCTCGCACTCTGCTTCAAAATGTAGAGGCTTCAATTCAGCTTGCAGACATATTCATCCTTTCCCTATTTCCAATGTTCCGTTTAGGTAGGCATTTTTGACATCAATGTTCCGTATCTGTAGCTTCCGTTGACCGGCGATAGTCAGTAGCATTCGGAACGAAGACTGCATTGCCACAGGTGCGAAGGTCTCACCGAAATCCAACCCAGACTGTTGTGAATAGCCTTGGGCCACAAGTCTTGCCTTATAGCGCACGACTTGGCCCAAAGAATCCTTTTTCCGTTTAAACACCCACTTCGATCCAACGATTCGACGGCCCGAGAGACCACGTTCCGCTTGACAGAAGAGATTTGTATTCTTCGTTCATCGCTTGATTCCATTTGTTCCTGTCCGGGCAACTCATTGCTTCCTTGTAGCAACCACGAAATCGTCAAATTTTCTTGGTAGTGTACGCTCACGTCGTGGTATTGCTCCCGGTTTCGCATTCTCATCATCGCTTGAATAAGTGAAACCTTCGAAATCAGCCTCATCCGCAATGCTTTCGTAATTCTCGTCGACTTCACTGCTCTCTGCTGATCGTAGTTCAACTTCTTCTTGTTCTCCACTGTTCATGTCCAGCTCCGGTTTCATATCTGACATTACCGTAATCTTCTGCTCCCGTCGCACAGAGCCCGTCTCCAGGAATCCAGCATCCCGCTTTATGATAATCTTACACGTTGTCTTAGTTAAAAACTGATAAGCCTTTACCTTACAGTCGTAGCCGACGAAAATATCCTTCTCAGCTTTGCTATTTGGAAGCCCGTGGAATTCCCGCAGGTTCTGATACTGAGGGCATACGCATAGAATGTACACTATTGAGGCTGGAGTTCTACAACCGACGCAAGTCCTGTGGAACGGCGTTCCACCGAAATTGTGCGAGATCCTCAAACGTGACGCTATCTTCTGATCCCGCTGGTTCAACTGTTCTATCCGTTTCCTCGTCGTCCCTTTGATCCGTCTGATGAAGAGGGAGCGGTTTTGGGCCCACTCTGAGTCCCAAGCTTCCTGTACTTTGCTCACGATCCAGCGCATGACATAGTGTAACGGTACTTCGTTGGTATAGCGAGGGGCAGATGGCCCTGCCCCAGCTAGAAAGTCAGCTTCACAGTTGCCTGGTATTCCGCAGTGCCCCGGAACCCAGCAGAATACCGTGTTTGGTGGCGCGGACTTCATCGTCGCCTGTACCCAAGGATGAGTCGGGGCCTCGGATGCCAGGGCTTGTATGACGGTGTGCGAATCCGTGAGGACCATGATCGGTCGGTCGGAGAGCGTTGTAGCAGCGATGAAGCTGCAGCTGGTTGGTGTGATGTTTCCGGCTAGACCGATACCGACCCCGGCCCGAGAGCGAGATACGTCCATGTATCGGTGAGTGTGCGTGGAGTATTTTTCTCCTAACATTTCAGCTACAGTCCTTTTCAGAACCACGGAATTGTCTCCGGCTTTGAACCTGTCCTTAATCCGGCTTTCGATTTTCGGTAATGGTGTTTGCCAGCATTTGTCTCCATGCCAGTGAACCCTGGCCACTGGGAGGAGATCTTGGTTGGCAGCCGTGCGGAGGAGTATGTTCGCCTCGTCGAGGAGGAAGATCCCTTTGATTTCCGGATGTCTTCAAGATGAAAGCAGCGGCTTTGGTTGCGATAGCTGCGGTTATACGGAAGCGGAAAGGCAGGATGCCTGCGTCGATGCATGGAGCGTCACCGGGCGTGGATGGCAGCAGGCCAGAGACAATCCGGACGTAGGTGTTGTAGACTGGTGCTAACGTAGCTAAAAGCTCATCCGTTGCGATGCAGGTCATCTCCAACCCGTATAGAAGGCGACTGTCGATAATTGCACACGCCACGTGAAAACGGATGCTGCGGTTGTTCGATCTATTCTGTCGGGAAATGGTCCGGATGAGATTCACTCGGCTGCGGCATTTTTTCTTGACTGCACTGAAATGCTGTTCAAAGTTGAGGAATCGGTCAACGAGAACTCCCAGAACTCGGACGGTCTTCTTCAGCGGTATGGACTGGTCGTCGATTTTGATCGGTGTTCCGCTAATTCTGTGTCGCGAAGGGCAGACATGGCACCTTATGCTTTTAGAGTGGGGCAAGTGGCCTCTACTCCGGAAAACTTCCGTCCGATCTCTCTGACTTGCTGCATTAGTAAAGTAATGGAACGGATGGTCAATCGCCGTCTAATTCGCTTTCTCGAGGACAAGGACCATCTCGATCACCGACAGCATGCGTTCAGATCCGGTCACGGCACCGGAACGTACTTTACTGGCCTGGGCGATGTACTCCAAGAGGCGATGGATGAGGAACTCCATGTCGACATAGCGGCCCTGGATTTAGCTAAGGCGTATAACCGCGCCTGGACCCCCCAAGTCATCAAACAGTTGGCTGACTGGGGTCTGGGTGGCCACATTCTACACTTTTTAAAAAATTTCCTTTGCGGCAGAAGCTTTCAGGTGATGATCGGGAACCACCGCTCCTCAACCCGGGCGGAAGAAACTGGAGTTCCACAGGGATCCGTCATAGCGGTCACCATCTTCTTGGTCGCCATGAATGGAGTCTTTGGGATCCTACCAAAAGGAATATACATATTTGTATATGCAGACGACATCGTCCTGCTGGCTTTAGGACGCACCCTCAAGGCTCTGCGAAGGAAATTACAAGCTGCTGTATCAGCCACCACAAGATGGGCCAGTACGGTCGGCTTTGAATTATCCGCAGAAAAGAGCGTAGTTTCCCTCCTATGCCACTTCCGTCATCGCCCGATACCAACAGCAATCGTTGTGAACAATATTCCAATACCCAACAAGAAGACCATCCAGGTTCTCGGTGTACGCTTGGACCGGGAGCTGAGGTTCGACGCACATTTCAACGAAATCAAAGCCAACTGCCGCACGCGGATAAACCTCCTCCGGACACTTTCCAAACCACACCGGAGCAGTAACAGAGAGATTCTACTAAAAGTGGCCAAAGCCACTGTAAACAGTAGATTATTCTACGGGATCGAACTGTTCTGCCTTTCCAACGACTCTCTTACCACACGACTAGCCCCAACGTATAACCAGGCAATCAGAATCGTCGCAAGACTTCTGCCTTTAACACCGGCTGAATCGGCATGCGTCGAACTCGGTGTACTACCGTTTCAATATCAAGTCGCCGAAACGCTGAGCTGCAGAACGACCAGCTACCTGGAAAAGACCACCGGGAACCACGAGGTCTTTCTCCTCAGGGAGGGGAACAGAGCTCTCGGAAACTTGGTCCATCAGGAGCTCCCACCCGTGTCCAGGGTACACTGGAACGGAGCCAGAGGATGGACAGAACCAACCATACGCGTTGACCTTTCAATTGCCAAGCGCTTAAAGGCAGGTAACAACTCCCGTGCCATGCAGGCCCACGTAGCGGAGCTGCTGAGAACTAAATACGCAAATTTTCAACACCGTTACACCGACGGCTCTAAGGCCGTGGGGAAGGTCGGATTCGGAGTAGCGGATGTATCCAATAGCTACTTCTTTCGACTACCCGATCAGTGCTCCGTCTTCTCGGCGGAGGCTGCGGCCATCCACTTCGCCACCACGACACCCGCCAATAAACCCATATGTGCCCTAACAGACTCCGCCAGCGTTTTATACGCCTTGAATTCAGCAACATCCAGACACCTCTGGATACAAGGGATCCAAAAGGCCGCGCCGCCGAACACCTCATTTGTTTGGGTACCCGGCCATTGCGGTATCCGGGGCAACTGTGAAGCAGATCATCTCGCTGCCACAGGTCACTCCGGCCGGATGGCCACCACAGTTGTACCCAGTCAGGACGTAAAAAAATGGGTGAAAGCATCCCTCCGAGACGCCTGGGCCTGGGTGTGGTTCGCAAAAAGGGGACCGTTCCTGAGAAAAATAAAGGGCAACACCTCCAAATGGAATGACATTACGAGCCGATGAGAACAACAGGTCTTATCCTGGCTTCGATCCGGACACACCCGAGTGACCCACAACATGGGTAGTGCTGCCTCTTTTCGGAAGTTTTGCGACTCCTGCAACACGATTATGACAGTCGAACACCTGATTGTTAACTGTCCCTGCTTCCATAACATCCGGCTCCTCTATGGAATACCGAACAGCATACGTAACGCCCTTTCTAACGACCCGTCCACGGAAGCAGCCCTAATAGTTTTCCTAAAAGATGCTGGACTGTTCGATAAAATATAATCAATATATACAAAATGACTACACTTCGAACATGGACACCACTGGAGTAAGCCTGGATATCACATGACGATTACCTGACTGCCTTCGACAACGACCACCGCCATTCACACCATGATCCGCCAACCACGCTAAGAACCAAGACAGGAACTATAATGAACTCTGTTTAAAAATACTCTGTACTAAAGGGACTCCCTTCTGGAGCTCCACCAACCTCTAGGAGAACCCCTTCTGGTGACGATGAGGATGTCGTCGGCGTTTTTCGGAAGTTGACGGAAGACTCCGCTCATCGCCACGAGGAACAGGGTAACGGCAATAACCGATCCTTGTGGGACACCCATTTCCTCGGGGAAAAGCCGGGATTTGGTGTTGCCGACTGCGACTCGGGATTAGCAAGACAAGAAGTTCTGGATGAAGTGAACGATGGGTCCGTTAAGATCCCAGTCGATTAGTTGCTTAAGGACGAGGGGCGTCCACGTTCTGTTGAAAGCCTTCGATATGTCGAGCGATACTATCTCGGTGTGCAGACCACTGTCATAGGCGTTCTTGAGAACGCGCAATAGGTGGACGCTCCGAAACCTTGTCGGAAAGCGTGCTGCCGATGATCAAGGAAATTTCCAGCTTCGAGGTGTTGCTTCAGTCTTCGATTGACCATACGCTCTAGGACTTTGGCCATGCAACAACCTGTCCATAACTCCGTGACGGAAGTCGGTTCTGAATGTATTCCGCAGCTGCTATCGCTTCGACCCAGACATGCTTTTCCAATCCAGCGTCGAGTAGCATACAAACAGTCATCTCCTTCAAATACTGATCACGACGTTTCGCCAATCCGTTTTGCTGCGAGGAGTATCCGGCGGTCAGCTGCGATTGTATGCCTTCTTTGTGGTATAATTATTCCTATTCCTTATTTACGAATTCGCCGCCCCGATCCGAACGGATGATCGCTGGCTTTCTGCCGAATTTGTTCTCGACAAATCGAACGTAATTCATGATGCGTCCCTTAGCTTCCGCCTTGTCTTTCAGCAGGTACAATACAACATACCTGCTATAGTCGGCAATAATTGCCATACAATTTTATACTTATTGTCGCCTGGCGTTGTGTAGCGCATCGGTCCGCTCAAATCCGTATAGACCAGCTGTAATGGTAGACGTGCCATTTTTCCCTCCAGACAGCATTCGCACATGATCTTGGTTCCGCAATCGACAATCTTCACCCAGCAACTAAAGGGTGATACGGTCAAAATTTGGTCAAGGGAAAACGCGTGTAAATGGTGAAATCGTTTATTTAAAAAATCAAATTAAATTTCTTTTTCAAGTTCAATTAGTATAAAATTCAGGAAAAATATTCAGTTAGGCTTCCGCTTTTCCAAATCCGAATTGCCGGGCCTTACGCTTGACCCCTGCCATCAGATTTTGTACAGCCACCTTGTCCACCTTCTTCGCCGCAGAAAACCAGTTTGCCTTGAACTGCTGCTCGCCCTTAGCAGTTTTTTTGGTCTTCTTTAGGTTCCGCTTGACAATAGCCCAGTATTTCTCAATTGGGCGGAGCTCTGGCGTGTTGGGAGGGTTCTTGTCCTTGGGAACCACCTGCACGTTGTTGGCGGCGTACCACTCCATGGCCTTTTTACCGTAATGGCAAGATACCAAATCCGGCCAAAACAGTACGGAACAACCGTGTTTCT
Source organism: Ochlerotatus camptorhynchus (assembly GCF_037179485.1). Classification (NCBI taxonomy): domain Eukaryota; kingdom Metazoa; phylum Arthropoda; class Insecta; order Diptera; family Culicidae; genus Ochlerotatus; species Ochlerotatus camptorhynchus. The sequence continues at coordinate 412,157 of NW_027040615.1, forward strand.
TCAGGAAAGGCAGCAGACGTTTATTCAAACACTCTTTCACGTAAATTTCTTGGTTGACAGTCCCGGAAGCTATGAAAATGCTGCTTTTCAAGCCACAGGTACAGATGGCTTGCCAAACCAGATATTTCTTTGCGAACTTTGACAGTTTCATGTGCTTGAAAACATCTGCTACCTTTCCCCTTCCTTTTGCCGTATAAAACTCCTGTCCCGGAAGCTGCTTGTAGTCGGCTTTGACGTAGGTTTCGTCGTCCATTACCACGCAGTCAAACTTCGTCAGCATCGTCGTGTACAGCCTCCGGGATCGCGCTTTGGCCGTCGTATTTTGTTTATCATCGCGATTTGGAGTCACTACCTTCTTGTAAGTCGATAGTCCGGCTCGTTTTTTGGCTCGATGCACGGTTGTAGACGATACACCCAGCTTATTTGCGGCATCTCGGAGAGAGGGGTTAGGGTTTCGCTTGAAACTACCGGCAACTCTCTTTGTCGTCTCAGCGGCTTCCGGTTTTCGATTTCCCCCCGATCCAGACTTCCTGGCTGTCGACAAACGTTCCCCAAATACTTTAATTACATTTGTAACGGTTGATTTGGCAACTTTTAGCGATTTTGCCAACTTTGCGTGCGAGTAGCTCGGATTTTCGCGATGCGCGAGCAAAATTTTGATACGCTGCGCTTCTTGCTTGGACGGCATTTTGACAACTGAAGAGTGAATTCCAAAATCAAAATAGGAGCAACATTCTACACACACACACCTTCAAAATGAGGGGTGTTCAGGTTTTTTAAATGCAAAATTGAAAGAAATACGTCAAGTTGATATTGACCAAATTTTGACCGTATCACCCTTTAGGTCCTCTTTCTGCATGCTTCTTCTTGCTTTGCACCCGGCTGGCCTCCGGAATATTCACTTCTTCCTGCTTCTTTTCCTTAACTGCCTGATACTTCCTGCATTGTTTCTTGAAGTGGTCAGGTTTGTTGCAAAAGAAGCAAACCCTAGGCTTACCAGTCTGTATCTTGAATACTTGTTCTTATGCCGCCGTTGATAGTCCCTTCCGCTCTGCACACTTCCAATACTCGTCGTTCACTTGCGATCGGACTAGCTGCATCGTTATGTCCCCATCCGGCCAAGCTTCTAAGAGTTTATGTCAGGTAGTGGTAGGATTCTGGCATACATTGAAAAGCACATCCATTTCTAACAAGTGCTTCTCAACATTCCCCTCTTCTCCTGCTATCGCATATCGCACAGCCGGATGAGAAGTGACAGTTGAGATGAAGCAGTCGTCTTCTCGTGATACTGCTTTAAGACATCCCAAACTTCTTTGCAGGAGCCACACTCTTTAATAAGAGGATATTGACTCTGCTCGATGCACAATCCGATCATTACTCGTGCCTTTCCATGCCTCCGTGACAGGATTCGCTGGGGTATCCACTACCACATTCCATAAGTCCTTTCGCGTCAGGAGCATTTCCATCTGGAATTTCCAGGCAGCATAATTGTTGTTTCCTGTGAGTTTGGCGATGGACAATTACGAAGTTCACTGGAGTTCTACGAAGTTCGCTGAACTTTTATAAAGTTAATTCAACTCGTATAATATTGGTTGCACTTCTAGAAAGTTTCCAGAATTTCTACGCAGGTCCTTGAAGTTCTAAGAAGTTTTCTAAAGTTCTTTGAAGTTTCCTGAAGGTCTATAAAGTTCCTTTGAATTCTACAACGGTCCCCGACCTTAAATGAAATTCCCTTAAATCAAAGAATGTTCGTTTAACTTCTGGTACAATAACGGAGAACTTATGTAAGTTATTTAGATTCTCAATTATTAACACTACTATTATCCTCATTTCCCAGGTTTCCGGTCAGTATTCGGTCTGGCTTCCGGACGGACGCCTAATGACCGTCAAGTACACCGTCGACAAGGAAAGCGGCTACGTTTCCGATGTGGACTTTAAGGAAAATGCAAACCCACTAACCGGGAAGTGATCAACCACTCCTGGGCTCAAACCACGCATCATCATCTGATCATACGGCGCGCGACTTCATACGGAACGGAACATCGCTCTCATAATCGGCGGAAGGCGGACGAGGAGATAGATGTTTCTTCATTTTTCACATTTAGGAAGCACCGAGCGGTTAATACTCATTTTACACAATTGAACACACACCCACACACTCACACATACAATTACACATCAATACACTTTTCTAACAACAACAACACGGGAGACAGTGATTAGATAGGGAGAGTGACTCACCATTGGACGGCATCTCTGTATAGCTTTTTTTTTCGTTAAGATCATATGTTAGCTAGGTTCAAATATACATATAGGAGTTTCCAGTAACTTACCACATTTTCCCTCTGGGTCATGATGACTGCCACTCCGAATGTGTCGAACTGGGGCCGCCCAGCGCGGCCAATCATCTGGAAGATGCTACTTTCCGGGTACTCCTCCATCCCGTAATCGGTGTACATCTGGAATAGATGAAGTCTGTTAAGTCGCAAATAATTCAAGAAACTTAATGGCAATTTCCATCAAAACCTGCGTTGATTTGATGACCACCAAGTGCGCCGGGAGGTTGACTCCCATGGCGAGACCACTGGTGCAGCACAAAACCGGAATGCGACCGGCTCGAAACGAGTCTTCGATCAGCTGCCGATCGGCGAAGCTCAACCCGGCATGATGGTAGGCAATTCCGACCAGCACGCGTCGCCTCAGTTCGCCATTCTGCAGTTGATCGGCAATGTTCTGCAGAGCGGCTTTCTGGTCCGGTGTCAAGCGAAGAGAATGGTGTTCCACCAGATGATTCGAAGCAGTCTCCGTCGCCTTCCTGGTACTGCAGAATATAAGCGATGGACGACCGCTCGAGTATTTGGCGATGACTTCGAACAGTTTGTAATTCAAGTTCAGATCGAACCGATAGGGCGTCGTGTTCGGGTCGCAATTGTACCCGAGCACGTGTTTGTCGATCTTGATCGGACGGCGGGATTCGGAGATGCTGTGGTTGGAAAATTCATTAAAACTTCGAAAGCAACTCAATATTGCTCTAATTTGACCTACTTATAGAAACAAGTCATACTGCCATCCCCGACCCACGCAGCCAGATCGGCTACGTTCGGAGCCGTAGCCGACAGTGCTATGATCCGCATCGGTTCCACCGACTCCCCTCCATCCGAACCGATAAACCTGTGGATACCTCTCATCCGGGAAACCACCGCTTCCAGCACCGGTCCTCGGTACTGGTCGTTTAAAATGTGGACCTCATCGATCATGACCAGCTTGATCAGCCGGACAAAATTCACATTCTGCCTCCACCGTCGGGTAATTGAGTTCCACTTTTCCGGCGTAGTCAGAATCAAATTACAATCCGGCAGGTCCCAAAAATCTCTCAACTCAGTATCGCCGGTCACCTCAGCACTTCGTATCCCCAACCGATCGAACTTCCCCTTCCAATCGTTGAACTTCTCCGTACAGAGAGCCTTTATCGGAGCGATGTAGATCATCCGGAAGTCCCCATCATATTTGTCATCTTCCATCTTCATCAACAGCCGGACCATGGCCAGTTCGAAGATGGCCGTCTTACCCGAACCCGTCGGAGCGCTGACCACCAGCGATTTGTCCGTGTACAGCATATCGTCCATGACCAGCGATTGGATCTCGTTGAACTGCGTAAATTCGTGGAACACGCCCCTGAAGACGGGAGCTGCCAGTCGGAATAAGATTTGTCTGAGCAAAATTTAAAGGAAAAGTTGGATATTTACCTAGTTCTTCCACTGAACGGAAATCGCCTCTCCGACCGGTGTATATCTCCGGTCTTGGGTGGCTCGACCAGGTACGACTCGAAAAGTTTGACCCTTGTTCCGTCGTCATTTTAATTGATTTTTTTTTATTTATAATACAATCGATCATGCGCAAGCACATGAAGCATACACGCTTATTCTGGTCAACTCAAAATTGAGTCGAATGTACTCATCTCAGCGGCAAGTATGGCTACACAGCAAAAAAAAATGTAATATCGATCAACGTAACTCAAGCTGATGTATGAAATAATGATGTAATAGCAAAAAGCAGATACAATATTACATCAATGCATGTAATTTTGTTCGCAAAATCGATGTACATCGTACAATGTGATATTACACAACCGATGGATTGACCTGGTTGCAGCAGTTTCGATGTAATATTCAACAACTTTTTTTGCTGTGTACTCAAAATTGAGTAGCCTTATGTTGACTCACTTTTGAGTAAACTACGTTCTCACGTAGACTGAGTCAAATCCACTCGCCGGTATTTTCAGTTACGGGGGGGGGGGGGGGATTGGGTTTTGTTTTGATTTTTATTCAAGGAAATGGAAATTGCTTGTTCCGGATTCATTCTAGCGGAGCAAAAAACGGTTCAACACCGTTTCCCTAAGCAATTCGTACTTACCTGAAGGCATTTCAGCCGGTTTTGAGTAATATTTTCTATGAGGTTTCCTCCGACATGACTGGCATTTTTTCCAATCCCAGGATTTTGCTGACTGAGTGGCTTTTACTCAGTTTGAAATTTCTCGTTTACTCAATTTTTGACAACTCGATACATCGGACGAAAGTGAGTACGATCGACTCACCTGGTGAGTAAGCAGAAGTTAGCGTGTAGCACGCGTGAATGTTTTGAATTTTGAAAGCAAGTCTGCGTGAAATATTTCAGTATCTCGAGAAATTAGCAGGGTTGCCAAAACTACAGATTAAAATGTATTTCTACAGATTTTTTAGGAGTTTTAGGGCTGTGTTCCATTTGGTGCATTTTCATTTAAATTTGACAGATGGAAAAATTTCCAATAAACCCGCTATTGGCGTTGACGGTGACTCTGTAGCTCTTTACTCTTATAGAGATTGCTGACGTTTATCGTACGCACACTACGTCACGTATACGTATACGCAAAATGTTTTCATCGGGAAAAAAACTTCATAGCGAAAAATTTTCCCGATGAAAACAAATCACTGACACAATCATACTTTAGCAATCTCTATGGTAAAATCCATAAGCAAACGTCAGACTGTGCGTGAAACATGGCGGACTTCGTACTATCAACCGGTGAAAACTAACGAATTTAAATTGACTCACTACTTGACTAGTCTATTGGTCCCAAGCAAATCGATTAACGTACCCCATACTATGAAAGTTTGGCAGATAAAATTAGGGGTTTGTGGATTTTACCTCGGATTTTACCTCGGATTTTCCTATGTTTCAAGGGGTGCATCGATTTGCTTGGGACCGAAGAGAGTACCAGAGCTGAGCCAAAAAGTTGAACACGTTTTTCGGGACCTTCTGGTCTTAGAGTTACCTTTATGGTACTATCCTTAATCACTCCACTGAAAATTCCCAAAAGAAGCTGTCAATCTTTGCTGCAACACCAATTGTACCAGACTTATTTCTGACAGACCAGGAATCAATTTTGACAAGCACCTTCTCGAAAATCATAAGATCAACAGCAGATGGGTTTTCAAACATTATACCACAGACAAACAGATGTAACGCTTTGAAAAAGTTCTTCTTGAAAACATAGTATAGCCAACAATCAATACGAAACTAACGATTTTAAAGTGGCTCACCACTTTAGTAGCCTATTGGTCCCAAGCAAACGATTAACGTACCCTATTCTAGTTGAAAATCTATTACTACACTATGTTTGTTTTGATTCGCTATGAAAGTTTGACAGATAACATCAGGGGTGTGTGGATTCATTCAGAACATGCAGGGGTGAGTGAAATAGCTTGGGACTGCTTGGGACCGTTGTTCTGGTACTGAGTGAGCCAAAAATAATAATGATTTTCTTCGGGACCCAGTGGTCTTAGAGTTACCTCTATGCTATTACCCAATATCCCAGTGCTTCCTCGTGGAAGTGCAGAGGTGTTCTCGGCTTCCATCAAAGCGAGTGTCACGTCAATGTCGTGATTTTTGGCTGTGTAGCCGTGTGCTCTGACGAATACGTGGTCTTCCCAATAAACAATTATAGTTGCAGACTAGCTTATACAGGCAAAAATTAACTGTATAAGCCAATTTTTGGCTGTATAAGCTAATCTGCAGCTAAAATTGTTAATTGGGTTGCTGGTCTTCCATCGCGATCCGTTCTTTGTATGTCGACCCTAATGATACTGATGCTGCTGCTGTTTTCCAAGCGAATACCGTTCGCTTTACCGTCCGATAGTGGAATGAATGCTGACTCGAAGGCAACCGCCTTATATACGATTGCTGGAAGGGGAAAACCTCGGCTATTTACTCTTCCAGACGACTTGTATTGACGTCCCTCCAAACTTAGAATCAGGGAAACAAGGAATTTCTTATTCAGATCGATGAGTGATTATTACAACTCCGAATAAATCAATTCATATAAGTCAAACTATAATATTTATTCCGAATTACTGATTTACGAATAAGTATTCCACATCGCACCTCTACAGTCAACACATTCCTACCCCTTCCTTTCTTGACCTGTGTTCGGGCGTGGCCGGTGCTGTTATTGCCTAGTTTGAGATCACCAGTTTTTACACATTGAGGATGATTGCTAGTCCCAAGCATCTTCTATTGGTTCTCTGTGTAATTACAGCTGGTCTGGCAATAACAGAGTAGCAACCGTGGGCAGTCAATCATGCTCATGCTCATGTTCATGCTCAAAATAATATTCTAACTTTATTGATTAATTGATCTTAGTTGGTAACTAAATGACACCAATAAATGTGCAAAATATTGCGATGCAATCAATTATTATTTGTCACGTAAACCGAATCAAAAATAAAAGTCAGGTGAAATGCTAGTTGCAAGATAATGTAGGTACAAATCCCTAAGGACAGCGTATTGTTCTGGAGCAGAGTCCCCCCCCCCCCCCCCTTCCCCCGCTTACAAAGGTTTCAAGTATCGGGAAAGCCTTCTTAAGACGGCCTACCGATAACTACCGATAAAGGTTTAAGAAGCTACCGATAATGACAAACTTTGTATCAGACTTTGTATCAAGAGCAAATTTTCATTACGTCGAATGTAACAAAGGTAAACAAAGTCGAGCTATCAGTGTCAATCGATTCTCCTGCTATTACACTATATACTGTCCAAATATAGGATCAAATCCCATTTTTAAATTTATTTACCAGTCAAATTGCTTTTTGACGTAATCACCTTCCGAACAAAATAGTTTTCGATGTTACTTAAGTCACCCAATTTCTATGGAGATGCCGTTTGACTTAAGTAACAGTGCTGAGAAACCCGTGAAAAGTGTACGTTCGTCGTTTCGCTTTCTCATTATTAAAGTGAATAAATCGAACTGTTTGTTGCTAAGATGATTTCGGTGTTCCTAAAATGATGAATGGGCTGCACGTAAGGAGACGTAATTGATAATTCTCCCGAATATCCTGGTAAATACACTTTGACTTAAGTAACAATAGGGGCCACCAAACGACGTATAATAACGTTTGACTCAAAAACCAGTATTTTTTAGCATGAAAGCTAGCGATTTGCATTTGTATGATTAAAACCCTGCTAAATATGCTAAACATTGCTATCACTATGAGATTATATGTGTTTACTTGGAAATAGGAATAACTTTTCGGTCATCAAAACAAAACTTTATTTTTCTCGGATTGGTGCGAATGTTACTTACGACATAATAAAAATTTGCTCTTGGTATCTGGATCTCAGAAATGATTTCTCGATGAACATTTCAAATTATCCTATCTGCTTTGATCGATTCTCTTCATCGAATTTCTCTTTTCATAATCACTGGTATGCAAACAGATTTTGCGCTAATTCTACCACATAGTTTGATAAAGGAGGTTCTTATCTTATCTAATTCTACCACATAGTTTGATAAAGGAGGTTCTTATCTAGCGTCCAAAATGTCAAATAAAACAGGGAAAGGTTTTGCAGCTGACCCGCATAAACAATAACCACAAGAAGCGCCTAACCACCAATTCGGGATATCATCCCAACTTTATGTGGTGCGGCCGTACCATCTATGATATCGTTAGTGTATGGTACCCATTTATTAGGGGAGTTATTGTCTAAAGAGAAAGTCGATGAAGAGAATCTATCAATGCAGATAGGACATTTTGAAATGTTTATCTAGATTTCATTCTAGTCTAATTTTATTCATCATTATGAATTTTAGCTCAGAATGAATGAGCATTAAGCAAAATGCAGCTAGAAAAATGTACATCGAACGATGTAGCCATTTAAAAAAAGCAAGTTTAGAAAGGGTGGGCAGGCCTGTCATAGAGGGTTTTAGTCAGATTCGAGTATTGAGTTTGCCTTCAGGCCCCTGATCGATTGGTTCTCGAGCAGAACTCAGCCAGGGTTTTCAAAATTTAGCTTCTTGTCTGCCAAAAATAACCACGCTTGGATGGTAGGGTTAATTGATATCTTTTTATCTGTCAAATTTTACCAAAAGTTATAAAAAAATCCGCAATGGTTCAGAGAAAATTTCTCTGGTGTGAAGTAATTTATTTCACCTAAATACGACTCCTGGGCCACTGTGCACTATGCGCCGACTAGCAGTCCGTTGCAATCGACTTTGCAACCCACCGAGCAGCACGCTTCATCATTGGAACCTTACAATTGCGACCGTTAACCAATCGGAGCGGACCGGCTCTTATCAAAATCAGCTGGCGACGGCGACACGAGCGAAACGAGATTCCAAAACAAAACAAAAATTGAAAATAATCGTAAAACGCAAAAGACTTCGGCAGCGCCAAACCATCATGAATCTGGCGAAAGTTTATCACCAATTTCAGTCCAAACGGTCGCAAATTTTAAAAATACTGACGCTATGTGGTGAGTACCGTTGTCATGTTACTAATTTATTAGATAATTCCAACCAAATTCGGTGTATTCCACACAGATTCAAAAAACCATCCGATACGTCACTGCTCGTCGAACGCAACCCCAGCCGGGTTGCCAAAAGTGCCATCATCGTCCCCCACCGGACAGGAACCGCTAGATTTATCGAAACCAATCATCTCTTACGGACAACCGATGTCCAGCACCCATCCACACCTGCTACACGAAGATGAACTGATCCCGGGAATCCGCCTCGCAGAGATCCAGGCCCGTCGTCGAGCCCTGCTCGCCATGGTCCGAAACTACGCTGCCACCGGATTGGATAGGAACATCAAGGAGCACATTGTCGTCATCCCATCGGCGAACAAAAAGTACATGAGCGATAAAATTCCGTACGTGTTCCGACAGAATACGGACTTTCTGTATCTGAGTGGATGTCTCGAGCCGGATACTGTTCTGACGTTGGAGGTGGACAGTAACGGGAATGAGAAGAGTACTCTCTTCGTGCGACCGAAGGATAGCCATGCGGAACTGTGGGATGGCCCTCGGACAGGTGTGGAACGTTCTCCGCACGTTTTTGGGGTGGATCAAGCTATCGATGTGAACGATTTGAAAGGATATTTGATAAAGTACTCGTTCGCTCACCCACAGGGACTGGTTTGGTTTGATGCGAAAGTTTGCGATTTGGAGGATGTGCGGAAGATCGTTGGGGATGTCAGCAAATCGGAGGTGAACCGTTCTCCGGTGGCGTTGATCCATAAGCTGAGGGTGGTGAAAACGCCGGCGGAGAGGGAGCTGATGAGAAGAACTTGTCAGATTGCTTCGGCTGCCATCAATCGGACCATCCAGGAAAGTAGAGCCGGACAGAGCGAGCATCAGTTGTTCGCAAAGGTGGACTTCTTCAGTCGGATGGCCGGGGCAAACTACATGGCGTACCCTCCGGTGGTGGCCGGAGGTTCGAATGCTACTGTGATACACTATGTGAATAATAATCAGATCGTGAGGGACGGCGAGATGGTCCTGATGGATGCCGGGTGCGAGTACGGTGGTTATACCAGTGACATCACGAGAACGTGGCCCATCAATGGGGAGTTCAGCGAACCGCAGAGGATACTGTACGAGCTGCTGTCGCAGGTGCAGCGGGAGCTGCTCGAAAGTCTGCAGAGTACCGGAGGGGAAACGTTGGATCAGCTGTTCGACACGATGTGCCTCAAGTTGGGAAAGTACCTGCAGGAAGTTGGACTGATTCCGAGGGCTGTGCAGGGGGTGGAGCTGGGTCGGGCGGCGTATAAGTTCTGTCCGCATCACGTGTCTCATTACTTGGGGATGGACGTGCACGATACGCCGATGATTTCCAGGAGCATTACGTTGGTTCCGGGCATGGTGTGTACGGTTGAGCCGGGTGAGTAGAACACTTTGAACATCCTAGGTGGTATAGTCTAAACATGGACCTTCACCTTCCGCAGGCATCTACATCAGCCATCGACGGAAGGACGTCCCACCGGAGTTCCGAGGACTGGGGCTGCGAATCGAAGACGACGTCCTGATCAAACCGGACAACCAGATCGAAGTGCTAACCGAGGGTTGCGTCAAGGACATCCGACAGATTGAGGCTCTCATCGGATCGTGAACAGATGCCTTTTTTTTCTAAACTGATGATACTTGCGAACCAAAACCCCTCAATACTCAAGGTGAGTCAATCCGAAATTCTTCCAATTCTACGACCCCGCTCCCCCCGGAAAATCAGGAATCTGCATCGTGTTACACGAAGAAGATTGTAAAACATCGATATATTTTCGTAAAAACTAGTTAAGCGGTTTAACGATTTCCTTAACATTTACTGACTTAGCTGGTACACGAGATGATTAATAAAACAAATAAGATACAATTAAAATATTATCTGGCGGAATGTCGTCTGAATCACTTGAGGTGCTTCGGGCAGCTGGCACCGAGGTAGTGCTGCAAATCGGACAGGGACGATTTGATCAGCTTAGCTGTGATGGTCGGCTTGCCGAGGCGTTTGTACGCCTCGAAACGATGACATCCCCCGAAGCTGTAGTAGTAGTTGCCACCTTCGGTGCCTTCGATCCAGAGGACGTCGATCGGTGGAACCGTGGCCAGTTGCGTTGGGTCCTGGAAGAGAGAGATGAAAGGCAGTTTTAAAGCGGATTCGTTTCCAAATCGAAAGTCCAAACGAACCTGTATGGTCTGCATCAGCGATTGGAGCTTGACGTCGTCGAGAACCGGCGGAATGGGACGGTTGATTACGGCCATGGGCATCTCGTGCACCTCGGCAATGTTGGCCGTGTGGACGCTGTTCATTTCGGAGGGATCGTTGTTGGCTTTCAGTAGCGATGAGGTAGTCGATAGCGTTGCTCCTGCAAAATGGGTAAGAGAGAAGAATGGAGATTGCTTATCGAGTGCTGCAGCATTTTTTTACCGTTGTTCGGTTAGAGGTTATCGCCCGAATAATTATTTTCGTACTGATTTGTTTTTGTTCTTTTAAGCCGTTTGATAAGATTGTATCGTTTGGCTCCTATCTAGGACTCAAAATCGAAATCAAAACAACAATCGCAAGATATCCGAATGCCTTGCCCTCACCAAGTCTATAATAATTCAAACTTCAATCGAAATGTTCAATCCTCCCGCGACGAGCCTGCAATCGAAACTGACTGGACAACTTTCTTTGGACCGGACATAGGTACCTACCCACAATGTACGTACTCAGCGTAAATGCAAATTTACATTGCTGCATTGCTTCTCGTCATCAAAGGTATTCATCTTGCAAGCAAAAAAGTCGCAAGTCAAACCAACACGAACGCGCGAAATGCACGCAGCGCATTAGCGCCATGTATTTAGAGCCTCTTCACCATCCTACCACCAGCGGATTTGCTAGTGGTGAGGGTATATTTAACGTTAGCTGCAGATAAGTTGTCTGACCGGTCAGTACGGTGCGTCCGCTCGTAATATTTATGTTTGTTATTTTTAGAAGCGATATCAATTTGAAATAATGGAGGCTGGGGCTAATTTAGGTGTTACAATCAACAACCAATACCTACCGTTCGGATCAGCACAATACACACATTTTCACAGCAGCACTTCCATTTGTGTTCTGTTCTACGATGAAATGCGGACCGCAAAACCATGGCCCTTTTCGTGCGTGAATATCTGAGAGACGTGATTAAAATTGTTCGGCAGTTGAAGATCTCGTCACCTCGTATCATGAGAGATTTAATTTATCTGGGAGATTTGATTTGAATTGCAGTACTATGACAAGCACCTCCCCGGCCCCAGATCTTCAAGCTGAGAAGGAGATCGGTCGACTGAAGAATAACAAAGCAACTAGTGTAGATCATCTACCAAGTGAGCTATTAAAATACGGTTGTGTAGCACTGGCTAGAGCGCTGCACTAGGCTATTACCAAGAATTGGGATGAGGAGATATCACCGGAGGAGTGGATGGAAGTCGTCGTATGCCCAATCTACAAAAAAGGCGACAAGTTGGATTGCTGCAACTACTGCGCGATCACACTGCTGAGCACCGCCTATAAGGTACTCTCCCAAATTCTATGCCGCCGCCTGTCACCATTTGCAAGAGAGTTCGTGGGGCAATACCAGGCAGGATTAATGGGTGCCTGCGCTACCACGGACCACACATTCGCGATTTGGCAGGTTCAGCAGTAATGCCGCGAATACAACGTGCCCACACATCATTTGTTCATCGATTTCAAATCCGCATACGACGCAATCGATCGAGATCAGCTATGGCAGATTATGCACGAGTACGGATTTCCGGATAAACTGACGCGATTGGTCAAGGCGACGATGGATCAAGTGATGCGCGTTGTTCGAGTCCTTTGAATCTCGAAGAGGGTTACGGCAAGGTGATGGACCTTCGGACCTATTTAACATCGCGTTAGAAGGTGGGATCAGAAGAGCTGGGAAAGACACGAGTGACACAGTGGTTCATCCAGCTTCTTGGCTTCGCCGAAGACATCGACATCATGGCACGGAACTTTGAGTCGATGACGGAAGTGGAAGTGTACATCAGACTGAAGGTTGAAGCTAGGCGGATTGGACTTGCCATCAACGCATCGAAGATGAAATACATGAAAGGAAGAGGTTTTAGGGAAGAAAATGTTAGCCTCCCACCCAAGTTCAGATTGACGGTGATGAAATCGAGGTGGTCGACGAGTTCGTGTATTTGGGCTCACTGGTGACCGCCGAAAATGATACCAGCAGAGAAATTCAAAGACGAAGTTGACTATCTACAAGACGCTGATTAGACCGGTGGGCCACTACGATTACGAGACCAGGACTATGCTCGTGGAAGACCAACGCGCCGCCCTTGGTGTTTTCGTACGGAAGGTGTTGCGTCATAATAATTCCTCATAACGACCCAGTGAAAATGTTTCTCGAAAGCGACCCAACAGGAACAAGAATAAGAGGCGTGCATCGGGCAATGTGGATTGACCAAGTAGAAGGCGACCTGCGAACCCATCGCAGACTACACGGTTAGAAAAAAGTACCCAAAATTAAGTTCTTTTCACTCATCTCGGCACTATAGTACAGGAACCCAAAAGTAGGTAAAGCGGGTCAAAGTAATTTTCATTTACTTGTGTGCAGTTCGTATGGAATTTTCCACTGACTTTTTAACCAAAAGTAAGTTAGTTGTACCCAACAGTAGGTAAATATGATTATACTCAACGTTGGGTTCCCACACTTTACTACCCCTGTTGGGTGGTTTTGCTCCTCCGTTTTTGACAACATTACAAGGAGAAAAGGAGACAAACTAGTCAAAAGTAAGTAAAAGTGAACTTTCCGTTAGGTACTTTTTTCTTACCGTGTAGGAGAAGATTGTGTGCGGATCTATGACACATTTGGTCTACGTCCTGAAGAAGAAAACGACGTAGAAGTGATAAAAGCAAGGCTTGAGAATACTCGCGTCACTTTTCAAATAGACCAATGTAACATATGTAAACAAATCGAGTTACGCGATACAAACTATTGCTCTTCTGTCATTGTATGTGATACAAAAACATCCATCCAAATTTACTTTCATTTATTTAAGATAATCATTGATCAAAAATTGTCCAATGTATAGTTTGAAATGATGGATACATGATTGTTACTTCGGTCATTTGGACTGCCTAACATGATTGGTGCTCATTTTCCAAAGGCGGGGCCAATCTAAAGTTAGGTACTATACTTTGAAATCTGTGAAAGGGAATCTAGTATCATGTAGACAAAACGTCCAATGTAACACTCATTGATTATGTCATTGAGAAAAATCGTCCAATGTAACATGTCCGATGTACAACTCGACTTGTCAAAACGTCCGTCTATGTTGTAGCATGAAATTCAAAGTAAAATTGTGATTTTACCGTTTCTTCTGAATTTTCAACGTTAAAACATTAAACATTAAACATTAAAAATAGTATTGCAAAATGTATTGTTTTTAAACAGTTAAAATAATAATCTGTCGAACTTCAACTTCGATTTTCTCAAAATGGTGGATATGTTACATTGGTCTATTTGAAAAGTGACGCGAGAATACTTCACACCTAAAGCCTGGTACGCAGCTGAAAAGTAATGACGTTTTTATGTGCTACCGGATAGGACACGGAATGCAAAAGAAATTACTTTTTCTCAGCATTTCTTGACCCAGTACGCAGTTCAAAAGAAATCGGTAAAGGAAAGATCGATTACATTAGTATCGTGATCGACATGAAGGTGGCGCATTCTGAATGCAATTTCACTTTCCTTGCGGAATAATGGTCTGATCAATTATTCCGTTAGGTAATGTTGGCGTTTATTGCAATACTGATGTTTTGGATGCATTTAAACAACATAAACACTAATAAGTGTTGATTTTACAATTTGACCACATCTCCCTATAATCTCAAAATTTAGCAGACTATAGCTGTCAAATTTTCTTTTGGGAAAAATGCTCAAAAATTACTTTTCCGTTTTCTTTTCAGCTGCGTACCAGGCTTAAATCGTGTATCACGTTCGAACGATATAACTTTAACCGAATCGTACAGAGTGAGAACAGTTTGACAGTTTTGTTACCAGAGTGAAAGAGCAGGCGAAAAAATGCTCATTCAGTGTGCTTCATGATTCTCTGGTGAAAGATAGAATCATAATCGGCGTCAAATACACAAACCTAGTGCCACAGTTGTTGAATGATGATTTGACACGGCAAAAAACTATTGAGTTGTGTCGCAATTTCGAACTGACGTGTGCGGAAGAAAGCACACGAAACGGTCGTGTCCCGCTTTCGGAAGAGTCTGTCGAAAATGTGGTTTACAGAACCATTTGCGGCTATGTGCCGGTCGAAGAATGTGGTGCATACCATTCAAGCATCAGTGGAGGACAGTGTTGGCAAAATCATCAATCAAATTATATTTTTCCACTCTCATACGCTCTCAATATTGATGAATCTACGTTACGGAAATGATGTGAAAATGATAATGACGTTTTGCTACCTGTCAAATCGTATGGAATATTTTTTATTACATCATCACTTTTGTGGTTTTGGTTATCAAACCTAGGTGTCGCATGCACTGGTGCAGTTTCGCGTAGATTCATCAATATCACGCGTGATATTGGATCAAAATATCATGCTTGTTATTGATTTTAGAAGCTCCTTTAATATTGCGAGACTATTCACAGCATGCAAAAATCAAGCTGAGAGTTGACTCGACACAAAAATGATTCCGTTGCACATCGTTTTCTTAGAAAGAGAGAGAAAGCATAGTTTGCTATCTCTTTTTAATCTTCGCCGATGGCAGACGCGAAGGGACTGCTGCAAGCCGTTATGGAAGTATCGGGTGTAAAGCAAAAATCATTAAACTCAATCTCACAACTGTTTCGTGAGATTTGCAGTTGGTGAGTTTTGTTAGCTTGATATTCCGAGCTGCGATATCACAGTTTGCAAATCAACCGTAGATATTTGTTCGTTGATTTTTGTCTACGAAAATCAAGCTTGATCTTGGGCATTGGTGAGATTTGTTTTTTTGATATTTTTCCAACACTGGTGGAGGATAATAGTGAATCGGAAGAAGAATCAGAAGAACTGTTTATTGGATCAGTGGAATTCTCGGACAAAGAAAACGATTGGTTTGAAATAGTGAAAGTGCACAACAAGAAGTTTTCGGTAAAGCTTGATTCAGCTGCTCACTGTAACGTAGTTCCATTGTGGCTGGTCAGTATGCGTCCATCTAAAACCAAATGGCTCGTTTCGTTTTCAAATCATCGATCGGTGAAATCGATCCTGTGTGTAACACCAAGAACAAGTCCAGCAATATCACATTCAAGGTTGTGGAAGAATCGGTAGTGCCAGTGCTCGGAAAGGCAACGTGTATTGCACAAAAGCTGATAGCACGAGTGAATACGGTACAAATATCGGGCAATACACTGTATGATGGACTTGGCTGTCTAAAATACTACGTGTACGATATAAATTTGATTCCGGATCCTCAATGGGAAGCAAGAACAGCACGTCATGTTCCTCATAGCATCAGATCATCAGTGAAAAAGGAGTTAGATTCTATGGAATGGAGCGTCTAGGAGTGATAGAAAGGATTCACGTTCCAACGTCGGTGGTTAATGCGATGGTACTGGTGAAGCGAAATGATAAGCTAAGGATTTGTATCGACCCGTCACAGGTAAATAACAATTATTAAGACAACATTACCCTCTCACAACAATAGAGCTGATTGAAAAAGGTGAAATATTTTACCATCCTCGATAGCAGAAAGGGTTTTTGGCAAATCAGGGTTACAGAAAGAACGTCCAAATATTAAACTCCGTGGGGGAGAAACGCCTGTAGGCGATTACCTTTCGGTCTTGCATCAGCTCCGGAAGTGTTTCAAAAAGTTATGCATGATACACTGGAGGGCATCGAGGGGGTGGAGTTTTCGATGGATGACATCCTAGTACATGTGGAAAGCTTGGATAAATTAATCATTTTGTCAAGCTTCTGCATTCATGTTCCATCAGATGTCACTGCTGTTGTTTGCGGTGACATCTATCGGAAACTAGACACAATCTGTTTTCCTATAATTGTTCACAGAGGACACTGCAGTGCAAAACATGTCTGGTACCTCTATATATGCATTTAGATTAACATTCGAAGTCCCTCCTTTTTTACACATTCTGCACACAAAATAGCTCACCCCTCACAGAATTTGCCGCCGAATTTTATGTATGGGGCGGGGCATAAAGTATCTTTTGCGCAGAATATGTAAAAAAGGAGGAACTTCAAATGTTAAAGCAAATGCATATATAGAGGTACCAGATATGTTTTGTAGTGTCAGGTACTCTATTTTGTAATCTGTGAAAGGGAAATCACAAATCGAGTGTCAACAAAATACATTGCATGTTGAGAGATTGAGCTCGTGAGAGAGAATTTCTCTCTCAAATTTGAATTTTTTTGGCACTCTGGGAACTGGTAGTAAAGCAGGTAAAATTGTATGGGGAAAAATCATTTTTATTTAATTGTAGCTTGTTTAGCATTAATTTCCGGGAAAAAAACTGAACGACAAAGCTCCTGACTAATTTCTTTAGGTTGTCGTTCACTTTTTTTGACCTGAATATGCACCGAAAGCGAATTATTCCCACTTCTCTCAATTTCTATATGAGGATTTTTATCACTTCCTACCAGCGGAACAGCGCCATCTCTGTGGAAAATGGTCGAACAAAATGATTAATTGACAACAATAACTGAACAAGGGTAAATGTTTGTTCAATCAAGTAAGTGTTAAATTTTTGGGGCACATCGTGACTGTCGGTGGTTTGAAAGCTGATCCTGAAAAATTGGAAGCTATCATCATACTCAAAACACCATCGAACAAGCCTCAACTTCAAAGGGCATTAGGAATGATAACGTACATGGAGAAACTCGTTCCTAATTTGTCAGAAGTTACAGTTCCGTTGCGGAGGCTTTTGTCTAAAGATGCTGAATGGGAATGGAACCATGAGCAAGAAGAGTAGTTTCAGAAAATTAAGCATCTGATGCAATCGCCTCCGGTACTCACGTATTACGATGTGAATGCTCCTGTTGCGCTTTCAGTGGATGCGAGTTCACATGCTCTTGGCGCCGTTTTATTACAACAGGGTGGCCCAGTAGCGTACGCATCCAAGGCTCTGACACGGTCAGAAATGAATTACCCCCAAATTGAAAAGGAAACTACTGCCATTCGGTTTTCTTGCCCGAAATTGCCATCAATACATGTACGGAAAAAAGTTGACTATCGAAACGGATCATAAACCGTTAGAATCGATTTTTAGAAAACCGCTTGATCGAGCACCCCCCCCCCCTCCCCCCCGCCTACGGCTACGTAGAATAAGATTCGAAGTAGCACAGTATAACCCCACAGATGTGTAAGTCAAGGGTACGAACATTCCTATACCAGATATTTTAAGTCGGGATGTAGACAATGTTTCATCCGAAAACGATGAGGAGAAATTAGAAGTGCATTTGTATTGCAGATGTCCAAGGTCGCCAGCGCAGAGCTGAAGCAGCACACCGAAGCGGATTTCGAGATGCGGTCATTAAAATCAGTATTTATCCAAGGTTGGCCGGAAATGAGCAATGAACTATTGCCGGAATTGCGGAAATATTGGTGTTTTCGGGACGAAATGGCGGTCTACGGAACAACACGAAAAGTACTATTCTTCTGAAGAACATCCCAGGACTTCCGTTTGAAAGAGTGGCATCTGATCTTTTTCAAAGGAAAGGAGTACCTGGGATTTTTCGACATTAAGCAGCTATCTCAAACAACGTCTCAACACGTTATTAAGCAGTTCAAGGAATGGTTCTCTATCCATGGTGTAGTATGGCGTACAAAGTAGTGTTTTTGTTGAGTTGTGCTGTGAAAATAAATTAATAATTTCGTGTGAAATAGTGGCGTGTGCCGCGAAAGGATTATTCCATGATAAGAACGAATTGAAAACGCGACTGCACTGATTGACGACACGATATGTAATGTAATATGTAAAATATGTATTTCGTCTACTACTTGCAGACTTCATCAGTGCCAAGCAGTGCTGATAGTTGTCATTGTCATTGAAAGACTTTCGCACGATATTGACAAAATTGTCACTGTTAGACTTGATCCCCAAAAAATCCTTCCAAAAAATCTCATTAATTTTTTCGTCAGTGACAAAGATTCACCTTGTAACAAAAACTTTAATTTTGTACATTCTGTGTCACATTATTGCTATCCAAGCAGTTCAGGACGTACATAGATGCTTGTTCACTTTAACGGTTCCATGTAGCTGTTTTGCTCCAGTCCCTTAATTTCGTTACAAATTTAGCTAATCAAAGAAACTGCACATGTTCGTCACTGACAGCATAGTCACTGACAATTGATATGGTTTGCCTTGACGAAGACTGTTAGTTCAAATGAGTGACCAAAGCAGAATTTTGAATATCTCTGTGTATTGTCGAGATTTTGCAGCACTGGTGCCAAGTACTCAACACCACCCAAACTTCTTATATTTAAGCAAGTTTTTAGACCGACCATGCTTTTTGCTGTGCCAATATGGTCTAGTTGTTGCAGTACCAGTAAAAAAAGCTCTTCAAAAGAATCAGAACAAAGTTCTGAAAATGATTTTGAAGTTGTCCTCCTGGTTCAGTACTACCAAAGTACAAAGAATTTCGAGTGTTGTGACTTTAGATAAAAATGCCGAACAAAATAATTGGAACAAATGAAGAGTTAAAAAAATCCTCAACTATCCTAAAAAGTGTATGAAATTAGATCTGAGTTTGACAGCGATTTGTTATGTATTTTCCTCGGATTTTCACTAGCAAGCTCTCACATATCGCATTAATACAACCGGATTTGAAAATCTCTATACTGGACACATTATTTTTATCTATTAAAAAATTTCTTTGTATTTGACAGAATGGATCGCTGCACATTTAAATCAACTGTTATAGATTTTCGATCAAAAGTCATGTTTAAGTTTCATGTCGGTTTCTCGATGGTCAAACTCCACTTATTCGCTTGACATGCATATCATCACTCATATTTTTTTTCGCTAATTGCTTTTCTTATTCTGCCATCCGTATGCACTTTGATGATGAACTGTTTCAAACTAATCACAATTTGGTCGGCTCCAACCCGAAAGTAACAATGACTCAGCACACTTACCAGTAAAAGCACGTTGCAAGCAAGTCATCGCCTGCAGAAGCGTGATACCGCGAAGCAACATTCGCACTTGACCGCTGTGCTGCCTTCACGACACTGCCGGACGAATGGATCTTCAACAGCAACAGATGTAGTTTCTATCACCCACACACACATGGACTGGCTGATCCGAGCAAAAATGATTAATTCAACTATCGATTTTAGACTAACGAACGATGCAGTTATCGCTATAGTTGATTGGCTTGTCACACCTCTATGTTCTCGCTACTTTGACAAATGTGCTTTGCATTTTCCCAGCGAAATTATTACTAAATTAGTTAACTACTATCAGGGGATTACCGAGGAAACATTCCAACCCCATCAACACCTTCGCGGTCAGTTTATCTATCCTATGTGTGGTACGCGGCACGCTATTCTTATCGCTGATAAACGATATGTGTGTTACTAAACGAATGACTGGCGTTTCTATTTACTCGCGGAAAGCGTACAGACGAACAGCGACGTCATATCTTCGCACTGATCACCTCGGTTGGTTTGCCATCAATCATCGTCGGTTCGGTTTATGGATCTTCATTGAAAAGTACAGCAACGCATGCAACTATCAGTCGTTCAGTAGTACGTGTGACATTTTTAGTATTACCATAGAGGTAACTCTAAGACCAGAAGGTGCCGAAGAAACGAGCTTAACTTTTTGGCTCAGCTCTGGTACTATCTTCGGTCCCAAGCTAATCGATTCACCCCTCGAAACATAGGAAAATCCACTAACCCCTCATTTTATCTGTCAAACTTTCATAGCGAATCAAAACAAACATAGTGTAGTACTGGAATTTATACTAGAATGGGGTACGTTAGTCGATTTGCTTGGGACAATAGGCTAGTCAAGTAGTGAGCCAATTTAAAATCGTTAGTTTCGTATTGATTGTTGGTATTACTACCAAGCGCTTTATACTTTACTGTACTAGCTTTTAGTAATACAGTGGTGTTCCGTTTTTGGTAACATACCTACTTCTCGTTTTCAATTGCCAAAAACACAGTGTTCACCCGGTTGTCGACATAAGCAGACCACTATCAATGTGTGTCACCCAATCGTCTGTTTACTCGGCAGCAACCATTGTTTGGTCCTCCTCATTGTTCTTCATCAGCAGTTTTTTTCAGTCGATGCGTCGTCGACTTTGGAAAGCAACCGTTTCGTGATGAATGTGTGAGTGCTGACCACGTTTTGCGTTCCTTGCTGCAATGGAAATGTTCTGACCTCCGTTGGCGAATCTGCCATACAATGAAAAAACTGGAAGCGACTCCCGTTCTGATAGAGGAGGCTTATTAGATAGCGGAAGATAAAATGTTTATTGTGTTGTACCTTTTGACTATAGTTTTAAGATGTATTGTATAGTGAACATACGAAGGCGCATCATCAGTGGAAGTCGTGCCTACTACGGGCTCCAGAAGAAACTACGGTCAAAAAAGATTCATCCCCGCACCAAATGTACCATGTACAGAACGCTAATAAGACCGGTGGTTCTCTATGGACACGAGACATGGACTATGCTCGAGGAGGACCTGCAAGCACTCGGAGTTTTCGAGCGACGTGTGCTAAGGACGATCTTCGGCGGTGTGCAGGAGAACGGTGAGTGGCGGCGAAGAATGAACCACGAGCTCGCTGCACTCTACGGCGAACCCAGAATCCAGAAGGTGGCCAAAGCCGGAAGGATGCGGTGGGCAGGGCATGTTGCAAGAATGCCGGACAACAACCCTGCAAAGTTGGTGTTCGCTACCGATCCGGTTGGCACAATAAGGCGTGGAGCGCAGAGAGCACGATGGGCGGACCAGGTAGATCGTGATCTAGCGAGCATTGGGCATGACCGAGGATGGAGAGCGGCAGCCGCAAACCGAGTATTGTGGCGTACTATTGTTGATTATGTCTTATCTTAAATGTGATGTTGTACAAATAAATGTATGTATGTACATTTGAAATGGTTTGAAAAGGAGACTACTTATAACTACTATTTACAACTACAACTAACCTACTATATACAAATTGCTTATCAAAGCATGTTCTTATGTATTCAATTTCTGCACAAACCTTGTCTTAACGTCATCAATTTTGATATTTAATTTTGGAACGTTCGCCTCTTGGTGGAGGTCTGAAATTCTTGTGTCAAAGGGACGATCAAGGATCATCCTCAGCACTCTGTTCAGGTCCAGGTCGCTCACTGGATTTTGTTCCTGTGAGTCTGTGCACATGATTCGCACACCGGAGCTGCGTAGAGGATTGCGTAGAGGTGCAGGTGATTACAGTACAAGATGGAGCCGGTTTTAGTTTGGGTGATTGCCGATGGAGGAACATAATTGTTTGTGTTTTGGAGGCATTGATTTTGATTTTCCATGTGGTGGCATATTCAGCAAAGGTGTCAAGGCATCGTTGGGGCTTGACGGTTATTGCAGTATCATCTGCGAACAGGAAGAACACGCAACCGTCTCCGAAGTGTTATTCATCACCGGTACCAGCTGATGATTTGTGGAGTGCCCCTTCCTGAATCCGAACTGTTCCGGTAGGAGAATGTTGTGTTCATCAACAAACTTGAGCAAACGATGATTGAGACTAAGTTTCTCGAACAATTTGCTCAGCGCTGAAAGGAGGCTGATCGATCTGTAGCTTGATGCTAGCGTTGGGTCCTTCCCGAGTTTGCGGATAGGTTGATTTTCGCTGTCTTCCAGATGCTTGGAACGTAGTGCAGTTCCAGCAGCCAGCAGAAAGTGAACCTTCATGTTGAGATTTTTCAACACTAGGTTGAATATTCCGTCGAACTCGGGGGCCTTCATGTTTTTTAGTGCATTACAGCGCTGAGCAAATCTGTTCCACTGTGATTCTATTCTCCGGATAGATAGTACAAGGAGAGGAATAAAGGTTGGGTACACGGCGAATGAGAACGATCCAAATTTGAGTTTAGTTCACTCATAATCGCCAAAAGTGCAGGAACTCAGCGAAGAGTAAAATTTGTCTCATATTTTCCCAGGTTTTTCCAGGATTTTCCAGGGAAAAATTCCTGAATTTGAGAAAAGTAAAGATTGGTTTCACAATAGACTATTGGTACTACTCCGAGACTGAATAAAATTTTCGTCAATTTTCTCATTTTCCTGCAGATTTTTTAGGTTTTCCACAGGAATCCATGAGATAAATTTACTCATCGCTGAGTTACTGCACTTTTGGCGATTATGAGTGAACTAAACTCAAATTTGGGTCGTTCTCATTCGCCGTGTAAGCATTGCTCAACCTGAACTTCGAGCGGACTTTGGATGTTGAAGCCAGGCAAGTCCGTGCGATTTGGCAATATGCTCACCAATCGCATTTGCTTTCTCCTGAGGGGTTATTATGAGCCGATCGTCATCATTTTCATCTTTGAGTGGTGGAATGGGTTTGGGGTGCGTCTTTAAGACCTTGGCAACTTTCCAGAATGGTCTGGAGCGGTCGTCTGGACAAGCCGCCCTTAAACTTTCGTTCCGGAGTGAGACCGTTCTGGAAGCAATCTCCTTGTTCAGATCGGCCATTTCACGTTTCCTCGCTAGATCTCCGGTTCTTTGGAACTGGCTTCAACGAACATTTCTCAGGCGAATCAAGAGTTGGGTGTGGGAATCAATGGCAATAAACTTACCCCTCACAGTGCACTACGGCGTTTGACCATAGAGGTTACTCTAAGACTAGTAGGTCCCGAAGAAACGTGCGAAACTGTTTGGTTCAGCTCTGGCACTATCTTCGATGCTAATCGACGCACCCCTCGAAACATAGGAAAATCCACGAACCCCTCATTTTATCTGTCAAACTTTCATAGTGAATCAAAACAAACATTGTGTAGTTCTAGAATTTCGACTAGGGTACGTTAATCGATTTGCTTGGGACCAATAGGCTAGTCAAGTAGTGAGCCAATTTAAAATTGTTAGTTTCCAACGGTTGGTTTGACCATAGAGGTAACTTTTGACCATAGAGGTTTTACCACTCTTTAGGTAAACTATGAAGATCTCCAAGCACAATCGCACGAACACTAAAGTCAAACGTCAATATATAGTTATATACCAACCTGCTAGTCAGCTCATACATCTTACATCGTGTTTCCCACGGCAGGTAAGTCATTCAACTAGCCAGCTCATCAATTCTAACAATCAACATCACCGTCGTTCCCACGTAGTGCCTGCGCCAGGCGAGACATAATTCCAGCCAACTCAACCAGCTTACTACTTCATCATCGTCGACTGCAACCCGAATTCTGGTACGATATAATCTAGGAGGACATCAACTGTTCCCAGCTGACCTCAGTAAGTTAGCTTAGAAGTTAGGTTACTAGATGATTGCAGGTCGAACGAACAGTTAGTTCCAATTGTGAGTTGAATGAAGATCGTTATTAGTTGACTTAATGTGAAATTTGTAGTTGATGAAGTGAATATAAGTGGAAAATCAGAGAAAAACCTTATTTAAAAAACTCCTTGATACCTCCACGGTATACTATCGTTCTACGCATATCTGCCCATGTTCTAAAAGTAACATCTGAGAAAATCGCGAATAATGTTTCGAATCATTTCTGCTTATTGAAAGAAATATAAGATAAAATAAGTTTGTGCAATATTCATATTTCATGAGAATCAATTTGTTTTAGTGAAAACTACAGAAATTACCTACAATGAAATTAGTTAAACCTATTTTTATACGAAAACAATTCAGTAGGACTGTTATGCCTCGGCATTTGCTATGAAGTAGAAAATGGCTATGAAGTAGAAAATTCTACGCATATCAGTCGTACTAAAAACTATTAGTTTCTGTGTTGCTTTGATGGCCACGTTGTGTTTGACGTCTTTACTCTTGTGGTTGTGGTTGTGTTTACATAAGCGTGCTTTTGAGTTCTCCGCGAAGTTTTGAAAGTGGATAGTTTACATAGGTTTGCATCATTAACTGGAACCAACAATAAGTGCGTTGACATTGCTGCAATCGTCGTTTACTACATCTATAAAGCCTATAAGTATGGGCATCTTGAGAAACAATCGTGGACTTCGATGATTTCAAGAAAGTTTTTGGAAAAGTTAACATACACAGTAAGGATTCCATTATATTCAACCAAATGCATCGACAGCAGTATATTGAGAACATTCTAACGACTAAATTTACGAAAGGACGATACGACAACGGATATTCTGATTCAGTCTACAGGAACATCATTTTAACTGCAAAATATGGTAGCAGCTATCAGCTTGATTAATGAACACATCAAGTGACAGAAAGTGCCATCATTGTTAACTGCGTTGCTCCTAGTTGTTTTTAGACAATAATACGTACTTTTTTAATCATGCCAATATTGAAAGATGTTTATGCATCTTTGCTACATAAAATTGCATTTCAAACTAGGGACAGATCACTTATCATAAAAACAATTAAATGCATTTTCCCAGTGCATTTTTTGCTGTGTGTAGCTCTAAGTCAACCTGGTCTATACAAGGTGTGGAATGAAGGCCTTACGTATTGGTGCAGTTCGTTTTTCACTCGGCTTTCAGTCGGCTTCGCACGATTTGCGGACATGAATGCATCGCGGATATGTAAAATGTCCTTAAGGTTCTATTTACTTTGATGCATTTTTTTAAAAATAAAAAGCAGTTTTTTCGACGCATTATTTTAGATTGCAAAAAGCTCGCGTCATTTTGTGTAAAATATCAAAAGGAATCGAATAGTGCGAGCTTTTTGCAATCTGAAATAATGTGTCGGAAAAAACTGCTTTTGAAATTTTCCAAAAAGCATCAAAGTAAATAGAACCTTAATAAACAAACAAACAAACAAACAAACAAACGATTTGCTTCTTTCGTACACACTCATTCAGGATTTAGGTGTTCGGTAATTAATTTTATTGACTCTGGTTTGCAAAGCAAAATTATAGCTGAAACATCAGTTCAGACGTGGCTTGAAACCGACAATCGGTATTTAATAACTGAATATCAGTTAAGTTGCCAAAAGAATACTGTGTACTGCAAGTATTTTTACGGATTAAACGGTAAAGTAGTATGTTTACTGAACTGTACTAATTTTCAGTACAAAATATTACCGAAGAAACAGTTTTATATAGTATTTACTGAATCCTCATCAATGTTGATGTGCATATAACTGATCATGAACAGTGCAATTTGACACAAGACACAATGCTTGGATAGTTTGGGCAAATAAAGTGTTGCCACGTAATTATGTACAGTTGACTGTAACTTTTACATAGGAAACTGATCGAACTCAGGTAAGTAACTAATGTATAGATGATGTTCTGTATTCTCATTAGTTTTTGTTCAAATAGACGATGTTCGTTCTGTACGCCAAATGATACCGTATGCAGTTAAAAGTATTGTAGAATTTCGAAACAACATTATTGATCATGAGCTATATTGAAAGCGTTTGATGAATTTTATGCTGCTGCAATCATAATCATTATATTCAATCAACATTATTTTGATCATATGTTCTGAGCTCATCGGTTGATTCCCCGATAATGGTTTTATATGCATTACTGAACATATAGTATTCTTTAACGTTTCATTTCCATTTTGCTGCTACTGGAAGTTCGGTATTCAAAATTGCAACCGATCTAATAACTGGGTGGTCCGCAGTTCAAAAATCCAGTAAAATTATACTGACTTCGGTAAACTAAAATGAGTGTGAAACTGGGTAAAACGGTACAAGAATGAACAAAATAACTGTCTAGTCAGTTAAACTACAGCAAAATAAACAAAAAAATACTGGGCTTTCCAGTTAACATTGCTGAACGCAACTCGAACCATTTACTGAATGAACAGTTATTTTTGACAGATTGACCTTACGGACAGTTCGGTACTGCACATTATTGCTGTGATGATTACTGAGCGATCCGCAATTCAAAAACCCAGTAAAAATTTACTGACTCCAGTAATCTAAAGTTAGTGTGTACGCTCAAACACGCTCGTAGTTACGTCATAACGTTTGTTTCAATCAGCGTTTGCATTGGAAATTGAATATGAATTATAGAATTTCTGTATGAAGCCAAAATTTATCAATGTTTTTCCACTGAATGTTGAGATAATGTATTGATTATTTCATTAGCACACTGTATACCATGAAAAAGCAGCCTGCTGGTGAGTTTTTGCCCGTTTCCAAGTAAGGAGTTACTATAAAAATACAAAACGCCTGCTGATATTTCCCGGATACTTTACAAAAGTACAAGCAAGCGCAATCAGCATGCAAACATAACTAAAATTTGCTGCACTCCATATTTCACAAATTTTCTTTCGACTGCTATGACGTCGTGGTCATCCTCTCCCGCAACGTTTACCTTTTTCCCTCTACCAACGTGAGGGCTAGATCTCCACACCTTGTATAGACCAGGTTGGCTCTAAGTGACACCTCTCACCAATGCATGCATGTATACATGAAGGGTTTTGTCCTGTTTTGTTGTTCGCTTCGGTTCGCTCAAATCCACACTCCTGACTTGAGAAGAAGCTCCTCGACCGAGAACGCGGAAAAAATGCTTCGAAATTTCCGGTGGCAGCATGAGAAATCTCCACCGGGATCATGCGAAGCCTCCTCTACCGAAAACGCGAGAAAACTCCGTCGAAGCTCACTGGAACCTCCTTTGGCAGCACTAAAAATCTCCACCGAAATCTCTCGGAACCAGGCCAGTGACAAGGCCTATATCAACAGCAGCGGTTGATAGTAGGCAGCATGTCCCGGGCTCAAATCGTCTATTTTGCTGTGCTGGGCCCGCTGTCACGGTATAACATGTTGCCTACGCGCCTGCCACTGGGCTGCTCGGAACCCTTTCCGCAGTGAACATATGAAAACTCCTTCGAAACTCCCCTCGAAAATTCAGATGCTGCCAAACGGAGGTTCCCAGAGACTTTCGATGAAGTTTCCACGCATTATCGGCGAAAGAGGTTCTGTACGATACCAGTGAAGCGATTGGATGCAGCAGACTGAAGTTCCAGGGAATATCGACGGCATTTTCTTGCGTTATCGATGGACGAAGTTCCGCGTGATTTCGGTGATGCTGCCAGCGGGAGTTCCTGGAGGTTTCAACGGATTTTTCTTGCCTTCTCGGCGAAGTAAATTCTGCATGATTTCGAAGACGTTTCTAGCTGCTGCCAACGAAGGTTCTAGGAACTTTGTCTTATTCTGATAAAGGGTTCATCCACCAGGATTACGTTTGACTTGGTTTGACTAAATAAATTACATTGGGGCTACATTGAGTCTGTTGATGTTGACAAATAAATAAATAAAAATTACATAAAGTAATTACCGCGTTCCCTTGCGATCTTGGTGGACGAGTTCTACATGTATGTATCTATGCATGTATGTATGTAAAGGTGTCATCGAAAAAGCGCAGGCTTATTGTTGATGTTCACATCCCACTGAATGGTTGATGCAAATGATGGAAATTAAATGCATTTGATTTAAATTGGATGTATATTCAATGGGCATTCTAAAAGTGAGACTCCCCTAGATTTCAAATCATGTTATTTTGTCTTTGGTTTATTTCAAGATCATTACACTGCTTCTTATCAATTGAATATTATTACTCTAAAGGCCGGAGCACAATGCATACGTTTTCGGGTTTTTTGACAGATAATGCAAGGGCTAACTGTCAAAAAACCTGAAAATGTATCCATTGTACGCCGGCCTTAATAATGCACAGTTTGAAATCTGAACTGTAATCTGGTGTTTGAATATGAATTCCCGTTTCTCTTAACATGTTTCAGCATAAAATAAAGCTTCTACTTCCCGAAATGATTCATTGAGTTTCTTTTGAAAATATAAATCCTGTTTCGATCATTCGTTCACTCAAATCGATTCGTCAATAAAAAATTCAGTAAAAAAATCTTTGTGGTACAGTTATGCGTAGAATTTCAACATGGGACAGTTAGACTTGATGTTGTTTTTAAATAAGCACACAACAGATAACATGTTTTCTATTTTCATTTGAAAGTTTACCTACAAAAGTGAAAAACGTTCAAAAGTAACATCCCTTGCAACAATTATGGTTTTATGAGGATTGTGTAGACCATGATTAAGACTTTTAGAATACTTTAAAACCTCGATAAAACTTGCAATGTTACTTGGGATGGGACAGATATGCGTAGAACGGCAGTATAGCGATGACGAAAAATTCACCAATTAACCACTTCTTTCGAGCAGTTAAAATGACGTTTACTACAACTCGAACTTCGAGATAAAACATTATTTTGAGAAATTAGTTGGTCCACTTTTGTGAAATCGCTGGTAGAAAGTCACGCCAAAACTGCTTGACAAAGTGGTCAATTGAAACACAACATTGGCTTTTCACAAAATTACTATCAATATTAAATACATCCAGTGATAATATCAACTCTTATTCCCCACCTTCAGCCCACTGTCAGTAGCCGTAAATAAAAGTCAGAAACCTTGTTTACATGCATATGCAGATACTTCACCCTGACCGCCCTTACCCACAGCAATCCCGTGCACCGGGGTAATGAATTAAATACATACAATGTATGAATCGAAACTTTCACTTACCACAATCGAGTCGTGTTTTCTTCAGGATCGGATTAACCGGTGACAGACTGGTGGCACGTTTCATCATTTTCAAACGAATTTTACCTGAAACTTTGCTAACTTCTAAAAACTAAACAAACAACAAACAATCTCACACCGATATTATCTTCCTGCATTGATCGTTACTGGAAGAAGACTGAAAACAAACCAACTGAAACGATGCGGCGAACGTAAACAAACGCTACACGCTAACTCGCAACAACTCAAAATTGAGTCGAACATGCTCATTTCAGCGGGAAGAATGGCTACTCAAAAGTGAGCAGAGTGAGTCAAAACCACTCTGCGATATTTTCAGCCGGGAAGTTTGTTTTTTCATTTGTTTTGATAAAAAAATGAAATAACCTGCTCCAGATTCATTTAACTGGAGCTGAAGACGACTGAAAATCGTCTCCCCATGCAATTCCTACTTACCTTAATAGATTTCGGCCGGTGTTTACAATAATTTCGCCGTTTCTTAGAGCGTTTGCTCCGTCACGGGTGGCATTTTTTTTCTAAGTCCTGGATTTGGCCGAATGAGTGGTGAAATTGAGAACGATCGACTCACCCGGTGAGTAAGCTGAAGTAAGCGTGTAGGGCTATATGAAGCGAGCAGGGATGCCAGGTGTATTTAGAAAAAAACATATTCTACAAGCCAAAATGTCTTCACATGTCTTCAGCGCTTATTTTACAAATTTGCGGGCGGCTAAGGCTGTTTAATATTTCAGATTTATAAAACTGAGTCATTACAGAAGTTCAGAGAATTTCTTAGATGGCTTACCTGCTAGCTTATAGCTGGTCCGATTGACCCCGGTGACGCAGCCTCGAGCCAATGAGCTGGATTACCGAGGTGGAGCAGTCGGTTAAGTTGTGTGAGTAAAACCTCTGTATGATACATGCAATTAGTGACGTCACTACTTGCGTTTAGGTTGATTTTTTGAATTACTAATACAACCACATTTCACGATCTGCTTCACCTCTCTCTGTACTCATTGGCCTCGAGCAGGGTGCAGCCCCCAAAGACGTGCGCATTTGGAGTGATTGATAAGAAAAATAGAGTAAGATGTCTATTAATCACTAATCTGACCTTTCCCTGTTTCTCCTCGCTGTCCTCGGAGTCACACGGTGGGGCCCTTCGATGATAGTGGCGTCGGTTGCTTTTTTGCTGGTTCACGTCGGCTCCAGACACGGTTTGTTTCGAGTGTTTACTCCTTCTTCTTCACTGTTGGCCGCCTTTTTTGGAGACCCTCCCACCCCCCTTTAGTTCGAAGGGTGATTTGTACTTGTACGGCCGGAAGGAGCTATTTGATGGGAAATTGTCATTGTCATACACAGCAAAAAAAGTTGTTGAATATTACATCGAAACTGCTGCAACCAGGTCAATCCATCGGTTGTGTAAAATCACATTGTACGATGTACATCGATTTTGCGAACAAAATTACATCCATTGATGTAATATTGTATCTGCGTTTTGCTATTACATGATTATTTCATGCATCAGCTTGAATTACGTTGATCGATATTACATTTTTTTTTGCTGTGTAGGGAAATGTACAGTTCCTGCTAATGACTGGTTTGGTTGGATTTGGTCGCTTTGAGTCTGTGGCAAGTCATCAGTTGAGCAGTTCCCTCCTCGTTCTTCCAATGCATCTGTGAAATTATGTACATGCTTGCTGGTGATCGCTTCCGCCTGATCCCCTTCTTCCACTTAAAGAACACTGCATTTTTTCGGCTTGATCGATTTTATCACCCAGTGAAGGATTCTTCATTCCACGGGTGCAGAAAAACGCGGGACATTTTTGGGGGACTTTACTTTTAAATTATTCTTTTTGTATACTTACGCTATTTTAGAACTACCCACAAATGGGTAAAAATCTTAAGAAAAATCTACCCATGAAGAATCAGTTTTGACAGTTATACAAATTTTCGATTTGAAAATGTCCGCTTTTAAAACTACAAGCTAAAATCAAAACATTTGCTTTTGGACTGAACATTACCTTGTTTTTTTTTTTTCCTTTGGTTTGTTTTTTCCGTCGATCTTGTTTTCCGTGCTGAGCACCAATGCTACCGACGTGCCAGGAAGGCAGCTCCCACACCTGGACCCTACCTATCGACCCATCAACTCAAGAACCGGGGACCAACGGCTTTACTTCCCATCCGAAGGAAGGCGTGATCAGAGATGTTATATGCCTCAGAACATCCCGGCGGCGCCGACTGGGATTGAACCCAGGTCTGCTGGCGTGAGAGGTAATCACGCTTACCACTACACCACCGGCGCCGTTAACATTACCTTGTTGTATTACATATTTTCGTAGTTAGAATAACGATTTTAGGGATACTTTTAATTTAAAAATTCAATATTTCTACTGATATAATTTTCGTTATCACCGTAACTCTGTACATTAAGCAAACTCCATGTTATTAAAAATAAACTTTATTGTACTCTACATCGTCAACAAATAATCCTTACACTCTAGTCAATGGAACATGCTAACATCTTAAAAAATAGCCAGCTTCTGTCATGCACCGCTTATTCATTCTTCCTGACCCCGCGGAAGCCCTTGTCGG
This sequence comes from Ochlerotatus camptorhynchus, assembly GCF_037179485.1. NCBI lineage: Eukaryota > Metazoa > Arthropoda > Insecta > Diptera > Culicidae > Ochlerotatus > Ochlerotatus camptorhynchus. Next base: position 444,235 of record NW_027040615.1, read on the forward strand.
CGTAGATCAGGCTGGTGAAGTTGTTGACCTGCTTGACGCGCAGCTTGGACCAAATCAAAAAGTTGTTCAAACCGAGAATCTGTGCCGCATTCAGGGCCGCCGCCTCCGGGTAGAGGACGGTAGCGCATCCCAGCCCGGATGGAAGATTCAAGCTGGACCACACGTCCAAGTTGATGTTTTCCGGCTTCACCGGTGGGCAGTTGATCACCGGATAGTTGGTATTGCCGGACAGGACCGGGCCCAGTCCGTTGGAACGTCCTGCTACGGTAATAAACACCAAGTTGCTCAGGACGCTTTCGTACTCGTTGACGATGTGCAGCGTGGTTTTGGTTCCCTTGTGGGCCGAAGTCACCCGAAGTTCGACGTTCAACCCTAATTCGTGACAGTGCTTGGCAATCTTCTCGCAGTGATCCTTGTCCGAGGGACTTCCCATCAGCACCACCACCAGGTGATCGTTCTTCGGCAGAATGTTGTCCAACTGTTCGCTGACCCACATGAAGTTGCGCTTGACCGTGTCCAGATCAGATGCGGTGACCGATGCCAGATTGCGGTAGACCTGTTTGTCCACCATGAGCCGCTTGTCTCCGGATGGCCACAGACGCCACGAGTCCGAATCGATGACGTCCGCCACCAGCAGTTGACCGTCGGCGTCGACACCGAACTCGATCTTCATGTCGATCAGGGCACAGTTCCGGGTGGCCCAGGCACGCTCCAGGATCTCGAACACCAGGATCGTCGTTTGGCGCATGATGTCCACCTCGTCTTGGCCTGTATGAGTGAGAAAATAAGATCATGGTTAGTGCATGATTTGCAGCTGTGCCAAACCAATCTAGGGTGATGGCTTAGTGATGGTATTTCAAATCTATGTTAAGCTATTAGGCGGGAATTTCGAGAAAGTGTTCGGAAAACTTATTTGAGTTCTTAGGAGAACTGCTGTAAATTTCCAAGAGAAAGGTTTTTGAATTGCTAAGTGGAATTATTAAAGACTTTCAAAAGGAAGATTACGTTATTTCAAGCTTAAATTTTCAAAAGGACGTAAGTCGCAAAAATAAATAAATCGATATTTTGCATCTAACCGAATATAAAATACATGCTTTTCCTACGAGTTAATGAAAAACAAGGTTTTGAAATTGTAATGCTTTATGGAAAATATATTTAATGAACGCCCTATGTGACCTTCATTCATTGTTTTTAAAATGGTGTTGATACACCCTTTTATTGTCAACATGACTTAACTGTTAAAATTTGATGATAACACAAAAACTGCAGATACGCTCACAGTGAAGCGTCGTATGTGAAAAAAACAAAGCAATCACTATCAATCAGCAAATGCGTCTTTGGAGATGAACTAGCCAAAAGGCTAAAAATCTCCTTAATAAATGTTAAAAAAAAAGCAAATGCGTCAAGTTTGTATGTTTGTTTTTGTATTTCCGGGAGCAACATGTTTATTATTTCAAAAGTATTCTAATAAAATTGCATTTTAATCTTGACTTCAATATTGAACTTCACATACCAATCTGACCAGCGCTTTCTTAATACGAAAAACACAAAACGTATAACATCTGAGAGCAGATAATGCGGTGACCCTCTCATCTCCGCTTTTAACATTGATTATTTCACAACTCTGGGTAGTTTTGTAAATAAACCAACCAACCGACAATTCCTCAATGCTTTTCAAGCTTCCGACGTATCTTCACTGCAAAACAAAAACCGGTGTATCTGATTTGACGTATGTGAAAACCCTTCTGTCAAATAGACGAAAAATGCAGGGTGTATGGAACAATCAAGGTGTGATACCGACGAATCAATCAGGATGTATGTGAGTAGTACACAAGTAAAAGGTGTATGATTTTGTTTTATCAAAAGTTTTGTCCGTGTTTGCAAAATTCGACATTTTTCACAATTCTCTTAAACGCTATCCCTTTATCAAACTAATAGCACAAACAGATTTTAAAAAAAATAGCATTAACTTTTAAATAGCATTTAATAATCTCATAAAGACATTGCTATCCAATGTTTCTAATTACCTATCCAATGTTACATACGTCCTTTTGAAAAGTTATGCTTGATTTGTTTGGAAATTTCTAGGAAACATGCTAAAGGTAGTTCTGCATAGAGGAAGTGCTATGAACATTCAAAAATAAATTCCGGAAACTTCCTATGCCATACCGCTCACGCCACAGTCACGAGTTCAAATCTCATCCCCGGACAAGTCACGAATGGTCCAGGAGTGTTAAAATGACTATGATATTAATTAAAAAAATCTGGCCACTTCCCGACTATACCATTTTTCGCTTTTGATTTGGTTCAACTGGCATACTTCCTTGTACAATTTTAGGTTTTCCGATTTGATCAGATCGGATAGGTTGTGGTGTTCTTTAGTGAAGGAGTATTTGTACCTAATATTGTTGAATCTTCTACAACATAAAATCAGATGTTCCGCTCTCTCGGTTTCGCCACATTCCTCACAATTCGGATTTTTCACCAGATTCATTTTTGCTAGCCAGAATTTTGACCAATCATGTCCCGCCATGAGTCGGTTCAGTAACCGAACTTGCTGTCCGTTTAAATCCAGGTTGGTAAACCAAGGCTTTTCCAGAATTTCGGTTTGTATCTTGAAAAACGTCTTGCCTTTTTCGTAGTCCCGATACCAGTTGTTAGCTTGTATGTGTTTCCGTTTTTTCAGGATCCAGTAGACATCTTTGTGTGAAATCGAATTTTCAAGTTTCTCGATGTTTTCTTCGCCTAGTCCAAGCTTGGCCAACTAGTCAGCCAATTCATTTCCTCTTTCACCCACATGGCTTGGTATGCACTGTAATGACATCCTCCAGGGTGCCGCTAACTCCAGAATGTCGTTGAGTATCTCCTCTCGATCACATTGTTCCGTAGCGTTGTCCAAAATTTCACATGCTGCTTTGGAATCAGTGAAGCCGACATGTCCTTCCAACTATTCCTCTTGTACCACATCCAATGCTGTTTTGATGGCTATGAGTTCAGTTCCTGTTATGCTTATTTCGTTGGTAAGGTGAAAGGAGAATCTTCTCCCTGTATTTGCCACAAATATTCCTATTGTACATTTATTGCCTTTTTTTGAAGCTTCCGTGTACATAAGTCCTCTGTCCTTTGTTTATTGCGAATAGAATGAGTTGTTTCATTTGAATATTGGGCAAGTTCGTCTTCGAAGTAACTAGCCCATCCAGTGAACATCTGATTTGGACTTTCAGTCTCGTATTACATTTTTTTTTAAATTGGCATAATGTTGTCGAACAGTTGGAAATGATTTTGGTCCTCGATAGGGTTCCGTTGTTCAGCTGGAAGATCAGTTTGCGGTTTTTGAGAAAAGCTCCCACCCAGCAAATGATTTCCGGTGGCATTCTCTTGTTCCTCATTATGTCTTCCAATGCTGATACATTGACATTACAGAAGGCGTTGCTTAAATCAATAAAGATTGCTGCGGTTAGTTTCCCTTCGCCTTTGTCCATTTTGACCTTGTTTACCACGTACGAAACGCATGTGTTTGTAGACAGCCCTGTTCTAAATCCGAATGATTTTTCTTGAAATGCAAAGAAGAAGAAGAAGAAGAAGAAGAAGTCAATCACTGCTGGTTTAAGCTGTCTAGGCATCTCATAGCTTATTCTGTCTTCTCCTGGCGCTGATGTGGATTTCTTTCAAGCGACTATCTCGGTCCATTTCGCCCTGTCCAAGATGTCATAACTCGCGTACGATGCTCCAGATGGTAACTCTTCGAATTCTTGGTTCAGTCCAAATTGGGTGTCCAAAAACTTTTCAGCCATTCCTGCATCGTCTAATAGAACGTTATGCTCCTTCCGGTGAAATCGTTTGCCAGTTAGCTTTCCTACCAGCCGCCACAGCTCCTGTGAGCTGGCATAGGGATTGATTTGATCGACGAATTGCTCTAGTTTGCGTTGCTTTTCCTCGTTCTTACGACGCTGGAAAATAGCTTATCAGATTCTCGATGCTAGACGTCCTATTGAATTCAACTCGTGCTTCACGTTTTCTTATCCAGGCCTCTTCTACAACGGGAGTCCATCAATATTTCGGTGAGTGGTTGTCCCGTTTCCTGCTGTTTTTGCAAGCATTCCGGACTTGTGAGCTAAGATCCTTAAAGTTTCCTACTTTCGTTGCTTCCAGTTTTGTCAGGTGCTCGTTTATTTGTCTTTTTGTTGTAAATCCATCGTCGTTCTGATTATCGAGGTGTCCTCTCTAAGGTCATCTGGATTCCCAAATGGCGACTGCCTATTCCGCAGCCTAAAACATGCCTTTTTACATCTCCATATAGCTCGCGTGAGCACATAGAGATGTCTATTGCCGATGGTCTCCTGTCTAATTGAACTGGGACGTACGTGCTCGAACCATCATTGAGGATAAGGAAATTGTAGCTTTTTATTAAATCCATCAGTGTGCACCCCTTCCTGTCACATTGCTCATCTCCCCATCCTGCATGGTGACAGTTCGAATCTCCTCCTACAATCACCCTTTTGTGGTGCTTCACACAGTCAAAAATACAAGTGATGTCTTCTTCAAATTCTTTGATTGTGGATGACGGACTAATGTACATGAAAACTACCACTATATTGATGCTAGGTATGCTCACTGCTACCGCTTGTGTGTTTGTAGATAGGTTAGCTATGTTGATCTGCCGGAAGTTTAACGATTTTTTATGTAGATGGCTGCACCGCCGTATCCATCTTCTCTAGAGTGTAGAACTCCATGGTATCTCGGAATCTTGTATCTCCGACTATCTATGGTACAGCACGCAACAACCACCCTACTGCTATCTCTCTGAGATGACCACGTTGGTCATGACGAGAGGAGCAGCACAATAGTGTGACTATGGCATGACCAGACACTCCCGGGTAACTAGCTCAGTAGCATGAGACCCCTGAACTGTGTCGCAGGGCCGGCATGTTACTGGGTATTCGGAGGGGCTACGCGGACAAAGTATGAAACACAGAAATCTTCACATTTTCTAACATATTTATTTGCCCTTTTCTGTGGCGTGTGGGTGTGGGTTTTCACATATATGTGGCGTGTATGCGAGGGTTTAAAATGTTACGGTACTCACTGTTGCAGCAGATTCTTCTTCGGCGTCGCGACGCTGGCGTTGGCCCACACGGCTGCTCCTGCACTACCGTGTGGCCGGAAACTTGCGGCGCGGGCTGCAGACAGTGTTGTTGCCGCTTTGGGAGAATGGCGGATCTGGTGGCGTTCATCAGCCACATACGGCTCAGCAGGCGTTGCTGGCTCGTTTGGCTGGCAGGCGTCTTCCGTCGTTGACAAAATCGGCTGACCGTGGCATGGCCACCTTGGTCGAGCCGAGACGGGACCCTCCTTGGCAATTAAGGCCACCGGCCTGAGGGAATCGTCCCTGACGGACGATCGAGGATCATTTACTATTAGGCTCGGAAGCCATCTTGACTTCCGAGCCGAGCCGTGTAAAACCGTTTTGCTTACGGTACGAGGTGTACAAAATGTACAAAAGCACAAGAGCACAAGAGGTCCTGAACGGAGGTAGGCTTTCCAGTCCAAACCCCCACATATATGCACTACACTTCACGATACCGGTCTACACGGACGCCTGATTACTTCTGCCAATTAGAAGGTTTTTTTCTTTTACAACATGGCCACTCGCATGCCTTTTGCCGATCATTCTCCATTTTTAGCTTAATTGTCCTCCCTTTAGTATCGTTCGAGTGTTTTTGCAGCGGTACTAACCCTCTCGCTGCTGTGTGTTGCCTTCTGTCTTTTAAATTAAAATACGTGAATTTTCCAAACAACAACAACTCATACAAACGAAAATCCACGGATTGTAACCAACTGGTTACAATAGTTGGGTAAAGAAGAATTGCATTGTAACACACCATCGACTGGAAATGCTCTCACAAACGTGGGGCTTTAGGTAGTGATGAAACATCGCTAGAACTATTCCACAGCCGCAGTCAGTTATGAACAGAAGGAGGACGCACATCTTTTGCCTGTAGACTTGAAGACATACTTCAAGTCTCCGCGTACATCGTACGGGTTAGGCAAAAGATGTGCGTCTAACTTCAAAAACTGTCGCATTAATGGCCCTTCGCTCATTTTCAACTTCTATTCAATTTTCATACTGCCGTACTCTAACGGAACTATCCACCTACACTCTTCTAAAAATCATTCTCTAGCTAATAAATTATTACACTAAAGCTTCATGTTAGCATTTCCAACCAACTCTGAAAACGCTAACTTCGCGTATGAAGTAACATAAAAACATTTTGAATGTATTCTTTTTGCTTATTTACACTGCAAAAGTTTCATCACTTCTCCCATTTTTGATTTTCTTTTTTTTATCTATTTTGGTTGCTTCGATTTTTAATTTATTTTATTTTTTATTCACTATTTATTTTTCTCTTCACTTTATTCATGCTATTGAGTTTTGCAATTTGAAGTATTTCATCGCACATTGCTTAAATTTTTGGTCTAACTGCTCATTCATATTCGCTTCTTGCATGAGCTCCGAATAGAAGCTCATTACCGCTGATAGGTATCTGTTCCCCGCATTGATTTCCGCTTTCCGATTGGCTTCTTCGATGATATGGTTCCATCTTTCCGATTCTCGAATCTTCCAAGGGTTGTTTAGTCCTGTTCCATTTAGCTGTTTCGTATTGTTTGTCTGAGCACCTGACGAAGATCCTTCTTCTTCCACCGTTGAGTCCATCGTCCATTTTGTGGGTTGTTCAAATTTGGCTTCCGAACGTCTACTCTTTTGTTGGTGGTTGGGTTTTTTGTCTGGGTATGTTTGAATTGCAGCTGTTATTGGCGTTCGTGTTTTGTTGGTTTGGTGCCATTGTTGGCATAGGTTGTTGTTCAATACTTGTGTCAACATTGGATAGTCCTGGAGGTTGTTGAGAGCTTCATAGTAGTTTGCTGTTGCTGCTGCCACCATTTCCCTTGCTTCCACATAGGTGTAGTTCTTTTTGGACATTATCGACTTGATCTGTTGTTCTCTCTTTTTCTCTGTGCTTGCTTCGCTTCCTGTGCTGTGTGTATTCGCGATGCAATGAATGCATTTGATGTTTCGCTGGCAATTTCCAAATTCTTTCTCATTGTCGTGCGGTTCGGTACAGCGTCCGCATCTTCTTACTCCTTTGCAAACCTTTCCTCTGTGAATAAATCGCAGCCAGTTGGTGCAATAAATCACTTTTTGATCAAATGTCTTGACCTTAACGTCGCTTTCCAGGTCTTGTTTGATCTGCTCAAGTGGACTATCGAGTGGGATACTATAATTATTACGTAAGTACTTTTATGGGATATCTGCTGGAATTTTTTTTGAAATTCTACTTAGAATTCCATTGGAAGTTTCTTCAGAATCTCCTGGCGCAATACTCATATTTTTTTTTTCGGAAATATGTTCGACATTTTTCTGTGAATTATCCTGGTATATGCTTGGAACCCCTCAAATTTCTTATTAATTCTCTTAGATTTTTGAAGCTTTATGTATTTAGACTCTCCAGTGGAATTATTATCGATATTCCATTGGAGTTCTCCATAGAGTTCTCTTAGATTGATTGATCGATTGATTGATTGATTAACATTTAATAGATTTTCAGGCGAAGGTTATTATTGAGGGTAATGTCAGAATTTTTGTTATATAATCATTAAGTTTGTTGGAGGGTTAATATTCTTTGAAATTTCCACCGAATTCGTTTAGAATTATCCCTAAAAATTCCGTCAGATCTGCTTTTACAATTCCTTGGAATTCCATTCATAATTCCGATAATAGTCACTTCAGAACTAACTTGGAATTTAGCTTTAGTTCTCCTTACAATTTTCTTGAAAAACTTCTCAAAATTGCCTGTTGGAATTCACCTTAGATTTGTTTATGAATTCCTGTACAATTCTCTTCAAAACTCATTTGGCATTCTCATCAAAAATCTTCAGAAATTTCTTCAAAGAGTCTGAATCAGTCTTGTAAACGGTCACCGGAGTCGACTAATTTTCTGTAAAAATCGGCTGGCTTCGCCTCCGACACTTGCAAAACAAGCTATCATAGTACAGTATCAAGGTATCAAACTAAAATGTCACACGACACTGTCACCTGTCGGTCTAACGAATGTGTGTATTTTAGTTTTAGTTCTTGAACATATCAAGCAACGATGTCCTCCCTGCACTTTGGTCAGATAGCATATAGGGCGTCGTTGTGCCAATTTGGTCGTACCACATTTTGAGTATGAGAGAGTGATTGCAATTTGCTCAAAAGTGCCTGAGTAAAATGCAAGTACTTTCGATGATTACCCGTAGTTGTTACAGTGAAGATATACACCCATATTCTCGTTTATGTCTGGACATGTTTGTCATACAGAAACATTTTTATTTGATTTTGTGTGGTGGATGGGTTTCGGGCGTGGACGGGCATATGGGTGATAATAATAAGTATACGTTAGGATAACGTCGAAAAATTGAGAAATGTATCGCTTCAGTTTGAAAAGCACTTCACTTAGCAACAGATGAACCATTCTGACGGCCCATTACCGCGCAGGCGCCGTGTGTTGGCAAGGTCCAATATTGGATAGTTTGATGTTTATGAAGTACCATCAGTTAAAACTGTATTTTGAGCTTTATCTCTATACATTCTTATGTGTTTCTTAGAAGATTATCATGTTGGTGTACGCTGATTCAAAGAGTAAATGGTATTAACATTGAGCTGTCCATAGTTGGGAGATGTTGAACTTGTGGTACTTGCACAACATTTCATGTGAGTACCAAAGTAACCATTTCATGTGAGTACCAAAGTAACCACAAAATACCTTTTATTGTAGGCTCAGAGTGAGACAATGTCACTGAGATATGGTTAGTTGGGTATTGAGATGATTATTACTTTAAAAAACTAATCCTGGTTGTATCTCTTTTTCGTTTGCATGTAACACTGTTTGATATCACTAACCGCGCCGAGCCTTCATTCCGGGTGGTGGTCTACGATTCAAGGTTGGATTCTGTGATGATGAGTATCACAAAAAAGGTAAAATAATTAGCACGATCTTCATAGAAATGTAAGTATTATTGACAATAATCATAACAATCAACTCGTATATACATCGAAATACATATATAAAAGGGAAGGGACGGTCCAACAGGGCACCCGATTGAAGCGATTTGGACGGGAAGAGTGGGAATGCCAACTCCCTGTTGATAACATTTCGTGGATAAATGGCGGGCTCTTCTTCCCACTCATTGGGGCATCTTCCTGTTTGGGGGCTTGTCTTTTTGACCAATTGGAAGGAGATTCTTTATTGTTCCGTAGATGCGTATAGGCGGCTTTGCCTATCGATCTACCCAATCCGTTGTGGGCCCTTCATACAGTGACATGTTGAGGACAAGCAGAGGTTATTAAACTTGATCAAGACAAACAGAGAAGAGAGCCCACTGCTGTCGGACTTAGTTTCCAATGGGTGGTAAACCACTATCATCATCATCATCTTAGCAAGCAACGATGTTCTAATAATAACATTTCTGATAAAAAGTGGTTCAATTTACACTAAATTGAGGAATTAGAACAAAATCACACATGTCATATGAAAGTTATTTGATAATTTTAGTTTTGCTCGAATATTGTTCTACCGTTTGTGTGAGAGAGACGACGCACGGTAGCGCATAAGTGTATGAATACAAACAGACTGTCGCGCACGACAACGAAGCGAGTGTGGTAAAAACATCAACCATTTCAACCCCTGGTCTGAATTCTAAAGTGTTATCCAAGTCCAAGAGTCATGATCATGAATCGATCAAAGTCACTTACACCCCTTTCCTTCTAACACCCTCAATTATGTTATATTTAAAATGTTACCCGTATTCCTATTCCGCTATTCCGCTTCTTTTCGTATCAACAGAAAACATCAAATCCTACAGGTACATATTTCCTAAACTAATTAAGCGAACATTAATATTGTATTTTGCATTTGAAACTGAACTCCTCAAAAGAGCGTAATCGCGAATATTTACGTTGTATCGTCTTGGAGTCTTCTGCGCACTTATTCCTTATGAACCAAGAAATAAGTGCGCCGAAGACATCCAAACTATTTTGTTTTGTCATACCATAGTCAATAGAACGAATGATGAACACACGGCGAATGAGAACGACCCAAATTTGAGTTTAGTTCACTCATAATCAAAAGTGCAGTAACTCAGCGATGAGTAAATTTGCCTCATGGTTTCCTGTGGAAAACCTCAAAAATCTGCCGAAAAATGAGGGAATTGACGAAAATTTTACTCAGTGGAGTAGTACCAATAGACTGAGCGAATCCAATCTTTACTTTTCTCATATTCGGGATTTTTTTCCTGGAAAACCCTGGGATAACATTAGGCAAATTTACTCATCGCTGAGTTCCTGCCCTTTATCCAGCATTTTACGAGCGCTTATGGCCGCCACAATCTGACTGAGTTTTTGGTAGAGAACATATGATTTGACGTTTGGGTTGTGTCGTTTGACGTGTAAACGTTCAAATTTGAACGTTTACACGTCAAACGACACAAGCCAAACTTAAAATCTTATGTTCCCTACCAGAAACTCAGGCAGATTGTGGCGGCCATAAGCGATTGTAAAATACTGGATATGATTTATGAGTTAACTGAACTCAAATTTGCGTTGTTCTCATTCTCCGTGCAGTAGATACGACTTAATGAACTTAACCCAATCATAATATGATACGCAACCCAGAAACAACATCAATCTGTTTTCCAAAACAAAACTGATAAAACCAAAGCAAGTAGGCCGGTCAATTGACAAATCGCTGACGTGCAACATTGTTTCTCGCTCTCAAACGATCGGGGGGAACGGGACAAATAACCGATGCATCGAACTTGTTATTTGTTGTTTATTATTTCAGCCCTATTCAAGAAGTTTCAAGGAAATGGATGAGACCCCCACTGGATCCCAGTTGTGTTGGATTGCAGTAAGGGAAAATTGTTATCTGTATCAATTTTGTTGAGCTGGTTGGTTTCTTCCCTTCAAAGCGATTGATCGTTCGAGATGTTCAATAACAGTAAACAGCGCTGTTTGTTACCATGGGAACCCAGATTAAAGCATATTATAGGCTGACGCGATCAGTTTCGAAGGACGGGCGGGCTTGTTGATATGGAAACTCTTCTCAGCTCAAGGGTCAAATCAGCCAGCGCCTACTGATTGCCTACTGTTTACGAGTTAAAGTTTCTACAGGCAGTTGATAAGAGCGACCGGCCTTTCAACTTGTTTGCCGACTTTAATTTGTTTGTAGCAAGGGTTTGTTTTCCGTTATTTCTCGAAAACTTATTTACGTAAAAAAAAAGCTAGTTTATCGTCTACTCACCGATCAACACTCCATTGACCTTGAACCCAGTGGACACAATCTGCTCCTCGCTCCACTGGGGGTCATCGTTGGCATCATCCTTATAGAAAGTCTCCTGCTTGGGTGGCGAGAAACGGAATCCCTCCTTCACGCCGAGATTTCTCTTGAGGTAGGAACCTGTGGCCAACCTTCTGGTGACCCACTCGATGGGGACCATATCGCACTTACGTGCCAAGAACGCATTATCCGACACCATCCGAACGAAGGCCGTCTTCACACCGGCCTGATTCAACAGACCAAACACCTTGGCGTTGGTTTGGTTGGAAATCAGTGCCTTTCCTTCAAGGTCATGCGACCGAACGCCATTGTGCGCCGTAATGCGATCTTTGTTCAACAGGATCGAGTGCCCCGGCATCGACGGGACGTCGTACACCTGCTTGGTCTTGCCCTCGATCAGCAACTTGCCGAGCTTGATTCCACCAACTAGGTCAAAATTAACGATCAATTATTAGAAATTGCCATTCAGAATAAGTTAAAAAATAATCCTTAAATTACCTTCGGTAACAGCAGCCATCTTAGAATCCACTGATTACAATCAATTCACCTAGTTTAGCCGGAACGCACAACACTAACTCAGTTTGTTTAAAGAAGGAAAACAACGTGCTCCGCAGCCGGTTCTCAATAGTTTGTCACAGCAGAGAGGAAGAAGCCTCACAATCTCAACAAAACACTTGGTCCGAAGTCGCCTAGCTCTCGTGGCACACTAACGTAATGCAGTTGCTTGAGTTGCTGTTCAATTAAACCGACTACTTCTTGCTCTTGATCATTTATATGAGCCAAACGGTGGTGTTTGTATGAGCGCCTTAATTTATAGGGCCCCAGCAGCACACATGTGTGTGCCTGGAGAGAGCGAGCACGCAAGAAGTGTGACATCTCGCATTTCAAATTCAAAAACGTGATTGCCTGGAACATATAGGTACCGGAACATGTATGTGCTATAGCCGCTACATTCATAGTCTGGCGGATACAATGGCGGGAGCCAATTTGAACTGTCACTTGCCGGAGCCAATCGAGCTAAAATCTAACGAAAATTAAACCATTTTTGGTGGCAATTCATCAATGCGTTCCTAGTCGCACTATTTTTCGTTTTCACGGCGTACATTGACACTCCTTATGCACAGGTGATACAAACTATACTATTTAATCATCTTTCCTACCAGTTAAGTTTAAGATTATCGTTATTTTGTTTAAACATCTCTTTCGTCATCAGTATAAAACTGTAAGTGATACTGACCTGTTAAATGTTCTGCAAAAGCTTGAGCATTTTCAAGGGGTGCCAGATTTTTTTTTTCAAAAATTCTAAGTTGCCGGTTTTCCGTATTTTGTATCCACCACACTACGAATATAGTGTCAATAATATGGACTAGTTGAAGGCGAGGCTACTTCAGTGTTAGGCATACACTCCAGCCAAGCGTCCTTATGTCAATGTGTATACGTATAAATCATTTTTACGCATGTAGAAGGTAAGTGATGTTCAGCTTTCATATGACTTTTTCTTTCAAGGCTAATCGCTTCATTATGATGGACAGGTTTTAGAGATTTGGCTTATGCTTATTAATTGATTTATGAATACAACAACATATTCATCAATAGAAATTTGCCAAAATGTATAAGGGGATTTCTATCCGCGTACATGGTTTGTACAGATTTGATTTAAAATGGAGAAGACCTCATTTCCAGTTGAACCCTTATACCTTACCTTAACCCCACTTCTCTCGGCTGCAACACTATTCCAGTGCATTAGTGTCAGGTTCGTCACTTTCATGAATTCACACTCGTTCAAATCTCCGAAAACTGTTTTTACTCGCAAACCGACTTTCGATCCGAGGTCTGTGTCGTGATTTTCGGTTGCTCCGGGTACCTTTACGCACCGATGAGTAAGGTTGAGTAAGAGCAAGAGCTCCCAATCCCCTTCATCCAATCGATTGATCTACTGCTGTTGTATAGCTGAAATGTAGCTAAATGCAACCGATTGTCACATCGTTCATCGATGGGATGAGCAAGATTGACTATGACTTTACTTTAAATGATATTTATTTTTTGTATTTGTGAGGTTTACATGTTTGAACTCTCAAGTGTCACAGACATATCTTTTATGCTTTAGTTCATTTGAAATTTTAAAATTATTATTCAAGTTCCTAGTCCTATTAGGCCTATTCAGAGAACTCCCACCTTGGTGGGATTAGTTTGTTTGAAATTGGAAAAAGAAGACTACTTATAACTACTATTTACAACTACAACTAACCTACAACTACTATATACACCTAACCTACTATATTCAAATTGCTTATTAAAGCATGTTCTGGTGTATTGCATTTCTGCACAAAGCTAGTCTTAATGTCAGCAATTTTGAAATCTAATGTTGGAACGTTCGCCTCTTGATGGAGCTCTGAAATTCTTGTATCAAAGGGACAATCAAGGACCATCCTCAGCACTCTATTCTGAGTGACCTGGATTTTGTTCCTGTGAGTCTGAGCACATGATTCCCACACCGGAGCTGCGTAGAGGATCGCAGGTGCTATGATTTGTTTGTAGACAGCCAGTTTGTTCACCCTTGAGAGGCGAGATCTGCGGTAAATCAGCGGATACAGATACCTAACCAAGGCTGAACACTTGACTACAGTTTTATCTACATGCGAACGGAAGAGGAGCTTTTCATCGAACAACTTGCCGAGATAGGTTACTTCGGCAGACCACTCAACCCTTGTGTCATCCATGATTACAGTACAAGATGGAGCCGGTTTGGGTGATTGCCTGTGGAGGAACATGATTGCTTGAGTTTTGGAGGCATTGATTTTAATTTTCCAGGTGTACCATCGGCGTACACATCAGAAAAATATGTTGCCTGGTAGGCCATGATTTGTAGCCATGGTACGAAAGTAACAAACTGAAAATATTTTGTCAGTTTAGTTCCAACCACCGAAGAGACAAGTCGAAATATAATTAGCTCTTAAACCTAAAACTTGTTTCCTTCTCTTCGAGAACACAAAATATTTTGGCGACGAGGTAAAGTTCCTGCGATTTTCCGGAAGTAACATCAAGCTCTTTTCCTGTTTTACCGTTGAAGCCCTCAAATCACTACGAAATCAAGAATGTCCGACAACGATCCGAAACAAGCAATTCTCCGGCTGACGGAACTGATCGCCAACCAGCAGCAGCAGATTGGAGCCCTTCAACAGGTCAACGCCAATCAAGTTGGAAGCGAAAAGATCATCGAGTCACTCTCCACCGGAATTGACGAGTTTCGTTATGATCCAGACGGAGGACTATTTTTCTAATCGTGGTACGCTCGATACGAGGAAGTATTCAAAGAGAACGGAAAGCACCTGGACGATAAAGCTAAGGTCAATTCCACGAACGCTACGTGAACAGCGTTTTGCCGAATCATCCACGGGATTTTGTGTTCGAAGAAACCGTCAAGAAGCTTAAGAAGCTCTTCGGACGCCAAAAGTCCCTCTTCAACGGACGTTATCAGTGTTTGCAGTACATCAAAAACGACGCTGCTGATTTTTCGCCGTATGCAGCGTCGGTGAACAAGCACTGTGAAGCGTTCCAGATCGAGAAGCTCTCCAGCGACCAATTCAAGACGCTCAGGTTCGTACGCGGTCTCCAGTCACCGCGCGATTCGGACATCCGGACCAGGCTGATTGGAAAGCTGAAAGCAGAAGAAACCGCACCGCCGGCTGACGGTGCAACGCTGAAGCTTGAAAACCTGGTTGAGGTGTGCAACCTCAAGCAGGATACGAAGATGATCGAGAAAGGTTGCTCAGATAGATCTATCGTTAATGCAATATCTCGACATTTAACAAGTAGGAAGGAGAAATTACCAAAAAAGGCCTTGCTGGTTCCGTGGGGATTCACATTATGTGAAGGAGTGTCCCTACCAGTCTCATACCTGTGTGAACTGCAAGCGGAAGGGCCTCAAGGAAGATTACTGATCATCATCCGAAAAGAAGCCAGCAAAGAACGTCAATAAACCGAAACCTGAAGACTTCGTCAAGTCTAAGGGTATCTCGGTCAAGCGAATCAACCTAACGAAGAACCGGAAGTATGTCAAGATCGAAATCAACGGCTAAACAGCGACATTGCAGCTCGATTGTGCTTCAGACATCACCATTATTTCCAAGCAGACTTGGATTGCCGTGGGTAAGCCTGTCATCAATTCTAGGGAAGTCATCGCTTTAAGTGCATCAGGTGACAGCATCGACATCCTGGGTGAGTTCAACGCCGAAATCACCGTTCAAGACGTAGCAAAGGAAGGCCGCATTTTCGTCACAAAACAAACCCGGTTGGTATTTGCTGTCACCCGTTTTCACAAGATGATATTCGGACGAAAATTCGTGCTGCAGACTGACCACGAACCGCTACTTAAAATTTTCGGCAGCAAGAACAGCATTCCCGTTTACACCGCCAATCGTCTTCAGCGTTGGGCGCTAACGATGCTGCTGTATGATTTCGACATCCAGCTCATCCCAACGGCTAGTTTTGGACATGCCGACGTGTTGTCCCGCTTGATGAGCTGTCACAGCAAACCAGACGAGGAATACGTGATTGCTGCTCTCCAAACGGAATCTGACGTGAAGGCAATTCTCGCAGACTCAATATCCAGCTTGCCGGTCACATCCGATATGATCTCCAAGGAAACGCAAACGACCCGGTCCTACAAGAGGTAATCAACTACATCCGCAATGGCTGGCCAAACACTGTAAGCGAGCTAGAGTGCCTCCAGGTCACCCAAGACTGCGTCATGTTCGCTGACAGAGTTGTAGTTCCAGAACGATTCTGCAAGCGCATCATCCGACAACTCCACCGTTGACACCCCGGTTTCGTTTACTGGCCCAACATCGACGACGATGTTGAAACGTTTGTGCACCAGTGTCACCCCTGTGCTGTTGCAGCAAAATCGCCCCATAAGACTACCCTTGAATCGTGGCCGATACCAACGAAACCGTGGGAGAGGATCCACACCGGCTACGCAGGTCCAGTTGATGGTTATCACTACCTCGTCGTGGTCGACGCCTATTCGAAGTGGCCGGAAATCTTCGGGTCCCGCAGTACAACTACTATAGCGACATTGGAAATTCTGCAAGAAACTTTCGCAAGATACGCCATCCCACACACCCTCGTTTCGGACAACGGTACCCAGTTTGTAAGTGCTCGATTCAAGCAATTATGTGAAGAAAATAGGATCCACCACCTGACGACAGCCCCTTACCACCAACAATCGAATGGGCAAACTAAACGCTTTGTCGACACCCTTAAGAGAGGACTGAAGAAACTCACCGAAGGGGAAACCATGCTAACATTCCAGCATCTCCAGACGTTCCTCTCAGTTTTCCCGTCAACTCCTGACACCTGCCCATCTATTTTCAGGAAGACCAATACGAACAACGCGGGACCTATCGAAGTCCTGTGTTCAGAGTCCAACCTTGGAGAACAAGAAGCAGAACGCTGAATTCAACAGACGGTATGGCGCAGTGAAGAAATAATTCGATCCGGATGATTTGGTATACGCTCAGGTCCATCGTCGCAACACAATCGATTGGAAACCAGGACAGATAATCGAGTGCAAGGGCAAAGTGAACTACACTGTCTTGCTCGAACATGGACGCTTGATTCGAGCACACACCAACCAGCTAAAACAACGATATCCAGATGAAAATGATGACGATCAATCTCCGAATCCACGCAATCAACTTCCCTTGGCTTTGCTAGTTGACGAGTTCCACCTACAAGCTCCGAAACCATTGGTCCCAGCAGTGCTGATAGAAGAACCAATTCCAGATGATGAACTGATTCCTGATGATGACGAGCCCGATGATGTAATGCCGGATGACGAATCTGTTGTTCCTGCTAACAGTGTGAATATTCAAGAACCAGTTCAACAGCGTGAAGAAAGAACCCGTAGACTTCCAGCTTGGCTGGCACCCTACGATCTCTTTTGAAAAAAGGGAGATGTACCATCGGCGTACACATGCGGTCGTCTCGAGTTCGATTCCAGGTTCCAGTACAGTGTAAATAATTTGGTGGTGTTGCTTATAACTAATTTCGATTAATTTGATTCGCAGTAAAATAAACATGATATTCCTCCATAAACAACAAAAACGTAAACAATATTTAACCTGGCGTCAAGAGAAAGCTGTGTAGTCATTATTGCATAATCGGGTAAAAGTTGAGTAAGCGCCTTTCAAGTGCACACACAACTAAACAGCAGGATAACAGCTGTATAGAAGCGTAAATAGATATACAATAAGAGCTTGTCCCAACCGAGTAAAGGTTTCCTCATATCGTATAACATTTGAATACAGCTTGAGGTTGTTAGTTGGGTAGGGAGATCTAGCCCTCACGTATGTGTTGGTAGAGGGAAAAAGGTAAACATTGCGGGACAGGATAGTCACGACGTCATAGGACTCGAAAGCAAATTACCACTCGTTCCGACTGTTTCCGTATCAGATAAGAAGTTTCAGCACGTTCAGCAAGAACACTCTTTGTTTATTGTTATGCTTTCTCCAATCAACAGTGAACGCCATCGCATTGGAATCAGCTATTAGGGATGTAGTGGTTGCCAGAAAACTTTATTTTTCATTCAACGTTTTGACAACTAGGTTGACACGCTGAAACACCTTTCGACACCCAAAAACACATAAGAAACACAATCAGCTCAGGAACAAGGTGGCAGAGTGACTTACCCCCTGTATATACATACCTATAACTTTCAATTTTTCACGAATTTCTACTTGTGACAGCTGTGCATGAAACCGATGATATGTAGAAAACCATTATGCTGGGTTTAGACGAGGCAAGTCAAATGATCTACTCAGTTGAATTCAATTGGCTTGAAAAGTTGAGTCTGGTCCAACTTTTTTCAATTCAAGTGAGTTGATCAAGTCAGTTGAATGGCATGGTTTACACGTTCAATTCGCGATCAAGTGAGTTGAATTCAACTGACTTGATCAATTGATTTGCCCTGTCAAAACCCAGCTTTAGTTGGATCGGATGATATCGGTTAGGTGCGAATTGAGCCTAATGCAAAAACAGCTCGTTGCAGAGGTGAGATTCGGCAGACGGCAGAGCGAGGGAAAAATTACACCTTAAACCGCTGGCTTGCTTGCTGCTGGTACCTTGAACGATCCGTTTTAAAAAGTTTTTTTATGAAGCATTGTAGTAGAGTTATTTCCTACCGATTGGTGTATTTGGATTTGAATTTCAACTATATATTACAAAGTTATAACCGTTCAAAACCAAATGCCTTTTCGTAATGGTCGCAATTTTAAATTTTCGATTTGCCCCCTGTACCTTCCCGTAAGACCTAGTCTTCGTCAAACAAATTAGAACATATCTTAAACCAAGAATTGATCTTTAAATGGAAGCACAATGATTGGTAATTTCGGATCGTAGTTCGTGAGAGGAGAGGACGTCTTAGCTTACAAATGTACCGCACGAATCTGCTGTAGAAGTTAACGGCCTCTGAGGAAGATCTCGGCTCTAAAACGTACGTTGAGGGGTGAAATTGGAGCGATGGACTGTCCATCTTGACGTGGAACTCATATTCCTAGTAGACCAGCGATACTCAAACTTTCGTTGATTGTGACCCACTTTGAAAAGATACATAAACTCGCGACTCACCCATATTGGAGACAGATATTCATCAAAAATTACCTTAAAAACTCAAAACGCAAAAAAAAGTCTTCAAACTACATTGCTAATTGATAGCTTGAAGCTCTAAAGCCTTAAACCATCAAAATAATGGCATCTGAGCTTGAGAAGCATAACACATAAACGAGTAATTGCGCTAATACGCCAATTAGGCAAGTATGCGTTTGTTGAAAACAGTTCTTCTCCTGATCCGTCTCTGTGTTCCAGAGTCCCTGGGCTTTGGCAAAATCTTGAGGTAGTTTAATTAGGCTACCAGGTCCCAGGGCTGATCTGGATCTTTACCACATTGGAAAGATGCACACTAGTGTTGCCAGATCAGTGTTGATGCTTACCAAAAGTTCATTTGAACCCGCTCATAAAAGCATATTAGCAGATTAATCATCACCGGACATTTTTTATTGCTTTGTACTAATAATAAATGACTAAACACAGCATTTGATATTTTAGTAGGAATGCTGGATTTAGTCGCAGTGGAAATCATCTGTTTTTTTTTAATCCATCCTCTATTGAATTGGATTTATTTCTATGGGTGTTTGGAAAGTATCATCACAAAGATTCTGCACTCGGTCTACAGCTTGTGGGCGGGAAGCGTTGTGTTTGTTTTTGTTTTTTATCTATTTATAAAGTCAATTCTTAGAAATACGAAGCGAAGGACAAATCAAGCACTAAGCACAAGACCTTCAAGAAAACTAAAAACAACGAAGTCTGAAAATGGCAATGTTTCATTCAAAATGTCAAGTATTTCAAGAATATCGGGTGAGACCAATCTAATTGTATTTAATCTTATTTTTGTGTAGTAGGATATTCAATTGAATCGCTCCGGGTTATTATGAAGCCATCCCCTTGGCTAGTTTTTAACCTGGACGTTGGTGGGCGGGCCTAATATTATGCTTCATAGTGGAGCGTTGGAGACGGTTGGTTTTGGTCCGGCATCGTTGGCTCATGCCTTGGCAGAATGGCGTCATGAGCATGCGATGAGGATTACTGAGCTTCCCCTCTCTGATGAATCATTGCATGAGAGAACCAAAGTTCTAGTCTGAAGTGATATTATCACACCTGTTGGCACTGACATTGGGTGCAATACTGGCTGGTGTTTTCCGCAAATCACTCGTATTTTATTTATTTTTTACAAAGATGGGTTTTTTCTGCGGGACTTATACTATTGAAGTATTTTAGAAGGTGCCCAAAGGTACTCCTTCTACTTGCGTTGTTGTTTTCATTGAAGCATTACTCAGGGAACAATGTTCAACACCATTTTTGTACATGTCTTATACGTCTTATATGTGCTTCATTTTGGTTTGGGATATTTGGGATAAGTGTTTGAACTATGGCTCGGGATTTCCACTGTGGCGTGCTTCTATTATGACATACCCTTACGTATTTTTGTGATGCGACATAGTGGAAACGTGTGAGCGTAGTTGGAGCATATACCCTATGTAATTTAAAGGTCAGCTAGGAAACTAACTTCAATGTAAAGCATTTTAGTCACTTGAAGGCGTCACCTGAGACGAACTGATATATAATAAGTATAGGTCAAAGTCAAAAACAACTTGAAACACGTTGAATTTTGGATAGCATGTAAAAGTGCAGGTACTTAACAAAGCATGGGTTATGGTTGATTGGGAGGATTAGAGATTTCAATTATTTGTTGAATTAGGCTAATGAGATATCATAATCATCTAGCGAAAATTTAGACAGCCTAACGACATTGGGTAGATTGAAAAAGGAGCTAGGATGCGGGGGGTCCGCTTAGGGAGGCAACTAGCCTTTTCATATATTGTCTGTTTATTTTGATGGTTGCTTTAAAATATCAATTCGGTATCTATATGAAAGGATGAATCAGTGGGAGATGGAGTTAGGGTTTCTTTACATTTTGCAGCACAAATCTAGTACTAGGTGTCATTTCCTCAAAACCCCCCAACAACCGACCTCTTCAATCCCTTCCTTTTCCCATGGCGTTCAAGTGGTCCGCATAGACTATTCAGCCATTACCCTTCCTTTATCCTCGGCTTTGGATTGACTTGCGCTCCCATTGCCTGATTGTTTCGGTTGATCGATCATTCTGCAGACCTCCAACCGACTTCGTTCGACCGCCTGTTGGTGTATTACCAGAACGTTCGTGGCCTACGAACAAAGATTGATGATTTTTTCCTGACTGCCGTTGACGATGTCATGTTCTTATGGAAACCTGGCTCGATGACCGCATTAATTCATCTCAATTATTTGGCAGTCTATTCACGGTATTTTTTTTTAAGTTTCCATCAACCTATCTGTTCCTGTTCGCTAATCCCCCTGTTGATGTACATGAGCTCGACTTTCGTAGAGCAGATTTCGTCGCGCTGAGTCACTCGCTTGCCCAAGCAGATTAGCAGTTCCTTGACACGTGTTCATATATTGATGAAGCCGTCAACTACTTCGCTGAGGTCGTTGGCCGGGCAATAACTGATTCTGTCCCATTGAGGAGACCCTATCCCAAAACCCGCATGGTCCAATGCTCGACTACGGAATTTGAAGCGTCTGAGATCGAAGGCCCTCCGTAAATACTGTCGTACACCCAACCGGTGGATGTAAGATTCGCTTACAATTATGTGGGATTCATCATCAGAGGATGTAAGTGGAGACCGCATGAACCGAGGATGCGATATACCTAGCTGCGGTCCGATGTAAGAAAATTGGAGACCGAAAAATGTGGAGTGTATTAGTGAGTGAAATTAATTATGTGGAAAAAATAGAAAAAAGGTTGCCGACTGGACTCGAACCACGGACGTTGCGACTATCAGACCTGTGCTTTCTCCACTGCTCTCTCCCTGCTTCTGAATATGGATTGCCTAAAAGCAAACATGAAGCGCTCATTTTCTCGCATGCTCGACTTCGTATGCTTTTTCTGCTGGAGAGATTCGAGATAAATGTGTGCGTCGTTCTACAATGTTCTACAATGTGCTTCGTTCTACAAGCTTACTGGTATATTCGAAAGCGTAGAAAGAACACGAAATGAAAAAGACAAAAAACCATTACATCGCCTGTAAGGTCAACTTCTAACATTCGCTGCGATGTTCATGAACAGAGGATGATAGGAAACGGAACTAACATTCATTGTAATAGATTTTTGGTTTGCGTGTACTCGTAACCCACTCACCAAACGATTATTTTCAACAGCGAGTAACGAATATCGCACATATAACCGCATTCTTTACAAGAGCTACACAAGGCGTGTGCAGGCTAATTTACGGCTTAATCCAAAGCAGTTACCAGTCGGAATTCACCTGGGTGATAGAATCGCCAGCAATTCCCTTGAGAAATGTAATCTTCTGGCAGAACATTTCAAAAGCATTTTCAGTGACACTACGGCTTCGTTGTCCCAAGTTGCTGAAGCGGTGAGGAACACTCCCAGTGATGCTTTCAATTTTTCGATTACCTTGGTTACAGTAGACCTCGTCGAATCCGCCATCAAGAAGCTGAAATTTTCTAATGCTGCTGGCCCTGACGGGATCCCCTCAAGCATCCTGAAGCGATGCTGTTCAGAGCTTACAACACCGCTTTCGAAGCTGTTCAATATTTCATTACAGCAGGGGGAGTTCCCTAAGCGTTGGAAATCGTCATTCATGTTCCCGATCTACAAGAAAGGAGACAAGAGAAACGTCGAAAATTACCAAGGGATCACATCACTCAGTGCCTGCTCTAAAGTTTTCGAAATCATCATCACGACGCATTATTCTCTAGCTGCAGAAATTACATTTCTCCTGACCAACACGGTTTTTATCCCAAGAGATCAGTTTCAATAAATCTAGCTCCGTTCATTTATTTATGTCTTCGGAGTATGGAAGCTGGAGCGCAGGTGGACGTTGTATATACAGATCTTAAGGCTGCATTCGACCGGGTTGACCACTTCATACTGCTAGCTACACTTGAAAAACTTGGTGTATCCTCGGGTTTTACTCGTTGGCTCAATCCCTATCTGACCAATCGGGAACTTTGTGTTAGAATCGGATCCGAGCAATCGGACTATTTTACAAACAGCTCCGGTGTTCCTCAAGGTAGCAACTTGGGACCATTGCTATTCTCGATTTTTGTGAATGAGGCCGGACTGATCCTCCCAACTGGTTGCCGATCGTTCTACGCGGATGATGTGAAGATCTATGTGATTGTTCGTAGCTTCGCCGATTGCTTGCGGCTTCAGCACCTAATCGATACTTTCGAAGAATGTACAAAAATGTAATATTATCTCATTTCATCGCAAGCTGAAACCAGTGGCATTCAACTATACGATAAATCACCAACTTCTGCAACGTGTGGACAATGTTCGTAACCTAGGAATCACGCTGGACTGCGCCTTAACATTCAAGCTTCATTACTCGGACATCGTTGCGAAAGCTAACAGGCAACTCGGGTTCATTTTCAAGATCGCTGACGAGTTTCGCGATCCTGCCTGTCTAAAAGCTCTATACTGCTCTCCAGTGCGATCGATCTTGGAATTCAGCTCGGTAGTATGGTGCCCGTATCAAGCAGTTTGGATAGCGAAGCTTGAATCTGTTCAAAGGAAATTTGTTCGGTATGCCTTTCGTCACCTTCCTTGGAATGACCCTGTGAACCTTCCGCCGTACGAAGATCGTTGTCAACTTCTGGGTCTTGAAACACTAGAACATAGGCGGACGATTAGTCAGGCCGTGTTCGCAGCGAAAGTACTTATTGGTGATATCGACTCTCCAGGAATCTTGGCTGAATTCGAAATCTACGCACCCGAACGAGTTCTTCAGTCGAGGAGTTTCCTGCATCTTGGACCTCGTGCTGCGAACTACAGCTTGCATGACCCAATACGGTTCATGCCTGGGCGTTTCAATGAGTTTTACGAGTTTTTCGACTTTAACTGTGCAGCGGAAACCTTTCGTCACCGTATTCAACGCAAACTCCTGAGAAGGTGAGTAACTGTCCATTTAATGTACACGTGAAGGATTGTGCTACCTGTTTATTTTTTTTTGTTTCTGGTTCAACTGCATGACGAGGACTTCTACCTGATTCACGGACAACTCTATGCCATAGGAGGATAACTTTTTTATGCTATAGACTTGATTAATGTTCGTTGTAATTGTATTGTATTATTGTGATTCATGTATTTCGAAAAGATATGGGGTTTTTACGCCTTTTCTAGGCTTTTCCCCATCAGGCTTCATTTAGACACGTTAAGGCGGGAAATACAAGTAACACGTCAAAAACTCGACGATTTTCGGAATTTTTTTGTGAGCAAATGAAACAACGCAAACGTTTGGCGTTAAATTGCTTAAATCTTGCTCTACATTTGAGATTTTTTTTATTGGTGTGTGACCTTTGTGGCTCCTTGGGGTCACATCGGAAGGAGGTCGCCTCCGGTGGGGATTGGTAATTGGCGAGCGTTCTAGAGACCTGAAAAATTGACAAAACTTACTTTTATCAATTGAACTTTATTTTGAAAAGATTTTTGTTCTATGTGAACCTCTGAAACCCAAAAAAACGATTTAAAAATTTAGAAAAAAGAATAACTGAAAAAAAAGTTGATTTTTCACTGTTTTTTTTCCACTTTAGGCAGACCTGAAAATTATTTATTGTTAATTTTTTCATGATAGTAAATTTCATAATTCATAATGAATAATTCAAAATTCATAGAGTAAAAATATATTTCCTTTAAGATGCGCCAGGTTACAAGTCATTTGGATGAGAACTTTTTGAGTTATCTTTCCCGCCAATTTGGAAAACACCGTTTCGAGATAAACGCGTTTAATATTTTGGGTTGTGTAAACACATGTTTTCTGGAGCTTACGATTAATCGGCGATACCGGGGCCATAGATCACTCCTTCCTCGTGCTCGTAGCATTTAAAATAAAATTAAAGTAAAATATAAAAAATCGATAAAAAAAAAATTACTTGTATTTCTTCCCCCCTTAAGTCCGATGAAGAAAAAAAAATTAAATAAATAGGGGAAATGGCTCTAATGTTAGTCTATGAATGTAAGATTGGGCCCATCGCTAAAAATCTGCTATTTATCAATTTTATCTAGATGAACGCGTCATTGGGACAGTACTCATGGATATCTTTGGTCACAATTGAAAATTTAGTCGAATGCTGAATTTATGTATGCGCCCAAAGACCGACATTACATCCACTTCCCCTACTATGCGTTGCCTTAAAAGCACGAAAATGGTCTGAAAACACTAAAAGAGCAATCAAAACGCTTGAATAGGAAACGAAAAATAGCTGAGCACCTCGAAATGAAGAACGCCAAAAAGGCCTAGATTTTTTCTTTTCTTCTTCTCTTCTTTTTTATTTGAGAGGTTTTCAGCAGGCCTAGAATTGAAAAACAGGATTTAATAGCCTCAAAATCTCCAGTATATCAAAAATGAAAGAATAGTCCATGAACCGTGAAAATAACGCCAGGAAACGCCAAAATTTTTAAGGCAAGAAAGATCTAATTAAGTTCAAGCTCTTTTTTACTAGTAAAACTTTAACTAAAATGGCTCAAATTTACCTCAAAATTGATTTTAAAATTCAAAATTCGAAGATTTTAAATTCAGAAATTTTTACATTAACTTTTGATGACCTGAATAAAGTAAATAAAGTATTGACGATAGTTATACTCGTTTTGATTTGTTTTTAGAGATACTTTCAAACTTCTATAAATTTTCAATATTCACTATACTCTATATTTAAAAATTCAATACAGTCAAGTGAAAGGCTTTCGTTAGTTGGGCTGAGCTGTCAAAGCTGAAAATTGCTAGCGGATACATCGATTGTCTATTATCATCAAAATCGTTTAGCAACTTTCCAAATTGTTCATCCATGAGCCCCTCGAAAATAAATCTGCAATGTCAGAAATGACGTTTGACTCAACTAACGGGAGCCCAACTAAAACGTATCCCACTTAAAGATAGCCCAACGAGCGAAATTCGACTGTATTAGGATCTCAATACTTCCCACAATAACAGCAGGTAGAGTTCCAGTTCTTCCACACGAACAGAGAATAGTGCGGGATTACGGAGCGCGTGTACAATCATCAACACAACAGACGAGTTCATAATAGTTGTTAGGCCAGTTCAGTGGTTTTCGCGAAACTCGTAGCCCAAAAACCATGTGCTACTCTAGGTAGCACAATTTACCGACGTCCAACACTGGGTAAAAGTCCAGCTTCTTGCCGTGAAACAAATTCAAATCAATCGTACTTGTTCTAAGCCTTCGGGAGAACACATTATCTGCGGTGTTAATTGTAGCACGAGATCGTAGAAACTTGATCCGTAAGTATTCATAATAGGACTTGTCGTCGTCGGCAATGTAATTAGTGCACGATCCGTTGGTGTTATCTATGTGTGTAGCGATATGGGCGAGTGTTGTGAAGCAGTGAGATAAGGCACCGGCGAATTTTTCCACACTTCTCGGTCGTGATCGCGAGTGCGAATGTGTTTGTAGTGTGACGCACTATCAGGACAAGGATGCGAAATTCATCCCACTCAATAGCTAGCCTTTCAATCGCAATCGAGGCCGAATTGAGCATAGAGATAGAAATTTCAAAACTGCCAAACTTGAATTGAATTGAAATTTTCAATTGTGTGCTCAATTCAAGTTCAGCGGGTTTGAAATTTCAATCTCTGTGCTCAATTCGGCCTCGCTTGCGATTGTTCTTGCTGATTTGGCGAAAGTAGTTCAAACGTGTTAATTAATTCTAACATTTTAACCCGATCCCTGATAAGTACTCTCAGTTGTACGCTGGAGTGCAAGGAGGCAAGCGGAAAAAAAAACAAACAAGCAAGGAACATATGTAACCAATACTAGTGCGCCGGAGAGAGAACTGCAGAGAATGACGTATGCTTGTACGTGAGTGAGAGTGCGTAGCGTGGTAGGCGTGGTAAAACGAACACATGGCACGCTTGGATCCAAACAGGAAGAGCGAATTTGGGCTACAATTAACTGAGAACTAGAAGATCAAATTCGTTCTATGAATGATTAATTTTATTAGTGATAAGTGCTTTTGTGCAAGGTTATGATTGAATCGTGCTACACTACTAAAAGGACAAACGAGTACACACAAAATTGGCAATGTGCTAATCTCTCGCTCTCTCACACACTCTCGCGCAGCCACTCAGTTGTTAATAGAGAAAAAAAGGGCCAATCAGCAGCAGAGCAGCCGACGATCGCCTATTCCTGCCTGACCGATGCGGATGATCGTGTTAAATATGTTAAGAGTTATTTCTACAAATCAGTTATTGTCAGTTTGAACTCGGTTAAGTGAAGATCGACTGTAGGCAAGTGTTTACAGTGATATAAGAAACAGTTTTTTTTTTCATTCGTGAAGGATTTCGATCCCGAAGCTAGATAGCACGGACATCTAATAGGATTTTTGGAGGTAAAACTAGTTTTGTGTGAGTGGATGATGTAAAGGAAGGCAATCGAAAAGCTTTGTGTGGAATGTGTGTTTCGTAAATATTTTGGTTCGCTTGCAACACGTGAGCCACGGGCGCGATTGAAACTGCACGTAGGAGCTTCTTACGATGGAGATTGGAACATAAGTGGACCAAATTGAATGGCCCGTAAATTTATGCTGATCTGGTTGGGAATTGCTCGCGTGAACTTGAACTCGTGACTCGTGGAACAGGAGCTTGTGTGTAGATTTGAACTGTCAATCAGTGTAATGCGTTACAATAATTAGCAACAAGATACGTAAAGGGCTGATCCAGATAGGACCAGTTAAACGACCTATACGATCGCAGTACTGTGAATGATGGGCTGACAGATCAAGGCCATTCTTGAGGCTTGAGATAGGGAGAGCGTTGTATGAATAGTTGCATGCAAATTTTGAGTAATTGTGACGACACTGCAATTCAAAGGTGTTGGAATAATGGTATTTTTTCGATTTGTGTAATAGCTAAAAATGTCCCTCTTCAGCATTGTTTGAATATTTTTCATTGAATTGCTTGTGAAAAATTATGTTTTGTGAAATTTTCAAAATGCAAACCTCAAAATTGGGAAAAATCTTTTTGGTGTAGAAAATTTCAAAGAAAGTAACCCTTGTCACTTCACTTAGATTTCAGCGTGAAGTGGATAAGCGCCTCAATTACTTGATTCCTCCACCGGTGACCGGTGACAATTAATTATATGATTTGAGTAGTAGCTATACTGAAGATCCGGGAGATGTCGCCCCTTCAGTGGTAGGAAAATCATTTTTGCAGTATGGAGAATATCAGAAAATCCACGATTTGTGACTAAACATGCTTTCACAGAAGAAAACAAATAAACGAGTGTTTACCTTATTACCATATGCAATTTACCTTATCATCACCGTGCAATTTTTGTGCATCTAAAACTGCCCATAATGATAATGAATAAAAACTGAAAATTTTCATGCACTTCCAAATGGTTTCCTACCATTCCCATACATTCGAAGTGACTGGCCCTCTTGATGTGGATGATGTCAAAAACAACAAAACATGATTAATTGCTTTTCAGTTATATATTCGTATAGATTGTACTACGACCACTATTGATAAGGTATTTTCTTAGGGTCTCAAAATTTTGTGAAATTTTGCCCGAAAAAAAAAAAATACAAATAAATCGGGGTGGTTAATTTTCCCGGATAATTTTAGTTGAAGTTTTCGTAGTTTGACAAATAATGATAAGGAAATTATCGCAGCAACCCATAAAAATACAACCTGAATTATGTTTTCCACGAAAGTATTCACGAAGTAGAGAAAATCTGAGTTTCATTACACAAGTCGAAACGAAGCATTTTTTGTATGAACGCATACATGAAAAAGTTTGTCGCTTCTACTTACAAAATGAGGCGTCAGGAAAAACCATTGCCAGGGTAATGACAATATTTCTAACGATTTTTTTCATGCTTGAAAACTTCTTATCGTTCCCAGACATGGGAAAATAACCGAACGGTACAGCACGGGTGCTGGTTTGGTTATCAAAAATGCTCCTGTGTGTATACCACCGACAAACCGACATGACACTTAATTTTGACTTATGCCGAAAATCGTTAAAAGCCTACTTAATTGTGTAGTGATCCGAACTGTCACAACCATCGGATATTTTTATCTAGATAAAAATATTTTTTTTTCAGAATAGATCAGACACGAACCAATTCATAACTTTTGCAAGCGGGTTCATGACTTAGCTAAATATTTCCCGCGAACACGGAGCCAGATGTCAGTAGTGTGCTTTGTTCAGAAATTTTATTGTTTTTGCTATGGTCATTCATGTCGGTTTGTCGGTGTGTATACTATCATGTGAACCGCAGTTAATAAAACCAAGAACCGATGTGCTCGAGTTTTGTGTTGGGTTCACAATATCAACTGCAGTGCTGGGTGCAATTTATAAAAACCCAAACCGGGTTCACAGTACGGGGAATTGGGTTCTTCAATTTTGACAAATATATCGCTATCATCTGCAATGGCTTCGTTTTCTGAGCACAACGATATTTTTACGTAGGACTACGTCTTTGTGGACAAGTCTAATGGTGCAAATCAAAAAAAAAAAATGTGTGACGAAATAGCGTCAGGTTTTGAACGCTTATAACATGGTCATTTACGAATGAAATTCAATTTTAATTGCACCATTTTATTCAGATTAAATGTAAGATTTTTTTGGCATAAAGATAATAGTTGTTTATCAATGGATACCTATTGAAAATTGATCAAATGTGCTCGCTCGCTATGACTATCGAATCGAGCGAGACGAGCCGGTACCACTGTCATTTTTTTTTCTGTGCTTTTTTTCTATTCATTGAAACCAAGTCTACCTAATGAACTGTCAAAGCGGCTATCTATCGTGCAAAGTAAACAACGATGTTATGAATGCTCCACGAACGGTATTGCAATAAAATATAATCGAAGAAATTATCAAAACACGCTGAGAGCATTAAATTGTCCTAGGTTACGTATGGTAATAATCAGTAATAAGAATTTATAATATTTGTTATTAAGATAATTCGACAAAATCACTGATGTAATCATTTACTACAGCCACTAATTTAGTTTCTCGCTAGAAGTCATTTGAAGTTAATGCATTGATCTGTTGCCAAGTGAAAGGGAAGGGAATCTTTTGGAAACCGTGTTGCCAGTTTCACTGTTTTTCCCTCGACGTAAAGACATTTTGTCGGCACATCTGCTTCTTGTTGTTGCGTCGGAACGTACACCAACTGGATTCTGTGCCATCGCTATGGCCCCTTGGTTATCCTCGAATATTGAAACAGGAAACAACAACTTGATTAGGGCCCAGATCAGCCATCAATCCACTGAGCCATGTGGATTCACTGATGCAGCTGCTCATGGCGATATATTCAGCTTCAGTAGATGACATTGCCACCGCGCCTTGTTTCTTAGAAGACCACGCCACCGTACAGCCGAAGACTTTCAGTAGATATCCTGAAACGCACTACCGGTCCTCCTCGTCATTCGCGTTCGGCAGCCACAAAATTAGGGGCGTTATTTGGGCTGCAATGGTAAACCAGCTCCAAATGCCTAGTACCCTGAACATACCTCAGGACTCTTTTCGCGTGTTGCCAGTGCTCCATACATGCTGTGTCTTGAAACCTCGAAAGATACCCGACGATGAAGCACAAATCCGGTCGGGGACCCATCAACAGGTACATTAGGTATCCAATTAGTTCACGATAAGGATGCTCGCACCGCTCACCGCTTCGTTTCAACTGCAACATGGTTTCAGCAGGAGTTTGGCATGGTTTGCAGTCGCTCATCGCAAAACGATCAATGCCGTCTTCAAAAGCTTCATGATTCCTTGTTCACGATCTCGTTGAATCTTGATTTCCAGGAAGTCGTGCAGCTCGTTCATGTCAGCCATGTAAAATTCGTGTTTCAGCGTTTCCTTGATACCCAATAGTCCCCTCCAATGGGAACTGTTTTAACCCATACAATGATCGCTTCAGCAGACAAAATCTCCCAGACTTGGCTCTAACTTCATCCGGTATCTGTATATACACCTCTTCCTCCAGCTTTCCGTTCAGAAAGGCTGTACGGACGTCCATATGGTGGATTTGCAGATCTTTGGCGTTCGCAATAGCCAGAACCGTTTGGATTGCGTTCTTCCGCTGCACACAGTCTTTCGCCACTAGGCTTGCTAGGATTGGATTTCCATCAACGTCCGCCATCAACGTAAATACCCATTTGCATGGCACGGGTACAACCGATTCTGGTTACTGCACCAAAACCCAGATCCGGTTCTTCTCCAACGCACTCAGTTCCTCGTCTACCGCTTTCAGCCAGCTTGCTCGATTTGGATGGCCAGCAATGTCTTTATAGGAGACAGGAACCTGCTCCACATGACGAAATGAATCCTTGAACCATTTTGGTTTCCTGAACTACCGACCACTATTCCCTGGAGTAGTCCCGCTTTGGAAGTTACCCCTTTCAAGTTGTGGCGGGACTGGCGGGAGTGCCATGGCTCCTTCCTCCTGGTTGTCTTGATCGTCGGAATCCTCGGGCAAAGAGAAATCGTCGGCGAATTGCTCAGTGTCTGCATCAGGATTAACATCGGGATCATCATCCGGTGTAACTGCCTCTGCATCAGGATCAACTTCTGGATTAACATCCGGTGTAACTGCCGTATCTTCTTCATCCTCCTCTTGCTCTTGTACTTGAGGAATCACTAACGGAATCTTCCACCTTCCGTGTCGATGCAGAAATTCGATTTCATTAAACCGGACATCACGAGCTACGAACTGCTTTCTTGACATCAGATTTCAAAGTCGATAACCACACGGTGCGTATCCAAGCATTACGAAACGTTGGCCAGTAGGATCACAGTTCGGTTGAACAGCTCAGCTACTCCATTCTGCTGTGGTGTATAGCCAACCATCGACTCGACTTGAATCCCACGTTGCTAAAGGGTGTCCACGATGAAATTGCCACACACAAAATTGATTCGCAAAATTCGAGCTAATTGTGGATCGTATGCAAAGCTGGTGCTCCCGAAATTTCTTGACGCTCAGCATCAACAAGTGCAATGTAATATCATTTCACCGCAAACAAACCCGATAATATTTGATTATTCCATTTCCGAGCAAACGTTAGAGAGGATTACCATAGAGGTAACTCTAAGGCTGTGAACCATTTGCCGAGTTAAATTTAACTCGTGGTTAAAAGTGACATTTCGAAAGTTATTTTCTATGTTCGAAAATCCCCGTGCTGTCGATCGACCGATTTTCGACCCACGGTTGTCAAAAGTTAACTTCTTGTCTGTCAGAAATAACCATGCTCGGATAGCAGGGTTCATCGATAACGTTCCATCCGTCAAATTTTAACCAAAAGTTAAAAAAATTCGCCAAATGGTTCAGAGCCTAAGACTAGTAGGTCCCGAAGAAACGTGCTCAACTTTTTGGCTCAGCTCTGGTACTATTTTCGGTCCCAAGCTAATCGATGCGCCCCTCGAATCACAGGAAAATCTACGAATCCCTCATTTTATCTGTCAAACTTTCATCGCAAATCACAACAAACATTGTGTAGTACTAAAATTTCGACTAGAATGGGGTACGTTAATCGATTTTCTTGGGACCAATAGGCTGGTCAAGTAGTGAGCCAGTTTAAAATCGTTAGATTCCACCGGTTGGGATTACCCAGATTTGAGAGTGTACAGAGAAAGTTTGTTCGCTACGCGCTTTGTCATCTGCCCTGGCGTGACACGGCTAACTTATAGTGCGTTCAGACTACAGAGTTATAACATGTTATAGCGCTATCTTGATGGTGGTTTCTATGTTGCAATTATTTGACAACCGTTATAACATGTTATAACTCTCCAGTCTGGACAGCGTTTTACGTGAATCGCAGTCGTCTGCTTGGAATTGACACCTGGGAACATAGAAGATGGTACGCTCAAGCTGTGTTTGCTGCTAAGATCATTACCAGCGAGATTGATTCCCCCGAATTACTTCGGCAGCTTTTCTTTTACGCACCCGAGAGAGTGATTAGACAGCGTAATTTTGAACATCTCGCAGCTCGTAATCGGCAATATGGGTTGAATGAACCTATCCGTGCCGTCGCCAGTGCTGATAAAAATCATTCCTTCTACAATCAACTTAGCTGAAAATGAAGACAACCTTAACAGATAGACCAACTACCTGCATGAATTTGAACTTTGATAAAAGAGAGCTTAACGACGTGTTCGGGGTATCATCCAAACCATTTGTGAGATAGTTTACCCATCCGGGATACAATTCGTTTATAGTACTTGTTTATTAGGGTTAACTTTTGGTTAAAATTTGACAGATGGAAAGTTTTCGATTAACCCTGCTATCCGAGCATGGTTATTTCTGACAGACAAGAAGTTAAATTTTGACAACCGTGGCTCGAAAACCGGTCGATCCACAGGACAGGGATTTTCGAACATTGAAAATAGAATTTCGAAATGTCACTTTTAACCACGAGTTAAATTTAACTCGGCAAATGGTCCACAGCATTATCTCGTGATTAAAAGTGACATTTCGAAAGTTATTTTCTATGTTTTCGAAAATCGTCGTGCTGTCGATCGACCGGTTTTCGAGCCACGGTTGTCAAAATTCAACTTCTTGTCTGTCAGAAATAATAATGCTCGGATAGCAGGGTTAATCGAAAACTTTCTATCTGTCATTTTAACCAAAAGTTAAAAAAAATCGTGAAATGGTTCAGAGCCTTGGGCTGTGTTCCATTTAGTAAATTTTCATTTAAATTTGACAATTCGAAAATTAATTAATATGTTCGAAAATCCCTCTGTTAATGGTCAGTCGAATTTCGAGAAGGTTTCTGTCAAAATTGATTCCTTGTCTGTCAGAAATTAATCTGCTGCAACAGCAGGTTTATTTGAAAATTTTCCATCTGTAAATTTTAAATGGAAAATTCACCAACTGGAACACAGCTTTAGAGGACTTTAATTTACATTCATCTCGATCAGTCAAGCGTCAAGAATAGTTTCAAACCTTAAAAATCGTTTGCCTATTTATATCACCTCAACAAAATGCATAACCTTGCTGGCGTGTATAAACAATAGAAATAGCCCAAAAAAGATCGTATGCCGAGGTTAGATTCCATAACCCTATCTCGGAAAGGGGCATACGGAAACACTTTATTCTAAGAAAGAAACAAAGTAAAAATTTAATCTAGTAAAAACCCGGAGGTGCAATGCCTTTATTAAAGCACAATCAAACATTACTCATGCTCTGAAGGTCAGCAGCATAACTCACACGATGGGGTTCATGAAAAATTTGAACCGAAATGTTTAGTATTTCGTTATCTGTTCGGGATTCTTTGAATACGTCGCCGTTGCTGCGAAAATATAACATCATGTACCGCCGAAGTGTTGATTGTAAACTGCAATATAAGCAATCTGTTTTTAACTAAATACCGATTACAATCTCGAGTCAAAATAAAATGTTGTAAAATGATCGCGGATTTTGCAAAAAAAAAACAACTACAACAAACATTACAACTCACTTACAGTATCGGTTGGCTGTACGAAAATATTGTTATCGCTATTGAAACAAATAACAAACATATTTTTCATAAATATTCAACAACGTTTCACGCATTTCACGCCAATTCGTCGCACTTGTAACTTGTAACCGTTTCCCACATGGTCGTTATATCTGGAACACGGTCGAGCTGCTGTGCAGTTTGTTTTTGTTGTTTCTATTTTCCACCATTTTGCGCAGACATGTTTACCAATAGTCCAGCGCATTTTGCATGTTCGCAGTTCACCGTTGCCATGGTAGGAACCCTCATGAAACTATATAAGCACCTACTGCAATTTCAATCGCGTAGGCAAACAAAAATAAGATCGCTACTAGCTGTGCACTACTGATTGCACGGGCAGCTCGAACTGATAACGGGTCAAGCCCGCGCCTGAGTCCTTCCGAGTCGTCAGCTGCACACGATAATGTTGATGATGATGATGATGCACAACATAGCTCCGATTGAAACAGACTTCTAATGTTATTGACGGTTCGTTTTCTTCATTAAAAAAAATAACAGAATGGACCCTCCGTCGTCAGCCACTCCGTTGACGTCGTCATCGCGATCAACACCCAATCAACAGTCCGTAGACAATGCCACCAGTGACGAACAGCGGAACGACACACTAAGCGTAGATAAAGCCGCTCTCGATGAAATGCTCAATACCAATGCGTTCACGGTGCCACGTGTTTCCCCCGTTGATAGTGGAGCAGTCGAAAAGTACAAGCTGACCGGTAAACGACTCGATCGAGGGGTCGTTCAGTCGGGTTTGACGCACGAATGTGGAGTATTTGGAGCAATCGCAACGGGTGAATGGCCCACTCAGATGGATATCGGGCAAGTTATCTGCCTAGGCTTGGTGGCCTTGCAGCATCGGGGTCAGGAATCGGCTGGTATCGTTACCAGCGAGGGAAAATGTGCCAAGAATTTCAACGTTCACAAGGGGATGGGAATGATCAACAACATCTTCACGGACGACTCGATGAAGAAGCTGAAGGGTAATCTGGGTATTGGTCACACCAGGTACTCGACTTCGGCGGCTTCCGAGGAAGTCAACTGCCAACCGTTCGTCGTCCATACGGCCCATGGAGCTCTTGCGGTGGCCCACAATGGAGAATTGGTGAACTGCGACAGTTTGCGAAGGGATGTACTGTCCCGAGGTGTAGGCTTATCTACACACAGCGACTCGGAACTGATCACGCAAGCTCTCTGCCTGAATCCTCCGGATGGCGAAGGTGACGGTCCGGATTGGCCCGGCCGTATTAAACATCTCATGCAGCTAGCCCCACTCTCCTACTCCCTGGTCATCATGTTGAAGGACAAAATCTACGGAGTTAGAGATCCGTACGGTAACAGACCTCTCTGCATCGGCAAGATCGTACCGCTGAGCATCGGATCCTACAGACAAGGTATGTTTTCAAAAAAGAATCGGTAGACTTTTGCCAACTCACGATTTTTGTCTCTCCACAGAAAAAGTAGACAAACTGGCAGCCGAAGGCTGGGTCATCTCGAGCGAAAGCTGTGGTTTTCTGTCGATCGGAGCGAGGTACGTCCGAGAAGTTGAACCGGGCGAAATCGTGGAACTGACCCGCGATGGAATCAAAACGATCGACATCGTCGAATGTCCGGAAAATCGCCGCCATGCGTTCTGCATCTTCGAGTACGTGTACTTTGCGCGATCGGATTCCATCTTCGAGGGTCAAATGGTTTACTCGGTGCGATTGCAGTGCGGTCGACAGCTAGCTCGTGAAGCCTACGTAGACGCTGATATCGTAAGCTCAGTTCCCGAATCGGGAACGGCCGCTGCACATGGTTACGCTAGAGAGGTAACTTGTAGCCTTCATGGAATTCCTTGGTCAGATTTTAACAACTTCCCCCAACAGACTGGTCTCCACTTTGCGGAAGTACTCTGCAAAAATCGCTACGTTGGACGTACCTTCATTCAGCCTTCGACTCGCCTCCGGCAGCTAGGTGTTGCCAAGAAATTCGGTGCTCTCTCGGAAAATGTCTGCGGCAAGCGGGTGGTCCTGATCGACGACTCGATCGTACGCGGCAACACCATCGGACCGATCATCAAGCTTTTGCGGGACGCTGGTGCTAAGGAGGTTCACATTCGTATCGCCAGTCCACCGCTGCTGTACCCGTGCTACATGGGTATCAACATTCCAACGCGGGAGGAGCTGATCGGTAACAAGCTGAACCCGGAAGAATTGGCCAAGTATGTTGGGGCGGATAGTTTGGCTTACCTGAGTGTCGAGGGACTGCAGAAGGCGGTCCAGTCGAACATGAGAAAGAGCAATCCCGACAAGGTGGGACATTGTACGGCCTGTCTGACGGGAGACTACCCCGGTGGGTTGCCGGACGATTTGGATTGGTGAGATGGATGGGGGCGGCCACTTTCGGTCGTGTGAATTTTACTTTGTTTGCTGCTCCGTCATATGATGCGCATGACATGGTTCAATCCATCGTGGGTTTGAGATGTATTGCATAGCTTATAGAGTTACGCTGTTGACGATGTCCGATCTGAGATCAATTTTGACATTTAATTTAGGGACATTACATGATAATAAAGACTAGATTTATTCTGCAATCAGTTGAGCCCCTAAGTTAATCCGAAAGCATTGATCTTGACATGGCTCGAACATAAAGGTCGAGCGCGGTTGCAGGAGCGAGGATGGTGGAATGTTGTTGTCAGTAGTTTCCAGCATCGTAGGCAGTGGTATTCTGCAGAGAGCATTACGTATTTCAACTGAGGTTCGTTCGCTTCACGTATTATTGTTCATCCTTTATTCGAGAGGAGTATCATCTGATTACAAAACAACCGTTATTCGATTGTAGCTATCATTCCAAAAAGCGTTTTCGATGTTTCGATTTGAATGGTCTGAGGTTTCATGCGAACAGAGGATGATGTTATGGTACAGTTTAGTACGACTGATTCGGGAACAAGTGCTTTGAGTGGGAACAAGAATAAGGTGTAGGTCTCCGCTATACCGGGAATCGAATCTCAAAGGTGCTAATCGCAGCCCCGGCTAATAATAAAACTCGTGGCATACACTGTACCCGCCAAAATCGGTCTAAATACTTAAGCGCCACCTTAACAGAGGACAACTTCTCGTTCTTGGATGACCGGCAAACTCAAACCCCAGGGCAAGTTCATTTTAATACAAATGATTGGAACGAACCAGTAGACGTAAAAAGCTTGAAATTCTAAAAAGATACTAACTCCAACCGAATGAAAATTAATCGGAAACCGTCTTTCTACCGGAACGAATGCACTGTGGCAATATGTTCCCATCACAGGTCAAGCTCTTCCCTAAACACAAAATCTACACGCTTCAGGACAGAAATTGTGGACTGAGATTCCCAAGCAGTCCGACTTGGAGTAAAACCAAACAACGAACGAAACGTGAGAATCTTTTTCAGACCAGTGCACAGTGGGCCAGGAATGAAATCTAGCAGGAAAAAAATAATAACGCTCTGGGATTGCATCCAACTGATTTGACGTCTTCAGCAAAGTTTCCTGACTTTTAGTTAGGACTATAATTTGGTGGATAAAAATAGTTCAAGATTTTACCGCACAGATGGCGCAGCGTACAAACTTCTTAATTTTGTACGCTAGAGGTTTGCAGTCTTGGAAAAAATTGTAGAATGTAAAATTTAGTGAAAAAAATATGTAAAACTTGTCTGAATTTACGGTTTTAGTTTTAATTTTTATAAATTCGTTCAAATTAATGCTATAATTAATTTTTCGTCGATCGGTTTTGGTTCCATCAATCTTTTCCAGAAAAACCAATCGGTGAACACTCGTGTTTATTTCAGTTACCGTGGAGACGTAATTTGTGATTAGCCCCGGTCCCTTTCAAGTTGTATCATACATATTGCATATATTTTAAATGACGTTTCACATTAATCTAGTGATGGCCGATTTTCATTCGAATAATTGATTAATCGATTAACGAACCGAAAAGTAAAATATTTGTAATCGGTTATATCATGCCGATATAAGCATTAACATCTCCAGAGGATCATCACCGATCGTTTCAAACATGTGCTGCACTCTCATCTTCTTCGCAGGAGCAGCTGTCTCCTGGGCGAGCCGGTGTCAGGACTGCGTGAGCCTCTTGTCCATGGAGGCAGACTACGTGGCACTAGGAAAGACTAGAGTCGGTGTATAATGAGTCACGCCAAGAGAAAAACAGTTGAACTCGCATCACGGTTTTCGAAAGATTCCCTTTCTTTTCACTTGGCAACAGAGGACCGCTACCTGTCGTCGGCGAAAGCTCCGGTTACTCGTGGGACTAAATCGGCCTTTAATACGTTGAAAACAGTGCCACAGCGTGGGGATCTGCTATGGATTTATCTGTCAGCTTTTGATCCCAACTCTCCAGATGATGACATCGCATCACTAGCAATTACCTGCATGAATCTGGGCCCCGATGTGAAACCTAAGGTTATCAGGTTGGTGCCTAAGGACAAAGACCCTGCCACACTTAGCTTTGTGACTTTCAAAGTGGGCGTTAGTAAGGATCTGAAGGACGTTGCATTGTCAGAAGAAACATGGCTTGAAAACGTGTATTTCCGTGAATTTGAAAATCGCTCAAAAAACTGTCAAGTCATCAGTATTGGTGCGAAACCACCAGCGGATACCGGTGGCCAATAGTATCCTCTACATTGGAATCAATCAATTCACCGCTGCTTGCTGAAATCAACCCAGAACGTACTGTCTGCATCGGAAACTACTCATCTTACTGCTTCTCGAACAGTTCCGGAGTTCCTCAGGGAAGCATACTGGGACCACTGCTCTTATCTCTATTTGTGAACGATGCAACGTTTATCCTGGCTAGCGGAGGTAAATTGTTTTTTGCTGATGATCTGAAAATTTACATTGTTGTTCGCAACCAAGCTGATTGCTTAGAATTACAAAAGCTTCTGGAGATCTTTCATGATTGGTGTGTGCGTAATTTTATGCTCCTGTGCGTCTCAAAGTGTTGTGTGATTAGCTTCCACCGAACTAGTAATGTTATTTTGTTCGATTATAATGTTGCTGACACTGTACTCCAACGTGTTGATCACGTAAAAGACCTTGGCGTCGTGTTGGATGAAAGGCTTACTTACACTCGCCACTTCTCAGCCACAATCGACAAAGCGAACCTAGAAGCGAACCGTCAACTAGGATTCATGTTCAAAATCTCAAACGAATTCCGGGTTCCTTTGTGTTTTAAAGCTCTTTACCATAGAGGTAACTCTAAGACCACTGGGTCCCGAAGAAAATCATTATTATTTTTGGCTCACTCAGTACCAGAACAACGGTCCCAAGCAGTCACAAGCTATTTCACTCACCCCTGCATGTTCTGCATGAATCCACACACCCCTGATGTTATCTGTCAAACTTTCATAGCGAATCGAAACAAACATAGTGTAGTAATAGAATTTCAACTAGAATAGGGTACGTTAATCGTTTGCTTGGGACCAATAGGCTACTAAAGTGGTGAGCCAATTTAAAATCGTAAGTTTCGTATTGATTGTTGTATTTACTGCTCATTGGTGCGCTCATTGCTTGAGTTTGCGTGTGTTGTCTGGAGTCCCTACCAGGCAGTATGGATTGCACGATTCGAAGCTGTCCAACGTAGATTCGTCAGATACGCATTGCACTATCTTCCTTGGAGTGACCCACTTAATCTACCACCGTATGCTGATCGCTGTCGTTTGCTGGGCTTGGATACTCTTGTTGAGCGGAGAAACGCATCGCAGGCTGTCTTCGTTGCCAAAGTTTTGCTTGCTGAATATGATGTGCCGGAGTTACTGGCTAAGATTAATGTATATGCACCTGTCCGTACACTCCGTCCGAGAACTTTGCTACACGAGGAAGCGCACAATACCAATGCAGCTAACAGCTCTCTTGTCGACATGGTTCGTCAATTCAACGTGGTATCCGACCAATTCGATTTTGGCATCACTTCATCCAGATTTCGTAATCGCTTAATGTCGGGCAATTTTAATGTATGACTACTTTTAGCTTTAAGTGTTTCATTAAGACTTTAAAGTCAGATGGATTAATAACAAATAATAATAATAACACGAAGGAGTTCTTCATACGTGACCTTTGCGAGAGAGGAGAAGTCAAGCTTCAGTACTGCCTGAGCGATGTGATGCGGGTAGAC
The DNA here is from genome assembly GCF_037179485.1 of Ochlerotatus camptorhynchus. Classification (NCBI taxonomy): domain Eukaryota; kingdom Metazoa; phylum Arthropoda; class Insecta; order Diptera; family Culicidae; genus Ochlerotatus; species Ochlerotatus camptorhynchus. The sequence goes on from NW_027040615.1 coordinate 484,891, forward strand.
GTGTTCACCAAACCATTGGGGAATGTGAAGCACAATGGCTTCGCAACTCTAATCGGTCTTCACGGCAGTCGAGGGGCCACCGCTGAGGAGGAGTGATGAACTACATCGGTGTATCCCTCTTTACTATATGTATCTTGGTAGCGCATATCATTATAATAACCTTGGCGCTCATCACCAATAGTTACCCTGTTGTTTTTGCTTTCCATTCTTGAATAAAACGTGTATCTTTGCAACCGCGTGTTTATCTTTTTTCGAAAGTACCTGTCCATCTCGGCCTACAGTAGCAACCGTTTTGTCTGTATCGTTGGCTGCTTTATGTGTTTGGATTCATTGATTTTCATCGTTGTGACCAGTTGCACCACCAGCAGCTCGGCATTTTATTTTGCTGGATATCAGTGAAAAACTTACCGAGGTTCAGCGAAATTTAAGTTTGTTTGTTAAAGGACGGCGGATGTTTTGGGGAATCCTTAGGGTTAGCTGGGGAAGCGAAAGACTCCTTTTCACTTAGCTTCCCTAATGGTGGCGACCAGACACCCTCCACTTGTGCCACAGTTCACGAACCTCGGGCCGGCTTTTTGGGGATGTAACGATGGATAACATAACGTTATTGGTAACGCCACGAGTTGAGATAACCAGTTAAGCTGGTCACACTGTAAGAGTGAATGGCAGCTGTTGGGGAAACGCGATATGATCAGGGTGTTGGGTTCGGCAGTAATGCCAACAATCAATACGAAACTAACGATTTTAAATTGGCTCACCACTTTAGTAGCCTATTGGTCCCAAGCAAACGATTAACGTACCCTATTCTAGTTGAAATTCTATTGGAAGATTGCCGTAAAAGCTCAACGCAGATGTCTCCACTGCATGATGATGATAATGTTGACAGACTGCATATAAAATTCGTGAAAATTAGCGTTTAATCATAATTTTCATCAAGCCTGTGTAAAATCCTTCCAATATAACATTCGAATTGAAGAAGAAAACATTTTTACGATCAGACTGATGTGCATCTTTGACTTTTCCAATTGAACTTTCATAAGATATATTCATTTCATTTCGCGGCTCCATCAATGCTGCATCGTAAATATGATGTAAACAGAAGTAAATTGCTCAATTACTCAAAATAAAGATGATTTGTCATCTTGTTATCACTTTGAAGACCATCTAGCACCATTTTATAGTATGGTGCGTGTTGAGTAAAGGAAGTTCCGTTGCGTTTTCCGTCGAAAATTGTGAGTATCAATATGTTTGCTTAGAAAAAGCCAAAATGAACATTTATTGAATATTGGCGTCCTATACAACCAATTCTCCATTACCACCAGCATGATACATACAACCTTTCCTAAGTAAATTAACTTTATTTCCACTTTCATCTTAGTGGAAATCGCACATATTCACCATTTTCTGAAAAATGCAGCTGCGCAGGCGGTAACCTCTCGCTGTGGGTGCAAACTTGTTATGCATTATTTTCCATGAAAACCTCTCCGATGCATACCGCAATAATAACAATTAGTTTTCAAACACGTTTTCTTACACGATTCAATCAAAAGTTTCCACGGGAAATTATTAGTTTTTCTTTATGGACCGATTTGCCCCAAAAATCGTCTGTTTTACTTGAGGATTTGGAAACTATCCTCCTTCTAGTAGTTCTCACTTCGAAATGTAGGAGGCGAAAGCTTGGAAAAGTTGCACTGCAAGACGCCAATTACTACACTATGTTTGTTTTGATTCGCTATGAAAGTTTGACAGATAACATCAGGGGTGTGTGGATTCATGCAGAACATGTAGGGGTGAGTGAAATAGCTTGGGACTGCTTGGGACCGTTGTTCTGGTACTGAGTGAGCCAAAAATAATAATGATTTTCTTCGGGACCCAGTGGTCTTAGAGTTACCTCTATGGTAATGCTGAATATTCAAGTATAGGCGGTTGTTCGGTACGGACGCTTTCATGGAACTCTCAGGAGAGAAGGCACGAGTCAGATTTTACCGGGGGAAAATTTGTTTCACTCCCGACGGTACTGAGAATCTATTGACCAGCTGACGCGTGTCACGTAAAACGGCACTGAAACTCCTAGTTTCCAATAAAACGTACGGAGCAAAAACCCGTCAATCTTCAACCGTGGTTCGTAACTTTCTCCTTTGACAATCACGGACTATCACAAAACCACCATCGTTCTCCTACAATCGTGCTCGACTGTTATGCTGCTAATGTTTTTCGCCTTCTTTGCAGTGGGAGGAGAAACGGAACCTAATTTTATTACAAACGCTAGACAATTTATTGACGAATTTACGCAAAGGTAAAACTGGCCATGCGACTCCTAGTTTTCAGATTTGCAATTACAAATTGATTATGTACTAAAAAATATTCCATACGATTTGACAGGTATCAAAACGTCATTATCATTTTCACATCATTTCCATCTGCTGGTCGACCGTAACGTAAATTCATCAATAGGGTGGGCAATAATTGTCACCCTTGACGAGGGTTACAATGGTTGAGGCAACTTCTGCTCGACTTTGGTGAGGAGCAGAAGGGTCCAACAGTGTTGAACGAAGACAACCAGGGTTGTCTCGCGTTTGTGAAGACGGAGCGTTCGAGCCGACGAAGAAACCCCTCGGATCGATGAAGCTCGCGATGAAGCACCAGATGTTCTGTGGAAGGTTGGGGCTCAGAAGTTCCAGTGAAGCGGTTGACCATTGAGGAGGAGTGTGGAGAAAAACAAGGTTCACCTTATGATATAGATACACCTTGGTCACCACACCCGTTCGAACCCCTAGTAGCTGCCGAAATTTATAGCTTTGATTTGTTCCAGATGTGCTTGACTATTGGTTCGAATCCGGTTCAATGTCCTTCTTCCAGAACCACAATCCAATTACTGCAGATTTCATGCGCAACAATTTTAATTCCATGAACCTTTTAAATATGCACTCGTTCAATCATTTGAACCATAGAGGTAACTCTAAGACTAGAAGCAAAGATGAATACTAAGATGAAGCTGTCGGAAGAAAAACTTTCTATTTTAGTGTCCTCTTTCACGGTCCCTTTCATCCGTTGAATACCCCTCGTATTCAAGGTAATTTTGTGATTTTGCTGCCCCCTCGGTAGAGATGAAATTTTGCGCTCATTTTTATCAAAACAAACACACCAAAATCAGAGGTGTCCCATTTTTTAGTTACTCGATTAACAACTAATCGATTTTTTTCGTTCGCTGTGCTGCCATTTTTCCACCAATGAGAGTGCAGCACATGTTTGAAACGATCGGTGATGATCCTCTGGAGAAGTTAATGCTTATATCAGCATGATCTGGAGAAGTTAATGCTTATATCAGCATGATATAACCGATTGCAAATATTTTACTTTTCGGTTCGTTAATCAATTAATCGATAATTCGAATGAAAATCGGCCATCACTAGATGAATGTGAAACCACAGACAAACAGACGTAACTCTTTGAAAAAGTTTTTCTTGAAAACATAGTTTCTCAAAACATAGGACCTCAGTAACGACATCTCTCGGCCTTCTCGCGGAAAACAAGCTTGCTCGCTAACTTGCAAACAATATTGCATAAAAGCTCTATATAATGTATAGAAACGTCAAAGTGATCCGATGCCAGCGCTGCGGCGAGTAGTTCGCGGAACTGATAATATTCAAATCAACCGTTAAATGCGTGAACGAAGATACACAATGAAGAGTTACGTCTGTTTGTCTGTGGTGAAACGTCATTTCAAATATATGGACCGTACATAAATAATGATACAATTTGAAAGGGACCGGGGCTCATCACAAATTACGTCCACACGGTAACTGAAATAAACACGAGTGTTCATCGGTTGCTAGAAGGTTCCGAAATAACGTGCTAAACTTTTTGGCTCAGCTCTGGTACTCTCTTCGGTCCTAAGCTAATCGATTCACCCCTCGAAACATAGGAAAATCCACTAACCTTTCATTTTATCTGTCAAACTTTGATAATGAATCAAAACAAACATTGTGTAGTAGTAGAATTTCAACTAGAATGGGGTACGTTAATCGTTTGCTTGGGACCAATAGGCTAGTCAAGTAGTGAGCCAATTTAAAATCGTTAGTTTCGTATTGATTGTTGTTTGAACTGAACCGGGCTGGTACCCACAATCAATACGAAACTAACGATTTTAAATTGGCTCACCACTTTAGTAGCCTATTGGTCCCAAGCAAACGATTAACGTACCCTATTTTAGTTGAAATTCTATTACTACACTATGTTTGTTTTGATTCGCTATGAAAGTTTGACAGATAACATCAGGGGTGTGTGGATTCATGCAGAACATGCAGGGGTGAGTGAAATAGCTTGGGACTGCTTGGGACCGTTGTTCTGGTACTGAGTGAGCCAAAAATAATAATGATTTTCTTCGGGACCCAGTGGTCTTAGAGTTACCTCTATGCTGGTACTGTCTGGTGATAAGCAGAAGATAAACAATTGCAAATATTACTTCTCAGATGCAATAGAGGTTGTCCAGAAGTATGGTGCAAATGTGCTGCGGCACAACTCACTGGTGGTTCGGGCGAATAATTGCAGGTAAGTTAATATTAATGTTACGTTTTACATATGCATCACTTCGTTCATGGCACGTCCTGTGGTATTTCTAGTCACATGTTTTGCGAATCGTGGCAGCATATATTCCGTACAATGCATTGGGAATACGATTTGAATGTTAACGAGAATAGCTACGGGTGAATAACTACTTGCAGTTTTGAAGTTGTAGTGAATTAAATTCTTCCATCATGCTCATCACACGAATGAAATTATGCTCCCCTAATAAAAATTGTATGGTTAATTTGCTTAACGACGTGTTCTGGGTATCATCCAAACCATTTGTGGAATAGTTCAATGATTTGGGTTATCGTTCGTTTATGGTTATTTTTTATTAGGGTCCCCTCTCCAACTTCCCATTTCCAGGGTAGAAGATATTAAAGACATCATCAAGGACGTCTGCTTACCGTAGTAGTCATCTTTGGTAGAACCATAGAAGTAACTCTAAGACCATAAAGCCCCGAAAAAACGAGCTCAACTTTTTGGCTCAACTCTGGTACTCTCTTCGGTCCCAAGCTAATCGATTAACCCCTCCAAACATAGGAAAAACCAATAACCCCTCATTTTATATGTCAAACTTCAATAGTGAATCAAAAGCAACATTGCGTAGTACTAGAATTTCGACTAAAATGGGGTACGTTAATCGATTTGCTGGGGACCAATAGGCTAGTCAAGTAGTGCACCAATTTAAAATCGATAGTTTCGAATTGATTGTTGCTACTACGATGTTCCATGAAATCAAATCGCTGTCCTTGATTTCTAAAAAGTTATCTGATGTTTTTATATATCTGATCTGAAATATTAAAGAGTCTCACCCGCTCACAAATTTGAAAAGTATTGCTGAGTGGGAAGCTTATTACCGCCAGAAGTTTCGGTTTTTCGGCGCGTTTTGATTTTTCTAAAATTATTGGTAAAACACTAGGTAAAAATAGCGAAGCTTCTCGTGAAGACATTTCGCCCATATCGTTATAGATTTTTTCTAGCATTTTTGCGTTTGACTTCGGTTTAGGTGGACTACAGCACAACTAACGGAATCCGGACTAAATCGTAGCCCACTTAAACATAGCCCAACGAGCGAAATTCGACTGTATTTGGAATTTCGTTTGATCAAGAGTGCGGTTAACCTAAGTTGAAATATTTCAATCACCACGATCAACCGAAGCCGCGGAACCTTACAAAGTGAATGCAAGAAAACATGAAACAAATCTTGAACATCCCTACAATTCTTGCCATCTGTCAAAACGTGCAAGTGAAAAAATGGAGAACATACCACGAACGCACGAAGGTACGTATTTTTCATTATTTTTGCTGTATAATCACTATATTTTCAGCGAAAAGTTATTAAATTCCAAAGTTCAAAAGGTAGTGAACGCAAACGAAGTGAAACCTGTTGAAAAATAGCGAAAAATTATACGATTTCAATCGTTTAAATCTTCCGACTTTTTCGGCTCCGGGTGGCGTAGCCATGTTTGTTTCGACCTCCCCCTCTGTAGGCTGAACATTCGCGTTTGTTTACGCCGTCGTCGTTTTGGCAAGGTTGACAATTTATTATTGATTGTTTATCGTTTTCTTTCAACGCAGATATCGAAGCGCAAATCCGCGATATCCAGACGAAGAAGAAGGAAATCAGCGCGGAAGCGGCCAAAGATAAAGGCGTAGGGCTGCTGGAAAGCGGATACTACGACAGTGAGCTGTACGATGGATCGAGCGGAAAGGGCAAGTACGAGGGCTACGTCACCTCGATCGCTCCGAACGACGACGTAGATGACGACGAGGACGATGGGATTCCTATGGGGCGGGGTAACCGCCCGGCCGGCTACACCGCTCCCGCTGCACTGCTGAACGACGTTGCGCAGGTTTGTAGACGATGGCATTTCGGCTTCCGGTTTTGAGATGGTAACGGTCTGTCTGTTTGTTTTGTAGCCGGAAAATGATTACGATCCGTTTGCGGATCGCCGCCGACCGACGGTCGGCGAGAAGGAAGATGAATACAGGCAGAAGCGAAGACGGCTGGTCATTTCGCCGGAACGTATCGATCCATTCGCCGACGGTAAGTTTCGATTTGAGTTGTCTATGTTTTCTCCTAGGCGATAAGAGTATACATTGTTAGTTGATTAAGAATGTTGACATTGTTGTATTTTGTTGGTTAGGGCTGTTCAGTTTATAAATAGGTCATAAATGACGGGATACAAATGAGATAAGGATTCTGGAGTGCTGTAAATGGGAATTACATGTCACAAGTCCTTGTAGTTTCTTTATGCTACCCGCTGCTGGGAGTAATTTTCGATTAGGTCGATGTTATCACGTACTCTCTGTATATTCCTAGTGTACTATGATGCCATTTTGGAACTCAATGTGGCAGCTTTTAGTCAAGATTTTAAAAAATGTAAATCGCTTTATTTATAAACTGAACAGTCCAAAATTCCGGCGTGTTCCGTCGCTTGAATTGCTGACTCTTGCTTGGGGTATCAGACGGATCAAAAACATGTTCTCCATCTGATATCTCTTAGCAAAGCATTTTTCTTTGGAAGTGAGTGAAATTTCGAATGACTGTGAATATCCCCGTTCTCAGAGTGCGAGTGTGAATATACGTCTAGTAAATGCGACGAACATCTTAAAGTTAGATCCTTGCTGTGCAGCAATATGTTTTTTTTTCTGTTCAGATTCTTTATTTATTTTCACACCTCCCTCCCCCCTATGTACAATTGTATCACTTTTGATTAACGAAAACCACTTACCATGCAGGTTTGCGGACAACCATGTCAGTATGAGACCGCCGCCGATGGGGAAGGCTCTCTCAAATGTCTCAGGTTAATATTCCCTCGGCGCTCCCTCGGAGATTGGAAAATGAAGAAACGAGCTTCCAAATTTTTCCGATCTTGCTTAACGACGCTCCCCGAACTTTCAATCGTTCTTCCTTTTCCGATCGCTGAAGTAAAAAAAAAGAAACTAAATACCGAGGGCAGTGTCCAGAGCTTGGGATTTGTGAGATTGCGGATGCGAGTGTGTGCCTAATTCTAACTGAGAACAGAAAATTATTAATCACAGAGATTTTTTTAGGAACCCGATAAAAATGTCAATTCCCAAATAATAGCCAAATGAAAACGTGAACATTTTTCTGCCTGTTTTGTTCCGAGAAGAAATAATGATACACGATAATAATTTTCAGCTTGTTCTAAAGTAAAAGAAAGCTATTAGACAATTTGCAAATAAACAGCAAGGCAGAAAAAATGTTTCGCGCACTGAGGATCTGGCTGGAGCACGTACGTATCATCGAGCCGGGACGAAATTTGAAATTAAGACCATTCTTTTTTCGCGCCAATTTTATTTTCTCCAGCTAGAGTGGAAGTTTAATTTCAAGTTATGTCTCGTTCGTATTAGTTAGATGTTTTAAAAGAAAAAGAAGATTGAATTCCAAGATCTGAATTACTCATCAGAAGTATCCTGTTTGCTTATTTTGGATATTTTACAGGCGGCAAAACTCCCGATGTTGGGTCCCGTTCCTATACGGAAATTATGCGCGAGCAGCTGCTCAAGGGGGAAGAAGCGGAGGTATGCCTATTAGCAAACAAAAGTTAAAGTTTGAATTTCCACTCTAATCCACATTTTGCTTCCAATTCGCCAGCTTCGCAAAAAGATCCAGGAAAAGGCAAAGGACGGCACACTGAAGGTGAACAGCAGCAGCAGCGGTAGCAGCATCATCAATTCCAGTAGCAATGGGGATATCAGCAAAGCACAGGCACTGGAATCGAAGAAACGTGGCCGCTGGGATCAAACGGTGGAGGAAACGTTCGTGCCGCCGAAGAAGCTGTCGTCCGTACCGGCGACGCCAACGTGGGGCGATGCTGAGGTAAGTTTCAGTCGACAACACCCAGTCAGTAGAAAAAAGTTTGTAATATCGCATCGAAAACGGAAAGGAACATGATTTATTTGTATTATAATAGTCCCTAATTAAGTGGAATGTCTAAATATTTTCGTTTTCTGGAGCCACTTGGCCAAGCACACTGGAAAATATGTTTGTTTATTTGTTTATTTGTTATGGTTGCATCAACAGACTAGAAATAGTCCCAATGATGTGTTGTAAAAAAAGTACAGATTATACAGACGACATACATATACTACAGTTACTACAGTTACAAACGAAAATAACTTGGAAAGCATTGTCAAGTTACTAAAAATTAAATTTTACACTTAGCTGTTGGATATCAAGTGCCTTCGGTCAGCAAAAAAGGCAGAGAATCTTCGGCGAAGCATATTCCGTGTCAAGTGGAAATCGAACATCGACGCTACTCGGTTGAACACTAGCTGCAAGCCGTAAATAGCGCTCCCTATGCTATAATTAGTTCGAAGAAGTGGAAGTCTCAGCATAAGACTGTTGCGTAGTGATCGAGGTTGAACATTAATGTTCACTTGTTGCAGAATTGCTTCGCAGTCGATTCTTTCTTGCAGAGTATCGGCGACGGTTAAGGCTCTGAAAACATCTCTTCGGATACGTAAGGGCTCGATATTGATCAATTGGCAGCGATTCTCGTAGCTTGGAAGACGAAGTGGGTATCTCCAAGGCAGCTTACGGAGCGCGAAGCGATGAAAACGTGGTTGCATAGATTCAATTCGCTCGGCCTAATTATTGTAGTTCGGGCTCCAGACAGCAGAGCAGTATTCCAACGTAGATCGAACGAGAGAGCAGTAGAGCGATTTCAAGCAGTAAGTGTCCGTGAAGTTCTTAGTAATCTTGAAGACAAAGCCAAGCGTTCTGGACGCTTTGTCGACGACATACGATATATGGTGTGAGTATGTCAGCTTTGAGTCTAGAAAAACGCCTAAGTCTTTCACGCAGTGCACCCGTTCGATAGTCGTGCCTAGTAGTTTGTAGTTGAAAATAATCGGTTGTTTCTTGCGTGAGAAAGTAATAACTGTACACTTAGCTGGGTTGACCACCAGTCGGTTTAGACTACACCAGTCAGCAAAGATGTCAATCTGATTTTGGAGAGAACGGCAGTCGGCGAGTGAGCGGATGCGCAGAAAAACTTTCAGATCGTCTGCAAACGATAATCGTGGCTCTGTGATAACATGGTGAACGTCGTCGAAGTAAAGGAGAAATACCAATGGTCCCAGATGGCTGCCCTGAGGTATACCGGACTTCGCGCAGAAGCTTGCAAAGTTACTGTCAATTGGCGCTCCGTGAGGTATGAACGAAACCATCTCAAAAGATTTCCACCGATCCCTAGCCTATCAAGCTTAGCGATCGCAATTTCGTGGTTCAGCTTCTCGAAGGCTGCCGTAAGATCTGTGTAGATAACGTCCGTTTGGGTCCGAGCAATCAAACTGTCGTGTGATGTAAGACGTTAGGCACAGCAGGTTCGTAGTTGTGGAACGCCCAGTTATGAATCCGTGTTGATCTGTACTTAGATATTGCCTGCAATGCGCATTTAGGGACTCTATGACAACCAATTCAAAAAGTTTTGATACAGCACTCAGCGACGTGATTCCCCGGTAGTTGTTTACGTCGCGTTTGCTTCCCTTTTTATGAACAGGAAACATATCCGCAGTCTTCCAGCAAGACGGAAAGATGCCGCTGGAAAGAGAGAGCTGGAATATGCGGCGCAGTGGACCTAAAAGACAAGTGATGTTCTTTTTAAGAATAATCGACGGAACACCATCGGGTCCAGCCTTAGTTGAAGTCTTAAGTTTAGATGCTGCTCTAGAAATCGTATCTGTAGTGGCTTCGACCATGCTGAGCGTTTGGTTGATCAAAGGAACATTACTGGCCGCGGAAGTAATGATATTAGCGGAGAGTTGCTCGGCTTCAAACACACTAGCAAATTTGGCTGAGAACAGGTTGCAAATGTCTTGTTGATTTCCAGCAGTTTCACCATTAAAAATCATGGAAGAGGGTAAGCCGACTTCCCTGCGTTGCTCATTTACGAAGTTCCAGAAGGATTTCGGGTGTGATTTTAGACGCCGTTGAATCCTCCTTTGATAGCGTTGAAAACAGAGACGACTTAACCGCTTATACTCGTGGTTGAGTCTGACATAGTAGCATTTCAGTGGCAGTGTGCGGAGTTTAGTAAATCTTCTGAGAGCAGCCTTCTTAGTTCTTTTCAACGAGCGAAGATCTTTCGTCATCCACGGGACGCGAGAGTCGATATGGATGATCTTTTTGGAAACGTGTCTGTCAATGACATATGCCAAGACGTGAGAAAAGGTTTGTGCAGCAATGTTGACGTCTACAGGATCTAGAATATGCTCCCAATCTAGATTAGACAGCACATGGACGATACTGCAATGGTCAGCTCTACGGAAGTCATATGACACAGCGTTTGGAGTGCTGGTGAAATCATGGACAATATTATTTTCGATCACGATAACTAAAGCAGGGTGATGATGCACTACCTTGACTAAAGGTTCGGGTGCCGTGGAGAGGAAAGGAGCTGTATCACGAGCACTCACAAAGCAGAGATCCAGGGTGCCGTTGTTTTCATACAACAGGCCATTGATTTGTGACAGAATTGCGGTACTATAACTGTCCAGGAGCTGGATGGTTCCTACGTGGAAAGATGAACGCTCGTGATCAGGACAAAAGAAACCACTATGGGTTGGAGTCCATGCAATGTCCGGTAGGTTAAAATCGCCAAGAACAATAACTTCGTGGGAAGGGCCTGCTTTGTCTGAAGCGGCCAAGACGGATCGACAATGTGCGTCAAAAAGCTCCAAGTCACGGGTTCGATCTGGAGGAATGTACACTGCACAGAGAAGCAATTGACGATCACCAAGTTGAATAGCCACCCACATTTGTTCAACCCTGTTCCAGGAATCGTCCTCGATAACTTCTGCTTTCAGCTTGGAATTAACTGCGATAAGGACGCCTCCCCCAGTAGTTTTCCTACTATTATTCGTGTTTCGATCGCAGCGAAATATTTCGTAACCAGCACCAAAGACATAGTTTGAAATGGTTCGATAATTGAGCCATGTTTCGGTCAAAACTAAAATGTCGTAGCAGTGATCCATGACGGCCAGATGATAATCTTCCACGAGGCCGTTCATACCACCAACGTTCTGATAGTAAATCGTTATGTCCGACCTCTGCTGTTCGGGAACAACGGAAGGTTCAGCGTGTAGTTGCATTTGGGAGCTGGTAAATGTCACTTGACGGAGGAAGGATGTTCGAGTAGGGCCGTTGCCAATAACAGGAATGTGGGAGATCCCTTCTCCCATCTCAAACGCAGGGCCGGGACGACTGCTGGTTGCTGGCAGGAGGGGCTCGACTGCGATGAGTGGAATAGGGGCTTCCTCAGGGCGGACGGCAAGAATGCGTCCCGGAGTGCAGTTGACTGTGGTGGCTCCATGTTGCCGACTGGCAGATGTTTGAGGTGAGTTGAAGGCACTGGAATTATGATCATCAGGCAGTGAAAGTTTGCTAGTAAGTGTGTACTTGCCTAATATAGCAAGCTGGGAGACCCTCAATCCACATCTAAAGTCGTGCCTAGTAGTAGGTCAGAATAACCTGAGTATGGGAGAACTCATCACGCAACGATAAACTTAAATCACAGAGGTACTTGCCTATGCAAGCATGGTGGAAGACCCCCTTTCCACCACCAACTACAGGGCCGAGACGACTATGTTGAACGAAGGCGGCGGTAGGCGGGACTGTGTTGGGGCGATCGGGGGCTTCCATCAGACTTTCTACGGTGCGTCTCGGGGGCATTGTTGATTCGTCAGATGAGGGGATTAAGGGGTGACTGTTATACTGGGTATACCTAAAGGGGCTGGCATATCGAGAGGTGCTGGTGTCCCAAACGGTGTGCCCGTTGGAGAGCCACCCGGAATAGTCTCTGGAACAGCAGTAAGTGCTGGGATATCAGGAGGTAGCCACACATTGTTTTTCGCCTGAGTATCCTCGAATTCTCTGTATACAATCCCCTGTGGCCAAGTTTCAGGGTTCAAAGCGTTCTCTTTTAGTTTCATTGGAATGCCGACCTTGTAGGAGATGAAGTTCATCGATAGTGGGTCGGTGCCTTTTTTCACTAAAGAGACGACTTTAACTGGTTCAGTGTTATTCTAGAAGTTGAAAAACAGTCTTTTGGATTAACGATACATTTAGGGAGAGTTCGAATCTCTTTTCAGGGACGATCACAGGACTGGTAGCGAGTCACTTTTTAGTGACTTGATCACTTTTTTCTAGCCAGTCACTAAAAAGTCTCTTTTTTAAAGTCAAGTCACTAAAGTCACTTTTTCTTGTAATCAGTCACTATTTTCAACTTTTTTAGTGTGAATTTATTTTAAGATTGATCATTCTTTGCTTTGTGACGTTTTATCGTCTTTATCTACTTATCTTTCTAAATAAAATTACCTGAGTTTTCCAGATCTTTAACGGATAAATTCCAGGCTTATAATAAGAAAGCTATTTTAAATTTGCTATTTTTTAAAAACATGCTTATTTGTAGATCAACACAATAGCAATTTACCCAAACGTTTTTAAGACATGGCAATCAATCAGTTTTAAAGAAACAGCTTTACAATCAAATCCATTGAATGTTGAATTTAACACTTACTTAATTTCTCACTTTATAGAGTTAAAAAAAAAAACTTACATAATTTCTCACTTTACAGAGTTAAAAAAAAAAACTTACATAATTTGAGTAAGTCCAAAATCAAAAAAATATTCAATGTCTTGAAGTTTCGTATTCCATGTACAAGTTCTAGATAGGGTTAATGTTATATCCGTAACCAAGGCCAACAAGAAAAACAAGCTGTTGTTAAGAGCTACTATTTATTACGTCTATCTTGGTTGGTGGTCGGATAAAGAATCGATCTCTAACTTATGACAGTCAGGCAAGGCCTACTACATCTCCCCCTTTTAGAAAATGTCATAGGAAGAGAGCCATCTTGGAATTCCTGATTCTCGTACAGAACGTCGAATAAAGTCTCCAACTGCTTCAGATGACACGGGCTTTTGTGCGGACTGAAGTTCTCCATCTTGAGCAGCAGGTTCATGATCGATTGTCGAAAAAGGATTTTCGCCAGACGTACTTGCCACTTGACCGTCAGCTTCGAGTGATACGGAACCAACAGGAATAGGGACATCGTGATTGAATGGCACTTCTGGATCCAACGGTACAGCTTCATCTTGAATTTCATCAAGCAGGATTTCCCATGGTAGTTACTGCGTCGCTTGCTCTGGATCATCAGAAGTGTGACGAGGGCGCATTTGGTTTACATGCGACCTCACCAGCTTCGGTCTCCCGTTCATGTCCAGTGCAACGATATAGTTGACGGAACCTTTCCGTTCGATGACTCGACCAGGAATCCAGGACTCGACCAGGAATGGTGGACTGCGGGTGGTAGGGAGCAGTGCGGAGATGGGTGATACCATTTGCACGGCAATACTGTTGAAACTGCTCGCTGGTGAATTGCGTTCCGTTGTCTGAGACCAATGTGTCTGGGTTGCCGTAACGAGAAAACGTTTCACGCAGCATATTCAGGGTTGCAGTTGTGGTAATGGATTGAGTGCGAAAAATTTCGGGCCACTTAGAGAAAACATCTACCATGACGAAATAGTAGTATCCATGGATCGGACCAGCAAAATCGATATGGACACGTTGCCATGGCTTGTCCGGGAGAGGCCATGACTCCAAGGTTGCTTTTGTCGGGGACTTTGCTGCTTCAGCACATGTAGTGCACTGACAGACAAATTGCTCCACATCGTCGTCAACGTTAGGCCAGTAGATGTAACTTCGGGCCAGAGACTTCATTCGGTCCATTCGTGGGTGTCCACGATGCAGTCTGGCAAAGAACTTCTTGACATCAGAATCAGCAACTTGCTTCGCATTTGCTGGCCAACCTTCGTTAAGGAAATTCACCACTTGCTGAAGAATTGGATCCTTTCGCGTCTCAGCCACAATCATCTGGTGCGTGACTGGAAGGTTGCTGATGGTGTCGTCGAGAATTGCTTTTTCTTCAGATTCGACGCACATGGCGGCTATGACGTAATCCTCATCTGGTCTATGCTGCGATGACATTAGCCGGGATAGAAAATCTGCATAGCCAAAATTCGTCGATGAAACGTGTTGGATGTCGAAATCGTACAGCAGAAGTATCAAGGCCCAGCGCTGCAAACGGTTTGCTGTGTAAACAGGAATACCTTTCTTTGAGCCGAAAACCTTGAGTAGCGGTTGATGATCGGTTTGCAGGAGGAAGTGTCGTCCATACAGCATTTTGTGGAAACGGGTGACAGCAGGGCCAATGCTTCCTTCTCCACTTGTCCGTAGTTCATCTCTGCTGGGGTCAGTGAGCGCGAGGCGTGCGCAATTGCCTTCACTTCACCGGTCGGGAATCGATGCATGATGACAGCGCCAAGGCCGTACTTCGATACATCTGCTGCAACAACGATTTCCTTGGACGAGTCGTAGTGTGTAAGCAGCAGGTCGGAAAGTAGAATGGCCTTGAGCTGCTCGAAAGACTTCTGGCAATCCTTGGTCCAGTTCCAGCGTGCATCTTTCTTGAGGAGGCTGTCCAGAGGAGCCCTGAGTTGCTTCATCTGCTTAACGAATCTACCATAGTAGTTGACAGCACCGAGGTAGGAACGGAGTTGCTGGACATCCTTCGGAGACTGCATCTTGGAAATGGCTTCTGTTTTTGAAGGGTCAGGCCGAATACCGTCCTTATCCACGATGTGTCCGAGAAACTTGATCTGGTAGAGTGCGAAACGACCGCGCGAAAGCCATACTCACGGATCTGCTCGAGAACAGCGTAGAGACTGCGATCGTGTTCCTGCTTGGTGCGACCAGCGATGAGGATGTCGTCCAAATACGGCTTGACTCCAGGGATGCCGGCCACCATGCTGTCGATGATGCGCTGGAAAGCGCCGGGTGCCGACTTGACTCCCAGGGGTAGTCGGTTATACTGGAACAGTCCACGATGCGTGTTGACCGTGAGTAGCTTTCGCGATTCCTCCTCGACCTTGACCTGTAGGTAAGCGTCAGACAAATCGAGATGAGTGAAGTAATGTGCTCCAGCTAGTTCCGCAAAGAGCTCGTCAGGATGAGGCAGTGGATGATGGTCACATTCTAGCGCGTTGTTCAGCCCCGTCGAATAATCGCCACATACACGGACTGATACATTGTCCGACTTGCGTACGACGACTATTGGTGCTGCCCAGTCCGAGAATTAAACTGGAGAAATTATACCGTTTTGCTGGAGCCTCTCAAGTTCTGCGTCCACCTTGGCGAGTGCAGCGTACGCTACTGGTCGTTTCGGGCAATATGCAGGACGTGCGTCAGGCTTGAAATACAACTTCACTTACGCTTTTGTGCATCTACCCAGCGTGCTTGGAAAAACTTCCGGAAACTGTTGCTTGAGTTGATTGGTGAACTGATCAGAACGTTGGTGTACGACGTTGACCAAGCTGCTTATCGTCACAGACCACAAATCGAACAGATCCATAGTCTCGATTCCTAGAACGTTGAGTTCAGCGCTACTTGAAATGAAAATGCAACCAGTCTTGGTAACATTCTTGATGGTGATCTCGGTCTGGAACTCAGCGAGAAGGTTGAGATTGCCACCAGACGCTGTAACTGCAGATTCTTCCGTCGGTTGAGTGGGTGGCTGTCCGATGCTGATCCATGTTTCTTCCGAGATTATGGTGATGTCGGACGCCGAGTCGTGTTGAAGTTTGACTGCTACACCATTGAGCTCGACCGGGAAGGACTTCCGCTTGCTTCCGATGTTGCGAATCGTGTAGATGCTTTTTGCCTTCACGTTCTCTTTGGATTTGGCCTGTTTGAACGGTTTCGACGGCGCATTCTTGTTGCTGTTGCAATAACCTTCCTTGTGTCCTTGTTGCTTGCATCTGGAACAGGTGTGCGAAGCGAACGGACACTCACGAACATAGTGCTGGTCGCCACACTTCCAACATGGCGTTTTCGGCACTTTTTGGTTCTTTTTTGATGTAGGATTATTCTGGTTACGAGAAACAATGTTGACGTTCCGTGCTTCTTTGTTCTCAACCATCAATGTGTCCTGCTTGAGATTGGCCACGCGATGGCATTCTTCCACGAGGTTCTCCAGGGTTACCTTGCTGGTGGCTTCTCCCAATTCGTTGACTGCGGTTTCGTCGGCTTCCAATTTCGAGATCAGCCTAGCTCGTATGTCCGCATCCCGTGGCGATTGGAGTCCACAGACGAAACGGAGAGCTTTGAATTGGTCCGGTGTGAGCTTGGACAGCTGAAACGCTTCACAGTGTTTGTTCAGCATACGATGTGAAGTCATCCGCGTCACTTTTTGCATACTGGAGGCACTGGTAACGGGAATGAAAAACCGACTTCTGTCGACCGAACAGTTTCGTCCAGGGTGAAGTCCCGGGGATGTTTGGGAAGAATGGTGTTGACGTACCTGAAGATACAGTCAAACAGCAGGTAATGTTGTGAACAACTTCAACGACAGTTGTCCAGCAGTGCTCCCAGTTTATTTACAACAATCCAATGTAGGCAGTGTAGATTGTGCCGAAGGTATATCGAAGGTGTGCCGATGGATGAGCCGAATCTAATTTCGGCACAATATGCTGAGTGACTTACCCCTTGGATTCAGATGAATATTTTTTGGGAAATTGTAGGTGAATTCCATGGGAATTCAGAAATGATTTTCCAACTGAAGTTTCAACTGAATGCTGAAGCGAACTTTAAGAAATTTCTGGAAGTATTCCAAGGGAGTGTGTTTTAAAGGCAATTTTCAGGAAATTTTCAATATACAGTCAAGATTCCTGTAGTACGGATGCGTTCTTGCCAAATAGTCAAGTTGCCACTGGATTTCTATAATACGGTCCATCCGGCATTAACTAATACACGCAACAGGAGGGGGGGGGGAGAAGTTGTCCGACCATTTATTAAGTATAGGAAAACACGCTACAATCTCAGAGCTTCATTCCATCCACTTTAACATTCTTAAGTCTAACATCCACTAATTCCTGTTTTCCGTTTTGCAGAAAACCCCAGCGGACCATCGCTGGGACGAAACCCCGGGTCACAAGGGTAGTGAAACTCCCGGAGCCACTCCGAGCGCCCGCATCTGGGATGCCACTCCGGCGCATTCCGGCACTACACCGGGTCGGGAAACCCCGGCGGAGAAATCCACCCGCCGTAACCGGTGGGATGAAACTCCGAAAACGGAACGGGAAACCCCGGGACACTCGTGGGCCGAAACGCCACGTGCCGACCGCGGCCCCAGTGACAGCGCCATGGACAGTACTACACCGGCTTCGAAGAGACGCTCCCGTTGGGATGAAACACCGTCGAATGCGACCCCGTCGGCTATGACACCGTCGATCGTGATGACACCGACTCCGCATGCCACACCCGGGCATGCAACGCCGCTGTTGACACCCGGCGGAACAACCCCCATTGGACACAAAGCGATGGCCATGGCTACGCCCACCCCCGGACATTTGGCTTCGATGACACCGGAACAACTGCAAGCCTACCGCTGGGAAAAGGAAATCGACGAAAGAAACAGGCCATTTAGCGATGACGAACTGGACGCCATGTTCCCGCCAGGCTACAAGGTCCTACCACCACCGGCCGGTTACATCCCGATTCGAACTCCTGCTAGAAAGCTGATCGCCACTCCGACTCCCATGGCAGGAACCCCGGCAGGATTCTTCATGCAAGCCGAGGACAAGAGCGCCAAATTCATCGACAACCAACCCAAGGGCAATCTTCCATTCATGAAACCGGAAGATGCCCAGTACTTTGACAAACTGTTGCTCGATGTCGATGAGGAAGCTCTCAGCCCAGAGGAACAGAAGGAACGCAAAATTATGAAACTGCTCCTGAAAATCAAAAACGGAACTCCCCCGATGCGTAAAGCCGCTCTACGTCAGATAACCGACAAAGCTCGAGAGTTCGGTGCCGGTCCGCTGTTCAATCAGATTCTCCCGCTGCTCATGAGTCCCACGCTGGAGGATCAGGAACGTCACTTGCTGGTCAAAGTTATCGATCGAATCCTGTACAAACTGGATGATCTGGTTCGCCCGTACGTCCACAAAATCCTGGTCGTCATTGAGCCACTGCTGATCGACGAAGATTACTACGCTCGCGTTGAAGGTCGTGAAATCATTTCCAATTTGGCCAAGGCAGCCGGTCTGGCCACTATGATCTCCACCATGCGTCCCGATATCGACAACATTGACGAGTACGTGCGTAACACCACGGCCCGTGCTTTCGCCGTGGTTGCCTCGGCTCTCGGTATCCCTTCGCTACTGCCTTTCTTGAAGGCCGTCTGTAAGAGTAAGAAGTCCTGGCAGGCTCGTCACACCGGTATCAAGATCGTTCAGCAGATTGCCATCCTGATGGGATGTGCCATCCTTCCTCATCTAAAATCCCTGGTGGAAATTATCGAACATGGATTGGTCGACGAACAGCAGAAGGTCCGTACGATCACTGCTTTGGCCCTAGCAGCCCTGGCAGAAGCCGCCACCCCGTACGGTATCGAATCGTTCGATTCCGTTCTGAAACCCCTCTGGAAGGGTATCCGAACACATCGCGGTAAGGGTTTGGCTGCGTTCCTGAAGGCCATCGGTTACCTAATCCCGCTGATGGACGCCGAATATGCCAACTACTACACCCGAGAAGTGATGTTGATTCTGATTCGAGAGTTCCAGTCGCCGGATGAGGAAATGAAGAAGATTGTACTGAAGGTCGTGAAGCAGTGCTGCGCTACGGACGGTGTGGAGGCGCAATATATTAAGGAGGAAATTTTACCGCACTTCTTCAAGCACTTCTGGAATCACCGAATGGCACTGGATCGGCGCAACTACCGGCAGCTGGTGGATACGACGGTGGAGATTGCCAACAAGGTCGGCGCATCGGAGATCATCAACCGAGTGGTGGACGATTTGAAGGACGAAAACGAACAGTATCGGAAGATGGTGATGGAGACGATCGAGAAGATTATGGGAAATCTGGGGGCGGCCGACATCGATTCCCGGCTGGAGGAACAGTTGATCGACGGTATTCTGTACGCGTTCCAGGAACAGACCACGGAGGATGTGGTCATGCTCAATGGATTCGGCACGATTGTGAACCAGCTGAGCAAACGGGTAAAACCGTACTTGCCGCAGATTTGCGGTACCATTCTGTGGCGTTTGAACAACAAATCGGCGAAAGTGCGACAACAGGTGAGTGCGGTGTTACTTTAGGATGGTCCCGTTCTAACCTATGTTATCTCTCTTCTTATCCTCCGTTTACAGGCAGCGGATCTGATCTCCCGCATCGCCGTGGTCATGAAGACCTGCCAGGAGGAGAAGCTGATGGGTCATTTGGGCGTCGTGCTGTACGAGTACCTCGGTGAAGAATATCCGGAAGTGTTGGGTTCCATCCTGGGTGCCCTCAAGGCCATCGTCAATGTGATCGGTATGACCAAGATGACTCCGCCCATCAAGGATCTTCTGCCGCGATTGACACCGATTCTGAAGAATCGTCACGAAAAGGTTCAGGAGAACTGTATCGATCTGGTGGGTCGCATTGCCGATCGTGGACCGGAGTACGTGTCGGCTCGCGAGTGGATGCGAATCTGTTTCGAGCTGTTGGAGCTGCTCAAGGCCCACAAGAAAGCCATCCGGCGAGCAACGGTCAATACGTTCGGTTACATTGCGAAGGCCATTGGCCCGCATGATGTGCTGGCTACGCTGTTGAACAATCTGAAGGTCCAGGAGCGACAGAACCGTGTCTGTACGACGGTTGCTATTGCCATTGTGGCGGAAACCTGTCGGCCGTTTACCGTGCTGCCAGCCCTGATGAACGAATATCGCGTTCCGGAGTTGAACGTCCAGAACGGTGTCCTCAAATCGCTTTCGTTCTTGTTCGAGTACATTGGGGAAATGGGTAAGGATTACATCTATGCCGTTTGTCCGCTGCTGGAGGATGCGTTGATGGATCGAGATTTGGTTCATCGGCAGACGGCCTGCGCCGCTATCAAACATATGGCGTTGGGTGTTTACGGTTTCGGCTGCGAAGATGCACTGATCCATCTGCTGAACTACGTGTGGCCAAATATCTTCGAGACGTCACCGCATTTGGTGCAAGCGTTCATGGATGCCGTCGAGGGGCTGAGGGTAGCACTGGGACCAATCAAAATTCTCCAATACACTCTGCAAGGGCTGTTCCATCCGGCCCGGAAGGTAAGAGACGTCTACTGGAAGATCTACAATTCCCTCTATATCGGATCTCAGGATGCATTAATCGTCGGTTATCCACGCATTTCGAACGACCCGCAGAATCAGTACATTCGCTATGAGCTGGATTATTCACTTTAAAACAAAAACAAGAGGTATCTTATCATTAGGCTATGTATTGGAACATTCTTAATCGTGTGTACGGTCAAGCAAGCAGTTGTAGTTCTTCAATAAAGTGTTACGACGGAGTCGAGTGGGTCGCTCATTGTGAAAGAACTTCCTTTGGAGAAATGTGTGCGCGATAAGGGGGCTAGGGGAAATGCTCCTATATAGTTGCGGTACATTAGAAGCATTAGGTTCCTATAGTTGTGTATGGAGACTCAATACACAACTATTATAGGAACCTAACGCTTCCAACGTACCGCAACTATAGGGGCTTTTACCCTAGTCGTCGCTGAAACGCTTGGCACCGTAGAATTTTTCTAGTCCAGGGTGGTCACTCTACACACTTATTATGCGCCAACTTTTTTCTCAGAGTGCCGCAGCTGTGCCGAGAGTGTCATCAGACTGAGTTTTTTGTTTGTATGGCAACCCGGTTAATTTGACAGTTCACATGTTTTGTTTTAAAGAAACAAAACAACAAGCAGTGGAATCCTATTCCAGATCCTACTGGGGTGTTTACATCTGTGCGGATTTGCTAGTGCTAGTTGCTCCTGAAATCTCATGTTGGTAGACGCTGATGCCCTGTTTACATTATGCTGGTGAGCTTTTTTGCTAGCAGCTGGCTCATTAGCGCTAGTGAAATAGCCCCCCTTATTCTGCGAGTCACGTGACTCTCTGTCACCGGTGAGGTGACAATTGTCACCTCGTGTGAGGTGACTCTCCGTGCAAATCAAATGGAGAGTCACCTCACACGAGGTGACTATTGTCACCTCACCGGTGAGAGAGAGTCACGTGACTCGCAGAATAGGGGGGAGCATAAGTGTAAACACCCCATAGCGGTCGTGTCTCGCGGTTCGTTGCTCCCAAATTCTGAATGTCGTTTGGCTGATCAACGAAGTGGTGAAGCGTTACGGAATCAAACCTAGATAGAGCTGGAATTAGGGCGTAACAGCCTTTGTAAACAATGACTTCTCTCAATGATTTCTAGGAATTCAAGGCACGCCTACACAAACAAACATCCATCGAGTAGCGGAAGACTTCCCCTACTCGATGGTGCTGTCGATTTGCCAGGGAGAGCCATGACTTTCGAGAAATCCTGGAGAGAAGTCATTGTTTACAATAGCTGTTACGCCCTAATTCCAGCTCTATCTATAAACATGGTAAACGGCACTCATTCTTTCAATTTAAACCCAAATGCAAATCGGTCAACGCGAAACACAGTACGTACACATTTATTTATCTCCCTAGGGCTTATACTAAATAAACTTAAAAGATAAGACAGACTAGAACAAACAAAATTCGCTTTCTTTTTTATATTTTGTATCTCACGGGAATCTTCTCCTCCCTGTTTCCCTGCTTTCAAGCTTGCAAAATCGTCGACGTGGTGCTGTTCCGCACCGTCGTGTATCGAACGGGAGACGTAAAGCCCACGTCGTTCCCCTTCAGCTTCCGTTTGACGAAAACGAAGATCACTCCGATGATTAAGCCAACCAGCAGGACTATCACCACGGACAGGAGCGACAGAACAATGGAACGCGGCCGCAGGAAGGCCGGAGCCTCGTAGATTGGGATTTTAGGAACTTTCTTCGGTGGCGACGAACAGAGCGACTTGTCGGCTAGATCCGTCAGGGGCAGTGCCGCCAGATCGTACGGTGTTTCGCAGCGAGCTTCGGACCTGCTGTGCTGGAACTCGTCCTCCAGGATGTGCTTGATGGATTCGATGGTTTCGTAGAGCTCGCAGTCGCAGTGCCAGCGGTTGCCTTCCAGCTTGACGGACCGCAGCTTGGGGAACACATCGATGTAGGCTATGTCAGAGGTTTTGTCCTGCACCGGGATCGGTTCGTCCAGGTGCAGGTTCTTGATCGAGCAGTGGGAAATGTCCAGCTGGAATGGGAAGGGGGATTTTTTAAATTAGAACTGTGCGAATGGTTCTGTTGGAGGTGAAAACCCCAAGGACGCGGCGTTGGGCTAAGCCAGATATTCACACCGATATCCAGCAGTAGCAAAGCTCAAGAACTGCAGCTTGGGAATTACAAATGACGGAGGTCAGAAGGAAGATCGATGAACTCTACGTGTTCTTAAAGGATGGAAACAACGTACACAAAGAGATCAAGCAACTTGTGACCGGTATCAAATCTGGCATAACAGTGGCAGATCGGGAATTCCAAGAGTGGAGAAAATGCCGCAAAAGGCTCTGCTGCAGGCCAACGAGAGCATAAGGCTGGCTGAAGTACATGAGACGTCAAAGAGGACCACACCTCCACGTTCTGAAAAGAGAGATGAGAAGGAGCCCAAAAAACGCAGGGACGACTTGAAAGGCATCAAGGAGATGGGAGGAAATGGTGAGTGTCGAGAACCAGAAAGAACAAGGAGAAGTCTAGGCCTCGTAGGGAGAGAAGCAAGGGTGACGCTCTGGTTGTTGCGGCGAAAGACAAAACGTCCTACGCAGCACTCCTCCGGAAAGTGGGAGAGGATCCGGAGTTGAAGCAACTAGGTGAGAACTTGGTGAAGACCATGCGAACCCAGAAAGGCGAGATGCTATTCGAGCTTAAAAGGACCCTACGGTTAAGAGCGCAGCTTTTAACGAGCTTGTCGAAAAATCTCTTGGCGGACGTAAGAGCCTTATCCCAGGAGTCAGTGGTCGAGTGCAGGGATCTGGACGAGATCACAACGAAATATGAGCTGAAAAGTGCGCTGACGTACCAATGGCAATGGTGTATGGTTGCACGCAGACGGCGTCGATACGGCTTTCTTCGGACGCAGCTAACGAGCTGCTGAACGGGTGCATGGGCTTCGGTCACCAGGCGAGAAACTGCAAACGCCCTGACAAATCTGATCTGTGCAGGAAATGTGGAGAGAAGGGGCATGCTCTGCAAAAATGAGGACGTATACGGCCGTGTGACGGGAAATTTCGAGTCCCTCTCGATAATGGTAACTGGGTGGTGGATAAAGCAGGAATGGTGGCCATACAAGACATGGACAGGTATCCCATTCAACAAGTGGTGATGGACTCATACGAAGGTTTCGTGATCGCCAAAATCAATGGAATATTTGTATGTAGTTGCTACGCACACCCGAGATGGACAATGGATCAGTTCCACCAAATGCTAGATGGGCTCACCGGAGAGCTCATTGGACGGAGACCAGTCGTCATCGCAGGAGATTTCAATGCTTGGGCAGTGGATTGGATGAGCAGATGTACCAACGCAAGAGGGTATAGCCTGCTGGAAGCTATGGCAAAGTTGAACGCCAGTCTTGCCAAATTAAGAACAATCAGCACCTTCCACAAAAATGGTAGGGAATCCATTATCGACGTCACTTTCTACAGTCCGCCGATAGTGTCAAGTATGATCTGAAGAGTGTGAGAAGAGTACGGCGCAGTATGGGCGAACGGACACCGGTGGAAATGTGGAGGACGAAAGTAAGCGAGTGGAAGACGAAGGCATTCAATAAGGATCTCTTCATCGAAGCTCTAAGGGTAGATAGTAGCGTCCCGGGCCTAAGCGCGAACGAGTTGACCGATTCGTTAGCAAGGGCATGTGACACAACTATGCCGAGAAACTGGAGCCAACGAACAGGCGGTGCCCAGCTTACTGGTAGAATGAGGAAATTAGCACCCTCTAGCCAGAAGGCGCGTTCAGAGAGCAAGAGCTGACAGAGAGGAGCGCAGGATGGTGTTCCGAGCGGCCAGGGCTGCACTAAAACGAATGATAAAGCTGAGCAAGTCAAACAGTTTCAAGAAGCTGTGCCGAGACGCCGAGGCCAATCCCTGGGGCGACGCATACCGAGTCGCGATGCCGAAGATCAGAGGTCCAACGATGCCGGTTGAAATGTGCCCAAACAAGCTGAAAGTCATTGGAGAGGTACTTTTCCCACAGCATGATCCAACGACCAGACAACGTTGAACAAGTCTCGTATGGAATTCCCAACGTGGCGTTCCAGGCATTACCGGGCATGTTCAGGGTGGTGCTGCAGAAACGTCTGGACGAGGGGCTGTTTCCTTATAAGTGGAAGGTACAAAAGCTTGTGCTGCTGCTGAAGCCCGGAAACCGCCGGGAGATCCAGGCCAATATGCTTGCTGGATACAGTCGGAATGCCCTTGGAGAGGATTATCCTGAACAGGCTGACGAAATGCACAGAGAGTGAACACGGATTGTTCGGATTTCGGAAAGGGGGATCGACGATGGATGCAATTCGGACAGTGATTGGCAGAGCCGAGAAAGCTTCCAAACAGAAGCGGAGAGGAGATCGATACTGCGCCGTCATTACGATTGATGTGAAGAATGCATTCAATAGCGCCAGCCGGTAGGGCATCGCCAAGGCGCTCCATAGAATGAGGGTTCTAGACTATCTTTGCAGGTTTCTAAGTAGTTACTTCCAAAACCGGGTCCTGATCTATGAGACAGTCACGTGGCAGAAACCACCGTCTGGGAGTAATGATCGACGACCGGATGAACTTCAACAGTCACGTCGAATATGCGTGCGAGAAGGCGACGAAAGCCATCAACGCGATAGCCTGAATCATACCGAACAATTCTGGTCCAAGCAGCAGCAAGAGGCGTCTTCTAGCTAGTGTGTCCTCATCGATACTAAGGTACGGAGGTCCAGCCGGGATTGAATCGCTGAAAACGCAGCAAAACCAAAGAAAATTGAGCAGTACGTTCCGGCTCATGGCTATGCGGGTCGTGAGTGCGTACAGAACCATTTCGACGGAGGCAGTATGCGTTATCGCCGGTATGATCCCAATCGGCTTCACCCTGGCGGAGGACAACGAGTGCTATATGAGGAGAGAAATCAGAGAAGTACGGTAGATGGACACACAGACTAATATGGAGAAGTCAACTTCCACTTGCTGTTCCCGTCTGGTCATGGCTGCTCCAGGAAGTACCTGCATCGGTTCGGCCACACAACGTCACCCTTCTGTCCGGAGTGTGGGAATGTGCAAGAATCACCAGAGCACGTGATCTTCGAATGTCCTAGATTTGAGGCTGTGCGAGAGGAGATGCTCGCCCTTAGCCCCCTTAGCGTCAGCAGAGCAATAATGCAGATCACATGGATGCACCGTAAAACCAGCTAATTCATGCTCTTCGCTGATAACGTAGAATTAAACCTACGGCCATGAACTACACAACCCACCTGTCTCAATCGTATCAGCCCCTTCAGGTCACTCATATCGAACTCGACCAACATGGGATTATGGCTACAGGTCAGCACTTCCAGCGACTTCAATCCCCCGAACGTACCGACACCGATATCATCCAGCAGTGGCATGCCGCTGATGTTCAGCTGCGTAAGATGGTCAAGATCTGAAATCACGATCAAAACGTTACCAACAGAATAATCCTCAAATACCAACTAAACAAAAAAAAACACCCTCACCAAAGAAGCTCTCATCGTTCAGCTGTTGAATCGGATTCTCTCCCACATAGAGTGCCATCAGGGTCGGCTTCAGCAATCCGATGGAACTCGGCACCGTCGTAAACTTATTGCCCTGCAGCAACAGTTCCCGCAACCCTTCAATCTTCTCAAACATCGCCCGCGGGATGTCCACTAGCTCTGTGTTCGACAAATCTAAATGCTCCAACCGACTGATCGATCCTAGTGCCTGGACCGTTCCGTCCGTGAGTTCTCCCAGCGCGTTGTGGGACAACGATAGCCGCCTCAGATGAACCATGTGTTCAAACAACGAACCGTCCAAAAACTCAATCGAATTGTAGCTCAAATCCAGCTCATCCAATGCGATCGATTCGTATTCCTGTTCTGCGTACTTGCCGCGGAAGATATCCGGTCGCAGGACATCTCCCGTCAGCAGATTCCAGCTCAAATCCAACCGAATGATGTTGGGCGTATCCAGGAAGGCTGCACTGGCCAGCTCCGTCAGGTTACAATGTCGGCAGCTGAAAACCAAATCCGCACCCGTTGCGGGCAGTTGCTGAAGGGATTTGATGTCGTTGCCGGAAAGCGAGAAGACGATCTCCTGATCGTCATGGTCGTTTCCGAAGATGTCCGGCCAACTGGCCAGCATGTGGCGTAGGTTCTTCGTCGAACAGTCCAGTATGGAATAGCTGAGGTGTAGGGCGCTGGCCTCGTTCCGGACGCTGCACGTGCAAATGTCGCAAATCCCTTCGACGGGCTCGAACTCAGTGTCCGTCAGGGTGTGGCCAACGGAAACCGCCACCAGTAGGAACAAGAAGATCTGCAATGGTCAGAAGAAAGCAAAATTCGATAAGTGTGATTCATCGCCGACATTCTTGATTCACATTCATTCTTGGAAGTTGATAGGAATTACCTTACTCATGTGGTCTATCATGTTTGCTAAAACTGGCTAAACTAGATCTCAGAGTATACAAAGTGCATTGTAAACGAAAATAAAATATCCGCTGCAGCTTCGCAGACAAACCGAGTTCTTGGTGGCTTCAATGTTTCCTGCACAATGTAGTTGACTGAATGGCTGCAGGTGATGAGGGAGGCCAAGTCGCTATCGCAAATTGTTATCAGTTCACACCCTGCCTTTGGCAGTGTGTTGTCGTCGTCGAGCAGATGCAAACGGGGGAACCTTCATTAGCGAGCGAACGGGACTGTTATCAGAGGTAGTTGCGCACCACGGTGAGCTGATAAAATTCATAAAACGCCAAAAGAGCGGTAGTCAGAAAGCGAGAGCCACGTAATGGAAATTCTTGGAAGAAGGGCGGATTCGGTAACCAATCGTTGCATACGCTTTCAGTGAATAAGAACAGTAATGTTGGTAAATACAATTATTGTTAGTTCATGGCATTAATGTAGGTAGGTTTGAAAGTGTGTTTGTTAAAATTAATTAAGAAAAATGCTAGATTGTAGGAAAAATTCTGTGATATCTCAGATAACCTAATCAAAACGTACTACAAACAGATAATTAACCAATCAGGATGAGGGTAATGTGTTGAAGAAGTATCTGGTGGTATTTTTGCCATTTATTATATTTATTTCTGGTCTGCTATTCGCGACGTTTCTCTCTTAAGGGGCTGTTCATAAACTACGTAGACTGTTTAGGGGGAGGGGGTTGACAAATGTCTACGGTCTATACAAATTTCCCAAAATGTGTATGGACAATTGTCTACGCGGGGGGAGGGGTCTAAAACTTTTATAATGTCTCCATAGTTTATGAACATCCCCTAACTTGTTTAGATATCAGCGTGGTGAAAAATTTGGAGATTCTCGGGATCCTCTCGTATCGAGCTTTTCCGAACCATATGAGTAACTAGGATGTTGTGCTTTGGGGAGGGCCCTAGCTGTCAAGACACAAACCATAGGCAGTATAGGGAGGGGGATTACTTTATCCTACTCTCAAAATGATCCACACGTCAATACTACGTGAAAAATCACGTACGGGAGGGAGGGCCAGGTTAGGCATAGTGAGCATCCCGCTCTTTGGCTCTGGATGTCCAGCTGCATGAAACAAATCAACTGGTAGTAGGTTCAGTATCATTATGATATTGATCCTACCACTAATTTGTTCCGAACGGCCGGAAGTTCAAGCTTGTGCACGGGATGCTCACTATGCCCCTTTTACTCCTAGGTTCTAAAAAATGCTCTTTTTTCCAGTTTATCTGACAAAGGTAACTGAACGACACTACATGCAAACACGAGGATTTTTAGTGCATCCGAAAACAAGCGTCCACCAACAATCAACCAGGGCGAAGGAAGGATAAGACCCCGGCTTTCAGGACGGAGCACTTTCCGCATCTTTGGGGACAAGCGAATTCACGGGCGCCATCCGCTCCCCCTCAAGAAACTTGTATTCTGCTGGACCAAAGTCTTTATCCCCTTTGGATTCCCGATTTGTTCTTCGCTCTGAACTGATGGAAATCTTTGTCGAATTTTACTTTATTTACGCGGTGATGATGTTGGTTCACTCGCAACTATTTTTGAAAAAAATTAAGTATTTTCGAACTAAAGTGTACCATAATTGCTTCTGAACGTGTTTCGCAGTTGGGTGTGGTGAAATTCGTGTATTCCCGTTTGATTTTGGAAATCCGTATCACAAAATTGCCCACCGATTCCTTTTTTTTGACGTTCGACGACGGGTGTGCTTTCGCGAGAGTGAAGTTTATTGGATCCGTTTCTTTGCACGGGTGTGATTTTTTTTTGTAGCTAGCGTAAAGGCCCACACACATTAGATCCGAATCGGACGCGTTGCGGCAAAGTGACAGCTAAATCTATTGTCTAACTGTCAAATTTACGTCAACGCAACGGAAATGGATCTAATGTGGGTGGCCCTTAAGTGTGCCTGCGATTGGCATCGAGTGTCGGAGATTGTGAGTAAGCTGAAGGATGTCTCGCTGGATACGCCCAAGACTGGACGGGCGGTAGCAGGTGGCCGTAAACGGTTCCTGGGGAAAGCACTAGATGCGACCCTCCTCCCAGATGACCATGGCAATACATGTATTTCTGCAGAAAGTATTACAACAAAGGTAATTGCTATTAGATATTTTGCAAACAGTGACAGATAGTGGACATGAAGAACCAGTGGAGGTGCCGGGAAAAGGTGTTTATCCTAGACAAATGGTAAGTTACAAATTCTCTGTTGTCGTTGTCGTAGGCGCCGTCGTAGTCGCTGTCGTACCAGAGCTGAACCAAAAAGTTGAGCACATTTCTTCGAGACCTCCTGGTCTTAGAGTTAGCTTTATGGTACTACCATAGAGGTAACTCTAAGACCACTGGGTCCCGAAGAAAATCATTATTATTTTTGGCTCACTCAGTACCAGAACAACGGTCCCAAGCAGTCCCAAGCTATTTCACTCACCCCTGCATGTTCTGCATGAATCCACACACCCCTGATGTTATCTGTCAAACTTTCATAGCGAATCAAAACAAACATAGTGTAGTAATAGAATTTCGACTAGAATAAGGAACGTTAATCGTTTGCTTGGGACCAATAGGCTACTAAAGTGGTGAACCAATTTAAAATCGTTAGTTTCATATTGATTGTTGGTGCTGCACCGTTCGTGATGGCGAAAGTGTTGACGACGCCATTTGTGAGTGTGGTATGCTTTCCAAACCGTTTGTGACAACGGAGACAATGACAACCGATGTTTACGTGCGTGAGTGTTTAAACAAGCGTCTGTTACCCATGATCCGCAAACACGACGCCTCAGTACTGTTTTGGCCGGATTTGGCGTCGGTTCATTACTTCAAGGACACGGTAGCCTGGTATAAAGCCAACAAGCTCCAATTCGTACCCAAGGAGATCAATTTTAAACGATTCGGTGACGTCCGCTGAAAGTTTATGGGCACTTGAAACTGTGGCCACCCATGGTTCATACCGTAGTGCAGGTACCAGTGTTGCTCTGTTCCAGAAGATGTTTCCTGACAGCCAAATTGCTTCGAAGATGGAGATGAGCCGCACCAAAGTTGGTTATTTCATCACACACGGTCTGGCATCTTACTTCAAGAAGATCTTACTGACCAAAGTTGAAAGTTGCTCCGAGGTCGTCCTTGGATTCGACGAAACACTGAACAAAATTGCAGCAACTTGATGTAAGCATTCATTTTTGGGATGAAGACAAGCAGGAAGTACAGATAAGATATGTAGGCTCAGCTTTCCTATCATCGACACGAGCGATTGACTTGATGAGTGGGATCAAGAAGTGTTTCGAAGCATATCCCGGACTGTTGAAAAAAGTTATTCAGGTGTCTATGGATGGACCCAACGTGAACTGGCGACTCCTTAACGATCTGTCCTCCAAATTGCAAGAGATGCGTGAGAGCAGTTCCTTCAGTCTACTCAGCATTGGCAGTTGCGGTCTTCATGTAGTGCATAATTCGTTCAAGAGCGGTATGCAGAAAACGGACTGGAAGATCGATCAGTTTCTGATGTCGTTGTACCAACAATCAATACGAAACTAACGATTTTAAATTGGCTCACTACTTGACTAGCCTATTGGTCCCAAGCAAACGATTAACGTATCCCATTCTAGTCGAAATTCTAGTACTACGCAATGTTTGTTTTGATTCGCTATGAAAGTTGGACAGATAAAATGAGGGGTTATTGGTTTTTCCTATGTTTCGAGGGGTAAATCGATTAGCTTGGGACCGAAGAGAGTACCAGAGCTGAGCCAAAAAGTTGAGCACGTTATTTCGGAACCTTCTGGTCTTAGAGTTACCTCTATGGTTGTACTACCTGCTAAAAGATGTTCCCCTAAGACGTGCTGACTTTATAGCAGTTACTGGTAGCACCATACTGCCGCTCAAATTTTGCGGAGTCAGGTGGGTGGAAAACCAGCTAGTAGCAGAACGAGCTCTAGATATGCTTCCTCATCTGCGAACATATGTGAAGGCAGTAAAATTTCAACAAGAGTCAAAACGAAAAGAAAGTCATCCCGATTTCAGGAGAAGCTTTAAGGCGGTTTACAGCTCCACCGCGTTTTCAGTGGTGTCCCAAGCGGTATCGGATCAGCTCTTTGGACCTAAATTGAGCTTTTTTGTAGCTGCAGCGGCAAATGTGGAACCATTTTTGAAAGAATTTCAGGGTGATGCACCACTTGCTCCCTTTTTGTACGATGAACTAACAAGACTAGTTCAAAATGCGATGCAGAGAGTGGTGAAAGCCAGACGGCCTTAAAAAGAAACCTAAAGCGCTAACGGAGATTGACTTAAATCAGGACAACCTTCTTACATCAGCTGAAGTAGACGTGGGATTTGCTGTAAAAGCGGCTATCAAAGCGGAAGGAATCCGTGGAAAAATGTCTGAACAGCAACTCTTGGTGTTTCGCAACGACTGCAAAAACTATTATGTTGCATTTTTGACGAAACTCCTCGATCGTTCGCCATTTCGATATGCTCTAACAAGGTATATTTCTTGTTTAAGTCCATCTGTCATTTCAAACTCCCCAGATGTAGCCAAGAAACGACTTGAGTTTTGTTGGGAACATATGGTGGAGAAAGATCATTTGGCTGGAGCTGTTGCGGACAAGGTGAAGGATGAATATTCGCAAATTTGCACGATGGCCTTCTTCAAGTTAATTGCTTCAGGATATCGCAGACAGGAGACACGGGTCGATCATTTCTGGTTGAAGGCAATTGCTGATTCTGGAAAACAGCTTCCGAATTTGGCATCGTTTGTCAAGAAGATATTGATAATATCTCACGGAAATGCAGCCCAGGAGCGCGGATTTTCCGTCAACAAGGAGTGCCTGGTGGTAAATCAATCCGAGGAAAGCCTGGTAGCACAAAGCACTGTACATGATGGGATTTTAGCAGCTGGTGGTGTGACCAACATTCAAGTGGACAAGCAGCTTATTCTGTACTGTCGAAACGCCCGAGGTCGGTACCAGAAATTTTTGGATGCAAAGCAAGCTGAGGGGATTGCAAGCGATAAAGAAGCTAGCCGAAAGAGGAAAGCGGACAAAGCAATAAAAGAGCTGGAAATGAAAAAGGCTAAACTATTGGCAGACGCAGAGAAAGAGGCTGCTGCTTTGGACGTTAAACTAAAAGATCTGAGAAAGTAAAGTGTAATATTAAGGTTTCTTTTTAAATATAAACTGATTCGACCATTTTGTATGGAAAATAAATATATTTTCCTATTTTTTTTTTTTTTTTTTTTTTTTTTAACTCTTTATTTGTTCCAAATTCAAAATAAATTACATTTCATTTTAACCTAGGTGCTCCAGTTACTGCAGTAACGTACCAGCCTTAATTGTTATGATATATATCTAAGTGTTTTACATTGTTCATGTCTTGGCAATTCAGTATTTTAAACAGGTTTTTTAACCTGCATGTCAGTATAACAATTGATATCTTAAAACTAAAAACTAAAACTAAATCTTATCTAAGTATAAAGGGAATTAATCGTTGCAATTGAGGATTGCATCGATTTTTGCCTGAAATTATTAATTATTTTGTTGGACATTTGTGCTAAAGTCTCAACATTCGAAATTCTATGTACTTCGGTTGTACTGTACCAGGGAGGCAACTTCAAAATCATTTTCAGAATTTTGTTCTGAATCCTTTGAAGTGCTTTTTTCCTGGTAGTGCAGCAACTAGACCATATTGGTACAGCGTAAAGCATGGCCGGTCTAAAAACTTGTTTAAATATTAGAAGTTTATTCGTCAGGCAAAGTTTGGATTTCCTGTTTATAAGAGGATACAAACATTTAATATATTTGTTACATTTGGCTTGAATGCCCTCAATGTGATCTTTAAAAGTTAATTTTTGGTCAAGTATTAATCCAAGATATTTCACTTGGTTTGACCAGGAAATTGGAACTCCGTTCATAGTGACTATGTGACTACTACTAGGTTTCAAAAACGAAGCTCTAGGCTTATGTGGAAATATTATAAGTTGAGTTTTGGAAGCGTTGGGAGAAATCTTCCATTTTTGTAAATAAGAAGAGAAAATATCTAAACTTTTCTGAAGTCTGCTGCAAATAACACGAAGACTTCTTCCTTTAGCGGAAATGCCTGTGTCATCAGCGAACAAAGATTTGTGGCAACCCTGAGGCAAATCAGGGAGGTCCGAAGTGAAAATGTTATACAATATAGGCCCAAGAATGCTACCCTGAGGAACTCCTGCCCTAACAGGTAGTCGATTAGATTTGGAATTTTGATAATTTACTTGAAGAGTTCTGTCAGTTAAATAATTTTGAACTAATTTCATAATATAAAGTGGAAAATTAAACTTTTTCAATTTAGCAATCAAACCTTCATGCCAAACACTGTCGAATGCTTTTTCTATGTCTAGAAGAGCAACTCCAGTTGAGTGGCCTTCCGATTTGTTTGAACGAATTAAATTGGTAACTCTTAAGAGTTGATGAGTAGTTGAATGCCCATGGCGAAATCCAAACTGCTCATCTGCAAAAATTGAGTTCGTATTGATGTGAAGCATCATTCTATTCAAAATTATCTTTTCAAAAAGTTTACTTATTGAAGAAAGCAAACTTATTGGACGGTAGCTAGAAGCTTCAGCTGGATTTTTATCCGGCTTCAAAATTGGAACAACTTTTGCATTTTTCCATTTATCAGGAAAGTATGCCAAATGGAAACATCTGTTAAATAATTTTACCAAGAAAGACAAGGTACTCTCTGGGAGTTTTTTGATGAGGATATAGAAAATTCCATCATCACCTGAAGCTTTCATATTTTGAAATTTTTTAGTTATAGACCTTACTTCGTCCAAATCAGTCCCCCAGGAATCATCAAAAATATTTTCCCGAGAGAAAATATTCCGAAAATCCCGAGCAACCTGATTCTCAATAGGACTAGTAAGACCCAAACTGAAATTATGGGAACTCTCGAATTGCTTAGCAAGTTTCTGAGCTTTTTCCAAATTTGTGATCAAAATTTTACCACCTTCTTTAAGCGCTGGAATAGGCTTTTGAGGTTTTTTCAAAATTTTTGTGAGTTTCCAAAAGGGTTTGGAACTCGGGTCTAATTTAGAAATATTATTTTCAAAAGTTTTGTTCCTCAGGGCAGAGAATCGCTTTTTAATTTGTTTTTGCAAATCCCGCCAGATAACTTTCATGGCAGGATCGCGTGTTCTTTGATATTGTCTCCTACGGACATTTTTAAGACGGATCAAGAGCTGAAGATCATCGTCTATTATAATTGAATCGAATTTAACCTCGCATTTTGGTACTGAGGCAGCTCTTGCTTCAACTATAGAAGTAGTCAGAGATTCAAGAGCATAATTAATTTCATCTTTGGTTTGCAAAGGAATGTTTGGATCGAAGTTATATTCCATAAATGTTCGATACTGCTCCCAATCAGCTCTATGGTAATTGAAAGTAGAGCTGTTGGGATTACAAATTATTTCTTGGGATATTTCAAAAGTTACTGGAAGGTGATCAGAACCGAAGTCAGCATGGGTAACCAATTGGCTACAAAGTTGACATGAATCAGTTAAGACCAAATCAATAGTGGAGGGATTTCTTGCAGAAGAAAAGCATGTTGGGCTGTTTGGATATTGAATAGTGTAATAACCTGCAGAACAATCATCAAACAGAATATTACCATTGGAATTGCTTTGAGCATTATTCCATGAGCGGTGTTTTGCATTAAAATCACCAATAATGAAGAATTTAGACCTATGACGGGTAAGTTTCTGAAGGTCACCCTTGAGAAAATTCTTTTGCTGGCCTACGCATTGGAATGGCAAATAGGCAGCTATAAACGTAAGTTGTCCAAATTTTGTTTCAACAGAAACCCCCAAAGTTTCAAAAACTTTGGTTTCAAATGAAGAAAGAATTTTATGTTTGATTCGTCTATGAATAATGATGGCAACGCCACCACAGGGTCCATCAAGACGATCATTTCTATAAATCAAGTAATTTGCGTCCTTCTTAACCTTATGGGCAGGTTTAAGGAACGTTTCAGTTATAACGGCAATATGCACGTTATGAACTCTTAAAAAGTTAAATAGCTCGTCTTCATTATCTTTAAGAGATCGAGCATTCCAATTTACAATATTTAATGCTTTAAAATCCATTACTGAATTTTAAAGTCATGACAATATTATTTGCAAATTTTACTCCAGTTTGAATAGCATCAAACATGGAGTTAGATTTAAGCATATCAGAAATCATGTCAATTAATGAATTCTGTAAAAATTCCATTTTGGGGGCAGTAATGCTTCCTAAGTCAAAATTGTCAAAATTTCCATTAGAACGTTGGTTAGTATTTTGATTTCTACCCGCTGCAATAGCAGCATAGGTAGCTCCATTTACTCGCTGAACATTGTTAGCAGCGAGGGGAGTAGGTACAGATGAAACATTTGAAGCAGGGGAGATATTTGTACCTACGGGTACGAATGTAGAATTTGTTCCTCGCTGACCGTTGTTAACAGCAGAGGAATTTGTACCTGTTCGGAAACGTGGAGCGTTTCCTACCTGACGGTTAGAACGAGATTGTAGGATCGCTTTGCGAGTCTTACATTCCCAAAAATTGGATTTGTGGTTTTCACCACAATTTGAACATTTAAATTTCTTAGGATCTTCCTTCACAGGACAGTCGTCCTTTGCGTGAGAGGAATCACCACAATTCATGCATTTAGCTGGCATGTAGCAATTTTTAGTTCCGTGACCCCATCCCTGGCACTTACGGCACTGGGTGAGGTTTTGGAAATTTCCTCCAGTCTTCCTGAAGTGTTCCCACTTCACTCGGACATGGAGCATAAGGCTAGCTTTTTCTAAGGCCTTAAGGTTGTTTAGTTCACTAGACTTGAAGTGAACTAAATAAAAATCATTAGAAATCCCGTTGCGCGAATCGCCAGGACGGGATTTCATTTTCATTTTGATTACTTGGAGTGGCACAACTCCAAGTAATTTTGCCAGTTCATCTTTGATCTGATCCAGGGATTCACCACTGGGCAGTCCTTTCATGACAACCTTGAACACACGTTCAGTTTTGGTGTCGTAAGTAAAAAATTTGTGCTTCTTCTCAGTAAGATACTTGAGAAGACATTTAAATCCGTCCAAGGTTTCAGCCAATACACGGCATTCACCCCGACGTCCAATTTGTAGTGAAAACTTAACTTTCACGAAATTCAAAAGTTCCATGCGAAGAGCATGGAAATCGGTAGTGGTTATCACAACAGGGGGAATCTTTTCCTTCTTGGCATTAAGCCGGGAAAGTTTACTAGAATTTTTCTTGGATGATGGATCATTCTCATCATCCGTGAGCAAATCAAATTGATTACTCAAATTAATTTCATCAGAAGGGGGGTCAAGAGTTTGCCCCTTTCTTTTGCGTTTAGGCGCCATGGCGGCAGTAAATTTTTATCCAAATCGACTTCCAAGCAGATTACTATAAGAATCTGAAGGATCGAAGAGGAATTTTCCAAATCGATATCCAAGAAGGATTACCTCGGGTAGGGTCCAAACAAGGATCGAAGAGGAATAAGAGTTGAACAAGGTAGAAAATTTTTACAGGTTGAGCACTGAAAAGTGCTGTTTAAATTTGTTGTAGCTTTAGGTAGTAGTAACACTTCCTTCAGCAAAAAGCAAATAGATCCGCACGGCAAGAGAGCACGATGCGGACTGTATTATATATTTTCCTATTATTTTTGTATCTTCATCTGGATTCAGTTATGAGTTTGGTTTTCTGTTTTTGTGGATGAAAATTGTCGAAAACTTGCTTAGTTATTTTCATTTTATTTTGTTTGAGGCAAATATGAATGTTTTAACCGGGAAAAAAAACCGGGGATTTCAAAATAAAAATTCTGTGGCCACCCTGCTAAAGCTAAAGCTCGATAAGAACAAGTGAATTATGTACAAGCTTCGAAATCCTAAAGGAACTTATTACAGCATATTCCATCTCTACCTCCTATGACCCATCTAGAACTACACTAGGGGAATTAAACGTAAGTCACACAGAACTTATTATAAACCACTACTACATGCACACTCGAGGGGCACGCAATAACCTTTTACTCCTACGCAAGCCTTTTTTAAGTACAATAATTACAGTTAACTACATTAATTACGAGCGTCGGAATTTTTTTGATTTAATTACTTTTAAGTACAAATTTCAGCTTTAATTACAAGTCGCATAAATTAAGTACATTAACTCCATTAATGCACAACGAGAAATGTACTTAAATTTCCCCCAGCGTACCGTTAGACCCTTTCGTTATTGGCCCGTGAAACAAAAATTTCACATGCCCTATTGCTACGTTAAGGATAATGTCAGCTCTGATAGATTGTATCGCTACCGCTGTTATGACTTCAGAATAGACCCTACAAACATACATCTCCCGGGACCTACGAGGAAATCTACGTTGGTGATTGGTGCCAAGTCACATGCAACGATCGGTTCGTGATTGGAAATGTAGTCGGATTTCAATACTGCCGAGGTGTTGGCAGGGCAATGAACTATATCCTGGATCACGCCCCTGTCAAAGCACCGGAGAATGCGACAATGCAAGGAATGTTTGTGTGTGCTACCTGGTTCGACCTAAGAAATAACTAATTTAATTTGGTGGATGTAACGAAAACAGAATTACAATAGAAAATTATGTTATCCTTTGCGTGCCTAATACCCCGTACACATTACAGCCTATATCACGTTATATAGGCTGTCTTACAAAGAGCACTCATACATAAGCTTTCCAGTGAAAACTAGATGTATGAGTGCTCATTGCAAGACAGCGTATATCACGTGATATACGCTGTAATGTGAACGGGGTATAACGTCTAAATTTGTATAGATTTCAAAATTCAATTAGCTTTAAAAACATAATTTCTCAATATTTTTCTTTACAACAAATTGCATTTTGTCGGGAATCCATTGAAATTTCTGAATACGTCTGAAAATTTGTTGATCAATTCATGGTTCCGGAGTTATTTCGGTTCCCGTTGGGGTCACTTTTGGTCGGCATTCGGCTTTATTGTTCTGTAATAAGTATACACACGATGAACATCATGTTTTTTCTCTCAAACGATGTAATTGGACCAGTGGCAGCTATTCCGATGGTTCACAATCACATTGGGCATCCCGGAAATGTTCCGGTGCCCCGGGGAAGTGGCCAATTCTCAACAAGAACCAAAACCCATCATGCGACATATCAAAATTCATGATTTTCCAAATTTTGGCTGGTAATGGCCTTAATGAGACTCGACGGTCACACTAGCCCTCTCGGGCATGTTCCTGTGTCCCCAGGCAAGTGACCGATTCTCCACAAGAACCAAAACACGTCATGCGACATATCAAACTTTATGATTCTGCTGAACTCGGCCAGTAATGTTTTTTTTTTGAGAGCCCACGATCCCATTGGCCCTCCCTGGCATGTTCCGGTGTTCCCGGGTATATTTTCAATTATCGACAAGAACCAAAATCCTTCGTGCGACATATCAAACTGAAAGATTCTGCACAGCTAATAATGGTCTTAGACAGTCCACAGTCTTATTAAACTGTCCACCCCCCCCCCCGGGTAAATATCCAACTCCCAATAAGAACCATAACCCCTCGTGTGACATATCAAACTTCATTATTTTACGAAACTACGTCCGTAATGACCATATTAAGAGTTCAAATTTGCTATCCCAGACACGATCCGATATTCCCAGGAATGCTGTAAATTATCGAATTAAGACAGTATTTCATTTCATCCCTATGCTGATTCAATAGAATTAAGAAGTTGTACTAGACATGTTTTAATTCTTATGATTTTAACTGTTTTTCTTATTCAACAGTGTACGCAAGCCCAACAGCTATTACAAAAATAGTATCCCTTTTCTTCCGATTTATGTTTCTTACATGTAGCTTTAAGACATACATGACACAATGATTTTATCTTTTCATCATTGGAACGAGAACAAATCGAACACCTCTTTCGTCCAGAACCACATTTATAGTCTTGATGCAAAGATTTTGGTTGATGTAGGTTGTTGGCACAAGTTACTAATGGATATTTTTGGTTGCTATTGAAAATTTAGTCGATTGCTGAATGGGCCCAAATTAGAGAGACACTTAGGCCGACATTACTTGCATTTCTCATATTATTTGTCAATCCTTTTCTTTACATTCGTTCTTTGACGTGTTCAAGTGCCAACTCCTTTGCCAGCCAGTCTAAAAATTTCGGCTCTTGTCATTCGGTAGGTAATGCGGATATGCAATTGTAAATAGGAAATACGCATTATTGGAGCACATATCCGTAAGGTTCATGAAAACAGCAAACGACTATCTGTTCGTTCGCCATTTGCAAGTGTATCCCGCGGTCGCTTTATCCACTCCTCCTTTCAATCTGTTGTACAACTGTACTAGGTGTTTTCGGCTTGATTAAATTTTTCTTCAATTAGTCCTGATCAGGTACCTGATCAAGCGGGAACGGTAACAAAGGCGCAGAAGGTGGTAGTTCTTTTGCTGACCATTTCGCAGGATCAGAAGTTTTTTTTAGGCCGATAAGGGGATGTTCATAAACTACGTAGACATTTTTTTTTATTATTGTCCCCCCTTCCCCTGCGTAGACAATTGTCTATACAAAATTTTTAAAATTTGTATGGTCCGTGCATAATTGTCAAACCCTCCCGCGAGTGGATTATTTCAGTTTCCAACTCTAGCATGGTGCTCCAAGAAATTTAGTATAAATATTCGCAGAATTGGTCATGTTTGTAGTCTAGAATGTGAATAATTCTGAACATTATTGTGAAAACTCCCGAACAAGAACTTGGTATAAATAGAATTGTTGCTGTAGCGTCATGCTAGCTGGTTTGTGCTTCGGTGGATTTTTCTTTTCGCGTGTTCGGTGCTACGCCTCCGCTTCCGAAAGAAAAGTTTTCGTTTACGTTTTTGGTGTTGGCGTTCTGCCCCCGATCACGGGAAAGATAGTTTTGAAGGTTAAACTAGAGCCAGAAAAAAAAAAACTTCCAAATATGCTTTGCTTGCGGGTCGATATGTTGTGTTTCCAGTAGCTTTTCTCTCTCGGTGATAAAACTTGGTGTTATTTTAATTTTAGTTTTGTGCCTTTTCAAAAAAGTAAGGATACAAAGATATTTTAAAACTGACTTTAGTGAACGGTTCGAAAGAAAGTTTGGCGGGTTGTGTAGTATTGTGTTAGTGTGCTTGTGAAATTGCCTGATTTACAGGAGGCGGAATGTTTGGTGCGATAAATCAAAAGTTAATCAAAAACGCTGTTCCACTATTACTAAATACGCACTGGATTGGAAAACATCATGTTTTTTAATCTGAAAGTGTGCTGGCATTACCATTATTCAATTGATAATGGTAATTGTAACGGTATTATTGCATGTGAAAGCGACCTCAGAGTAGACGTGAATAACCAGGCATTCTGAAATGGGCTGCTGGATCTGCAGTAGAGCCATAGAGGTAACTCTAAGACCAGAAGGT
The DNA here is from genome assembly GCF_037179485.1 of Ochlerotatus camptorhynchus. Lineage (NCBI taxonomy): Eukaryota > Metazoa > Arthropoda > Insecta > Diptera > Culicidae > Ochlerotatus > Ochlerotatus camptorhynchus. The sequence continues at coordinate 525,602 of NW_027040615.1, forward strand.
CCCGAAGAAACATGCTCAACTTTTTGGCTCGGCTCTGGTACTATCTTCGGTTAGAAGAGATACGAAAAACATCGAAAAGTGATAGAGAAAGCGAGAGAAGACTATTCCACTACAGATGCCTATTATTCAACAGGACTCTACGAGAATCGAGATGACAACGGTTCAGCAGCAAGGACACAATACACAAGCGGTGAGATCTAACTGATTACAGCTAGATATAAAAATATGAAATGCATCCTACTAAATACGTGCCATCTTCAAAGCAGGAATTGCTTTGATGATGGAAGTGTACACGCAGTACCAATATACATTTTATATCGGTACTACGTGTATGCGGGGCTTGTTGTAAGTGAAAGTAACCTCGGAATGGACGTGAGTGACCAGGCATTCTGAAATGGGTTACTGAATCTCAACAGAGCTATCCCCTTTCAACTTCCGGGCTAAAATTGTTTGCAATGGGATCAGTATAAGATAATAATAGATTATATTGCAAACATTTTTCTTTCATAAAAACACTGCCGGACAGTGGAAGTTGGATTGTATATACATACATACAATTGGTCATGTTTGTAGTCTAGTAAAGAAGTCTAGGGTGTTTTTGAATAAATTGATTCATTCGAGTATGTGTTAAGGGCTTTCTTCAATTTTTTTTAATAGTTCAAGAATAAAGATTTGGGTACGTTTTTAATTACATTTGTGTAACTTTAATTACATTAATTACAGAAAATTTATTTTTAATTACATCAATTACGTAATAAAATTGAATTACGTGTTTTAATTACAGTAATTACACTGGCACTGCTTAATTACATGAAATACTTAATTTTCATTTTTAATTAGTTGAACACCTTGTACTTTAAATCCAACGCAGTCAAAAAGGCTATTGCGTGCCCCTCGTGCACACTCGTATTTACGCTACCAATTATGTTATCCACTATGCTAACAATCTTGTACTTCGATATATACATCCAATCAAACAGGATTTTAAAAATCTCCCAATAAAGAGCCGTGTAACACATATTGCTCTGGAGGTTATTAAACCGGAAGAATCTCCCCTGCAGTCAGTCGGAACTAATTTCGACAAGTTACCTCTATGGTAGAACGGAATGTATAATGGCGTGCTGACGCTCAAGCTGTCCAAAGGAGTTGAGATCGTTGTCTTTGCGGACGATGTCGTCTTGACGGTAATAGATGAGACCCTGGAAGAAGTGAAAATGCTGGCGGCCGAGGCGATGGATACGATTGGTAACTGGATGCAAGGAGCGAAGCTACGCTGCAGATAGCCCACCACAAAACAGAACTGATGTTGGTCAGTAACTATAAAGCAGTGTAGTGGGCAGAAATCACCGTCGGAGAGCACGCCATTGTTACGAGGCGCGTGCTGAAGTATTTGGGAGTAATGATCGACGACCGGCTGAACTTTACCAGCCACATCGAATATGAGGCCATCAACGCAATAGCCAGAATCATGCCTGGATTGAAGCCTGGAAACGAAGCAAAATCAAATGAAATTGAACAGTACGTTCCGACTCATGGCCGTGCGAGTCGTGAGTGCGTACAGAACCATTTCGACGGAGGCAGTATGCGTTATCGCCGGTATGATACCAATCGGCATCACCTTGGCGGAGGACTACGAGTGCTATATTATTTAGGAGAGAAACCAGAAGAGTAAGAAAAATTGTGAGAACGGTGTCGATGGCTAGGTGGTAGCAGGAGTGGGATGCAGCGGAGAATGGTAGATGGACACACAAGCTGATATGGGGAAGTCAACTTCCACTTGACGCAGTTCCTGTCTTGTCATGGCTGCTCCAGGAAGTACCTGTATCGGTTCGGCCACACAACGTCACCCTTCTGTCCGGAGTGTGGGAATGTGAAAGAATCACCAGAGCACGCGGTCTTCGAATGTCCTAGATTTGATGCTGTGCGAGAGGAGATGCTCGCCCTTAGCGCGGAGAATGTCGTCGAAGAAATGTGTCGAGAGGAAGGCACCTTTAACGCCGTGAGCAGAGCAGTAACGCAGATCATGTCAGCGCTGCAGCGAAAATGGCAAGAAGACCAGCTAGTAATGTGCTCACACAAGTGCGAAGTGAAAGCCGAAGCCGGGAGAACTCTCCGTCGGAGTAGGCTGAATCCAGCGCCGGGGGTTAGCTGAGTAGAACGCGACGCTGGGAGCTAAATGGCTCACAAATTGGAGAGACGATCAGCGAAGTGGAAGAGCCAGTTAGCTAAGGTAAAGTTAGATGCGTAATGCACAGCCCCCTCCGAAGTAATACGACAAGTGGTTCCGGAGAAAATGGGCAAGGCGTCCAAGGAGGTTTTAGTGCAGTAAGAATCACACACATCGTGTCACCGCGACCGTGCGTCCGGTCGTCAAGCGGTGGCACGATGGTCTATTTGAAGGTTTCCCTCTTGCCAAAAAAAAAGTACATTGGTTGATCATCGATGATCACTTAGGAGATACATACCGTGAACCCCCGGTAATTTAACCATAAATGTGGAATAAAGTAAAGCGAAATGAACGATGCGAAACGGATTACATAATCAAAACAAAACAGCAAATAAGGCTACCAGAAACTCGCTTTTCTGATGGTCGTAAGCTTACTAGAAGTTCAACTTAAAAATGAACCCCGTTAATTTGCACTAAGTGTCGTTCAGATTAACGGGGTTCCACGGTACTGGCATATCCTAAAATAAGAAAAGTTATTCCAAGCCTGTTGGACTTGCTGAACGCACCATCTTCCGTCAAACGACTATTTGGAGAATTCAATCTAAACTCCAGTATAAATTGAAAGAAATTTCAAAACAGACCAAATGTTTCTTCAATGCATGGAATTCTGGCTACAAATAATCATGTTTACCTTAGCACCAATGATACTGGCTTGGTGGCACCGAGTTGTAAGTTATAAGAAGAGGTTGTAAAGTATTTGTTTGACATATAAAACCTGTCAATTTCGCTTTCAGAGAGTCACAATCAGCGATTTTATGATTCATGAGCGCTCACTCTGAATGAACGCTCACGAATCATAAAACCGCTGATTGCGGTCCTTTAAAAGCGAAATTGGCAGATTTTATATGTTAAACACATACTTTATAGCATCTTCTTGTAACTTACAAGCACAATCATTTTGATATCTAATGATTTCATAGTTCCGAAAAATATCTTTTATAGCGAAGTGAGTGGAAGCAACCCTGTGGCTGACAAGGCTTTGAGCGACTTCAAAGCTTGATATTCGGCCTAAGCAAAAATAGGAATAGCAAATCATCCCAGCAATCCATATAGATCAAAATATCGATCATGACGCCATCGCGCCGGCTCCTCATACGAATCATAACCGTTCGATAACTCATTAATTATGAGCAACAACTGAACTGAACAGCACAAATCATCCCGTTCGTTGGTCGAGTCTATTCAGCAGCAGCAGCAGCCTCAGTCAACAAGTAGTGTTCAAAACAGCGACGAAGAAGAGCATGAGTCATCCCATCGTTCGTCTCTCTCAGCTCAGCACCACAACAGTAGTGGACCACTGTTGAACACGTTGCACAAGTTATTTACAAACAATTAATACGAAACCGAATGGCAGCAGCTCCTAGAATCCACATCTGCGTTCGCCGCTGTCCAGTATAGGTAGGTACGTGCGATTCAATTCAACCGGAGGGAGGAAGCACGAATAAGGAAGAAAGAATGTGTTCATGTTTTTGTCTTTCTTCCCACCCAGGAGGTTCCTCCATAAATAGCCAGGCCATGCTTTGCAGTTGGGTTCACAATAAACGATATCTTTATCGCAAATGACTCACTCACAATTAGCCCAGATGTCGGTAAACAACGCTGCACTCACCTTGCTGCACAAATGCGTCATTATGCCGTTTCACAGCTTCCCTCCATCGGCATTATCGTTATCAGCACAGGGTCCGTCGCCACTTTGGAGGTCAACAATCAATTACGTCTGTTCTAGGGCCGATCACCGTATCACTCAGTCACTTAATGCACTTGATCTAGCATTTCAGAACTCGATCTTCGATTTGTATTTTTCTCTTCTGTGTCTTCAAGTGATCATGTTCCAAGAACTGTTCACAACCCGTTGCACATTGACCACCGGCCGTGAATCTCCGGAGATATCGATTGCCTGGTATTTTTCAAACTCACTAAATCCAGTAACGCGTCAGAATGCGCACGCGCACACGATCACGCGAATGTAATGTAGGTGCTGATTGGAGAATCGCCAGACGAGAACTGACTCGCTCTCGATTGCTTGATCTCTCTTCGACCAGAACTTCTGCGTCCGTCTTGTTGCGTCCTCTCGACTCCGGATCGATCATGGGATGGAGGAAATTGTGCTCGGCGAACCTGAAAGCGAGAGTAGGATGGTAGTTATATCAAAACAATACTGCGGCTGAATAATGTTTATGCGGAGCCGAGGGAAGCCCTTCGAGGGAACCATCGGAGACCCCAAACAACAACCGCGTCGTGATGCTTGATGATCCCTTTTGTTTCGCGTTGTGCTCTCACGCTCTTCTCATGTTACCGAGATCGAGGGTCTCAATTCATACCAATCTCGCTGAAGGTGATCGCGTTGATCTGTGGCGTTTTCAACACTTGAAAACGATCATCGTCGCCGTTCTCCAATATCGCTAGAAACATTTCAAGTGGAAAAGCATACATAACAGTAAGTAACCTTATAATTTGAAGCTTTTGGCAAATCCACCTAGCAGTATCATATTTATGATGGAACGCTCCAACCGGTATTATCATCGGATTAAATCCCGGCTCCTTTACCTTCCGCTGCTTAGATAAAACTAAATTACATGTGGTCCAATGTACCAATCTCTAAGATAGGATTTCAACGCTTTCTCGTTTTGAGCAAAGGTAACAATCTTCAGTATCTACCGAAAATGAAACACATATAATGGCAACTATTAAGTGGATGGATGATCAAATTGCACGATCTGCGTGGAGGTGAAGAGAGGAAGGTATTTTGTCCGGTTCAAACCGACTAAATATGCGCCGTGTACTAACCTGATGGTACATGGTGGTAGTGCCACTGACCGCGGGCTAAAATCTGTTGATGCCCATTAAAGCGAACGAACAGAGTGATTACAGGTTTGGGTAATGATGTCGCATCTACATTAGTAGGTACATACATACGTTCCCACTAACTAAATATTCCATCCATCAGGTGGGGTGGTGAGTGAATGATGGTGACGACCTTTTCAAGCGCGGGAACAGTACAGGGTTTTTTTGAAATTGATACCTTCTTTATTTCTTGATCTAATCGGTGGTGATTGCCCTTTTAGGGAGGGGTCTTTCCTGCTTCAGGCAGGTGTTTAAAATTGCGCCAAAAGTCGTTGCCGATCAGTTCAGAATATTTCTCTGTTCATTTGCGAGACGGTTTGCAGTAGGTGGTCTTTGAGAGCCACAGATAGCCTTGTTATCTCCCTCCGCTAATCCGGCTTTCGTTAATCCGACGACTCGATAATCCGACGTCACGGTTACACTGTTAGGTTGGTAACGTTGATTTGTATAGATTTGGCAGTCGGATTATCGGTGCATCCCAATATTCACATTGAAAAATAAAATGAGAATAGAATGATGATCAATTTCCTCTATTGTTTATAAAGAAAGCAGCGAAATTAATGAAAATACCAAGCTCCCAGAAACTGGAACCCTTTCCTTATGTAAAAATCGTGTGTCATCATAGAAGCAGTTCCACCCCGGGATGAGGAAAGAACAGGAAGTAGATCGAGTACTACTTACCTTACCAATCAGGCTAAGGCCTTGTTGTCCTCTACTGTCCGAAGAAGTCGTCTCCGCTCTACTCGATCCATGGCCACACGATGGTCGATCCACCTTGCTCGCTGCGCGCTTCTTCTTCTTGTTCCTGTTGGGTAGCTTTCGAGAACCATTTTCTCTGGGTCGTCGTGCGACATTCTTACGACGTGCCCAGCCCACCGAAGTCGCCCAATTTTTGCACTGTGGACGATAGATGGTTCTTCCAGCAGCTGGTGCAATTCGTGGTTCATTCGCCTCCTCCACGTTCCGCCATCCATCTGCAACTCCACCGTAGATGGTATGCAACACCTTCCGTTCGAAAACACCAAAGTTGGTCCTCCACGAGCATGGCCGTAGAGGACCACCGGTATAATCAACGTCTTGTACACACTTAGATTTTTTCGCCGAGATGGGCACCACCGAGCAGCTCGGCATTTTATTTTGCTAGATCTCAGTGAAAACTTGCCGAGATTCAGCTAACAAACGGGAATTTTGCCGAGATCTCAGCTAACAAACATATTTTTTGCTGAATTTCGTGCGGCGGCGAATTTTATTCGACCGGAGCGTCCTCCGGATTCCAAAGTAGGCATGATTTCCTGCCATAATGCGTCTTTGAATTTCTCTACTGGTATCATTTTTGGCGGTCACCGGTGAGCGCAAATACACGAACTCGTCAACCACCTCGCTTTCGTCACCGTCAATCTGAACTCGGGGTGGGAGGCTAACATTGTCTTCCCTAGAACCTCTTCCTCTCATGTATTTCGTCTTCGATGCGTTGATAGGAAGACCAATCCGCCTAGATCCGCCTGAAATCATCCTGGATTCGCTGGCGAACAACATTAAAGAGTTTCGCTACGAACCAGAGGGAAGCGTCACGTTCGCTGCTTGGTACGCCAGGTACGACGACCTGTTTGAAAAAGATGCTGCTCGCCTAGACGATGAGGCCAAGGTCCGCTTGCTCATGCGGAAACTGGGTGCTGCGGAACACGAGCGATACGTAAGTTTCATCTTACCGAAGGTTCCGAAAAACTTTCCGTTCGGTGACACGGTAAAAAAACTGAAAACGCTTTTCGGTGCTGTCGAGTCCGTTGTATGCAAACGGTATCGCTGTTTGCAAATTGCAAAGTAACCTACCGAAGATTTAATTTCGTTTGCCTGTCGAATCAACAAGAGCTGTGTTGAGTTCGAATTGAGCAAGATGACCGAAGAGCAATTCAAATGTGTGATGTTTGTTTGCGGTCTGAAATCGGAGGGAGATAGCGAAATACGAACAAGATTGCTTTCGAAGATACACGGTAAGAAAAAAGTACCCAAAAGTAAGTTCTTTTCACTCATCTCGGCACTATAGTGCAGGAACCCAAAAGTAGGTAAAGCGGACCAAAGTAGTTTTTATTTACTTGTGGACAATTCGTATGGAATTTTCCACTAGCTTTCTACCCAATAGTAAGTTAGTTGTACCCAAAAGTAGTGATTATACTCAACGTTGAGTTCCCGCACTTTACTACCCCTGTTGGGTGGTTTTGCTCCTCCGTTTTTGACAACATTAGAAGGCGAAAAGGAGACAAACTAGTCAAAATTAGGTAAAAGTGAACTGACCGTTGGGTACTTTTTTCTAATCGTGTAGAGGAGCGGACGGACGTCACACTCGAACAGCTGTCAGCGGACTGTCAACGATTGTTGTGTCTGAAGCATGATACGGCAATGATCGAATTGCCAACGTCAGTAGCAGTGCAGTTCGTCAAACGTAAGCAATTCAACAAGTATCCAGCGAAGCCCAGCATCGGATCCGCTGGAACCGGAACGAAACAAGCCAGGAACGTACCAGCATCACCCTGCTGGAACTGTGGAGCAATGCACTTTAACCGGGACTGCACGTATAAGCAACACAAGAGCAACGATTGCGGTCTCGTCGGCCATCGTGAGGGGTATTGCTCGAGCGTTCGGAAAAAACCCCAAATCATCGGCTTTCAAGTCGAAAGGCCGACCGAAAGCTGTCTCAACGAAAACAGTAAGTCTTCTGGTAAATACCGTTAACAAAAAGCGTCGTTTCGTTCAAGCTCAAGTCAACGGAGTGGATGTACGTCTTCAGTTAGACACTGGATCTGACATCAGTGTTGTGTCGAAGCGGATCTGGGAGAAAGTTGGCAAGCCACCGATAATGCCATCTACGGAACGAGCCGCAACAGCGTCAGGAGATCCGCTAAAGCTACTTTTCAAGTTCGTCTGCACCGTATCAATCAACGGTGAGCAACGCCAAACACAATTCTACGTGGTGGAGAAGTCCCTTCAGCTGCTAGGGATCGACATGCTCGATGCTTTCGGATTGTGGTCTGTGCCTATCAATTCCTACTGCAACCGTGTCACCAGTTCTTCTACCACTGTGGACACCCTCAAGGCGGCATTTCCGGAAGTCTTCCGAAGTGAACTTGGATTGTGTACAAAAACAAAACTCAAGCTAGAGCTCAAGCAAGATGCAGTACCGGCGTTTCGCCCTAAACGTCCTGTGGCTTACGCCATGTACAGCGCGGTGGATGACGAGTTGGACAGATTGGAGCGCGCCAAGATCATTTCACCGGTTGATTTTTCCAATTGGGCGGCCCCGATTGTAGTCGTCCGCAAGACCAACGGCTCCATACGGATTTGTGGGGATTATTCTACCGGCCTCAATGATGCCCTGCAGCCGCATCGGTACCCTCTCCCGTTACCGGTAGACATTTTCGCCAAGTTAGCCAACTGCACCGTGTTCAGCCAGGTAGACCTTTCTGACGCCTTCCTCCAGGTGGAAGTCGACGAATGTAGTCGGGATCTTCTTGCCATCAACACCCACCGAGGATTGTACCGCTATAACCGTCTACCACCAGGAGTCAAGACAGCACCAGGAGCATTCCAGCAGCTGATAGACACCATGTCAGCTGGTCTCCCGTGCACTTCTGGTTACCTTGATGACGTGGTTGTTGGCGAAAAAGACACTGAGGAGCATTGGACCAATCTTCGTGCAGTGTTGGAGCGGATTCAAGAATTTGGTTTCACCATCCGGTCAGAGAAGTGTACGTTCGCTCAGCCACAAATCAAATATTTGGGCTACCTGCTCGACCGCAACGGGCTACGACCAGATCCAGTGAAGATTCAAGCTATCACCGACATGGCTCCTCCCACTGATGTCTCCGGCGTACGCTCTTTCCTCGGGGCGGTTAATTATTACGGTAAATTCGTCCATAGAATGAGAACTCTTCGTTTCCCGTTGGACGAGCTACTCAAGGCTGGCACCGAATTCCGTTGGACAACACAATGCCAACAGGCGTTCATGAGGTTCAAGGAGATTCTTGCTTCAGATTTGCTCCTCACCCATTACAACCCGAATCTCGACATCGTCGTATCGGCAGACGCTTCTTCTGTCGGTGTTGGTGCCACTATCAGCCATAAATTCCCGGATGGTACCATGAAGGTCGTTCAGCATGCGTCGCGAGCACTCACACCGGCCGAGCGGAACTATAGCCAACCCGATCGCGAAAGCCTAGCCATCATATTCGCGGTAACGAAATTTCACAGAATGTTGTTTGGTCGGTGCTTCCATCTGCAAACGGATCACGCACCTCTTTTGAGGATTTTTGGCTCGAAGAAAGGCATTCCGGTCTACACGTCGAACCGATTGCAGCGCTGGGCGCTAACGCTGCTACTGTACGACTTCACCATCGAGCACGTTCCAACAGCGAAGTTCGGTAACGCGGATGTGCTTTCTCGACTCATCAGTCAGCACGTGAGACCGGATGAGGATTACGTTATCGCCTCGGTTGCTCTTGAGGACGATATCAGGATCGTACAAAAAGTCACTCAGTCCGATCCTGTCACAAAAAAAGGTATACCGTTTCCTAAACGATGACTGGCCAGCATCTAAGCAGATTTTCGACCCAGAGTTGAAGCGTTTTTGCGACCGTCAGGAGTCACTCACCACTGTCCAAGGCTGTATCCTCTTCGGCGAACGTCTGGTCATTCCTTCGTCGTACCGCAAGCGCTGCCTCGACCAGCTTCACCGAGGTCATCCGGGTATTTAACGAATGAAAGCCATTGCCAGATCGTACGTCTACTGGCCATTCTTGGACAGCGAAATTGCCGACTACGTCAAGTCATGCCGACATTGCGCCACCGCTGCGAAATCTCCACCAAAGTGTGCCCCGGTACCGTGGCCAAGATCCAGCAAGCCATGGGAGCGCGTCCACATAGATTATGCTGGACCCATTAACGGAGAATACTACCTCGTCGTCGTGGACTCGTACTCGAAATGGCCAGAAATTATCCAAACTCGTAGTACGACTAGTGCAGCAACAATTGGCATCCTGAAGGACGTATTCGCACGATTTAGTGTGCCAGCTACGTTGGTCAGCGACAATGGGCCACAATTCACCAGTGCAGAATTCCAAGGGTTCTGTGTGGAGAACGGCATCGACCACCTTACTATTGCACCGTTCCATCCGCAATCCAACGGGCAAGCTGAAAGGTTTGTCGATACTTTTAAACGGTCTGTCAAGAAAATTCAGGAGGGAAGAGGAACAATACACGCAGCACTCAACACTTTCCTGATCACCTACAGAAGCACTCCTAACCATTCAGCACCGGATGGCAAATCGCCAGCAGAAATCATGTTCGGTCGTCCAATCAGAACGTGTTTGGAGTTGCTTCGTCCGCCGCCTGACCACTCAACGTTTCACAACCAACCGACGGAGACAAGAACAGAACGAAGTTACCAACGTGACGACCTGGTCTTTGCGAAAGTCTACGTTAATAACAACTGGCACTGGGCACCTGGAGTTGTATTGGAGAAAATCGGTACAGTTATGTATAATGTTTGGGCCAACAATCGGAAGCTCGTGCGGTCACATATCAACCAGCTCAAGGACCGTGTTACAGCTGATCGACATGCCAAAGCTGTCACACAAGATACCAAGAAGCTTCCCATCAACATCCTGCTTGATGCGTGGGATCTGCCCAAGTCTCACTCGCAGATTTTGTCACCAGTAGCATTGCCGATCGGACCTCTAGGCAATCCACCACCCTTGCCGTCCTCGACACCCAACAGCTTGATGCACGTCCCGGTATTGTCACCGGTGCTTCCGTCGTCCTTATCAGCGTCCTCGTTGAGCTTCCCACAAGTCTCGGCGTCTACAGCAGGCTCAGTCACTTCGGACTTCCAGTCTGCCATCGAGCTAGAACCAGTAGTCCAGGCACCTCGCCACTCTTCGCGCGTTCGAAGAGCGCCTCAGCGATTCCAGCCGTACCTCCTGTATTAGAGAGGAGATGTTGGGACTTTGGCCAACTCTATTTTTTTTATCACTTTTCGGCTGGGCTCACAGATGACAGTCAAGCTGCCATCAACGTCGATGCCATGACATCACCAACAAGAAACGTCATTGAAAAAACAGAGAGTAAGAGAAGAAGAGAAGAACACTAAGAACCGCGAACACGCGTAATTTGTAACCGTCTTATTTTATCGTAAAATACAGTTTTAATTTGATTAACTTTACGTGTCGCGTTTTAATACTGCTATTCCGAAACAAACACCTCGGACACACGCGACCGTAAAATCTTCAATATATTCAACGTCTCTGACTCAACTAGGAACATTATTAATTTAGTGCTTCCATTTGTGAAAACTCTTTTGAAGCAACTAGCTTCTAGGTGGTCCTTCCTTGCATCGATCATATCCTTTGATGGATAATTTTCCGAATGAGGTCGGGGATATGATCTCTGTTCTTCAGTGTAACTGTAGAAGTCTTATACCGAAACTTGACACATTCAACTTTTTAGTTCACAACTCACTTTGTGATGCATTTGCTCTTTGTGAAACATGACTTTCTTCAGACACCGATCTCCCTTTCCACGATTTTAACATTATTCGTCTTGATCGAGCAGATTCGTATGGAGGGGTGCTTCTCGGGATTAATAAGCTCCATTCCTTTTATAGAATCGATCTGCCTTCCGTGACAGGCATTGAAGTTGTCGCATGTCAGGTAAATATTCGAGGTACAAGCCTCAGTATATCTTCCTCCAAGAACTGCGATTTCTCGCCAAGGTCTCTCGGATATCTGCTCAGTTTTATCTGAGCCTCGGTTGATCTTAGGAGATTTTAACTCCCGCGGTACAGGCTGGGGGGAACTGTACGATGACAACCGCTCAACCCTGATATACGACCTTTGCGATAACTTCAATATGACACTTCTAAACACTGGGGAAGTAACACGAGTGGCCAAACCTCCAGCAAGAAAAAGTAGATTAGACCTCTCCCTCAGTTCGAGTTCACTATCGTTGGATTGCTCGTGAAAAGTAATTCAAGATTCCTATTAGGGTAGTGACCACTTGCCAATCAAAATTTCTATTACCAATGGTTCATCTTCCACTCGCTCGGTTGACATCGCATACGACCTCACGAAAAACATCGACTGCGGCCACGGTTCTCGGTGGTATTGAATCGGTTGAGATACTCCCTCCGCTGGACGAGTACTCCTTTTTATCGCGACTTATCGTTGACTGCGCTCTTCAAGCACAGACGAAACGCGTTCCGGGTGGTTCCGTTCGCAAACGACCTCTCACTCCGTGGATTGCACCGACGCAAACAGCGAGAAGTCCGCCGCGTTTAAACGCTTCCGCAAACATGGTAAGGTCGGGGACTTCGAGCGATACACCGACCTCGAGAAAACTTTTAAGAGCTTGATTAAAGCCAAAAAACGCGGTTACTGGCGTCGGTTCGTCGATGGTTTGTCACGAGAGACTACCATGAGAACGCTCTGGAATGTCGGCAGGAGAATGCGAAACGCATCGGTGATGAGATTAATGAAGACAAGGAGTACTCGGACAGTTGGATATTCAGCTTCGCACGGAAAGTTTGCCCGGATTCGGTGTCGGTTCAAACCAACGTTCGTGATCGTCCGTCGGGTAATAACGAAATAGATTCCCCGTTTTCGATGGTGGAATTATCACTTGCGCTCCTCTCATGTAACAACTCACCTCCAGAAATGGATAGAATCAAGTTCAACTTGCAGAAAAATCTCCCAGACGTCGCGAAGAGACGCTTGTTGAACTTATTCAATCAATTTCTGGAGCACAACATTGTTCCGGATGACTGGAGACAAGTAAGAGTTATCGCCATTCGAAAACCTGGTAAACCCGCGTCGGATTATAACTCGTACCGTCCCATCGCGATGCTGTCCTGTATACGGAAATTGTTGGAGAAAATGATTCTTTTTCGTCTAGACAAATGGGTCGAGTCGAATGGTTTACTTTCAGATACGCAATTTGGATTTCGGAGAGGCAAAGGAACGAGCGACTGTCTTGCGTTGCTTTCAACTGAAATTCAACTGGCCTATGCGCAAAAACAGCAAATGGGTTCAGTTTTCTTGGATATTAAGGGGGCTTTTGATTCTGTTTGTATCGATGTCCTTTCGGATAAACTCCACGATAGTGGGCTTTCACCAATTATGAACAACTATTTGAGCAACTTGTTGTCTGAGAAATGTATGAGCTTTTCTCATGGAAACTCGACAACTTCACGAATTAGTTACATGGGTCTCCCCCAGGACTCATGTTTAAGCCCCCTATTTTTTATGTAAAATACAGATGGTTGTCTTGATGAAAATTGCTCGCTAAGGCAGCTTGCAGATGACGGGGTTGTGTCCGTTATAGGGCCAAGTGCACCGGACCTGCAAGGACCATTGCAAGATACCTTAGACAATTTGTCTACTTGGGTTATGAAGCTGGGTATCGAATTCTCTCCGGAGAAAACTGAGTTGGTTGTTTTTTCTAGGAAGTATCATCCTGCACAGTTACAGCTTCAACTAAAGGGTAGAACAATCACTCAAAGTATATCTTTCAAGTATTTAGGTGTCTGGTTCGATTCCAAATGCACATGGGGAAAACATATTGCGTATCTGAAACAAAAATGCCAGCAAAGGATTAATTTTCTTCGTACAATTACCGGAACTTGGTGGGGAGCACACCCGGAAGATCTGATCAGCTTGTACCGAACGAGGTACCGAACAACCATCCTTTCGGTTTTACAGTACGGCAGCTTCTGCTTCCAATCCGCAGCAAAAACAGACATCCTGAAGCTGCAACGGATTCAATACCGTTGCCTTCGTATTGCGCTGGACTGTATGCACTCGACTCATACGATGAGCCTCGGAGTACTCGCGGGTGTTCTCCCACTGACAGATCGTTTCGCTGAGCTGTCTTTCCGGTTTCTCATCCGTTGTGAAGTAATGAATCCTTTGGTAATAGAACACTTTGAGAAGCTGCTCGACCGAAATCCTCAAACAAGATTCATGAGTCTCTTTTACGAGTACATAACCACCCCTATACGCTGGAGATTGGCCCTTCTTCATTCAATTCCTCTCGTGTTTGCCTCCAAGACTTTTATAGTTCCTCTGTAAATTTTGATCAGACCATGATGCAAGAAATCCATGGAATACCAGATCACCATCGGTCGATGGTTGTTCCCTCAATTTTTGCAATCAAGTACCATGTAAGTAACGATAAAAGATTTTTCACAGATGGGTCAACCATAAATGCTTCCACTGGATTTGGTGTATTTAATCAATTTCATAGCGCCTCCTATAAACTGCAGAAACCATGCTCCGTATACGTTGCGGAACTCGCAGCCATATTTTACGCAGTAGAGCGAATTGCCTCACTACCTTCTGACCATTATTTCATTTTTACGGATAGTCTTAGCTCATTGGAGGCTATTTGTTCAATGAGGCCGATGAAGCACTCCTCGTATTTCCTGCCTGAAATACGATCTAAACCCGCTTTATCTAACTGCTCCTATAATATCACCTTAGCTAGGGTCCCGTCTCATTGCTCAATTCCGGGTAATGAGAAAGCGGACTCGTTGGCTAAGGTGGGCGCTATGAAAGGCGATATTTTTGAGCGACAAATCGCCTTCAACGAATTTCTCCCCATTGCTCGTCAGCAAGTCGGGTAGAGAACTACTTCGGCCTAATCGCCCATTTTGGGCCTATCGAACAGAAAACTTCAAATAAATCCATGATTTTAGAGTTAACAAGTCAATTATGCGTTTGGTATGATACTTTAGTTAATAAGCTACGGAACGAAGTCAATGAGAACGCATGACATGAAGGTTTGCACCCATTATTCCCAAAACCAAAAGAAGCGCTCCGACCGAATCAATTTTTATCTTCATCCGATAGGCCGAAGTGAATTCATTGGCGTTTCAAAGGCGTTTCAATGAGTTAGGCCGAGTTTGGAATCCGTAGGCCGAGTTTGGCGTCAAGAAGCAGTGTTAGACTTTTGAAAATATCTCAACGATTACTTTCTCTTTATCAAATTTTACGGTACATACGGAAAGGTAAATAAATTTGGAAGCCATCAGTAATTAAAACATTCCGTTTGGTGCTAAACTGCGCTAGATTAATAAAGATTAAGTGCGGGTTGTGCTTAATAGGCCGGAAATGGGGTATTTAACCCTCCTTATCAGTTGGCAACAAAAATGGAATGATGGTGAATTGCGAAGATGGTTACATTCTATTCTCCCACAGGTGTCGAACAAGCCGCGACTTTATACGCGTTATATCAAGGCTTATGTCCAATCACTGCTCGTTAGACTTGCACTTCTATCGAATTTGGCTCTCAGGCAGCAATTTATGTGCGTGTGGCAGTGGTTATCACGATATCGAGCATGTTGTTTGGTCATGTACCGTACACCGTGTTGCCAGATCTGAGTTATCCACATCCCTCAGGGCCCGAGGAAAACAACCCGCTATACCCGTTAGAGATGTCTTGGCGAGCCGAGACCTCGACTATTTGAATTTAATTTATGTGTTTTTAAAACGGATAGATTTGAGGATTTAGTAGTTAGTGTCATCTTGTGTTCTCCCAAATTGTTAACTGCCCATCGGTGTACCCCCAAGTTTGTCTTTTTCATCAGAGTGTCGCCTAATTCGAGATCAAGAGCACATTGCTCTCCAAACCTTGTGTTCACAATCCCTACCCTGCCATCCATTTGTTACAATTTATTACCCCTAACCTCGAGATAGTCGCGAGTAATCGGCCCCCGCTCTACTAACGTTAGTTTTAAGTAATTTTGTAATCTAATCGATGAATATCGGCTCCGCAAAGCTACAGCAAATGAGCCTGGAAAAATAAACACATTATATTAAAAAAAAGAACCCAAGGCCGCGCCCGAACACAGGTCATCTCAAGAATTTCATTAGAATCATCTCAAAATTTCCTAAGAGTTCGTCTTAGAACTCTTTCTGGTATTCCCTTACAATTTGCTCCATAATACTCTAGAAATACTCCTTTATTCTGCACCGCAAGTGAGGTAAGGTTACAAAAAGCACCACGATTGAGGAAACCCTCCATTTGATTTGCTCGGAGAGTCACCTCACTCGCGGCGCAGAATAAGGGCGATTATCTCCAGAAGGCGCTTTGATTCACTCGCTGTATTACCGAGGAATTCCTTAAGAATTCTACTGAAATAATCTCTTCTCTTCTCAAAATTAGCTAAGTTAGTTAGTTAGATTTCTTTACTAAAGAGGCTTCCAGCCTTTGGTGTATTCACTAAGTAGGTATCTCCTGAAATTCCCATGGAATGATCATCGGAATTTCCTCTCACTTCCACTCAGAATTCTCTAAGAGCAGTGCCGTAAATTCCTTGAAATGCTCTTCAGAATGTTTTAGGAACTCTTCTATGATTTCACTTAAAATGATTACAGGAATAGCCTTGAATCTCTTCTAAGTATTACTTCGAAATTCACCTTAAAAACTTTGTTGGTAATTTCCTTGAAACTGTCCTTAAAATTCCTTTGCAATACTAATTAGAATCATCGTCAAAATTTGCAGTGAATTATTTCCAAAATTCTCATTGAACTCTCCTTCTTCTCGTGGAATTCTACTCACAAGTACTCCTTACAACTCCCTTAGTCAGAACTCCCTTCGGAATCCCCCTCAGAATGCTGTTGGGAATTTTCATTGAATCCTACTCAGAAATTCCTTGAGATTATACTCAGATCTACCTTGGAATTCTCCTTACTTACGTTTCAGATTTCACTTCAAGTTTTCCTAACAATTCTTCCCTTGGAATTTTCCTCTGAATTTCATTGAGGAGGTCATAGAGGTCCTTGGAAATTATCATCAAATTCAATCATGAAAGTCCATAAGCTGAGACATTTTTGCGAGGCCCTAATTATTTTTTTTTAATTTGGGTTCTAGGAAAACATTAAAATATGTCCAATTTATTTTTGATCCAGGTTCTTGATAATTTCTCCAAGTCTGAACAAATTATTCATGATTCAGAACCCTAATGAACAATTCAAGTTTCAGAATTTATGTTGTTACTTAAGATAAATTCACTGCAGAAGTTTACGTTGGTTGTATTTTAAAATGTTTTGGAATTCTTGAGAAGTTAGGAACCGTGCGGTATATATTCTATTCTAATTTTTAAGAATTCAACCTGAACAATGCATTAGGTTCTAAGCAACATTGACAGATTCCCTTCGTCGACTTTCTCTTTGGATCCTCACGGCCCTTTGAAGACATTCCCAGCTAGCACACCGATCGATGATAGAAGCTATTATCCAGCTTCTAATACAACAAACGGTTCTGTATCCAAGTTATTAACGAAAGAGAAAACCGATGAAGAGGATCGATCAATGTTACATAGGACCTAATGCATTATTCAGCTTGAATTGCTTGATACGAGTTTAAAAAATTCCCTGAGGATTCGCGATTTTCTATGGCAGTAGACATTCGAACACTTCGCTATATTTTAATAATATGTCACTGATTTCAGGTGTTCGCAGTTACCAATATTTGACTTTACTAACGTTCAAATTTCGGTGAATATTAGGCTGCTTTAGTGAATAACTTCCAAGTTCAAGTTGACGTTGCTGCAGTCCACTGGTCATCATCTTATTCACAACATACACGACGAATCCACCAAGCCAGCCACTGTACACTTCGGATCAGGGATGTTCTCAGTACCATCAAGTAAGAACGAACCCAGCTTCACCGTTTCTGTGTGAACCGTTTATTGGATATTTACCATTTTAAATTTCTTCCCATAAACATGACACTCATGTTCGGATAGTGTTCGTCCCCCTTATTTTTCTGCTTGGCGGAGTCCACTTCGCTCCAACGGAACTTACTTAAAAACAAAAATAGAATGCAGCAAGCTACCCAGTCCTCCTTAGGCAACCAGGGCCGAGGCGGTGCTCGATTCGTACTTCCAGTTTGGTGGCAGAACAGCCTTGATCTTGTAGTAACGAGCCAATCGGTGGATGCGGGACTCGATCAGAATCAGACGGAACTTGCTGTCGATGTCCTTGCGGTTGCGCTCCAGATGCTTGCGGATCGAGACGGCCTTCTTGATCAGGAAATACAGATCCTCCGGGATGTCGGGTTTCAGGCCAACGGCCTTCATGATCCGCAGGACCTACAAGCACAAACGGAAAGCATTATCATCAATATTGATTGCAGGAATCCAAAAACCAATGTAAACAATCATCTTCCAGACATCAACAAATCGACGGCAGCACCTCTGGCGGAAACGACCCGAACTAACGGCACACAAAAATGGACGGGAATCCTAACCTTTCTTTTTGCCGTCGATATAGTGTAGGATGTCCGGAAGTTCCTGTTTACATACAACTTTCACTAAATTTTTCACCATCGTTCCACCGGAAAACCACCCGCCGATAAACTCACCTTATTGCCATTGACGAAGCGGACCTGGGCAACACCGTGCGAATCACGCAGAATGATACCGATCTGGGAAGGCGTCATGCCCTTCTTGCCGAGCTTCTTGATCTGCTCCTTGACGTCATCGGCGTTCAGTTTCAGCCACGATGGCACGGAACGGCGGTACGGAAGCGCCGACTGGGAAATACCCTTTCCGGGAGCGTGCATACGACCCATTTTGGATGGTTTGGTTCTGTTTCACGGAAACAAACGACGGAACACCGAGAAAACGCGTGTTAGCTCAACGAGGTTGCACGGGAAAAAGAGTGAGCTGAGTGCGTGTGACAGCTGTCAGTTTGACGGATTTTGAGAGAGGAATAAAGATGGCCGCCGCCGCTGGTTGACAGTCGGAGTTCCGAGCAGGGGTGCGATTGTCGGAGTTGCTTATGGTTTTAAGGGTCGGTTAGATATTACGCAACATAGTTGGCTAAATGCTTAATCAAGCTGAACAATGCATTAGGTCCTACGCTCACATCAAATCACATAACCAGTGGAAAATATCCTTGTGAATTTCCCATATTTCGAAATTGCTCCACTCAATCACATGAACCTTATGGGTCCAATGAAAGCTATATGATTACTCACATGGAATGTATGATGTTATGTGATATTCAGATAAAAATCATTAGTTTTGTTATTGGAAAAAAATATTAGGTAGGGGAAATGGCTCTAATGTTGGCCTATGGATCTTAAATTGGGCCCATCGCTAAAAATTTGCTATTTATCCATTTTATCTAGATGAACGCGTCATTGGGATGGTACTAATGAATAATTATGGTCGCTATTGAAAATTTAATCAATTGCTGAATTTGTGTATGGTCCCAAATTTGGGGCATTTAGGCCGACATTACATCCATTTCCCCTGTGTGCTGAAAATACCTGGGAATCCTTACATCCTCTTTTCATGGTCGTGGAAATACAAAGAGAAGTTGTGTAAGTTCTGATGAGGCCCTTTTATAGCCGAAAAGGCGAAATAACGTGCCTATGGTTACTTGGGAATGCAATGTTCAGCTTGTACTACAATGTACTATTCAACAGTGAGCATGCATAAGGGCGTAACTGCGATGATCGATTATCTTCGTCGATTTACTCTTTTGTTAACAACTCACTTTGATAAACATTTCTCGGAGAGTTTGTTGTTGCTTTTGACAGCCAATACAACCTGTTACTGAGTAGTATTGGAATAATTTCAGAAAATTTGTTTTCCTTAGCTGTAGCAATTTAAAGAGAAAATCGATTCAGAGAATGAATCATCGCAGTTAGGCCGCTCTTATGCATGCTCACTATCGATTTAAAATGTATTGTTAATCATAAGGTTTATACCAACAATCAATACGAAACTAACGATTTTAAATTGGCTCACCACTTTAGTAGCCTATGGTCCCAAGCAAACGATTAACGTACCCTATTCTAGTTGAAATTCTATTACTACACTATGTTTGTTTTGATTCGCTATGAAAGTTTGACAGATAACATCAGGGGTGTGTGGATTCATGCAGAACATGCAGGGGTGAGTGAAATAGCTTGGGACTGCTTGGGACCGTTGTTCTGGTACTGAGTGAGCCAAAAATAATAATGATTTTCTTCGGGACCTACTAGTCTTAGAGTTACCTCTATGTTTATACTACACTCATAAAATTAAACACATTTTTATTGGCGAATTTCCATGTAAAATTCCACATGATTTTCATGTCGCCACACATAACCAGAAACCACCCAGAAGTACACATGAAATTTATGGGTCAAATGAATAGTATGTGTGGTTACACATAAACATTATTTGTACACATAAGAACTATGTGTCCGACACATATATATCATTTCTCGCGCAACATGAGAAAAGGGCCAATCATTGTTGATCGATTCTCTTCATCGATTTGGTCTTTCACGAAAAACCCGACTGCAAATGAATTTCCCATTCAGTGTGTTGCTGCAGGCACATGCTAACATCATCTTCTGTCGAACTGTGCTGTGAGCTTAGCGAGAAATTCGTTTATGTTGCCGTGGTAAACCAAAGAGAATGTCGATGGAGAGAATCGATCAACGAGGATAGGCCCTTTTCAAGTGATACGCGAGATTCGTTTATCACATGCAAAAATTCATGTGCGCTCAAAAAAATAATCAAATCTAAATAGTATAAAAGCTACGCTAAATCACAACTCTCCTGACCAACGCATAGCTTGGTATAAAGAGAGAGAGAATATGAACTTAGTATAAAATGGATTATAAATCCAATAGTATAAACTGCAAATATGCGAATGATGTATAGTGTGACTCTATTTGTTAAATGTATTAGTTCTGTGCCATTCGTTGCTTTTTTCATGATTTTTTAAACAATACGCCGAGTAAAGAGCAATTTAGATGCATCATCTGACCACCCAATGAGACAAATTTCCGCATTGTGAATTACCTCCGTCTTCCTATTTTACAATCCCTACGTGAGCTGTTTGTCCTTCGGCACCTTCAAAACGCTGTAATCACTGGGCGCGGAAATCAACGATCTAGATGTCATTCCTGTAATCTAATACTTCGACAGTGAGCATGCATAAGGGCCTATACGCGATGATCGATTCTCTTCGTCGATTTTCTCTTTTGTTAATAACTCGCTAGATTTAACGTTTCTCGGTGCGTTTGCTGTTGCTTTTGATAGCCAATACAACCTGTTACTACTATGTACTGAACAAATTCTAGAAAATTGTTTCGCTTAGCTGCAGCAATGCAAAGAGAAAAACGATGAAGAGAATCGATCATCGCGTATTCGCCCTTATGCATGCTCACTGTTGACTTTCAGCTTCATCTCATACGATCCGGTATGCTGACTGGGGGCTGCTATGGATTTTTTCGTCTGATACCAATTACCGTTACTAGATTTGGACGCGCACAATTCGTTAATCTGAAGATTGGTGATCTTCAGTTTAATTTGTACGTACGTAACGATGAACATGATCTGAAAAAGCGGCATGTCACCAATCGTTGGTATCGCGTGGTTGGTTAATAGTGGGACCAGCAATCTGGAAGAAAGAGTACGATAGTCACTAGGTGGATATTTACAAATAACGTCAGGCATAAACAAACCTCTCGTCATTTGATACATCTTCGATTTGATCAAAGCGATACTGATCCAGCCACTTAGACTGGATACCACTGATTGCTGTTACGCTCTGGATTCCACGTAACGACAATTGCGAACCACATCGTGGCCGAGCAATATGTTTCGGAATTAGTCTAAATTTTTCATCTCCGTCAACTTCAGCTTGAGATTTTGGCTTTTCAGTGGATGGATCTCAATGTCTGAAAGATAAACGTTAAGGTTTTAACCTCGTTGTAACTGCTATTGCTTTTAAAAACAATACAAAACAACACTGGTTAGAACCTGCGCAATCAGATTTTCTATCAGAAGGGCTGTTCGACTCCTTGCGTTCCACCAGCTCCTTGACATCATTGTTGATTTTAATGTTATCAACATACATGGACTAGCTTTGGCAGTTTGTCACCCCGTCACGATTGCCTTAATCAGTGGTATACACTGACAGAATTTTGCACCATTATTCGGACTTAGTCGAGGACTTAGTATAATTTTGAAATAAATTTTAATCGAATCAATGTCTCGATCAATGTATAAAAATAGGAAAAACATAAAATGGGTAAATTTTAATCGTTCCAAGTTTAGCTATATTTTTGAATGTGTGGTACACATAACAATTGACCACTTTTTTCAAACAGTTTTGGCGTGACCTTCTACCAGCGATTTCACAAAACGGGATCAACTAATTTCTCTTTTTTATCAAACGCACAAATGTTGGCTACTTTTCTCGTGGTTGTAGAAGAAAAAATCTCAAAATAATGTTTTATTTCAAAGTTTGAGTGGTAGTAAACGTCATTTTAACTGCTCGAATGAAGTGGTTAATTAGAAATACTCAGAGGGAGAGATGGGCGGAGAGAATGTTTTGAGCCAAATGAACTGCCAAAATCTGAGCCAATCGAACATTCCCATTAGATTTTGATCAAATATTTCTTATTCTTATTAGATAAAATTTAAGAGTATTGCAATCGAACAGAAATTCAATCACCTTTATCTTTCGTGTGCTTCTCAAATTCAACTAGTTTTTGAAATCAAAAACAATATTCTAACTCCATAGATTAATTGATCTTAGTTGGTTAATTAATGGCACCGAGAAATGTGCAAAATATTACGATGCAATCAATTATTATTTTGCACGTAAATCGAATCAAAAATAAAAGTCATGTGAAATGCTGGCTTCTAGCAAGGGTTGCAAGCAGGCTTCCGGAAATCTCACGCGTACACAAATGCGACAGCGAGCTGTGAGACAGAGCGTCGCATGACTCTCAAATCCATGGTGTGCTACATTAATTGTACAAAAGAGAGACCAGAACGATGCGCGCGACAAGCTACACGCTCTCAACAAATTCGAGCGTTTCAATTTTTTTTTTGTCTCATCGCATTGCTCTCTCAATGCGACGCATGTTTTCAATCACATGCGACTGTTTCATTGAAACATCTCAATGCGCTCTCTCAGGGCGCCATCGCCGTGCGCTGTTTCGCATGCCTTGACCACAAACGAAGTGACAGACGGAGCGGCTCGATATTTGATTTGACGCACTTACATTTAAAATTTTCGAGTGTACCTCACGGCAACACTATCTACTCATATGTACTAGCTTAAAATAGGGGGTACCGCCTGTTATTTCTTTTTCTCTAACGAAAATTGAAAGGGAGAGCCTGTTGCCAAACAGCATGTCAAGAGCAAATTTTCATTATGTCGTAAGTAACATTCCCACCGATCCGAGAAAAATAAAGTTTTGTTTGGATGACCGAAAATTTATTCCTATTTCCAATTAAACACATATAATCCCATAGTGATAGCAATGTTTAACATATTCAGCCGGGTTTTAATCATACAAAGACAAATCGCTAGCTTTCATGCTAAGAAATACTGGTTTTTAAGTCAAAAGATATTATACGTCGTTTGGTGGCCCCTATTGTTACTTAAGTCAAAGTGTATTTAACAGGATATTCGGGAGAGTAATCAATTACGTCTCCTTACGTGCAGCCCATTCATCATTTTAGGACCACCGAGATCATCTTAGCAACAAACAGTTCGATTTATTCACTTTAATAATGAGAAAACGAAACGACGAAAGTACACTTTTCACGGGTTTCTCAGTGCTGTTACTTAAGGCAAACGGCATCTCCATAGAAATCGGGTGACTTAAGCGAGGGGGGCGACACATCTAAATCTCAAGTTTAGATGGTCAACAAATCTCACACTAGCGAATCAATCTTCGAACAATCTTCTTTCATTTGTCGCATCTACTTGCATCGCTCATCAATTTTTTGCAGGAAATCTTCAGAATCGTCATCAATCTTCTTTCTATCTACTCAGCATGCGCGCAGCTAGCCACAGCAAAACACAATCTTTTTTGCATCGTAGATAGAGTCGTCCCCTTCGGACTTAAGTAACATCGAAAACTATTTTGATCGGAAGGTGACTACGTCAAAAAGCAATTCGACTGGTAAATAAATTTAAAAATGGGATGTGATCCTATATTCGGACAGTATATAGTGTAATAGCAGGAGCATCGATTGACACTGATAGCTCGACTTTGTTTACCTTTGTTACATTCGACGTAATGAAAATTTGCTCTTGATGTCATTAGGTCGCTTCTTTTGTATAATGAAAGACCATAGGCCAAAATGATTAGGGATTTAAGAGATGAACTAGCCTATGGCTAAAAATCTCTATAATAAAGGAAAAAAAAAAAAAAGATTAGGGATGAACACATCGGGTTGACATTTGCTTACAAGTAAACGATGTTGAGCTGTCAATGACTCGCGCTTGTTGCAATTGTTGCTACAGATTTCTTCAGTCCGTGCTAGAAGCCTAAGTCACAGTCATCCGCGACCGAGAAGACATCGTTATTGGACGCCAAACAGAACCCGGCCATACTCGGTATGCTGGTATACATTCGCTCCTCCGTAGCGGAACTGGAAGGATCCACCCAAGCTGCCTGTTATCAGTTTTGTCTGCTCCAGCTTCTTCTTATTATTCTGCAGAACCAGACAGTGCGAGTACTGGTCGTGTTTTATCATGCCAAACCAACCGGTGGAATACTAATCCGAGAGCCGATTTCTTAGGCACGTTGCATTTGTCGCAGTAGATCGTCACTTGCCGCTGAACTTTCATGAAGTGGATTACAATCGCCGTGGTAGTAGTTTTGTCGTACAGATCGATCACTGGATCGATATCAACCCGATAGGTATGGCCGGCATGCTTCGCGTAGTGACGCTCGCTCATGTCGATCGGGACATAGGATTTGATGTCACGCTTTTGTCTCTTGCTGCCTCGACTACTCAGCCTCTTCTTATTCATCATCAAAACATTTTCCGGTACGGGTGCGGGTAGTGGATGTCCCTGTCGAATTGGTTGATTGGACGAGATCATCGTCAGCGACAAGTACCAGTTATCAAACTTTCCAGCTATCATGCAGATGAAGTTTTCAACGGAGTAATCTCTTCCACCTATGCAGCACAAGCTCGGTTAACAAGCTGCGGCAAGTTTTTACGTCGATGCAAATGGGAAATTGGAATTCAATCTGAAATTGAAAACCAACCCTAATAAAATTGTTATGGTTATTTTGCTTAACGACGTGTTCGGGGTATCATCCAAACCATTTGTGGAATAGTTCTATTATTTGGGTTTTCGTTCATGTATGGTAGTTTTTTATTAGGGAAACAGTAAAAAAAGTTGTTGAATATTACAGCAGATAAGCTGCACATAACATATACACACTAATCCAGTCAGTAATGTTTTTACTGGGTTTTTGAATTGTGAACTGTTCGATAAAAGTTTAAAACTCTGCAGAAAATTCAAACATATGAAACTTTCTTCGAACTTGTACAGATATAGTTCTGTTAATCTCATTTCTTTTTATTTTCCTTTGATTTGTTTTCCGTTGATCTGGTTTTCCGTACTGAGCACCAATGCTACCGACGCCAGGGAGGCAGCTCCCATACCTCCCATATCGATCCATCAACTCATGAACCAGGGAACAACGGCTTCACTTCCCTTTTGAAAGAAGGCTTGATAAGGACTTTAGGCCTCAGACAATCCGGCTGCACCGACTGGGACTGAACCCAGACCTTTTGGGGTGAGAGGCAATCACGCTTACAAAATCAATCACCACTGGCGCCGCTAATCTCATTTAATGATAGAAAATAAAATTTGTCGATTGAATTGATTCCTTATATCTAATGGTCATTTAAATTTTTACTGAATTTTTCAGCAATTCATAAACCAGTTAAAAATACTGACTCCTGTAAAATAATCTAAGTGTGCAGGTCATTCCGCAGGCTGTGTAATATTACGCTTTGCGATATACACCGATTTTGCGAACAACATTACATGAATGAATTAATTACATGTAAGGTAAAATGGTGCAAGACATCTGAAGGAACACAGAAAAAATGCGCGCAGCGTAACGAATCGACGGAGAATGACAAGTGCTGTGAACAATGTGATTGGTGAGGCAGAAGAAAAGAAGTCAGCTGTTTCATTATCACGACATTCTAATGCATAATATAGTGTGACGTAACGTTGGATCATGTGTAAGAACACCGTGAGAACGAAAGAGTCGACTACATTCCTTCTGCCGCACCGCACACGGTTCTCGCGCTGACTGTTCCTTACTTTCTCACTCTAATCAAAATTTCTTTCGATGAGTGAGAAAACAGCACCCCGTCAACGCGAGCGAGAACGCGAGTTGCCAGATCATTGCACACAAAACCAACTTGAATTAATTCAAAACAAAAATACTAGCGAACCTGGCGGTGAGAGGTGGAAGGTGGACTAAAATTCTATTACAGAGAACCACATTATTTTAATTAATTTCTTCGGAGAAAGTCGTCTGTCACTTCGTTTGTGCCTTGACTCTCGCGGTTCCATCATATGTGATGTTGGCGGGTGACGAGAGAAGGGACTGCAAGGGTTTGTTCACAGAAGACTTGTGTGCTCTTTTCACATGTGGCTTTTGAAATGGGGTGAAGTTTTAAATGGTCCCAGAAATATCTTCTAGTATAGATTTATGCAGGCTCAACACATGGTTCCAGAGATATACTGGAATCACCGTAAGATCACCACTCATGCTCCTAGGAAGTCGAAAGGATGCTAAAGGAAGACTACGTGAGCGGTGGATGGCAACCTTACGGTAGTTGCGATACCGTTAGCATGTTAGCACCCCAAATAATACCGGAATATCTCTGGACCTATGTGTCCTTCAACAAGTCCTTATGCGGAAATCTTTTAAAATACATTTTTCGAAGCCTCTGAAGCTTTCAGCCCATCTGGTGGAAAAATAAACAAGTTATTGCGCATTTGCACCAAATTAGACTGCCGCGCTAAAAAAAATCCCTCAGAATACTTTCACTCAGACCAGTAAAAATATAAATGGACGATTTTGAATGTGAAACAGCACTATATTTTACTATACAAGATCATATGGTCGGCGTTAAGTCAGAAGGGACTAAGTAGCAAAATAAAAACAAAAAATGAGTTAATGATATCATAAGATTAAGAATCTCTTAGCTACATTTCACTTTTTCAGTTCGGTCTGACTTGATCGATCATATCAACACGCTAGTAGTGATAGAACTCTGAACTCCATTATTTGTATTTTGTCTGGCTTGAGTGAACAATATTTTAAGGGATTATTTTCAACGCAGAAGTGTACTTTGCTGCAAAAACGTTGGTGGTGACTTCCCATTAAATACACACAAGTCTACACTTAAAAATTTACCAAGTTTAACATGTAGTAAATTTGTTCTGTTATGATAAATTGAGCTGAAATTTTGACTCAAAACTTGCTTTTCCATTGACCTTTGTCCGATCAGCTATGCACAAATTTTAATTTTATTGTCACCTTCCAGCAGGTGCTTCAAAAAATTTGGTATTTCTTACACGTGAAATTCAAAATTTCAGCTCAATTGATCCTAACAGAACACATTTACAACATGTTAAACTTGGCTAGTTTGTACACCACAGTGTACGTAGGTACGAAATGCTGGATTAAGGTTAATGTAATAAATTTAGGAAAAAGTTGTGTCATATCTGTACTACGGATTGTTGCTAAGCTTCTTGCTTCAGGAATTGTATTGAATACCTGTCAATCAACTAAACTAAACCCTCGGTGAAATTGAAAAAAAGCATATTAACGAGCAAATAAACCACAACTTGATTGTACATTTCGCTTATCAAAGCCACATCTCTTCCTTCGTTCGTTATGAATGGCCTATTTTTCAAGTTAATCCTTTAATCAACGAAAATTGCCGCTAGATAAACTTTGTTGGTCATAGCCATCTGACACCTCTTCTCCATGTTCGATAAGAGTGTAGTAGCTAGGTCGCTTTCCACCGTTTTCAAAACGAAACAACACTTTTCCCACATCAAAAACACGAGTTGGTCTTCCAGTTGAGTTTGTTATTTCTATGTCGCATTGAGACGTCGCTTAGCGTCTCATTGAGAAAAACGCATGAGCTTCACCTCACGCGACGTCGCATGATACTCGTTCTCATGAAACGCATACATCCGGAAATGTGCTGTGCTTACAAAACAGTGCGACACACAGACATTATGAGAAAGTGAGATGCGACAAAACTGAAGAGAGAGAGAAACAGAGTGCTACAAATCTCTTGCGCATGCGACTGCTATGACTATGAGACTATTCGTATTGCGTCTCGCATACGAAAGCGCGCGCACTGGAAGCCTGGTTGCAAGATAATTTAGGTACAAATCCCTGCTGCCGAATTGCATTTTGTTTTTTCCGCCTATCTCTCCCTCTGAGTATTTCTAATAATAATAATCATTGAATTTTTCTTAGTGTATACGCTTACAATATAATTCATAAACTGCATCATGCTTATTATTTTATTTATGAAAAAAAAATATTTATAAAATTTTATATATATATATATATATATATATATATAATATTATATTATATTATATTATTATATTATTATTATTATAATATTATATTATATTATATTATAATATAATATGTATTATATTATATTATATTATTATATAATATGTATTCATT
Source organism: Ochlerotatus camptorhynchus (assembly GCF_037179485.1). Taxonomy (NCBI): domain Eukaryota; kingdom Metazoa; phylum Arthropoda; class Insecta; order Diptera; family Culicidae; genus Ochlerotatus; species Ochlerotatus camptorhynchus. Next base: position 554,235 of record NW_027040615.1, read on the forward strand.
TATATTTTTTTTTAAATAATATTTTATATTATGAATAATGAAAAAATAAATTCGACAGTGAGCATTCATAAGGGCGAATACGCGATGATCGATTCTCTTCATCGATTTTCTCTTTGCATTGCTACAGCTAGGCGAAACAATTTTCTAGAATTTGTTCAATGCAGAGTAGTAACAGGTTGTATTGGCTATCAAAAGCAACAGCAAACGCATCGAGAAACGTTAAATCTAGCGAGTTATTAACAAAAGAGAAAATCGTCGAAGAGAATCGATCATCGCGTATAGGCCCTTATGCATGCTCACTGTCGAATTGCCATTTTAATGTGTTACGTACCTCTTTGTATGGACCCTAATGAAAAACTCGTCCGTGCACCACTCCGACACCACCGAGTCCCACCCCTGTTCGTCGACCGCTGGACAGAGAAACGTCAAAACTTGCTCGATTTTCCCGTCAACTTTGACAATCAGAAACTGACAGAACCGCAGTCCTTGATCGTTCGTCGTTTTCGTTTCGTTCTTCGCTTGTCCTGTGCTGTGCAGTGCAAAATAATCATGATGGTTCCCTTCTCGTAGCCGTCTTCTCTCCATCACAAGAGGAAGCCAAAGCGAAAAAAAATTTGCATCATCGCCCTCGTCGTCGTCGTCGCGATCGTCCGCCGTGTCTGTCTTTGCTGGCTGCTGATGGTCGTGTTTAGTTTTTCCGGTTTATTTCCAGTAGGATTCCTAGTTCCTCCGATTTTGTGTGCATTGTCTACGTCGTTGTCGTTGTCGTCGTCGGTCTCTGGGGTCGCAGATCCGCGGAGTTTGTCTGCTACTAGGCAGGGACAAGAGTCTGTGGTGTGAGCTGCCTGAAAATCAGAATTTAAATTTTCCCTAGTAGATCGATTGTGAAAATTCCCTTGAAGTGGTGTCCGTCGCGACGGTCTCGCGGATTCCGGAAGGAAGACCTTCCAAGTGATCCCCTAGTCCCGGGGAAGGAAAAGTTGTTGTGTGTTTCAATCAGATGATGTGTATCGTCCGACTCAAAGTCTAGAAAGCAGTGTGTTGGGATAAAATTTTCTAGAAAGTGTTTCGAGCAAGGGGGAAAAAATAAGCCAAGAAGTGGCAAGTGGTTGTGTGCAGCAAGAAAAAAAAATATAAGAAAATAGGCGAAGAAATTGTGCATTCAGTGAGCCCGAGAAGAGTGCAATGATGGAAGCAGATTTCGGTAGGGTGCAATGACGTTTCCGACGTCAGTAGGGGGTGCTGCTGCTGCTGCTGATTAATCCAATATGAGCGTATCGCCAGTCGTCATCGTCAGCAAATTTTGGGATTAGAAGCAGCGAGACGGTGATTCCCCGGAGCAGGGGGGAGGAAGTAGTGAAGTGGCAGCAGCATCATGTCTGGCACGGTGGCAGCAAATAGTGGCAACAACGTCGATGAAACGGGTTCCGGTTCTTCCTCCTCGGGTGTGACCATCAGGGCGGAGCTGCAGCTGCTGCAGAGTGACAGTGATGTTGATGCGGGTGCACCACCAGGAGGTGGAGCAGTTGGAGCTATAAAACGGATTGCTGCTGAATTGTTCAAGGACGAACTGGAACGGGCCTGCTCGTCGCTTCCGCCGCTGGTTTATGATGGAAAGGTGAGTCTTTTTTTGTTGTTGGTTTTATTGATTTATTTAATCGCAGACAGACGGAATTAAGATGGAATTGAGACGGATTTTAGACGGAATTGAGACGTTATTCAGATGGAATTGAGACGGAATTCGGACGGAAATGAGACGGTAGTTAGACGAAATTGAGGCGGAATCTAGACAGAATTTAGGTGCAATTTTAGATGAATTGAGACATTGAGATGGAATTACGAAGGAATTTAGATTAAATTTAAATGGAATTAAGAAGGAATTTACTCGTCATTGAGATGAAATTTAGACGAAATTGACACGAACCTGAGACGGAATTCAGACGAAATTGAAACGGTATTTAGACGACATTGAGACGGAATTTATATAAAATTGAAACGGATCCTATACGAAATTGAGACGGATTTTAGACGACATTGCGACGGAGTGTAGGCAAAATTGAAACTGTACTTATACGAAATTGAGACGGAATTTAACCGGAATTCAGATAAAATTGAGGTGGAATTTGGCACAGAATTGAGACAAAATTTAAGCGAAATTGCAACAGAATTGAGATATCTGGCGGAATTGATACGACATTGGGACGGAATTTGGTTGGAATTTCGACAAATTTGGGATGGAATTGACACGAAATTGAGACGAAATTTAGACAGAATTGGAACGGAATTTGAGATGGTATTTAGACGGACTCGAGATGTAATTTAGATGACATTGAGACGGAATTTAGGTGAAATTGAGATGAAATTGAGGCTTAATTTAGATTGAATTCAGATACATTGAGACGGAATTGACTCGACATTGAGACGGAAAGTTAGACGAAATTGAGACGGAATTGCGAGATGGAATTGAGACACAAGTGAGGTGTAATCGAAACGGAATTTAGAAGGAATTGAAATATAATTTAGACAACATTAAGACGGAATTTAAGATGGAATTTAGGCGGAATTCATAGGACATTAAAACGGAATGTAGTTGGAATGTAGATGGATTTGATACGAACTTGAGACGGATTTAGAACGGAATATAGAAGAAATTTAGATGAAATTGATACGTAATTTAGGCGGAAGATAGACGAAATTGAGATGGAATTGAAGTGGAATTTAGTCGGAATTTATACGGAATTGAGACGTTATTCAGATGGAATTGAAGCGGGATTCGGACGGAAATGAGACGGCTGTTAGAAGAAATTGAAACGTAATTCAGAATCGAGACGGAATTTAGATAGAATTGGGCGGAATTTATTCGACAATGAGATGGAATTTAGTAGGAATTTATACGAAATTGAGACGTAATGGAGACGCAATTTAAACGAAATTGAGATTGATTTGAGACGAAATTTGACGCCGAATTATGACGGTATTCAGACGACATTGATACGGAATTGATAAGGAATTTAAATTAAATTTAAATGGAATTTAGACTACATTGAGATGGAATTTACACGAACTTGAGACGGAATTTAAACAAAATTGCGACGGAATTGAAACGGTATTTAGACGACATTGAGACGGAATTCAGGCAAAATTGAAACGGAACTTATACGAAATTGAGACAAAATTTAGACGGATTTCAGATAAAATTGAGGTGGAACTTAGACGAAAGTTGACACAGAATTGAGACAGAATTCAAACGAAATTGAGATGGAATTGAGATAGAATTGATACGGCATTGAGACGGAATTTAGTTGAAATTTAGACGAATTTTAGATAGAATTGACACGAAATTGCGATGGAATTGAAGCACATTATGCAGAATTGGGACGAAATTTGAGATGGTATTTATAACGGAATTCAGACGTAATTTAGATTACTTTGAGACGGAATTCAATCGGAATTTAGGTGAAATTGAGATGGAATTGAAGTGTAATTTAGATACATTGAGACGGAATTTAAGATTGAATTTAGACGAAATTGATACGAAATTGAGACGGATACGGAATTGAGAAGAAATGTAGACGAAATTGATACGAGTTTGAGACGGAATTCAGACGACATTGATACGGAAATTAGATAGAATTTACACAGAATTGAGACGGCATTTAGATTAAATAGAGATGGAATTTGGATGCAATTCAAACAGAAGTGAAAAGAACTTAGACGGAATTTGAAGTGGAATTTAGACGAGATTCAGACGCAATTGCGACTGAACATAACGAAATTGAGATGGAATTGAAATGGAATTTAGACTACATTGAGACGGAATTTATATTAAATTGAAACGATCTTATACTAAATTCAGATCTAGTTTAGACAACATTGAGACGGAATAAAGGTGAAATTGAAACGGAATTGAGATGGAATTCAGCCGGAATTAAGATTAAATTGAGGCGGAACTTAGACGGAATTGGGGCGGAATTGGACCCAGAATTCAACAAAATTGAGATGTAATAGAAGCGGAATTGAGACGGAATTTAGACGAATTTGAGATGAAATTGAAACGGAATTTATACGGAATTGGGACGAAATTTGAGATGGTATTTAGACAGGAATTCAGATGACATTGAGACGGAATACAAACAGAATATAGGTGAAATTGAGGTGGAATCGAGGTGGAATTTAGATGGATTGAGATATTAAAACGGAATTTCGAGACGGATTTGTGACGGAACTTGTTGGGAATTGAGACGGAATTCAGATTAAATTAGATGAAATTTAGAAGGGATTCAGACGACATTGAGATGGAATAGAGGTGGAATTTAGAAGACATTGAGACGGAATTCAGTTAGAATTAAGACGAAATTGAGACGGAATTGACAAGAAATTCAGCCGAAAATTGAGACGGAATTTAGAAGACATTGGTACGGAAATTAGACGAATTGAAATGGAATTTTAGAGTACATTGAGGAGGAATTGATATTAAATTGAAACGGATCTTTTACTAATGTGATGGATTTTAGATGAAATTGAGACGGAATTTAGGTGAGATTGAAACGAAACCTATACGAAATTGAAACGAAATTGAAATGGAATTCAGCCGGACTTAAGATAAATTTGATGCGGAACTAAGACGGAATTTTACACTGAATTCAGACAGAATTCAATCCGAATTGAGATGGAATAGAAGCTGAATTGAGAATTTAGACGAATTTTAGATAGATGTAATACGAAATTCAGACGGAATTTAGACAAAATTGGGACGGAATTGAGATGACATTGACACGGAATTCAAACGGAAAATAGGTGAAATTAAGATGGAATTGAGGCGTAATTTAGATTACATTGAGACAGATTTAAAGATGGAATTTAGGCGGAATTTAGCAAGAATTTAAATGCAATTTTAGATGGAATTCAGATGGAATTTAGACGACATTGGGACGGAATTGCGATGGAAGTGACGGAATTTATATAGAATTGAGCGGAATTTATTCGACAATGAGATGGAATTTGGTAGGTTACGTTAGGTTATCTTACTAGCGAGACTTTCAGCCAGAGGCTGGTTCATCTCTCGGAATATAGTAGGAATTTATACGAAATTGAGACGGAATGGAGACGCAATTTAAACGAAATTGAGATGGATTTGAGACGGAAATTGACGCGGCATTAAGACGGTATTCAGACTACATTGATACGAAATTTAGATTTAGATTAAATTGAAATGGAATTTAGAAGGAATTTAGACGACATTGAGATGGAATTCAAACGGAATTTAGGTGAAATTGAGATGGAATTGAGGCGTAATTTAGATTGAATTTAGATACATTGAGACGGAATTTAAGATTGAATTTAGATGAAATTGAGACGGAATTGACACGAAACTGAGACGGATGTCAAACGGAATTGAGAAGAAATTTAGACGAAATTGAGACGGGTTTGAGACAGAATTCAGACAACATTGATACGGAAATTCGATAGAATTCAGACAGAATTGAAACGGCATCTAGATTAAATTGAGATGGAATTTAGATGGAATTCAGACAGAAGTGGCAAGAACTTCAGACGGAATTTAGACGAAATTGGTACGGAAATTAGATGGAATCTGAAGTGGAATTTAGACGACAGTGCGTCTGAACATAGACGAAATTGAGACGGAATTGAAATGGAATTTAGGCTACATTGTGACGGAATTTATATTAAATTGAAACAAATCTTATACTAAATTGAGCTTGATTTTAGACGACATTGAGAAGGAATATAGGTGAAATTGAAACGAAATTGAGACGGAATTGCGATGGAATTCAGCCGGAATTAAGATTAAATTGAGACGGAACTTAGACTCAATTCCGTGGAATTTTACACAGAATTGAGACAGAATTCAAACGGATTTGAGATGTAATAGAAGCGGAATGGAGAACATTGAGACGGAATTTAGTTAGAATTTAGATGGAATTGAGACGAAATATAGACGGAATTGGGACGGAATTTGAGATGGTATTTAGATGACATTGAGACGGAATTCAAACGGAATATAGTTGAAATTGAGATATAATTGAGGCGTAATTTAGATTACATTGAGGCGGAATTTAGATCGAATTGAGATAGAGTTAAGACGACATTAAGACGGAATTTGAGACGGAATTGAGATAGAATTTAGGCGTAATTTATACGACATTGAGACGGAATTTAGTTGGAATGGAGACGAAATTGAGACGGAACTGAGAAGCAGTTTAGACGAAATTGAGACGGATTTGAGACGGAATTTGTGGTGGAATTGAGACAGAATTCAGTCGACATTGATGCTAAAATTAGATAGAATTTAGACAGAATTTAGATTAAATATAGATGGAATCTAGAATTAATTTAGACGACATTGAGATGCAATGAGAATGAAATTGAGTCACTTCTGAATTTGAGATGGAATTTAAACGAAATTGCAACATAATTTAGACTACATTTAAACGGAATTTATATGAAATTGAAACGGATTTTAGACGACATTGAGACGGAATTGAGATGGAGTTCAGCCGGAGTTAAGATAAAATTGAGGCGGAACTTAGACGGGATTGAGACGGAGTTTTACACAGAATTGAGACAGAATTCAAACGAAATTCAGATTGAATTGAGGCGGAATTTAGACAGAATTTAGTTGGAATTAAGACGAATTTGAGATGGAATTGACAAGAAATTGAGACGGAATTCAGCCGGAACTTGAGATGGAATTCAGACGGAATTTAGATGGATTTTAGACGGAATTCAAACGGAATTTAGGTGTAATTGAGATGGAATTGAGGCAGGATTTAGATTACATTGAGACGGCATTGACACGAACTTGTGACGGAATTTTATGGAATTGAGACGGAATTTAGACAAAATTGGGATGGAATTTGAGATGGTATGTAGAAAGAATTTAGACGGTATTTAGATTACTTTGAGATGGAATTCAGGCAAATTTGAAATGGAATTTAGATGGAATTGAGATAGAGTTGAACCGGCATTAAGACGGAATTTGAGATAGAATTTAGGCGTAATTTATACGACATTGAGACGGAATTTAGTTGAGACAAAATTGACACGAACATGAGACGGAACTGAGAAGCAGTTTAGACGTAATTGAGACGGAATTTGTGGTGGAATTAAGATGGAATTCATTCGACATTGATGCGGAAATTAGATAGAATTTAGACAGAAGTGAGACGGAATTTAGATTAAATTTAGATAGAATTCAGACGTCATTGAGATGGAATTTGAGACGCAAGTGACAAGAACTTGAGATGGAATTTAGACGAAATTGGTACGGAATCTAGACGACATTGCAGTAGAATTTAGACTGCATTGAGACAGAATTTATGTGAAATTGACACGGATTTTAGATGTCATTGAGATAGAATTAAGGTGAAATTGAGGCGGAACTTAGACGGAGATTTTTTTCACATAATTGAGACAGAATTCAAACGAAATTTAGATGCAATAGAGGCGGAACTGAGAAGACATTGAGACGAAATTCGAACGGAATTTAGGTGTAATTGAGATGGATTTGAGGCAGAACTTAGATGGCATTTAGACGGAATTTTATGGAATTGAGACGGAATTTAGACAAAACTTGGACGGAATTTTAGGTGGTATGTAGACGTAATTTAGATTACTTTGAGACAGAATTCATCGGAATAGATTGCATTAAGGAATGGAGATGAAATTTAGATAGAATTGAGATAGCGTTTAGACGACATTAAGACGGAAATTAAGATGGAATTGAGATAGAATTTAGGCGTAATTTATAAGTCATTGACACGAACTTGGGACGGAACTGAGAAGTAGTTTAGACGAAATTGAGACGGAATTTAAGGTGGAATTGAGATAGATTTCAAACGACATTGATGCCGAAATTAGATAGAATTTAGACAGAATTGAAACAAAATTTAGATTAAATTGAGATGGAATTTCGATTAAATTCAGATATAATTTAGACGAAATTGAGAGGGAAGTGACAAGAACTTGAGACGGAGTTTAGACGAAATTGGTACGGAACTTAGACGAAGTTGCAACGGAATTTAGACTACGTTGAGACGGAATTTAGATGAAATTGAAATGGATTAAGACGACATTGAGACGGAATTGAGATGGAATGAAGCCGGAATTAAGATGAAATTGAGGCGGAACTTAGACGGGATTGAGACGGAGTTTTACACATAATTGAGACAGAATTCAAACGAAATTGAGATGGAATAGAGCTGGAATTGAGAAGACATAAAGACGGAATATAGTTTTAATTAAGACGAATTTGAGATGGAATTGACACGAAATTGAGAAGGAATTTAGACGACATGGAGACGGAATTCAAACGGAATTCAGGTGTAATTGAGATGGAATTGAGGCAGGATTTAGATGACATTGAGACGGAATTGACACGAACTTGTGACGGAATTTTATGGAATTGAGACGGAATTTAGACAAAATTTGGACGGAATTCGAGATTGTATGTAGACGGAATTTAGATGACTTTGAGATGGAATTCAAACGGAATATAGGTGAAATTGAGATAGAATTGAGAATTGAGATGTTATTTTGATTACATTGAGGCGAATTTTAAATGGAATTAAGATGGAATTGAGATAGAGTTGAGACGGCATTAAGACAGAATTTGAGATAGAATTTAGGTGTAATTTCGGACGGAATTTCAACGAAATTGTGACAGAGCTTAGACGAAATTGAAAGGGTATTGAGACGACATTGAGACAGAATTTAGACGGAATTCAGATGGAACTTAGACGGAATTGAGATGGAATTCAGCTTGGATTCATATGTAATTGAGGCGGTATTCAGGCGGAATTTAGACGGATTTGAGATTAAATTTGAGGTGGAATTGAGGCGGAATTTTGATTAAATTTCGACGAAATTCAGACGGAATTAACATGGTATTTTGACGAAATTGAGAAGGAATTTAGGCGTAATTTAGAGGAGATTGAAATGGAATTGAGATGGTATTTAGACGATATTGAGACGGAATTGAAACGGGCTTTAGAAAGAATTGTGACGGAATTTGAGGCGGAGTTGATACGAAAATTTAGATTAAATTGAGACGGGATTTAGATTGAATTGAGATGGAATTTATAAGGAATTTTGACGACGTTGAGAGGGAATTTATACGACATTGGTACGAAAATTAGACGAAATTTTAAGTGGAATTTAGACGGAATTTAGACGAAGTTGTGACGGAATTTAGGCTACATTGAGACGAAATTTGTATGAAATTGAACGGATCTTATACGAAATTAGGTTAGATTTTAGATTTTGGAATTTAGGTGAAATTGAAACGAAATTGAGTTGGAATTTAGACGAAATTGAGATGGAATTGACACGAAATTGAGATGGAATTAAGAGGGAATTGAGATGGATGTGAGACGGAATTGAGGCGGAATTGAGACGAAATTTACACAGAATTTGGACGGAATTTCGACGATATGTAGAACGGAATTTGAGCTAGAATTCAGACGGATTTGGAAATGGAATTTAGATGACATTGAGACGGATTTCAAACTGAATTTAGGTGAAAGTTAGATGGAATTGAGGTGGAATTCAGACGGAATTTTGAAGGATTTGAGATTAAATTCGAGGTGGAAATTGAGGCGGAATTTTGATTGAACTTAGACGAAATTCAGACGGAATTAACATGTAATTTTGACGACATTGAGAAGGAATTTAGGCGTAATTTTGAGGAGATTGAAGCATAATTGAGATAATATTTAGACGATATTGAGACCGAATTGAAACGGGCTTTAGATAGAATTGTGACGGAATTTGAGGCGGAATGGATACGGAAATTTAGATTAAATTGAGACGGGATTTAGATTGAATTGATATGGAGCTTACACACTTAAAATTTTTTACAGAAATCTGTAAACTTTTACCGAAATCTCAACAGCTGAACGTTCGGTAAACAGTTTCGCAGATTTCCTGTAATTTTTCACAAATATCTGTGATTTTTTCACAGATTTCTGTAAATAATTACAGGAAAACTGTATGATTGTTTACCGAACTTTCAGCTGTTGAGATTTCGGTAAAATTTTACAGAAATCTGTAACATAATCTTAGTGTGTATAAGGAATTTTGACGACGCTGAGATAGAATTTAGACGAAATTAAGTCGGAATTTAGACGAAATTGAGACGAAATCTAGATTAAATTGAGACGGGATTTAGATTGAATTGAGATGGAATTTATAAGGAATTTCGACGACGCTGAGAGAGAATTTAGACGAAATTGAGTCGGAATATAGACGAAATTGGTACGAAAATTAGAGGAAATTGTGACGGAATTTAGACTACATTGAGACGAAATTTGTATGAAATTGAAACGGATCTTATAAGAAATTAAGTTGGATTTTAGATTTTGGTATTTGGGCGAAATTGAAACGGAACCTATACGAAATTGAGACGACGGAATTGAGTTGGAATTTAGACGAATTTGAGATGGAATTGACACGAAATTGAGACGGAATTACGACGGAATTGAGATGGATGCTAGACGGAATTTAGACGACATGGAGAACGGAATCTGAGATAGAATTCAGATGGAATTGAAATTAAATTTAGATGACATTGAGACGGAATTCAATCTGAATTTAGGTGAATTTGAGATGGAATTAAGGCGGAATTTAGATGAGATGGCATTGAGATGGAATTTCAACGAAATTGCGACGGAAGTTAGACGAAATTGAAACGGAATTTAGCTGACATTGAGACGGAATCAAGACGAAATTTAGAATGAATTCAGCCGGAATTCAGATGTAATTGAGGCGGTATTCAGGCGGAGTTGAGACGGAACATGAGAAGAAATTGAAATTTAGACGAAATTGAGACGGAATTAAGACGAAATTTTGACGGATTTGAGATTAAAATTGAGGTCGAATTGAGGTGGAATTTTGGCTGAATTTAGACGACATTCAAACGGAATCAACATAGAATTTTGACAAAATTAAGAACGAATTTAGGTGAAAATTAGATGAGATTGAGATAGAATTTAAACGGACTTTAGATGAAATTGAGACAACATTTAGAAGGAATTGAGATGAAATTTAAACGGAATTTAGACTGAATTAGAATGGAATTCATACGGAATTTAGATGGAATTGAGACGGATTTAAAAATGAATTGAAAAGGAATTGATTGAGCTATTATTGTGGCACAATTTATAATATTTATAATTTATAATTTATAATATTATAATATTAAGTTGAATTAAGACGGGATTGAGAAGGAATGGAAAACGAATTGAATAGGAATTAAAAAGGATTTCATTAGGAATTGAGACATTATTGTGGCGGAATTAAGACGGATTTTAAGTTAAATTGAGATGAAATGGCCACGAAATTTTGACGGAATTTAGTTCGAATTGAGTTGTCACGATAGTAGGATAGAATTTAGCCAGAATCTGAGACGGAATTGAGATTGAATTTAGAAGGAATTTAGATGAAATTGAATTGGAATTGAGACTAAATTTTGACGAAATTGAGGCGAAATTTAGACGAAATTGAAGTAGAATTTACACGAAATTTGAGACGGACTTTGGATGAAATTGAGACAGAATTTAGACGGAATTAAATTGGAATTCATACAAAATAAAGATGGAATTAAATAGGAATTGAAAAGGAATTGATTGAGATATTATTGTGTCGGAATTTAGACGGATTTTAAGTTGAATTGAGATGGGCTAGAGACGAAATTTTGGTGGAATTCAGATTGAATTGAGTTGTGACGATAGTGGAATGGAATTTAGCCGGAATCTGAGACGGAATTGAGATTGAATTTAGACGGAATTTAGTCGAAATTAAATTTGAATTGAGACTAAATTTTGACGAAATTGAGGCGAAATTTAGACGAAATTGAAGTAGAATTTACACGAAATTTAAGACGGACTTTAGATGAAATTGAGACAGAATTTAGACGGAATTAAATTGGAATTCATACAGAATTAAGAGATGGAATTGAGATGGATTTAAAAAGGAATTAAGTAGGAATTGAAAAGGAATTGATTGATATATTATTGTGTCGGAATTTAGACGGATTTTAAGTTGAATTGAGATGAGATGGAGACGAAATTTTGGCGGAATTCAGATCGAATTGAGTTGTGACGATAGTGGGACAGAATTTAGCCGGAATTTGAGACGGAATTGAAATGGAATTGAGATTGAATTTAGACGGAATTTAAACTAAATTTGTGTAAATCTCTCTAAATTTTGTGTAATTTAGAGAGATTTACACAAAATGGAGACGAAATTGAGACGGAATTTAAACTATATTGAGAAGAAATTAAGGCAGATTTTAGACGGGATTGAGGCGGAATTTGAACTATATTGAGACGTAATTGCATGGACTTCAGACGAAATTGAAGTGGAATTTAGACGAAATTTGAGACGGACGTAAGGCAAAATTTAGACGGTTTTTGAAACGGAATTGAGATAAAATTTTGACGGAATTCAGATGGAATTAAGAAGAAATTGAGTCTGAATTTAGTTAGACGAAATTGAGAAGGAAATTGAGATTTTAGACGGAATTGATGTGGGATTTAGGCGACATTGAGACTGAATTTAGAGTTAATTTAAGATGGAATGTAGACGGAATTGGGATAAAATTTTTGGTGGAATCGAGACGGAATTGAAGCGGAATTTAAACGGAATTTAGGCGGAATTGATACTCAATTTCGTGTCATGTAAGACAGAATTTAGACGAAATTTAGACCGAATTTAGACGGAATTTGGTCGAAAAGAGGCGGACTTAAACGGAATTGAGATGCAATTGAGACTAATTTGGACGGAATTCTAATGGAAGTTTTTGCAATTGGGGCGAATTTAGGCGGAGTTAAGAAGGAATGGAGACTCCTGAAGAATATTCCCCCTGACAGACAGATGCAGTACGTAGATGTAACGAGAACAGGAATAGAAGAAGCTCGAAGAGAAAATCGGGAACTCTTGCTGAAGCCAATGCTCAGACAACCACTTGGATTAATTCATGAATCCTCCTGGAGAAGTCCAGCAAACCACTTTAAGATTCTTTAGGGAACCGTCAAGATTTGTCTAAGAAATCTCCAGAGAGGTTCAGAATACCTCTTGGGAAGTTCACTGGTAACGGAATATTATCGGAATTTTCAAGAAACAGAGCATCTTTTGAAAACTTTCAATCGAGTTCAAGCACCTCCTAGACAAAGCTGGAGCTTAGGCAAGCTCAGGAAACCTTCAACGGATTTTCAGAAAACTGCCCCTAAAAGGTCTAGGAACCTGGAGGGCAGGAGTTATGGAAATCTGTGAGGGGAATTTGGGGTTATTTTTTTCCTAAGAGCTCACTGAACCTCCGACAGACGCCTCGAGGTTATCTTAGATCTTTCCGGAAGTCGAAAAGTAATAGAAGTCAATAGAATCAAAAATAAACTCTCTGGGAGGCAAGGGAAGTGCAGGAAACTTCCAAGCGATGAAGGTAATTTTTAGAAGCGGAAATCATCAAGGAACGCTCAAAATGCCACCGATGAAAGTCCAGGAAGCTTTAGATGAAATTTCAAGTCGAAGTTCAAGAAACCTCAAAGAGAACGTGGTTGAAAGTGCTTTACATCAAATATCAGACTTAAAGTGGTCATTTTATACGATAGATGAGGAGATGAAAGTATAGAGTTGATTGTTCCTTGAGAGTACGGCAGTGTGAAAATTGTATAAAGAGAGTAGAAAGCGAGCAAAGGTCAATTTTGAAGAAGTCACGAATCGGATTGATCATCTCCTTTACCAGTGTTCACTCGACTGTCGACAGAAGCAGGCCACTCTCAATGTGTGTCACGCGATCGTCTGTTTACTCGGCAGCAACCATTGTGTGGTCCTCCTCATTGTTCTTCATCAGCAGTTCATTCGGTCGATGCGTCGTCGACTTTGGAAAGCAACCGTTTCGTGATGAGCGTGTGAGTGCTGACCACGTTTTGCGTCCATTTCTGCAATGGAAGCGCTCTGCCCCCCGTTCTGATGGAGAAGGCTTATTGGATAGCGGAAGATATAGTGTTGATTGTGTTGTACCTTTTGACTATAGTTTTAAGCTGTATTGCATAGTGAACAAGAATCCTCGGCTCTGTATAGTTAATTCGATTGAGCCTTATCAAATAAATTAATATAAAAAAAAATCTCCTTTACCAATCTCCCCTGCGTGAACTACTTAAACAAATCAAAAATATCCAAACAAATTTAAATTTTAAATTTGGATAAATTTTCATGAATGCTGTTTGAGTATCAATTTTATTCAAGATTTTGGATTTTTGGATATCTCCAGAATTTCCAGGATTTGAAAAAAATGTTCAGGATTCTGGCCCTTTGTAGAATTTTTAAGTGGATTTTGATGTGAATTTCAAAAGGGTTCGAGAAGAATTCTCAGAGAATTTGAGAATTATTCCTAGTGAGATGCAGAGAGAACCTTGGAGAAGTTTGAGATTTGGGCGTAATTGCTTTTGTAAACAAACACGACTATCGCCGATTAATCGTAAATTGAAACTTATTCTCGCGAACAAGCCATACTAAATGATAGAGGATTCATTTATCTACCTGTTTATGCCGTTTATTTTTTAGATTAGGCTTTAATTTGCGAGAAATTGGCGATTGAAGTGTTTGTTTACAAAAGCAATTACACCCTAATCTCAAAGTTCTCCGGAACTGTCAAAGAGTTCCAAGGTTACTCTGAGAAGAATTTCAAGCGAAATATGAGAAGAACTCACGGTGAATTTTAATCAAAAAAATTCAATGATTATAAGCAATATCGGTTTTGATTTTGATTACAATATTCTGAACGTTGGTTCTTAGGGGTCATCCACAAATTATGTGAAGTAAAAGGGGGGACGGTGAGTCTGATTTTTTTTTACATAAGATTCAATAGTTAGAAGTACATAATTCTCTGTACCGTTTATTTGGCCAAATGAGCATAAACTGATCTAGGGATAATGTTTCTAATGTCGACCTAAGTGTCCCTAATATTGGGCCCGTACTTAAATTTCGAAGGAAAGCTTTTGCTTGACAATTTTTCACTAGCAACCAAAATTATCCAGATGACGCATTGTTCTAAGAAAAATTAAAAAACTGGAAATTTTTAGCGATGGGCCCAATCTTTAGATCCATGGGCCAACTTTAGAGCCATTTGCCCTATTTATTTTAAAACGGTTTCCAACTCAATATTTAACGATTTAAAAAAAACCTTACTAAAATTTCAGAGGGAGGGGCTAAACTTAAAATCTTTCAGTGTCTCACAAGAGCGGGAAGGAACACTTACATAATTTGTGAATGACCCCTTAAATCTTTGTTTTGATTTTTAAATCACGTCCAGCTCTAGCATTTTATTAACTAAAATCTATTTTTTTACAAAGTTGTTTACTTTCTAACTAAGCACACCTACTTCTACCGATTTCATCACCCCCTCCCGGTCGAAATGCGTCATGGTTTCAATCGTCCACACTCATCACAGCTTCGCCAGCGTATCCTTCAGCTCCATCATCTCCTCTTTCATCCCCTCGGTCTTGTCCTTCCGCTTGATGTTGGTCCGCCGAATCATCATCTTGGACATCTTCAGCGAATATCCAACGCCGTGGAATTTGGCCCAGGACATCCCGACGCCAAACTCTTCGTTGGCACCCCTCAGATACTTGCCGTTCAGGTTACTGCAAAGAGAGAGATCAACGCTTGTTCCCGCTTATCTGTGTTGGCTTAGGGGCCCCAAAAGCTTACCTCGAGTGGCAATTCCTGTACCACCAGGCTCCATGGTATTTGACGGAGCAGTTCTCATCGTGCGTATCGTTGTCCTCGTCGAACGTACTGAAGTACGCCCCCAGGGTGTAGCTCATCGAGTCCCCAGCCGTCCCGTTGTAGCCGTTGATCTTGGTCACCTTGTACAGTTCCGTTTCGCTGGCAATTTCAAAGTTGGCATAGTGCGCTTGCGTCGTATTGCCATCGAAGTCCTCCAGCAGGATCATCAGTTCATGCGGAGCCGAATAGGTCAGCTGATGGATACGTTCCAAGCCTAGCCAGAACTCTCCGCCGTCCATCTTGCCGAACCCGAACCGATACTCGTCCCAGTCCCGGTAGAAGTTGACCATCCCATCGTACCGGTACTGGAATACGGTCCATCCTCCCTCCTGGAAGGTCATTTCGCAGTACACCCGAATCGGCTTGCTGAATTCCCCGTCCGGTTGCACGTCCCAAACGCCACTTCGACTACCCTCCGGAAGCTGATCGCAGGCCTCCAGAATCGTCGGCGGTGGCTTCTCCGTCGACTGAATATTATTATTCATCTGCATCTGCATCTGCTCCAACTGCATCAGATCGCCGTTGCCGTCGCAGTTGGCCGTAGCCTTCATCATCATCATGGCGTCGTCGAAGTAATTCCGCGTCGGTAGACGCTGCTGGGCTATTGCAAGATCCCTAAAAAATGAAACCGTTAAGCTCGTCTATTGACCTGTACAATTACCCTTGCAATTCACCTCATCTCCTTGTGCAGCAGGGTCAAATTCTTCGCAATAACCCGCAGCTGGTGTTCGGCATTGTTGGCCGACCGTTCCGTCTCGGAGATGTGCCATGCCAGATTATCGATCACGTGCACCAGATTCTGCAGCAAGCTAGCAACTGTATCCACCTTCTTCTGGACGTTCAACTCGAACCGCATCATCCGCATGTCCAGCTGTTCGATCTTCAACGTAAAGTGCTCGATGTCGAACTCGTTGTACTCGCTGGCGTTAACCTCGACCAGCGCCTGGCGGGGCTGTGTGGCCCGCTGCGGAACCGCTCCCTGCAGGTACAGGATCGTCCCGAACAGAACGATCACCAGGAACGACTTCATGCTCGCTCTTTCTCTCTCGCGCTCTCTCGTTCTAGAACAACAACAACATCAACAACAACAACAACAACAACAACACAGTTCTGCACGACGCGACCTGATCGACGGCCAAAAAAACACTGAACTGGAAGAGTTCCCTCCTGGGGCCGGGCCCGGTAATCATCCGGAATAACGGGTGATCTCGCGCACTCGATGCGTGCCATTTCTCCCGATTCTCCACCACAGTTTCGCGCTGACGTGGGCCAAACCGTGCGAACGTCATGTGCGAGGTGTTAAAGAGCTCAGAATAATTGGCCGAAATTGGTGGAAATCTTCTGGCAAGGTGGTGGATGGGAAGTGTTTTTTTTTTTGGGTTTGTGGGTCGGTTTGCGGCTGATAATCATCGGGGATTCGATCTCGGGTGGTTGATAATTGATTATTGTCCGGTTCGAATCGGTCTTAATGATGAGATGCAGTTTTTGTTTTTGTTTTTGGCTGTTACAAATTGCATAGCTGATTGTTTGTGTGTGTGTGTATGTGTGGATTGCGAGCGGATGTTACGTTTCCGAGGAAGCTAATCAAATCAATTGCCATAACCGGTGCCAGGTTGAATTCAAAACCGTTTGATTGGAACTGAACGATTTGGAATAACCGTGCTTTGATTTGGCAGGTTGAGGTCAAATCAGATTTCGAAGGTTGTTCTTGATCGTCAGGGTTGGTATGGAGTGTGTGTTCTTGTGAAACTCAGCTTAGAATATTGATCTTAATTCTTGATCGTTTAATTTGTTATTGCATCTTCAATCTTAATCTTGAGAATATCGCATTGATGCTAACTACGGAAATGCTTTAATAATAACAGCTGCAAAACTACAACAAGAAGAAGAAACAGAAGTTAGAGGACTTCAGAGACGAGCACGTTGAGAATTCAGGATAATAGTTTTGGGAGCATGTTCAGATAAATGTGCTCCTCTTCAAGTTCGCTTATCCTAGAGGTCCGAAGGACCTCGGCGACGGAGAATTAGGTTTTAGTTTTGGACTCTGATTCAGAAGACTTCGAAGAACCAACTGACAGAACTTCAAGGCTGGGTGGACAGATGTCCAGTGAATATTGATTACAGGTTCGGTGAACATCGCGAGAAGCTCCTTTAGGACTTCAGTGACCTATTCAGTTGGTCAGAAGACTTCGAGAACTTCTAGAGCTGATCCATAGGGTTTTAGGCCATGTTTGTCCAGAGTTCAGGTGACCTTGTTTAGGGTGAATTCGGAAAGGGATTCTGTTAAACTTCGTAACGTACAAGTTTAGCTTACGTTGTGAATTGTCCAACGGAGCTAGTCTGGAGGGATTCCGGAACTGGTGTTCAGCTAATTAACAGACAAATTCGAGGACAGACTCAGAGCCGTTTCAGAGATCTTTGGGTTCTAATTCGATTCTTTCGATCCTCCATCAATTTACTTGGACGACCTTGAACGTGAAATCGAAATTTATCGTTTTGGATTTGTAGCGTAAACGGCAAATTGGCGAAGCCCTCAAAGACTTGACCGAACCTCAAATTAGAATGTACGGTCAAGATTCCTATAGTACGGCCACCACTAGATTCCTATAATTCGGTCGATCCGGCATTAACGAATACACGTACCATATGGAATTTGAGCTAATTGGGACCATACACTGATTGTACGGCAATTTCAAGAGATAACTTCCTGATGTCTTTGGAGAGTTTTCAGGGGAACATTCAGTTTCCGGTAGGTCACAAGTCTGGTCCTGTAGAAAATCCGGTAAAAGTGGTCAATTCATGAAACTGATCGTAAAGCTCCGCGGTTTTGTCTAAACCTCTTATCAGAATGAACTCGAAGTTGGGATCGGAATATAGACCTAGATAACCTCTGGATGGTCCACCGAAAGACCCGCAACATCCTTGAAAGTGGACAATTTATAAAACTGATCCTAGAGCTCCGCGGTTTTTTCGAAACCGCTCAAGGATGCCTTACAAGAACCAAGCCGGAATTGGGACCGGAATATGGACCAAGAGAACCTCTGGATGGTCCACCAAAAGATCCGGAACATCCGTAAAAGTGGTGAATTCATGAAACTGATCGTAGAACTCCGCAGTTTTTTTTTTCGAAACCACTCAAAGACGTCTTATCACAATGAAAAATGGACGCTGGGGGCCACTGGAAGATCCGGAACGTCCGTAAAAGTGGTCAATTCATGAAACTGGTTCTAGAACTCCGTGGATTTTTCGAAATCACTTATAGACGTCAATGAATTCAGAGTTAGGACCGGAATATGGACCAAGAGACCCTCAGAATGGTCCACCGAAAGACCCGCAACATCCGTAAAAGTGGTCAATTCATGAAACTGATCCTAGAGCTCCGCGGTTTTCTCTAAATCGCTCAAAGATGCCTTGCAAGAATGAAGCCGGAATTGGGACCGGAATATGAACTAAGAGAACCTCTGGATGGCCCACTGGAAGATCCGGAACGTCCGTAAAAGTGGTAAATTCATGAAACTGATCCTAGAGCTCCGCAATTTTCTCAAAACCGGTCAAAGATGCCTTACACGAATGAAGCCGGAATTTTGTCCGGATATGGACCAAGAGAACCTCTGGATGGCCCACTGGAAAATCCGGAACGTCCGTAAAAGTGGTGAATTGATGAAACTGATCCCAGAGCTGCGCAATTTTCTCAAAACCGCTCAAAGATGCCTTACACGAATGAAACCGGATTTTGGACCAAAATATGGACCAAGAGAACCTTTGGATGGTCCATCAAAAGATCCGGAACATCCGTAAAAGTGGTCAATTCATGAAACTGATCCTAGAGCTCCGTGGTTTTCTCAAAACCGCTCAAAGCTGCCTTACAAGAATGAAGTCGGAATTGGGACCGGAATTCGGACCAAGAAAACCTCTGGATGGTCCAACAGAAGATCCGGAACGTCCATAAAAGTGGTAAATTCATGACACTGATCGTAGAACTCCACAGTTTTTTTTTCGAAACCGCTCAAAAACGTATTATCACAATGAAAAATGGACGCTGGGGGCTACGGGAAGATCCGGAACATCCGTAAAAGTGGTCAATTCATGAAACTGGTCTTAGAGCTTTTTTTTTCCGAAACCGCTCAAAGATCTCTTATCAAAATAAAGTTGGATTTGGGATCAAAATATGTACCAAAAGAACCTATGGATGGTCCGCCGGAAGACCCGGAACGTCCGTGTAAAAGTGGTCAATTCATGAAACTGATCTTAGAGCTCCGCGGTTTTTTCTAAACCGCTCAAAGACGTCTTATCAGAATGAAGTCGGAGTTGGGACCGGAATATGGACCCTGGAAACCTCGGGATGGTTCACCGGAAGATCCTGAACATCCGTAAAAGTGGTGAATTCATGAAACTGATCTTAGAACTCCGTAGTTTTTTTTAAATCGCTCGTTTATCACAATGAAAAGTGGACGCTGGGGGCCACGGGAAGTGATGAATACATGAAACTGATCCTGGAGCTCCGCGGTTTTGTCGAAACCTCTCAAAGACGTCTTATCAGAAAGAATTCAGAATTGTGACCGGAATACGGATCCTGGGGACATTTTCTTTTCTATACTTTCTCACATCTGTTGCGTGACGTTTTCCAGCACGACTTAGTTGTTTCACGTACGTCGGACGACAAGATTGATGGAAATTGTTGACATAGTTATTGTCGAAAAAAGTCCTGTAATGTCATTCTCACATCCTGTCACGACAAAACTGCCGCTGGTCGTTTTCTAGTAAATGAATGTCGCTTTGCACACGAGACATAACAAAATTGAAATAACTGGAATTCTCGCGCAACACGAGAAAAGGGCTTATCATTGTCAATCGATTTTCCTTTTCGCGAATAACCCGACTGCAAATAAATTTCCCATTCAGTGTGTTGTTTCAGGCGTAAGCTAACATCATCTTCTGTCGAACTGTGCTGCGAGCTTAGCGTGAAACTCGTTTATGTTGCCGTGGTAAACCAAAGAGAAAGCCGGTGAAGAGAATCGATCAACGAGGATAGGCCCTTTTCAAATGTTACGCGAAAATTGTGTTGTTTTGACGGGATTTCCCCTCTGGCACAAAGTAGCTTGAATCTTGGCACTAAACTTCGTGCTTGGACGACATGTAGATGCCGGAAATCGATGTCCGACGTCATTTTGGAATCCAAGGTGGATCGGAGACGGCTGAAAGTCTCCTTAATAAAGATATAAAAAAAAAAAAAAATCTTCAGAAAAACTGTCAAATACCCTAAAATATGGATATTTTCATAACGGAGGCGACGTGAAGATGCCAAAAATCAATGTTCGACGCCATTTTGGATGGTGGCTCTCAGATTCGGAAAAACTATCAAATACCCTACAAGATGGATATTTTAGGAAGAAGTACGACGCGTACATCCCGAAAATCGATGTCCGACGCCATTTTGTAATCTAAGATGGCGGCTCTCAGATTCTGAAAAACTGTCAAATGCCCTATAATATGGATATTTTCGAAACGAGGACGACATGTAGGTGCTGAAAATCGATGTCCAACGCCAGGGCTGGAAAGCGCCTCAGAGCGTTAGCAAAGCAGCTTTGTGCATGCATCTCACAACACTGGACCAATAGTGTGTTGTTCTCCCATTTACTTCGCACACTCTTTTCCAACTAATCTGTGAGAAAGCGATCCACACAATGAGCAGTACACTCCGTGCGGCGCAGAGAGCGAATATAATACAACAAGCGCTAATGTCTTCTTTGGGTTCTTTGCAGACTTCCCATTTGCAACCCTACACTGAGTGGCGCTCTTTGCGTCGGAGCCGTCGAAGTGATGGCTACACATTGAGCTTCCGTTATTTATGGATGTGTGTTTGCCTTCTCTTCTCCACTGCTTTACACTTGCGCAGAGTGAAACACATGCAAACTTTGTGTTTGCTGGATTCTCACTTTCTTTATTTCATAAAATCAGTACATTGTGCGCATCGAGTGATCAGATGACAGCCCTGTCCGACGCCATTTTGTAATCTAAGATGGCGGCTCTCAGATTCTGGAAAACTATCAAATACCCTACAATATGAGTATTCTCGGAACGCGAACGACATTTAGATACCAAAAATCGATGTCCGATGCCATTTTAGAATCCAAGATGGCGGTCATTGGTTGCTGAAAACTGTAAAATATCCTTCAATATGCGTATTTTCGGAACGGGTACGACGTGCACATCCCGAAAATGGATGTCTGACCGAATTTTAATCCAAGATGGCGAATATTGACTTCAGAAAAAAAAAACTTCCAAAGGATTATGGGTATTTCCGGAACGTCGTGGAAGATGCCATTTTTTTTAATCCAAGATGCCGGCCATTGGTTTCAGAAAAACTGACAAACACACTGTAATATCGATATTTTCAGAACGGGCCGAAAATCGTATCCAATATTGGTATTTCCAGAACCGGGAGGACGTGTCTGACACCTTTTTGTAATTCAAAATGGCAGCCATTATTTTGGGAAAAACTGTAAAATACTCTACAATATGGATATTTTTGGAACGAGGACGACGTGTAGAATAGATTCCGAAAATCGGAATGCCGAAATGCCGGATTTCAAAACTGGGCCGCCATCGTAGATTCCAAAATTGCGTTGGATATCGATTTTGAGCCCCATTTCGTAAATACCCATATTGCGGGGGTATTTGACAGTACTATCCAGTTTATCTTTTCTGAAACTGGAAGTCGCCATCTTGGATTTAAAAATGACGTTGACGTCGGACAATGATATCCGGTCCCTAGACGTCACCCTGCTTCCAAAAATGTCCATATTCAAGGGTATTTTACACAATTTCTCACTTTTTCTTACAGAAAGCCGCCATCTTGAATTTCAAAATGGCATCTGATATCAATTTTCAGTCTCTAAACGGCACCTCGATTCTGAAAGTAAATATATTGAAGGGTATTTGACCGTATTTACACTTTTCTGCAACCGAAAGCCGTCATCTTGGATTACAAGATGGCGTCAGACATAGATTTAGGGTCTTCACTTTGATTCCGAAAATATATTTGACAGTATTTCCACCTTTTTAAAACCGGAAGCTCCCAGCTGGGATTTCAAAAGGGCGTCAGACAATGATATACGGTCTCTAAACGTCACCTTGATTCCGAAGATATCCATATTTAAAAGTATTTGACAGAATTGCCCACTTTTTCTTAAATCGGCAGCCGCCATCTTGGATTTCAAAACAGCGTCGGATAACGATATCCGGTCTCTAGACATCATTTCGATTCCAAAAAATATCCATGTTTAAGAGTATTTGACAGTGGTTCCCACTTTATCTAAAATCGGAAACCACCATCTTGGATTTCAATATGGCATCGGACATCATTTTCTGGTCTATGAACGTCATCGAAATCCTGAAAATACACAAATGTCGATTGGACATAAGGTCGAATGGACACAACGTAGAAAGAAGTTAAAAAGGACAAAAGTTCGAATGAAATTAAATCTGACAAAAGATCAAATGGACAAAAGGTCGAACTAGACAAAATGTCGAATTATACAAAAGGTCGAATGAAATTAAAAGCGACAAAAGGTTAAATAAAATTAAATGGGACAAAAGGTCGAATGAAATTGAATGGGACAAAAAGTCTAATGGACAAAAGGTCGAATGAAATTAAAAGGGACAGAAGTTCGAATGAAATTAAATGGGACAAAAGGTCGAATAGACAAAAGGTCGAAATGGACAAAAGGTCGAGTAGAAAAAAGATCAAATGGAAAACAGGTCGAAATATACAAAAGGTTTGATGATATTAAAAGCGAAAAAGGTCGAACTGTACAAAAAATTGAATGGACATAAGGTCGAATGGACAAAAATTCGAAGTGATAAAAGGTTGAATGAACAAAAGATCGAGTGGACAAATGATCGAAATATACAAAATGTCGAATGGACAAAAACGTGGAATGGACAAAAACGTCGAATCAAATTTGAAGGAACAAAAGTTCGAATGAAATTAAAAGGGAAAACAGGTCGAAATGTACAAAAAAAAAACTTGAATGAAAATAAGGTCGAATGGACAAAAAGTCTAAGTGATAAAAGATTGAATGAACAAAAGATCGAATGGACAAATAATCGAAATATACAAAATGTCGAATGAAAGTAAATGGGAAAAAAGGTCGAAATGTACAAAAAGTTGATGAACGAAAATACGACGTGACTAAAGGTTTAATGGACAAAACATCAAATGGAAAAATGTTCGAATGGACAAAAGCTCGAATTAGACAAAATTTCGAACTAAACAAAATGTCGAATGGACAAAAGGTGGAAATGGACAAAAGGTCAAAGTGATTAGAGGTCAAAAGGTCGAACGAACAAAAGATCGAATGGACAAAAGATCGAATGGACAAAAGATTTAATGGACAAAAGATCGAATGGAAAAAAGATCAAAGGGACAAAAGGTCGAACTAGACCAATTTTTGAAATAAACAAAAGGTTTAATGAATTAAAAGCAACAAAAGGTCGATTAAAATTAAATGGGACAAAAGGTCGAAATGTACAACAAATTGAATGGACTTAAGGTCGAAGTGATAAATGGTCGAATAAACAAATGGTCAAACATACAAAATGTCGATTGGACAAACGGTCGAATGGACACAAAGTAGAAAGAAATTAAATCTGACAAAAGATCAAGTGGATAAAATGTCGAAACATACAAAAGGTCAAATGAAATTAAAAGCGACAAAAGATCGAATAAAATTAAATGAGACAAAAGGTCGAATGAATTAAATTGGACAAAAGGTCTAATGGACAAAAAGTCGAATGAAATTAAAAGTGACAGAAGTTCGAATGAAATTAAATAGGACAAAAGGTCGAAATGTACAAAAAATTTAATGGACATAAGAACGAATGGACAAAAAGCCCAAGTGATCAAAGGTTGAATGAACAAAATATCAAATGGACAAATTATCGAAATATACAAATTACCGAAATATAAAAATACACAAAAGGTCTAATGGAGAAACCGTCGATTGATATTTGAAGGGACAAAAGTTCGAATGAAATTAAACGGGAAAAAATGTCGAAGTGACAAAAGGTTTAATGGACAAAACATCAAATGAACAAAATGTCGAATAGACAAAAGGTGGAAATGGACAAAATGTCAAAGTAACAAAAGATTGAATCGACAAATGGTCGAAGTATACAAGATGTTGAATGGTCAAAAGGTCGAATGAACTAAATATAGACTATATGAATGGTCGAATGGACAAAGGTCGAAATAGACCAAACGTCGAATGAACATAAGGTCTAATGAACAAAAGGTCGATTGAAATTAAAAAGGACAAAAGTTCGAATGGAATTAAATGGGACAAAAGGTCGAAATGTACAAAAAGTTGAATGAACAAAAGGTCGAAATGGACGAAATGTTGACGTGACAAAAGGTCGAATGGTTAACAGATCAAATGGATCAATTATAAGCGATCGATTTAAAGGTCGATTAAAATTAAATGGGACAAATGGTCGAATGGACAAAAGGTCGAAATGTACAAAAAAATTGAATGGACATAAGGTCGAATGGACAAAAAGTCGAAGAGATAACAGGTCGAATGAACAAAAGCTCGAATGGGCAAATGGTTGAACTATTCAAGATGTTGAATGGGCAAAAGGTCGAATGAACAAAAGAGAGTAGATGAATGGTCAAATGGACAAAAGGTCAAAATAGACAAAACAAGGTCGAATGAAATTAAAAAAGACAAAAGTTCGCATGAAATTAAATGGGACAAAATGTTGAAATTTTTTTTTAAATTCTTTATTAAAGAGATTTTTAGCCTTAGGCTAGTTCATCTCTACAAAAAAATGTTGAAATGTAAAAATAGTTGAATGAACAAAAGGTCGAAATGTACAAAAAAATTGAATGGACGCAAGGTCGAATGGACAAAAAATCGAAGTGATAAAAGGTCGAATGAACAAAAGCTCGAATGGATAAATGGTCGAAATAAACAAAATGTCGAATGGACAAAAGGTCGAATGGACAAAACTTCTAATGAAATTTGAAGGAACAACAGTTCGAATGAAATTAAATGGGAAAAAAAGTCGAAATGTACAAAAAGTTTAATGGACAAAAGGTTGAAATGGACAAAAGGTCGAAATGGTCAAAAGATTGACGTGACAAAAGGTCGAATGGACAAAAGATCAAATGGAAAACAGGTCGAACTAGACAAAATTTCGAAATATACATAAGGTTTAATGATATTAAAAGTGATAAAAGGTCGAATATAATTAAATGGGACAAAAGGTCGAATGGAAAAAAGGTCGAAATGTACAAAAAAATTGAATGGACATAAGGTCGAATGGACAAAAAGTCGAAGTGATAAAATGTCGAATGGACAAATGGTCGAAATAAACAAAATGTCGAATGGACAAAAGGTCCAATAGACAAAACGTCTAATGCAATTTGAAATGGACAAAATATCAAAGTGATAAAAGGTCGAACGAACAAAAGATCGAATGGACAAATGGTCGAACTATAGAAGATGTTGAATGGACAAAAGGTCGAATGAACAAAAGATATAGTAGACGAATGGTCGAATGGACAAAAGGTCGAAATAGACAAAACGTCGAATGAACATAAGGTCGAATGAAATTAAAAAGGACAAAAATTCGCATGAAATTAAATGGGACAAAAACTCGAAGTGTACAAAAAGTTGAAAGGACAAAAAGTAGAAATGGATGAAATGTTGACGTGACAAAAGGTCAAATGGTCAACAGATCAAATGGATCAATTATAAGCGATCGATTTAAAGGTCGATTAAAATTAAATGGGATAAATGGTCGAATGGACAAAAGGTCGAAATGTACAAAACATTGAATGGACATAAGGTCGAATGGACGAAAAGCCGAAGTGATAAAAGGTCGAATGGATAAATGGTCGAAATAAACAAAATGCCTAATGGACAAAACGTTGAATGAAATTTGAAGAAACAACAGTCCGGATGAAATTAAATGGTAAAAAAGGTCGAATTGTACAAAAAGTTGAATGGACAAAAGGTTGAAGTGACAAAAGGTTTAATTGACAAAACATCGAATGGACAAATGTTCGAATGAAAAAAAGCTCGAATTAGACAAAATTTCGAATGGAAAAAATGTCGAATGGACGAAAGGTCAAAGCGATAAAAGGTCGAACGAACAAATGATCGAATGGACAAATGGTTGAAATATACAAAATTTCAAAACGACAAAACGTCGAATGAAATTTGAAGGGACAAAAGTTCGAATTGTACAAAAAATTGAATGGACAAAACATCAAATGAACAAATTGTCGAATAGACGAAAGGTCAAATAAGACAAAATGTAGAAATAGACAAAATGTCGAATGTTTTTTTTTTTTTTTTATGCTTTATTATAGAGATTTTTAGCCATAGGCTAGTTCATCTCTTGAAATGTCGAATGGACAAAAGGTGGAAATGGACAAAAGGTCGAAGCGATAAAAGGTCGAACGAACAAAAGATCGGATGGACGAACTATACAGGATTTTGAATGGTCAAAAGGTCGAATGAACATAAGGTTTAATGAACAACAGGTCGAATGAAATTAAAAAGGGCAAAAGTTCGAAAGAAATTAAATGGGACAAAAGGTCAAAATGTACAAAAAGTTTAATGGACAAAAGATCTAACTAGACAAAATGTCGAATGAAATTAAAAGCGACAAAAGATTGAATACAATTGAATGGACAAAAAGGTCGAAATTTACAAAAAGTTGAACGGACAATAGTTCGAATGAAATTAAATGGGACAGAATGTCGAATGGCCAAAAGGTCGAAATTTACAAATAGTTAAATGGACAAAAGGTCGAAGTGGCAAAAAATCAAATGGACCAAAAATCAAATTAGACAAAATGTCGAATGAAATTAAATGGGGCAAAAGGTTGACTGGGAAAATGGTCGAAATTTACAAATAGTTGAATGGAAAAAGGTCGATTGGAAAAACGGTCTAAATTGGCAGAAGCTCGAATGAACAAAAAATCGAATGGACAAATGGTCGAACTATACAAGATGTTGAATGGTCAAAAGGTCGAATGAACAAAAGATAGAGTAGACGAATGGTCGAATGAACAAAAGCTCAAAATGGACAAAACTTCGAATGAACATAAGGTCTAATGAACTAAAGGTCGAATGAAAATTAAAAGGACAAAAGTTCGAATGAAATTAAATGGGACAAAAGGTCAAAATGGACAAAAGGTTGACGTGACAAAAGGTCGAATGGTCAACAGATAACATGGACAAAATATGGAACTAGACAAAATGTCAAATGAAATTAAAAGCGACAAAAGGTCGAATAAAATTTAATTGGACAAAAGGTCGAATGGACGAAAGGTCGAAATGTACAAAAATTTGAATGGAGAAACGGTCGAAAAAGCAATATGCTGAGTAATGCAAGTAAATCTAGCATAAGGTTTGAGTAACCTAACTGAAATGTTCTCGAAAGTTACTCCTCTCTCTTTCTTCTTTAAAATATGAGCAATTCTTTAGCAGAAACAAATCTATTGAACAATCCAGCTGACAATGCTCGAAAATTATTCCTCTTACTTGGAGTTAACTCCTTTTTTGTAACCTGAGCAGTTCTAAATGAAGGCTACTGAACACCCCAATTTGAAGTGCTGGAATGTTCATTCGATCTTTTGTTTGTTGTTTGATTACTTTCAGCATTGCAAAAGTAGCTATTTCAAAACAAACTGCTGTCAAAACATTCCAGAACCGACCAAACATTTTCCGTCCAGATTCTACACTGAAATATAAACTAACTCAGAGAGTGAGTCACTTTTACTCAGTTGTGAGTCACTTTTACTCATTCGTATGGAGACATTTCTTAAAGTGTAGCTCACTCAGCGCTTGAGTAACCTACGATTTTAGAAATTTTTGTCTATACGAATGAGTAAAAGTGACTCACTCTCTGAGTAGGATTTGATATCAGTCTAACTGGACCAAGCCTTAGCCACAGTCCCATGTTAGTTTTTCCCAGCAGCCGTCGTTCTAGTCTTCCTGCAATGATCGTCCGATTCGCCAAAACCTAACCGTCTGGGATCACCCAGAAAATCCGCGTCCACAGAGATGGAAATCATGCTCCATGGCATGACATGGCACATTCATTTTACAATTCATTATTCAAATTACATTAAAATGCTCCTCCCCACTTGGAAGTGCGCGCCTCGTCACAGTCAGTTAGCCTCCGGATTCCGATTAGCTGGCAGCAGAGCTAAAATCTAAAATTAGCCCAAATTCAGTTATACTCCGCGGTCGGCGTAACCGTTCGTTTTGTATCGATCTTGAACGACCTTGATGCCAAAGCCTCATCCAATCCAATCGAAAGCGCCCGTTCCAAAATCCATCTAAAAAAAAAGCACCAGTGCAAGAGAAAACGAGGAAATTGAACAACCAGTTCGGGTCTTTCTCTCGTGTGATCTGTTTTCCTTTCCGATTTATTGGCTTTCGATCGTACTCGATGCCGGTAGGAATTGAATGGGAAGGATTCGTCGCTCATTAGTGTCCAGAACGACCGGCCGTCAGTTGTGGGTCGTTGACGGTGTCTTGTCCTCGTCGATGAGCGCTCGTTTCCTCTCACTTATTCAATCAAAGTCGGAAGACAATAACATGCACGCACGGTAAATCGGTAGGAGACGTGACATAGTTAAATTTCAGCTGAGCTCACAGCCAAGTCCGGCAGCATGATTTTACGATTACGTCTCTGCGCTAGTCACTGTAAAGAGTAAAGCACATTATGATGGCGGTGGTTGTGATTATTATTTTTTTTTTGAAAGCCTTTTCAAACTTTGAATTGAAACATCGAAAAGGTAGTCAGCAGCGGCCCATGGTGCAGCCGCTCGTAATTATCGGTTACAATCAGTTTATGTTTTGGCTACGCGTGTTTGATTCCATTAATTGAGATTACGCCAGCATTGGCCAATGGGGGCTGTGGCAGCGAGGTTTGTGTAAGGCATGAGTATGTCAGTTCGCCTCTCTAGAGAGTGAGGTTAATTTTTTTTTCTTCTGCACGGGTGTGGCAATCATAGATTGGAGAGTATCATAATTCTCGGGGATGTTTGCTCGAGCTTAGACCAAAGAAAGAATCTTTCTGAGGCAGAGAAAATTTTGAAATCCAACCTTGAAACAATCACATCCAGTATTTATCTAATATCTCTCTAGAAAATTCACAAAGAATCTTAACATGGAAGACTTTTTCGAATGTCATTGGAACTAAGAAAGTCGCACGCGAAATACATGTCATCCCCATAGTATCCCATTGTCTTCTCCAAATTTCGTATGCCCCTTCCAGGCTCTCATTTCACAACACATCACTTGCTATAACTACGATTCAAACCCGGCGGTGGCGATGACCGATGGCAACTGTCACGCAAAACATAATAAGCAGACGTCTGGGCTTGAACAGTGATGTTTTGCTCAGTAAGCGAAAACGGTAGCCACTAGGTCGCCGAGCTCCTTAAATTGTAACAAACCACACTGAGTGGGATCGTTGAACATTCCAGACCGCCGACATCCCAAGCAAGATTATAAGCATTCAAAGTGTTTCTATGTTACTTCATGCGTGAAGTTTACGATTTTCAGAGTTGGCTGGAAATGCCATCTAACATGAAGCTTAAGTGTGATAATTTGTTAGCTAGAGAAAGGTCTGTAGAGGGTCGGCTGATAGTTCCGCTAAAGTACGGCAGTATGAAAATTGAATAGAATTTGAAAATGAGCGAAGGGCCATTAATGCGACAGTACTAGTCAAACGCACACTTCTTGATGAGGAGACTTGAAGTATTCATTCAAATCTACAGACAAAAAAGTGCGCATATACTGTCTGCGGCTGTGGAATTCTAGCGACGTTTCATCTCTATCTAAAGCTAAGTTTTGGAAATTTCTGTAAAGTTCCTGCAATTTTCCTGAACTCAATGAAACTGTCTGAAAGGTATCTAATCTTCACAGAAATTCTAGACATTTTTATGAAATGTATGGACCAGCACTGAAGCTATTGGAAGTTACCCTTTAAAGCTCTCCAGACGATCTTAAAATTCTTGGAACTACTCTGAAGTTTTTGGATCTTTTTCGACGTTCTTGGATCTTTTGTAAACAGTCAAAACTTCCTAATTGTTCCTAATAATTTTCCTGAATTAAATAGAGCTACCTGCAAGCTCTCAAAAGTTCTCAAATGTTTATGATGGTCATGGAACTGCCCTGAAGCTCTCAGAACTGTCCCGAGGTTTCCTTAAGATATCTAAACTACTTTGAAGTTTACTGAGCTTTGTATTCGTTGTTGTTAAAACATCTATAACGTTCCCACAATGTATCTGATCCGAGGTCGAACCGTCCAACGTGCAACGTCGAATGATTGTATGGCTTCGGCTTGTGTCGTTAGGGATCAACTTTCTGATGGCTGTGTTAGGGTTGAGCACCTTGCGGTCAGATAATGTATGGAAAATCTCAATATTTCCATATTTATTCATTGTTAACTATTTAAATATTCAACAATTATGATGTGTGACATACCACACAAATCTTATAGCACTGTTGAATCGCTCGACGTACAAATCATCAAAATCCATTGATTATTGGCCAAGTTATTAGCATTTAAAGTCTGACCAATTTTCGTTGCATTTCCCTGAATTGGCACCCTTCCCGAAAGACGTAGGCTTTTTGAGTTCCTTCAAGTACAGGACAATTTTACAAACAGTTCCGAATGATCGCTTCCAGTCATCGTCCATTCTTTTTCGCGTGAACTGAGCACCACGTCCAACCCTCGTCCGAACCTACCTAGCCGACTGGGCCAGAATCACCGGCAATAAAACAAGATTTCTCGCACTAAAAGTCCAACATCCTCGCTAAATCCGCACTCCGTTTTGATGGCGATATCCATTACAGCCAACTTCAAGGGGTAAGCATCTCGACCATCAGTATCAATATTTTCCATACTTAAAAACCCATTCCATTCCCTATTGCACAGTGGTCCGGAATGGGATTTTTGCGGGCAAAATGCGACAAGAAATTGAAACGTTAGAAAAAGAAAAGTGTCTTGTACTTACAAAGTTTTGAACAGATAAGCCCTTATTTTGGTGTCAATTAATGCTAGGGTGGTTCTTATTATCATTGAAATGAAAAAAAAAACTATTTTGTATATAGAAATAAAAGTATACAGTCTTGAGAAAAGTTGTAGCTCAGCTTATTTCAACCAACTTTGTTGAAAAAAAAACTTTTTGTATTTCTCGAAATGACCGATTTTGCGCAATTTTCCTCAATTGACTTAGGGTGTCCCTAAAATACAAGTTTTTTTTTCGTTTAAAATTTCTTGACAAAGTTGTCTTCAGAAAACTTTTAAAACTTTTGAAGACGCAATTTTTGCCGTTCAGAACTTGTCGATACCTTTTGCCTTTTGCAAACCGGTGCGGGTACTTCTGGGCAACCAACGGAACCGAGAAGAATCCTGTCCGCAACATTCTGAGAAGAGACTGGCGTTCTATAGGGTTCGGTTATCACGGTCACCCTTTTCTTAATTTGTATGAATGGGGTTTTCGTTAACCTTCCCAAGGAAATTTACTTCTTTGTGTACGCTGACGACATTATCCTCCTGATCACTCACAAAACCATAAAGGCGCTACGTAGAAAGATGGGCGCTGCCACAAGGGCAGTCTCCCTGTGGACATCACTGATTCTATCTGCCCTCACCATCATGCCGTCCTTAACACTCCCGTCTGTATCAATCCCAAGTAACAATTTTGGCTTAGTTCTGTAAACCATGATTTAGACTTGTAGAATGCTATAAAACTGCGATAAAACCTGCAATGTTACTTGGGATGATACAGCTATTCCCATCAGGAGGTCACTCCGTATCCTCGGAGTTCGAAGCGACCGACATTTGACCTTTTCTGCTCACTTCGACGAAGTCAAGAACGCCTGCAAAACACGTCTTAATCTGCTACGATCCATCGCAGGTCGACACCCAGACAGTAACTAGAGCAATTTTGGAATCACGTCTCCTTTATGAAATCGAAATTACCTATCTCGCTCGCGAACAACTTATTACAAAACTAGCCTCTACATACCATCAAGCTATCCGTACCTCATCCGGCAACTGCAGCTTGCGTCGAAAGTGGAGTACTACCATTCAACCTTCTAGTTACTCAGGCCATCTGCTACCGATCGGTTAGCTTCGAGGAGAAGACAGCTGGCTCAGATGAAGGAGTTTTCCTCCTTACCGTGGCTAAACAGCTCCTTTCAGCCATCGCCAATCTGGAGCTCCCCCCGGTGTCTAGCATACATTGGTGTGGAGCCAGAGGTTGGAACCTGCCCGGGCCCATTAACGACTCTACTCTACGGCACTTGTGAGATCCGTCGCGGAACTCCAGAGAACCAGATACTGCAACCACACTGTCCGTTACTTCATCGACTTCCAGACCAGTACAGTATAAGCTCGGCAGAAGCGGTCTCTGCTTTTATTGCTGCTACCACTCCCTCAAACAAACCGATTGCCGTATTTACGGACTCCGCAAGTGTAGTTCTAGCCCTCAACTCAGACTCTATCAAGCACTCATGGATCCAAGCTATTCAGCGGTATGCTTCCGGAAAAACTACATTTGTAATACGGAGGCTGATCATCTAGCTGCTTTTGGAAGACAAGCCCAACTGTTTACCAAGGAGGTTCCAGCGGGGGACCTGAAAAAATGGGTTGCCAACAAAATCTGGGACCTATGGTCCCAATCAACAAGCATTTTCCTTAGAAAGGTGAAGGCTGACACACGAAGACGGGAAGACCCCCCTGACCACCGAACTCAAGTTGTTCTGGCAATACATGCCATACCAGAGTCTCGCATCACTTTTCAGGGAGCGGGCCGTTCCGGAGCTTTTGCGACCTCTGCCGTTCAGTGGAACACATAATCTGCCACTGCACTCAATACGAAGGCTCACGAGAGCTGTACGGCATACCGGGCAACTAGAATCACAGCGTCTTCCTGTTCGATAGGTCGTTTTCTGACCAATTGGCTGATCAATTTGTTGGAAGGAGATTCTTAACTGTCCCAAGGAAATGAATAGGCGAATTGCCTATCAATCCATCCATTCGTTTTTGGCCCTTCATACAGCGATTTGCTGATGACAATCAGCTGTTATAAAGCTTGATCAAGTTCAACAGTGGGGAGAGATTAGTTTCCGTGCCACAATGGGTGGTAGACCACTATCATCATCATCATCATCAAGAAGTCACTGAATTCGCTTAATGTATTTTGCCGTTCCCTCAATGAACCGAAGGAAATGGTTGTTAACAGAGGACAGTGCAGTCAACAATGCTAGAAATCCCTTTCACAGACTACAAAATAGTGTTCTCATAGCTCCAGGGAAATTCTTCTCAGAATTTTAGGGATGTTCTTCCCAAAACTTCAGAAAAGTCCTCCTCAGCGCTACAGAACAGTTCCTCCCAGAATTCCACGGAAGTTTTATCCAGAACTTCAGAGATGTTCTTTCAAAAAATTCTTCCCAGAGCTTCAAAAAATTCTGCCCAGAACTTCAGAAATGCTCTTCTCAGAGCTCCAGGGAAGTTCTTTCCAGAACTTCAGTAAAGTTCGTCAAAAAACTTCAGGGATGTTTTTCCATGAACTTTACCCAGTTCTATACTCCATGATTTAGCCTGGTAGAATACTATAAAACCGCGGTAGAACTTGAAATGTTGCTTGGGTAGGGACGTTATTTCCAAAACTTTAGGAAAAATCATCCAACAGCTTTGAGGAAGTTTATTTTCCAGAACTTAAGAAAAAATCTTCACATATCTTCAGGGAAGTTCTATCCAAACCTGTAAGGAAGTTCTTTCTAGAACTTCAGAAAAAAAAATTCTCAGAACTCCAGTAAAATCTTCCTAGAATTTGAGGGAAGTTTCTCTCGAAACTTCATGGAACTTCTTCCCAGAGCTTTAGGAAATTTCTTCCCTGAACTTAATGGATTTTCTTCCTAGTACTTTAGGAAAGTTCTTCCCAGAACCTCAGCAAAGTCCTTCCTACAAGTTCAGGAAACTACTTTCTACAATTCTGTGGAAGTTCTTCCCAGAACTTTAAAGAAATGCTTCGGAAGAACTTTAAGGAAGTTTTTTTTCCCACGACTTCAGGGATGTTCTTCCCAGAACTTTAGGGAAGTTCTTTCCAGAACTTAAGGGAAGCTCATCCCAGAACTTGAGAAAATTCCTTCTCAAAACTTTAGGGAAGTTCTTCTAAAAACTTCAAAAACTCAAGCAGAACGAAGCTGTGGCAGGATCTTGCAGCTACTTGATTGTGACTAAAATAAGTCAATTCAAGTTGCCTCGACCGTTTTGCACCAAGTGTGCTGCTAGGGAAATTTCTCGCAGAACTTAAGAAAAGTTCCTCACAAAACTTTAGAAAAATTCTTCCAAAAATGTTAAGGATGTTCTTCCCAAAACTTGAATAATTGAAATGAATGATTTTCAGAACGACTTCTGAGATCCCGACCACCGCAATGGACTTTCTCTTATCACCCAACATCTCAAACCAAAGCAAGATCCTCGGCAACTTAACAATCAAAACTTATATAAGATCAATAAGAAATACGGATCGGAACAATCGGCACAGACCTACGCGACGAAATAAGGACTACGATTGGAAACTCGGAACATGGAACTGCAAATCGCTCGGCTTCCCGGGCTGCGATAGGTTAATCTATGACGAACTTCAACCACGCAACTTCGAAGTCGTAGCACTGCAAAGTCCCTGGACGAGACAAAACGTATGTAAAAGCGGGCATCGAGCGGCTACTTTCTACCAGAGCTGTGATACCACAAACGAAGGATTGAGGGCCGTTTCTTCAACTACAGCATCGTCAACGTGCACTGCCCACACGAAGGAAGACCCGACGACGACGAGAAAGAAGCGTTCTATGCGCAGCTGTACGACGGCTGTTCGCAACGGGACGTCTAAATCGTCATCGGCGACATGGACGCTCAGGTAGGACCGGAGGCAATGTATAGACCGGCAATCGGGCCTAACAGCCTGCATGCCGTATCGAACGACAACGGCCAACGATGCGTGAACTTTGCAGCCTCTCGGGGTATGGTAGTCCGAGGTACCTTTTTCCCCCGCAAGGATATCCACAAAGCCACCTGGAGATCACCTGACCAACACACAGAAACACAGATCACGTTCTAATCGACGGGAAATTCTTCTCCGACATTATCAACGTTCGCACGTATCGAAGTGCTTCACGCGCTGGTCGACGCATTTGAACGGCACATCTAGATTCTACGTCAGCTGGGAGAACCTACCGACACGTAGAGTACCATCCTCGAACACTTGCTATGCTCGTGCATCCACGACGATACGCTGAAGGCCTGGGAGGACCATGCGTCTACGGTGAATGACACAAACTACTCTTGCCTCATCGAGTTCCTGCAACGGAGAATTCGGGTTTTGGAGTCCATTTCCGTGAATCACCATGCGCCATCGAGTACTGTTCCAGCCACGCTGTCATCAAAGAAGCCGTCGATTCAATATATATTCAAATTCCAACGTCTTCCGCTGTCTGAACGTCAGAAGATAGTCAAGCAGGCCGTCTAGCGAGAGCTCATCGGTAGCTTCGACGTCATCTTCTGCACCACTGATCCAGTCTCGCTCGCCTTCCCAGACAGAAACATCTGAGCAGTCAATGGTGGCCTCATCAGAAGTTGTTCCAGAGGTAGAAACCAGCGTTCCTGTTCAGCAGCCAAGGGAAAATGTGTTCCTGTTGACCGTAATCGTGCACATCGTTGATGCATTTGGGCAGGAGCATCCAGTGCGTGCTCTACTGGATAGCGCTTCACAGCCGAATCTGATCACTGAGCGTTTGGCAAGCAGTCTTCGGCAGTTAGTATTCACAGCAGTCAGGGCCAGAATCTTTATCATACGAGGCGACCATGGACGGCGACATGGACAAGGCGACGATGGATCGAGTGATGTGCGTTGTTCGAGTATCGGGGACACTCTCGAGTCCCTTTGAATCTCGAAGGGGGTTACGGCAAGGTGATGGACTTTCGTGTCTGCTGTTCAACATCGCGTTAGAAGGTGTGATCAGAAGAGCTGGGATAGACACGAGTGGCACGATATTCAGGAAGTCCATCCAGCTCCTTGGCTTCGCCGATGACATTGACATTATGGCACGGAACTTTGATATGATGGTGGAAACGTACATCAGACTGAAGGCTGAAGCTAGACGGATTGGACTTGCCATCAACGCATCAAAGACAAAACACATGAAAGGAAGAGGTTCTAGGGAAGACAATGTTAGCCTCCCACCCCGAGTTCAGATTGACGGTGACGAAATCGAGGTGGTCGATGAGTTCGTGTATTTGGGCTCACTGGTGACCGCCGAAAATGATACCAGCAGAGAAATTCAAAGACGCATTATGGCAGGGAATCGTGCCTACTTTGGACTTCGGAGGACGCTCCGGTCGAATAAAATTCGCCGCCGCACGAAGTTGACTGTCTACAAGACGCTGATTAGACCGGTGGTCCTTTATGGCCACGAGACCTGGACTATGCTCGTGGAGGACCAACGCGTCCTTGGTGTTTTCGAACGGAAGGTGTTGCGTACCATCTACGGTGGAGTGCAGATGGATGACGGAACGTGGAGGAGGCGAATGAACCACGAATTGCACCAGCTGCTGGAAGAACCATCTATCGTCCACATTGCAAAAATTGGGCGACTACGGTGGGCTGGGCACGTCGTAAGAATGCCGCACGACGACCCAGTGAAAATGGTTCTAGAAAGCGACCCAACAGGAACAAGAAGAAGAGGCGCGCAGCGGGCAAGGTGGATCGACCAAGTAGAAGGTGACCTGCGGACCCTTCGCAGACTACGAGGCTGGCGAACTGTGGCCATATATCGAGTAGAGTGGAGATGACTTCTTCGGACAGCAGAGGACAACAAGGCCTGATTGGTAAGGTAAGTAAGGGCCAGAACCTAGCAGTTCTTTCCACAACAGCGTGGAATATTCCGAATGATCTCGTCCTGGCCGACCCTTTGTTCAACAAATCGTAGCCGATCGATCTTGTACTCGGAGCAAAGCACTCTTACTCCTTCTTCCCCAGTGCTGCACACCTGCAGCTGGCTGAAAATCTACCCCTTCTTGTCGATAGCGTGTTCGGCTGGGTCGTTGCTGGTTCATCATCACTTGTTCGCCCAGTAAATTCGTTGAGCCTTTCTGGGTCTAGCTCCTTGACCATTTCGATGGTGTCCCTGTAAGAAAGCATCGAACGCTTCTGGAAATCCGAAGAACTGGTCC
This sequence comes from Ochlerotatus camptorhynchus, assembly GCF_037179485.1. Classification (NCBI taxonomy): domain Eukaryota; kingdom Metazoa; phylum Arthropoda; class Insecta; order Diptera; family Culicidae; genus Ochlerotatus; species Ochlerotatus camptorhynchus. The sequence goes on from NW_027040615.1 coordinate 592,319, forward strand.
TCAACGATGGATACTCCGTGGAAGAAAGGCAGTGTGTGAAACGCTTTACCAGTCCACTGTCTCATGCAACGGGGAAGGTCGCTACCTTGTACGTCTACCTCGTCAACCGGACTTCGACGTCAAGCTGGACTTCGTCGTTTAGAACTTCTGGAAAGACGATTTGAACGGAGCGCCGAGCTCAAGGAAGATTACCAAATGTTCATGCAGGAATACCTTGATCTTGGCCATATGCGTTTGGACGGAGCGCACGAAGAAGAATTATCAGTAGCCTACTATCTGCCACACCACCCGGTATTCAACGACTCCAGTACGACAACTAAAGTGGTCGGGGTGGTATTCGATGGTTCAACGAAAACTGTAGTAGATGACGTTGCGAAAATGTATCGGCAGGTTCTACATCATCCGAACGACTAGCCGCTAGTTCGCATCTTCTTTCGTTTTTCATTGCAATCTGGTTAGAATTTCACTTTTTGGTAGTATATTTTTTTTTGACGTAGGACTACGTCTGTGATTTCTATATGGGGTACACTTTGTGAAAACCGAAAATGGAAGATATAACAAAATTATGAAAGATTTTGAACGTTAATAACTGAGCTGCCCCTGGACCAATTTCAATAATTTTATCACCAATCGATCAGAAATATTTCTACGCATCTGCTAAATTCAAGACTAAATTCAAAATGTCACTATTGAAAATTGCACGAATGTGCAACTGTTGCTATGATAATTTAAATTATCACCGATTGCCTGCGAAAAGCGATTTCCCTAACACAGATTTCAAAGTTGAATTCCATCCGGTCTCACCAAACGGTGTTAATTCAATCGCCGCGTGATGAGTGGTGGTGTTCTCCAGTACACAACAAAAGGCTGCCTGTAAGCAGTGAGCTGTAGCCCACATGAGCATCCATAGAAGGAGGAAGAAGCCGCACCGCTATTGATCGGAATCAGTAGCTCTTCGTGAGTCGTTGTGGGTTATATGTGTCAAGCGCGTCATACTAAAGAGTATAAACAGAGAGAACCCCGCTCAAATTCCTATTCCTACACAAAACACAAGCTCCTGCTGCAGTTAACAAATAATATTTATTATATAAGACCACGTAGTCCTACGTCACCATTGCGTACAACCCCATAGGGCTGTCCCTTGTAGTTTTTTGCAAAATAAAGCGACCACAACGGAGGTGCTTGTTTTCCTTTCTCTCGCGACGACGTCGACGTTTGATCAGACATCATATGATCGCGCACTGGTGGGATCTCGACGTTGTGTTGATACGAAAAAAAATAGAAATAAAAGCACACCAACTGTTACTATTGTATTGTATTTATCCGGCGAAACCGGATGGAATTCGATTTTGAAATCTGTGTTAGGGAAAGCGCTTTTTGCAGGCAATCGGTGATAATTTTGGTCACCATTGCAAGAGTTGGACATTTGTGTTGTTTTCAATAGTGACCTATTGAAAATTGATACAGTGTTCTTTTTGGCAGATTTGTTGAAATTTTTTCAATCCATTGGCTTGTTTAGAATTAAAATCCATCCGCTATTAACAGAGTTATAAGTGGTCAAAACCTAACCACTTTTCGTAACGAGGTCGATTTTGGTTTTTTGAAATTGCACCCCCAATATTTTGCTGAAAGCCGTTATCCTACGTCAAAATGTGGATTCGAAAAAGAGGGCAGTGGAAAAAATAATATTTTGGGCTGAAAATTTTCGAAAATAAAGCTAAAAAAAAAATATTGTGCAATAACACACTGAAAACCCTAATCTATCTAATCTAATTTTCTAACAAAATTACAAAAAAATATATATTTTTTAGAGATCGCAACAGGTTAAGGGGGAACTCAACCCAACGGAACAACTTTGTAGAGGACACTTTTTCGTTCTAACGTTTCAATTTCAGGCTCTAAATGCATTTTGTCCGCTAAATCCCCATTCTGGATCACTGTGTGCATTGGCGACTTTTGCCACTAGATTCGCCTATAAATTTTCGCAATCAAAAAATTACAACCTGCAACTGCGACCGACAACAATTATTAGCTTGTATTTTTTTTTCCACTGAAGCGAAGGCTCGATGTAAAAACTGGTAGGTAAGTGAGGCTGTTTCTTCACCACAAAAAGGCCCATTATCGATTGCACTTCCCGCGTTCCGGCGTTGATTTTTATTGCGCTACTTAGGCTTCATAAATGCGTTTTTCTCCGCTGGATCGCTGCGATCGGGAGCTGCAATTTGTTGCAAGACAAGTGTCGGCGAAACTCGTTATCCGGACGACGAATCTCGTTTCCTCGAACTGCTACCACCGGTGAAATGACAAATTGATTCGATCGACTTTCGCCGCCCGGAACATTCAAAGGGGGCGGCTCTTTTTTTGTTGATGGTGCCCTAATTTTCGAACAGTCTCAGTGGTTCAGGTTCAATTTAGATAGCAATAAGGCCCACTTCATTTTTGTGAGTTTATAATCGATTTTTAATAGAGGAAGAAACGACCGTGTTGTGATGGCCTCGAAAGTTACTGCCGATGCAAACCGAAGTTGGCGTCGGATGGAAGATCGAATGCACCTTCGAGCGCCGACGACGACGGGCACTGACTGTGTGAAATGACTCTACACAAATCAAGGAAATTTCGTCAAGGTTGGACCCGGTCTCGCGGCCGGTGGCGTTGATCTTGGAATGGATAGATTTGGTGCTGTGTGAGTGGAACTGGCTTTTGGTTCGATGGTCAGGCTCCCGGCCCAAATCGGTCTTCTCCAACTTGAAACGCACAGAACTTTGACCTCAAAAAACCACGGGGCTTTCCACCTGATCCGAAACCGTAATATGGTAATGACGATCATGATCATCGTTGATGGCGCTAATAACAGCACGCATGCTCGCTCGCATCATTCAATTCGCCCGGGGTAATCCAAATTGATGGGTAGGTAATTGATTGAATCAAGCAAAAGTCTACCTACTGCACTTGCTATACATATATTGCTAATTAATCATCGCCACTTCGAACCGAATCATTAAACTTTCCTTGCTGGCGATGAACGGTGGAGAAAAAGTTGGACATTTGATTGAACACTATCGGACAACGGGGGGGGGAGAGGGCTAGGGGGTGCATTATTGTGGGGGTGTCTGTCGATCCTAATCAGCTGGCGTAGCATTTGAAGAGCTCTCTGCCATGTACATATGTTTGAGGCATTGATTTATATCTCTCGGAACAGCACGGGGAAAGAGCGAAACGGAAGCACACATGTGGTTACGTTAGGGTGCGTCAATTTGGACGGTATGAACCTGGATTTCACGGGAAATCTTCCGCTTGTGAAAATTAAATGGATGGATTTCAAATTTTTTGGTTACTTCAGAAGAAAGTTAAAATACATATTAGCCCGTAGAATTGCGCGAAATTGATCACCCTAATGTAAACGAGTCAGGGCAATGTTTCCTCTACTTATTTTTTGTTGTTGCCGATGCGTACGTTCGAACGTACTCAGCTATATCGTGGTCGTGGTGCTTACCCAGGGTGGTGTCAATGGCCTGCCTGAGATCGACTTCGCTGTGATGAGTTTGATTAAAGTAAAGATAGCAGTGCGGGATTGCCTTTTCCTGTGAGAACATAATAATGAAATTAGTTCTATTCAAAACAAAAAAAAATGTGCGCTATATCAGCACTCGGCGTTCTGATTTAGTGCTGACAAACGGGTGCTGGTTAGCCCATTTAGCAGGCTGGCAAGTCAACCGAAACAGCGAGAAAAAGTTGGGAATTTGATAAATCCACCAGGAAAATAATCTTGTTTCAATAATTTCAGAATTTCGCATGGATGGCACCAGGGTGCCTTCCATTCATTTTGACTAAAAAAATGTTTTAAGAAATTATGGAATAATAAAACATAATGAAAATATTTTGATTATGTAAACAACAAGAAAAGATTGTTAAGTTTGTGTTTGACACATAATACCTGCCAATTTTGCCACATGAGAGTCGCAATATTTAAGCGATTTTGTAATTTATCTCACCCACTCTTCGCTCTTCACTCTTCGCGAAGAGGCGATCAGAAAAACGCTCATTGTGACTCTGTAAAAGCTAAATTTGCTGGTTTGATGTGTGAAACACAAACTTTACAATCTTTTCTTATTACTTACACATACAAAATATCATCATGATATCCTATTATTCTATAATTTCATAAAACATTTTTTTAGTCAAAATGAATGGAAGGCACCCTGGATGGCACATGTTTCAATAAATCCGATGTCATCGTTTATAAATTAAAACGCATCAAAACTAATCATTTCGTTCGAACTAACAACAAATTAGCCTAAATTAAGGGTTTTTGAAAAAAAAATTATCGTTATTTTATTGTTTACTAGCTGTGTGGGCGCGGTCTTGCTTGGGATTCAATATAAGCTTGAGTTTATGCGCCAATTTTTGCTCCCCCCCCCTCTTATCTAAAGGGCTACCCCCTATGACCTCCACATGCCAAATTTGGTTCCATTTGCTTGATTAGTTCTCGAGTTATGCAGAAATTTCTGTTTCATTTGTATGGGATTCCCCCCTTAAAGCGGAGGAGGGGTCTCGAACCATCATAAGAACCTTTCCCGGCCCCAAAAACCAAATTTTCACGCCGATCGATTCAGTAGTTTCTTCCGAGACAGACAGACATACAGACAGACAGACAGGACAGACAGACAGGACAGACAGGACAGACAGACAGGACAGACAGACAGACAGGACAGACAGACAGGACAGACAGACAGACAGGACAGACAGACAGGACAGACAGACAGGACAGACAGACAGGACAGACAGACAGGACAGACAGACAGGACAGACAGACAGGACAGACAGACAGGACAGACAGACAGGACAGACAGACAGGACAGACAGACAGGACAGACAGACAGGACAGACAGACAGGACAGACAGACAGGACAGACAGACAGGACAGACAGACAGGACAGACAGACAGGACAGACAGACAGGACAGACAGACAGGACAGACAGACAGGACAGACAGACAGGACAGACAGACAGGACAGACAGACAGGACAGACAGACAGGACAGACAGACAGGACAGACAGACAGGACAGACAGACAGGACAGACAGACAGGACAGACAGACAGGACAGACAGACAGGACAGACAGACAGGACAGACAGACAGGACAGACAGACAGGACAGGACAGACAGACAGGACAGACAGACAGGACAGACAGACAGGACAGACAGACAGGACAGACAGACAGGACAGACAGACAGGACAGACAGACAGGACAGACAGACAGGACAGACAGACAGACAGGACAGACAGACAGGACAGACAGACAGGACAGACAGACAGACAGACAGGACAGACAGACAGACAGGACAGACAGACAGACAGGACAGACAGACAGACAGGACAGACAGACAGACAGACAGGACAGACAGACAGACAGGACAGACAGACAGACAGGACAGACAGACAGACAGGACAGACAGACAGACAGGACAGACAGACAGACAGGACAGACAGACAGGACAGACAGACAGACAGGACAGACAGACAGACAGGACAGACAGACAGACAGGACAGACAGACAGGACAGACAGACAGACAGACAGGACAGACAGACAGGACAGACAGACAGGACAGACAGACAGGACAGACAGACAGGACAGACAGACAGGACAGACAGACAGGACAGACAGACAGGACAGACAGACAGGACAGACAGACAGGACAGACAGACAGGACAGACAGACAGGACAGACAGACAGGACAGACAGACAGGACAGACAGACAGGACAGACAGACAGGACAGACAGACAGGACAGACAGACAGGACAGCAAAGTTTTATCGAACTCCAAGTGGTAAAATTTTAAATTCTTTTAATTGTTTTTTCGCCATTTGACGGTGGGCTTGCTCATGTGGTTTCAGCATCCCCGAGAAGTGACCTCATCCGTCAATCAAATCGTTTTCAATTAAAACTATCGCCTCTTCCGTTTGCCAAACTATTACGCTTTGACAAACTCGCTTCGGTAGGTATTCGAATTAATTTCTTTAAACCCTAACAATAGCGCATCGAACTAACGTAGCAAATCAAACGAACGTAACAGGCGAATCGGTAACGAGCCGCACGAGGAATGGAAACAAGGATGATTATTTAAACAAAAGCTACTAAAAGGGGAAAAAAACATCCAAAACATTTGACGCAACCAATTAGGCGCATGTTTCTTGTGTTTGATTTAGCGGCCGGCGCTGCACCGCGGCTGGTTGGTACTTAATCCATGTAAAACATGCGTTTTCGAAAGGCAGCAGGCATCAGCTGATTTTTGCAACTATGCAACCATCAGCTGTGATGTTGCACACAGCGGGCCAGCGGTAAAGGTTACGTGTTTGTGGTTATTGTAGCAATGAAAAAAAACAATTGACCAGTTTGAGGTTATGTTTTTTTTTCTTCCATCCGACGAGCAAGCTTTGGAAGGGGGCATCTTCATGGAGGAAAACTTCAAGCGCCCGGTGCAGTGGGGCGTGAAACGACGATAGCAACATTCTTGCCAAAACTTTCGATTTCGTTCTGTTTTAGACCAAATTTTTATAGCAGAAAACAATGATGGATGTTTCAGAATAATCGCGGAAATCTAAATCTCAAGAATGTGTGGCGGTCCAAGGTCGGTGGTGTTGTGAATCGTGTCGAATTAATGCAGCGAACCGAAACCGAGAGAGACCGGGTAGTGGTGGTCATTAATCTAGTTGTAATTTGCGGATGGAATTGGATTGGAAACATATGTAGGCCTTACTTGAAACCAGCTACGGTTTGTGAAGCTATTATTGTTGATTTAAACCGAAGCTGGACTACGTACCTAATAACTGCAAATAGAGTTGGTGTATGTGGCGCATCCAAGGAATACCAAATGCAAACGATCTTGCTTGTACAGTTTGGTGGGAAATGCTCAATATATTAAGGGCTATAAATTCTACGGTGACATTTAAAACAAGTGCTTCATATGTAAATTGAAGACTGGCCTGCTCATGAAATAATTGAACATTTAAGTGCAGAGATAAGCTTATGTTAAATAGTCATAAGCTTAAAACAATATAAAGAGGATCGAGGGGTTTATGAGAACTTTACAGGCGTCCACAGATTTTCAGGTAAGTTTAAGGATTGTTAGGACAGTTCCTTTTATTTCAATCCGCGAGAGTTTCAGGGTAGTTTTGAGAACATCAGAGAAGTTCAGACAACCTCATGGTGTTCAATTTACTTCAAGGAAATTACTCTACAGAAGGCCCGAGAAACTGAAGAAGTTAGGAATACTTCGGCATAGTTCCGAAGTTATTAGGGAGACTAGTGCGTCTCTTCAGTCAGGGAAACCCAAAGAAAGACAAATTTTTAAATTTTCGAGTAGTTTCATTATTTTTAGGGATGTTACAAGTACTTAAAGGAAGATCAGAGAACTTCAGAGCAGTTCCATCAATGAATTGCAGGAATTTTCTAGAATTTCCGAAGAATTATGAAAAAATCCGAAGATTTCAGAAATATTCCAAACATTTCAGGAATCTTGCAGGGTTTTAAGGGAACTTCCATGAATATCATATAGTTTTTTGGAACGTTAGAAAATTTAGAGAAATTTATCACGAAGGAAGAATAATTTCAGGCAAGTGCACAGATGTTCAGGAAAGTTTGGAGATTTTAAGGGAAGTTCCATGACCTACAAATAAGCTTAGAAAACTTTAGAAAAAATATTGGAACTTCATAATAGATTAAATAACTTCAGGGAAGTTCAATTTACTTCAGAAATATTGTGGGAACTTTTGAAAAGTTTTGCAAAATTCAGGGAAGTCTAGAGAACTTTATTGAAGATCATAGATTTTCAAAGCAGTTCCATAAATTTCAGTGAAGCATCGGAAACCTCAAACCTCAACTTAAATTACAAATGAAACATTACTAAGTAACCATGACAGCACTGATCTTGACTCCAGAATAGTTTGGAGAGCATCAAACATATTAAAATTACTATTCCACGAAGTCTGTGTTGTCAAGAGACTTTCTTGAGCTTTACGGATTCATGCAAATTTTTAGAATATCGTTTAAGACTACATTCTGCTTGCAGAACTTCAAGATCTTGGGCTCTAGAATGGTTTGAAGAGTATAAACAATCTTATTTCAACCATTCGATGATATCCAAAAGGCTCTCTGAATTGCCTAAACGGTTTTCAGGACATTTTTCAACACTTCATTGTGTCTGTACAACTTCAAGATGTGAACTCCAGAATGGTCTGTAAAGCATTGAATAGCTTAGTGATACCGATCCGTGATAAGCATGCTTTTAAAAGACTCTCTTGAATTTCATGTAATTTCTTGAATTTCACGGACTCATAAACATTTTCAGGGCATTGCTCAAGACTTCATTGAGTCTGCAAAACTTCAAGATGTTAATCCCGGAATGGTTTGGAGAACATTAAATATCTTATTAATACCATTGCTGCCACTCATCGCAAGTCGGTTCCATTTCCGTTTTTATCAAAACTGAGTGTTTCATGGAAATAACAGTTAATCACCTATATTTTCATAATATTGGATGAACTCAACAACTTCGTTCTGAAAAAGTTTGGCCAAACTGGTAGTCCCATCACGTAAGACGCAACTGTACGAAGCAAACTTAAAACGCGTTTTTCTGGGCTTGTTGATTTGTGCTATGGGACGGACTTGTCATGAGCAGAAGATTAGATGAAGAGCATGTTGTCAAGAGGCTCTCTTGAGCTTCATGAACTCATACAGATTTTCAGAACATTCTTTAAGACTTTCATTGAGCCTGTAGAACTTCAAGATCTTAGCTCCAGAATAGTTCGGAGAGTATTCAAAATCTTATTGATACCACTCCATGATGTACAATTTGTCAAGAGGCTCTATTGAGCTTTACGGACTCATAAACCTTTTCAAGACATTGTTCAAGACTACATCGAGTCTATAGAACTTCAATATCTGAACTTCAGAATGGTTTGGAAAGCAGTCAATATCTTATTAATACCATTCCGTAATTTGCATGTTTTCAAGAGGCTTTCTTGAGATTCATGAACTCATACAGATTTTCAGAACATTGTTCAAGACTTTCATTGAGCCTGTGGAACTTCAAGATCATATCTCCAGAATTGTTTGGAGAGCATTCAAAATCTTATCGATACCAATACACGATCGGCAAGCTGTCAAGAGGCTCTATTGAGCTTTACGGACTCATAAACCTTTTCTGGACATTGTTCAAGACTTCATCGAGTCTATAAAACTTCAATATCTGAACTCCAGAATGGTTTGGAAAGTATTCAATATCTTATTAATACCATTCCGTAATTTGCATGTTTTCAAGAGGCTTTCTTGAGATTCATGGACTCATACAGATTTTCAGAGCATTGTTCAAGATTTTCACTGAGCCTGTAGAACTTCAAGATCTTAGCTCCAGAATAGTGTGGCAAATTTTTATTGATACCATTCCAAAATGTCAAAATGTGCTCTATTGAGCTTCATGGACTCAAACAGATTCTCATAACATTGTAAGACTTTAATGCCTGTGGAACTTCAAGATCAGAGTTCCAAAATCGTTTGGAGAGCATTCAATATCTTATTGATACCAATCCATGATGTGCAGAGACTCTGTTGATCTTTGCGGACTGATAAACATATTCAGGACATTGTTCAATACTTGATTGAGTCTATAGAACTTCAATATCTGAACTAACGAAGGGTTTGGAAAGTATTCAAGATCTTATTGATACCATTTCGTATTTAGCATGTTGTCAAGAGACTCTCTTGAGCTTCATGGACTCATACAGATTTCCAGAACATTATTCAAGATTTTCATTGAGGCTGTAGAACTTCAACATCTTAGCTCCAGAATAGTTTGAAGAGTATTAAAAATCATAATGATACCAATTCATGATGAGCATATTGTCAACAGGCTCTCTTGAGCTTCACGAACTCATATATATTTTCAGGACATTGTTCAAGACTTCATTGAGACTGTAGAACTTGCAGATCTTATTCCCAGAATGGATTGGAGAGCAGTAAATATCATATTGATATCATTATTTTATGTGCATGTTGTCAAAAGGCTCTCTTGAACTTCATGGACACATGGAGATTTTCAGGATATTGTTCAAAACTTCATTGAGTCTGTAGAACTTCAAGATTTTAATCCCAGAATGGTTTTAAACGCATTAAATATCTTATTGATACAATTACATAATTTGCATGTTATCAAGAGACTCTCTTGAATTTCACGGACTCGTTAAAATTTCCAGGACAATGTTCAAGACTTCATTGAGTCTGTAGAACTTAAAGACCTTAATCCCAGAATGGTTGCAAAAGCATTAATATCTTCTTGATACCATTCGATGATGTGCATGCTGTCAACAGACTATCTTGAGCATCATTGACTCATAAATATTTTCAGTACATTGTTCAAAACTTTAATTTACCCTGTGGAACTTCAAGATCATAATTGTTGAAGACTTCATTGAGTTTATAGAACTTCAATATCTGAACTCCAGAATGGTTTGGAAAGCATTCAAGATCTTATTGATACCATTCCATAATTTCCGTGTTGTCAAGAGACTCTCTTGAGCTTCGTGGACTCATACAGATTTTCAGAACATTGTTCAAGACTTCATTGAGTCTGTAAAACTTCAAGATATTAATCCCAGAATGGTTTCAAAAGCAATAAATATCTTATTGATATCATTCGATGATGTCCATGTCGTCAAAAAGATATCTTGAGCATTATTGACTCATAAAGATGTTCAGGACATTGTTCAAGGCTTCATTGAGTCTACAGAACTTCAATATCTGAACTTCAGAGTGGTTTGGAAAGCATTCAAGATCTTATTGATACTATTTCGTAATTTGCATGTTGTCAAGAGGCGCTCTTGAGCTTCATGGACTCAATCTGTATCTGTATGAGGACATTGTTCACGATTTTCATTGAGCCTGTAGAACTTCAAGATCTAGCGGCGCCGGTGGTGTAGTAGTAAGCGTGATTACCTCTCACCCCAGTAGGCCTGGGTTCAATCCCAGTCGGCGCCGCCGAGATGTTCTGAGGCATATCATCTCTGATCACGCCTTCCTTCGGAAGGGAAGTTAAGCCTTTGGTCCCCGGTTCATGAGTTGATGGGTCGATAGGTAGGGTCCAGGTGTGGGAGATGCCTCCCTGGCGTCGGTAGCATTGGTGCTCGGCACGGAAAACAAAATCGACGGAAAACAAATCAAAGGAAAAAAAAGAACTTCAAGATCTTAGCTCCAGAATAGCGTGGAGAGTATTAAAAATCTTATTGATACCATTCCAAAATGTCACGGACTCATAAAGATTTTAAGCACATTGTCCAAGACTTCATTGAGTCTGTAGAACTACAAGATCTGAACTCCAGAATGTTTTGGAAAGCATTCAATATCTTCTTGATACCATTCCATAATGGGCATGTTGTTACGCGGCTCTCTTGACCTTCACGGACTCATATAGATTTTCAGTACATGGAAATTCTTGGAAAATCTAGGAAAATGAGGAAAGTTCTCGGAATATTTGAAAAGTTGTCGGAATTTCCTAGTAAGTATCTTACATTCTGGATAAGTCCCGAAAGTTATGGAAAGTTTTCGCATCATAATTGAAAAGTTATTTTAACTTCTGAGAAGCTCTTGAGATTTCTAGAAAAAATGCAGATCTTCTGCGAAGTTCTCGGAATTTCTTGGAATTTCTGTGCTGATCTTTTGGGAAGTTTTCTGAATTTCTGGGATATTTAAGGATCTTGTGCATAGTCCCTCGAAGGAATTTCTAGGAAGCTCACAGAGATTGTGAGTAGATCCCGGATGTTATCCGAAGTGTACACATCTCGTAAGAATCGGTCGGATATTCCGGGCAGTTCTCGGAACATTTGGGAAATCCTCAGAATTTGTAGTATTTTTTTTCATTATTATTATTAAACTCACTTTAAAACTATTGGGTCATTCGTGACTTGTCAGGGGGTGAGATTTCAACTCGTGACTTTGACGTGAGAGGTATGAATTCTAGCCACTACGCCGGGATCGCCCCCAATTTCTAGTAAGTTCTCGGATCTTTTGGGAAATTCGAAAGTCTTTTCAGAGGTTCTTGGAATTTCTGGCAAGCTTTCGGATATTCTGGAAAGCTCTAGGAACTTCTAGTAAGTTCTCGGATCTTCTGGGAAATTCGCAAATCTTCTAAGAGATTCTCGGAACATCTGGCAAGCTTTCGGAATTTTTGGAAAGGTCAGATAGTTTTTGCATCTTCTGGGGAAGTTCTTTGAAACTTTGGGAAGTTCTCGGAATTTCTGATAAGTACTCGGATCTTGTGAGAAGTTCTTGGGAACTATGGGAAGATCTAGGAAATTGTGGAAAGTTCTCGGCATTTCCTAGTATCTCACATCCTGGTTAATTCCCGAAACTTCTGGAAAGTTCTTGCATCATTATTGTAAAGTTCTAAGAAGTTCTTGGAATTTCTAGAAAAAAAATTTGGTCTTTTATGAAGTTCTCAGAATTTCTGCACAGTTATTTGAACATCTGAGAAGTTCTTTAAATTTCTGTGAAATTCGTCAATCTTCTAGGAAGTTTTCGGAATTGCTGGGAAATTTAAGGATCTTCTTAACAGTTCCCAGAAGGAACTTCTAGGAAGCTCACAGAAACTGTGAGTAGTTCTCGGATGTTCTTCGAAGTTCCCGCATCTCGAAAAAATCTGTCGGAAATTCTCGGAACTTTTGGGAAGTCTTCAGAATTTGTATTAAGTTCTCGGATCTTATGGAAAATTCGCAAATCTTCTAATAGGTTCTCGGAATTTCTGGAAAGCTTTCGGAAATTCTGGAAAGCTCTCGGAACTGACGGGAAGTTTTCGAATTTTTTGGGAATATTCCGCATCTTCTGGGGAAGTTTTCTTAAAATCTGGGAAGTTCTCGGAATTTCTAAGAATTACTCGGATCTTGTGGGAAGTTCCCGGAACTTCTGGGAAGTTCTTGAAAACTCTGGGAAAATCTAGGTAAATGTGAAAAGTTCTCGAAATTTTTGGGAAGTTTTTTTTTTAATTTCCTAGAATCTAACCTTCTGGATCATTCTTCAAACTTCTGGAAAGTGCTCATTTAAGTTCTGGGAAGTTCTTGGGATTTCTAAAAAGTTCTCTAAACTTCTGAAAAGATCTTGAAATTTCTGTGAAATTCTCCGATCTTCTGAGAAGTTCTCGAAAATTTTGAAAGTTCTCCGAAATTCTGGTAAATTTAAGGATTTTCTGAAAAGTTCCTAGAAGGAACTTCTAGGAAGCTCACAGAAATGGTGAGTGGTTCTTCGAAGTGTACGCATTTGGTAAGAATCTGTTGGAAATTCTAGGCAATTCTTGGAATTTTCGGGAAGTTCTCAGAATTTCTAGTAAGTTCTCGGATCATCTGGGAAATTCGCAAATCTTCAAAGCGGTACTCGGAATTTTTGTCAAGCTTTCGGCTATTATTGAAAGCTCTCGGAACTGATGGGAACTTTTAATTTTCGGGAAGTTCTCCCATCTTCTGGGGAAGTTCTCTAAAACTCTGGGAAGTACTCGGATCTTGTGAGAAGTTTTCGGAACTTCTGGGAATTTCTCGGAATTTATTGTAAATGCACGGATTTTTTTTGATAGTTCTCAGATCGTCTGAGAAAGTATCAGAACTTATGAAAACCTCCCGAAAATTCTGGAAAGTACATGGACCTTCTATGAAGTTTTTTAAATTTCTTAGATGTTCTAAAATCTTCTGGGAAAGTTCTAGGAATTTCTGGGAAGTTTTCTGAACTACTGAGAAGTTCTTAGAATTTCTGTGAAATTTCTTGGAAGGAATTTCAAGGAAGCTCACAGAAATTTTGAGTAGTTCTCGCATGTTCTTCGAAATGTACGCGTCTCGTAAAAATCTGTCGGAACTTTTGCGAAGCCCTCAGAATTTAAAGTAAGTTCTCGGATCTTCTGGGAACTTCGCAAATCTTCAAAGAGGTTCTCAAAATTTCTGGCAAGCTTCTGGAAATTCTGGAGGGCTCTCAGAACTGATGAGAAGTTCTCGAAATTGTTGGGAAGTTCTCGCATCTTCTGGGGATGTTAGCGGATCTTATGAGAAGTTCTAGAATATTCTGGAAAGTTTATGGAACTTCTTGAAAGCTCTCGGAATTTGTTGTAATTTCACGGATTTTTTTAAGTTCTCAGATCATCTCAATACCAACAATTGAAAAGGCCTCAACAACATTTTGTAAACAAACCTTGTAAGGTCATTTTCTCGCCGAACCGAAGTCCGCCAAGGCAAAACAACAGAATGAACAGGTAGGGGAAATTCTCCTCTACCCGATTGTGGTTAAGGTTTCCCAATGTAGGTTTCGGTTCGTGAGAAAATGGCCTTACAAGGTTTGTTTACAAAATGGAGCTGAGGCCATTTCAATTGTTGGTCTTTATCTGAGAAATTCTCGGAACTTATGCAAAGCTCTCGAAAATTCTGGATATCTCTCAGAATTTCTGGGAAGTACTGGGATCTGCTAGGAAGTTCGAGAGTCTTCTGAGAAACTCTTGGAATTTGTGGGACGTTCCGAGGTCCAGAAGATCTAGATCTAGTAGTACTCGGAGTGTGTGTGAAGTACACAGAACTTCTGGGAAGTTGTTGGATCTTCTGTGAAGTTCTCGAAATTTATGGGAAGTCCTCGCAACTTATGTGCAGTTTCCCGAACTTCTGAGTAGTTACCGAAACTTCTGGAAAGTTCTCTAATATTTTTGGAGTTAGAAGTTCTCGGATTTTTAGAACGTTCTCGGAAGTTGATGGAGCTCGCGGAAATTCTGGGAAGCTATAGGAAATTCAAGGAAATTTTCGGAATTTCTCGGAAGCTCCCGGAGCTAGTGGAAAGCTCTGAAGTTTCTCGAATGTTCTGCGAAGTCATGGGATGGTCCGAGAAATCTTTAACTGTTCCTAGATATTTATTCCGGGAAGTTCAGAGTACTCCTTGGCTATTCTTAGATTTTTTGCGAAGTTTCGAGGATTCCTTTTGATGCCTAGAACTTTAGGGAAATGCCGACAAAATTGGAAACGGTTCGTAAGCTTCAGGGAAATTCCGTTTATTTGAGGAACGTTCTGGAATCTTGAGATAATTTCTGGGAAATTCAAGGATCTTCTAAACAGTTCCTGGAAGCAGCTCCTAGGAAGCTTACAAAAATTGTAAGTAGCTATCGGATGTTCTTCAAAGTGCACGCATCTTGGCTTGATCTTGGAATTTTCGGAAAGTCTTCAGAATTTCCAGTAAGTTCTCGGATCTTCTGGGAACTTCGCAAATCTTATAAGAAATTTCTGGCAAGCTTTCATAAATTCTGGAAAGCTCACGGAAGTGATGGAAGTTTTCGAAATTTTTGGAAAGTTCTCGAATATTCTGGGGAAGTTCTCTTAATCTTTGGGAAGTTTTCGGAATTTCTGAGAAATTCTTGATTCTTCTGGAAAATTTATGGAACTTCCGGAAAGCTCTAGGAATGTTTGCGAAGTTTTTGGAATTTGTTGTAAATGTACTGATTTTTTGGGAAGTTCTGCATGTTGTCAAGAAGCGCTTTTGAGCTTCACGAACTCATAGACATTTTCAGGACATTGTTCAAGACTTCATTGAGACTGTAGAACTTCAAGATCTTAATCCCAGAATGGTTTGGAGAGCATTGAATATCATATTGATATCATTATATTATGTGCATGTAAATGTACTGATTTTTTGGGAAGTTCTCAGATCATCTGAGCAATTCTCGAAAGTTATGGAAAGTACTCGGATCTTCTAGGAAGTTTCTAGAATTTCTGAGAAGTTGTGAGATCTAGCAAATTCTCGGATTTTTTGCAAAATTTTAGGAATTTCTGGAAAGTTCTCGGATCTGCTAGGAAGTTCGAGGGTCTTCTGGGAAACTCTCGGAATTTCTGGGATGTTCTGAGATCTTTAAGATCTAGATCTAGTTGTACTCGGAGTGTGTGTGGAGTACACAGAACTTCTGGGAAGTAGTTGGATGTTCTGTGAAGTTCTCGAAATGTATGATCTTCTGAGTAGTTACCGGAACTTCTGGAAAGACCTCCAATACTTTTGGAATTTTTGAGAGGTTCTCAGATTTTCTGGTTCTCAGATTTTCTGGAAAGTTCTAGGATGTTTAGACAAGTTCTCGGAAATTGTGGTAGCTCTCGGTAATTCTTGGAAGTTTTCTGAAACTCTAGGAATTTCGGGAAATTTTCGGAATTTCTTGGAACTTTGTGGAATTTCAGCGTAGTTCTTGAATCTTCTAGAAAGTTTGTGGAACTTTTGGAAAGCTCTAGGAATTTTGGGGATGTTTTCGGAATTTGTTGTAAATGCTCGCATTTTTTTTGGGAAGTTCTCAGATCATCTGAGCAATTCTCGGAACTGATGGGAAGTACTCGGATCTTCAATGAAGTTTTCAGAATTTCTGAGATCTTCTCGGAAAGGTCTCGGAATTTCTGGAAAGTTCTTGGATCTGCTAGGAAGTTCGAGGGTCTTCTGGGAAACTCTCGGAATTTCTGGGATGTTCTGAGGTCTAGAATCTAGTTGCACTCGGAATTTGTGTGAAGTACACAGAACTTCTGGGAAGTAGTTATCGTTAATTTATGGAAAGTCCACGGAACTTCTGTGCAGTTCCCAGAACTTCTGAGTAGTAACCGGAACTTCTGAGTAGTTCCAAGAACTTTTGGAAAGACCTTCAATACTTTTGGAATTTTTGAGAGCTTCTCAGATTTTCTGGGAAGTTCTAGGATGTTTAGAGAAGTTCTCGGAAATTGTGGTAGTTCTCGGTAATTCTTGGATGCTTTTCGGAATTTCTTGAAACTTTGTGGAATTTCTGCGAAACTCTTGAATTTTCTGGAAAGTTTGTGAAACTTCTGGAAAGCTCTAAGAATTTTGGGGATGAGTCCGGAATTTGCTGTAAATGCACGCATTTTTTGGGAACTTCTCAGATCATCTGAGCAATTCTCGGAACTGATGGGAAATACTCGGATCTTCAATGAAGTTTTTAGAATTTCTGAGTCGTTCTGAGGTCTTCTACGAAAGTTCTCGGAGTTTCTGGAAAGCTCTCGGATCTGCTAGGAAGTTCGAGGGTCTTCTGGGAAACTCTCGGAATTTCTGGGACGTTCTGAGGTCTAGAAGATCTAGATCTAGTTGTACTCGGAATTTGTGTAAAGTACACAGAACTTCTGGGAAGTAGTTGGATCTTCTGTGAAGTTCTCGAAATATATGGAAAGAACTTCTGAGTAGTTACCGGAACTTCTGGAAAGACCTCCAATACTTTTGGAATTTTTAGAGGTTCTCAGATTTTCTGGGAAGCTCTAGGATGTTTAGAGAAGTTCTCGGAAAGTTTGGTACCTCTCGGTAATTCTTGGAAGTTTTCTGAAATTCTGAAATTTTTGTAATTTCTTGGAACTTTGTGGAATTTCTGCGTAGTTCTTGAATCTTCTAGAAAGTTTGTGGAACTTCTGGAAAGCTGAAATTTTTGGAATTTGTTGTAAATGTACTGATTTTTTGGGAAGTTCTCAGATCATCTGAGTAGTTCTTTGAACTTACGGGAAGTACTCGGATCTTCTATGAAGTTTTTAGAATTTCTGAGAAGTTCTGAAGTTCTCGAAATGTATGAAAGTCCCCGGAACTTCTGTGCAGTTCCGAGAACTTCTGAGTAGTTACCGGAGCTTCTAGAAAGACCTCCAATCGTTTGGAAGTTTTTAGAGGTTCTTAGATTTTCTGGGAAGTTCTAGGATGTTTAGAGAAGTTCTTGGAAATTGTGGTAGTTCTCGGTAATTCTTGGAAATTTTCTGAAATTATGAAAATTTCGGGAACTTTGAGGATTTTCTTCGTAGTTCTTGAATCTTCTGGAAAGTTTGCGGAAGTTCTGGAAAGCTCTAGGAATTTTGGGGATGTTTTCAGAATTTTTTGTAAATGCGCGCATTTTTTGGGAAGTTCTCAGATCATCTGAGCAATTCTCAGAACTGATGGGAAGTATACGGATCTTCTATGAAGTTTTTAGGATTTCTGAGAAGTTCTGAGATCTTCTAGGAAAGTTCTCGGAATTTCTGGGAAGGTCTCGGATCTGCAAGGAAGTTCGAGGGTCTTCTGGGAAGCTCTCGGAATTTCTGGGACATTCTGAGGTCTAGAAGATCTAGATCTAGAAGTACTCGGAATTGGTGCGAAATACACAGAACTGCTGGGAAGTAGTTGGATTTGCTGTGAAGTTCTCGAAATTAATGGGAAGTCCCCGGAATTTCTGTATAGTTCCCAGAACTTCTGAGTAGTTACCGGAACTTCTGGAAAGATCTCTTATATTTTAGGGATTTTTGAGAAGTTTTAGGTTCTTTAGAGAAGTTTTCGGAAATATTGGGAGCTCTCGGTAATTCTGGGAACTTTTCGGAATTTCTTGAAAATTCGCGGAAATTGTTGAACGTTCTCAAATGTTCAGGACAGTTTTCGAAATTTCCAAGGAATGAGATCCCCGGAAATTTCGAGAACTGTCATGCAAAGTCATGGGATGGTCCTAGAATTCTTTATCTATTTCTAGATTTTCCGAGAATTACAGAGCACTCCTTGGCAATTCTTAGATTTTTAGCGAAGTTTCGAGAATTCCTTTTCATGCCTAGAACTTTAGGGATGTGTTGAAAATATTAGTTAAGTTCCGTGAACTTCAGGGAAGATCCGTATATTGGAGGAATGTTATGGAAACTTGAGGTAAGCTACGGAGACTGGCCATATACTGAATGTGCTGAGGATACATACCCGACAAGTTGAAAAAGCTCTGGTACAACGAAAAGTCGATCAAAACTGATTCGTTTCAAGCTTTCAACAGTTTCAATCAGCTGAGTCATCTCAGCGGTGAGCAACCTTCACAAGTTACGTCTCTTCAGCTGTTCGTTTGTTTGTTTTTTTTTTCGCACCCAACTGACCATCAATTGATTGTAGAAGTGAATTTTATTAATTACAACCATTAAACAGAAGCGGAGGGCTCGGGTGAAGAAAATCAGCTTGGCAACCGTCGCTATTATTTCAATGGCTAAAAGGGTTTGCAATTGCGTACGGCGATCGACATGGGCATACACGCAGCTTCACAATTATAGCAGTTGAAGCCTTGTTGCTCGAAACGACCATTGTCATTTAGGCTTCTAATTGCGCGATTTCAATGCGATTCGATTAGGGACTGCCCTGAAACACCCCTAGGGCCATCCGAAGGTCGCAGCTCTCTCGCAACCGAAGGCATGCGATGTTTCAATCAATAATGCGAAATGCTTCCATCCTTCAGTAGAATGGAAATTCCGATTGTCAATTTTTGACATAACACCCCGCCGGGCCACGCGCGCAACCAACGAGGAAGAGAGTTCATTGACAACTTACATGAATTTCACCTCATTTAACCCTCCGCGTCGACGTCGTCGGCGAGTGGAGTGCAGGCACAGGCAGCGCTCATTATCGATAACTGTTTCATCCGATTTCCCTCCTCTTCTTCCGAGTGAGCACACCGTATCGATTGATAACAATGCTCAACAACGATTGCAAGGCAGAAGAAGACGAAGAAGAAGAAAAATCTCGCAAACAATCCAACAGAGGTCTCCCTCTTTCCACGTTTTGAAGCATTTCCATTCAATGCTCGTTTGGTGATGCCTCTATTTCCACCATTTGCCGCGCTGTTTTTCATCTCGATTTCGTCGTCTCCCCGCAAACCACATACTTTGGGGGTACTTATTTCGGTTTTTATTATTAGAAAGTTTTTTTTTTATTATGATTTTCGAATTACAAGCTATGCTGATTTTCAGCCGCTTTATTTCCCTCCCCATCGTCATCCACTTGTAACCATTTGTATTGGCTATGTTTTGCTCGTTCGCCGAAAAAAAAAATCAATCTCTTGTTGTGCCAAATTTGGAAGAGCTTTCCCGGTTGACTGATTATGTGGGATGGTCGTGTCGGGGTGATCGCATTCCGAACGCGCCGCCGCCGTCGACCAATTTCCGCGATTAAAGAG
Source organism: Ochlerotatus camptorhynchus (assembly GCF_037179485.1). Lineage (NCBI taxonomy): Eukaryota > Metazoa > Arthropoda > Insecta > Diptera > Culicidae > Ochlerotatus > Ochlerotatus camptorhynchus. The sequence continues at coordinate 612,292 of NW_027040615.1, forward strand.
ATCGTGCTACGGCGGAATGAAGTGGGGCTTAATTTCGTTTTCTTCTCGGTTTTCAGTTGAATAGAAACGACCGAAGGGGGACAGTTTTACTTTCAATTCGTTTAGTGATCGATTGACACATTGAGGGAACATTATTCATGGGACCTTTTCCCGGCCTGGGTTGTTTGTTGGGCACAGCTCGCTCGCTGTGAACAAGGTCAGCGGGCTGGTTTCTATTGGCGTAGCTAATGATGGTGCCCAAGAGGTAGAATGATCTTGGTTTCTTTTCAATTTTTTTTGGGGGTTTATATCATTTCAGTTATCGGTATTAGAATCACAAAACAAAACTGTGGAAGGTGTCAGAAGGTTCCAGAAAAAGTCATCAACCTGATCGAACAAATATCTTCAAATGACTTCACCCCACATATATTAATTAGGATCTTGAAGAGATGTCTCAGACTAAACTGATTCTTCTAGACAGTGAAACTCTAAAAAAAAATCTGAGGTTTCGTTTTTCCACATTACAAAGAATTACTGGAAAGTTCTCGGATCTGCTAGGAAGTTCGAGGATCTTCTGGGAAACTCTTGGAATTTCTGGGACATTCCGAGGTCCAGAACATCTAGATCTAGTAGTACTCGGAGTGTGTGTGGAGCACACAGAACTTCTGGGAAGTAGTTGGATCTTCTGTGAAGTTTTCGAAATTTATGGAAGTCCCCGGAACTTCGGTGCAGTTCCGAGAATTTCTGAGTAGTTACCGGAACTTCTGGAAAGACCTCCAATACTTTTGGAATTTTTCAGAGGTTCTCAGATTTTCTGTGAAGTTCTAGGATGCTTAGAGAAGTTCTTGGAAATTGTAGTAGCTCTCGGTAATTCTTGAAAACATCTGAGAATTTCTGAATTTCTGTAAATTTTCGTAATTTCTTGGAACTTTGTGGAATTTCTGCGAAGTTCTTGAATCTTCTGGAAAGTTTGTGGAACTTCTGAAAAGCTCTAGGAATTTTTGGGATGTTTTCGGAATTTGTTGTAAATGCACGCATTTTTTTGGGGAAGTTCTCAGATCATCTGAGCAATTCTCGGAACTGATGGGAAGTACTCGGATCTTCTATGAAGTTTTTAGAATTTCTGAGAAGTTCTGAGATCTTTTAGCAAAGTTCTCGGAATTTCTGAAACGTTCCGAGACCTAGAAGATCTAGATCTAGTAGTACTCGGAATTGGTGTGAAATACACAGAACTTCTGCGAAGTAGTTGAATTTCCGGGAAGTTCTCGAAATTAATGGGAAGTCCCCGGGACTTCTGTACAGTTCCCAGAACTTCTGAGTAGTTATCGGAACTTCTGGAAGGATCTCTAATAATAGGTTTTGACCTAGCTGTTGTGCAAATTTTGGACAGAATAAAAGTTGGAGGTAACAATTGTTTTAGAATATTTTGAACATAAATTAATTAGGGTCTTGAAGAGATGTCTCAGATTAAATTGATTCTTATAGACTGTGGAACTCTAAAAAAAATCTGAGGTTTAGCTTTTCCACATTACAAAACCCTCCAGGACATTAAAAAAACTACAAGGGACAGCCCTATGGGGCTGTACGCAATGGTGACGTAGGACTGCGTGGTCTTATATAATAAATCTTATTTGTTAACTACAACAGGAGCTTGTGTTTTGTGTAGGAATAGGAATTTGATCGGGGTTCTCTCTGTTTATACTATTTAGTATGACGCGCTTGACATACATGGCCCACAAAAACTCACGAAGAGCTACTGATTCCGATCAATAGCGGTGTGGCTTCTTCTTCCTTCTATGGATGCTCATGTGGGCTGCAGCTCGCTGCTTGCAGGCAGCTTTTCGTTGTGCACTGGAGAACAATGTTCAACGCCACGTGCCGAAAGCACTGCTGCTGCTGATGCCGACGACTGGACATCACCACACACGATAATTGGAACTGAATCCGATCAGCGGTTGAGGTCAGCCTTGATCGCTAGCTGCTTGCGGGGAGCCTTTCGTTGTGTACCTGAGAACACCACCACTCACCACGCGATGGTTGAATAACCACCGTTTGGTGAGACCGGATGCAATTCAAATTTGAAATCTGTGTTATGGAAATCGCTTTTCGCAGGCAATCGGTGATAATTTTAATTATCATAGCAACAGTTGTGCATTTTTCAATAGTAATATCTTCTAAATGATAAAGTCTTAAATTCAACAGTTGCGTAGAAATATTTCTGATCGATTAGTGATAAAAATTATTGAAATTGGTCCAGGCGCAGCTGAGTTATTAACGTTCAAAATCTTTCATAATTGTGTTACATGTTCCATTTTCGGTTTTCACAAAGTGTAGCCCCATATAGAAATCAAAGACGTAGTCCTACGTCAAAAAGATCAGATGTCGGATTTTGAAACTTTTCCGCGATCACAAATTTAAAAATACAGTGCTTTCCTGATTTTACAGCTCCCGATTTGGACAGCACGAATTCTCTACCATCTCGCTCCAAATGACACCTAATTGCTTTGTCATAACCTCAATCATTGCGACACTGCACAATAACTGTTGTGGCAGTCGACAACAGAAACAAAGTGTGGCGTTGCAATCATTGCGGAACCGTATCGAGTCCCTCCCAATAACGGTAACTAGGTGCTGGGATAGAGCCGGAAATGGCTGTAATACAAGTTAAGGTCAGATACCCCATTCAAGAAGAAGGTTTCGTGATCGCCAAAATAAACGGAATCTTAATATGCAGTTGCTACGCACCCCCTATACCAAGAGCTGATCGGACAAAGACCGATAGTTTCCGGAGGAGACTTCAACGCTTAGGCAGTGGAGTGGGGAAGCAGATGTACCAACGCAAGAAGGCATATTCGGCTGGAAGCTCTGGCAAAGCTGGCAGTTAGGCTGTCGAATGAAGTACTTTTCGCAGAAATGGCCGGGAATCCATTATCGACGTCACTTTCTGCTGTCGGTCGCTGGTGGCAAAAATGAATCGGAAAGTGTGCGAAGGGTATAGCCATAGCGACCATCAGGCGATCCGATATGGCATCGGCCAACGGAATCCTGTGGTAGTACGGAGGACGAGAACTTACGACAGGAAGTGGAAGACGAAAGCTTTCGACAAGGATCTTTTCGTTGAAGCACTCAGTGTGGACAGCCGCCCCGTGGATCTGAACGCGGACGAGTTGTGACACGACACGAGCCAAATAACAGACGACGTCCAGCTTACTGGTGGAATGAGGCACTTAGCACCCTCCACGCTAGTTGTCGCACAGCCAGAAGACGTGTCCAGAGAGCAAGAACAGAAGCAGACGAGAGACAAAGCAGAGCAAGTCAAACTGTTTCAAGGAGCAGTGTCGAGACGCTGATGCCAACCTCTGGCCCGACGCATACCATGTCGTGATGGCGACGATCAGAGGTCAAACGATGCCCGCTGAAATGTACCCAGAGAAGCTGAAAGTCATCGTGGAAGGACTTTTTCCGGAGCACGATCTGGTCACCTGCACCAACGAGGAACTCGTAGCAGTGGCGAAAGGATTGAAGGTGAAGAAAGTTCCCGGTTCCCAAGGACTCTCCAACGTGACGTTGAAAGTGGAGATCCAGGCGTCCCCGGACATGTTCAGGATGGTGCTGCAGAAATGCCTGGACGAGGGTTACTTCCCTGAGAGGTGGAAGATACAGAGTGTAGCTGCCGAAGCCAGGAAACCGCCGGGGGATTCAGCATCGTATAGGTCTATATGCCTGCTGGATACAATCGAAAAACTCTTGGAGAGGATCATCCTGCAGAGGCTGACGAAATGCACGGAGAGTGAGCACGGATTGTCGGAGAGGCAGTTCGGATTCTGATTCGGTGGATGCAATTCGGACAGATCGATATTACGCCGTAATAACGATGGACGTCAAGAATTGCGTTCTACAGCGCCAGCTGGGAGGCCATCGCCGAAGCGCTGTATAGAATGAGGGTCCCTGACTATCTGTGGAGGATACGAGACAGACATGGGACAGAGATCGAGAGTTCCACAAGACTTCATCATTGATCCAACGCTTTGGAACGGGATGTACAATGGTGTGCTAAGGCTGAAGCTACCCAAAGGAATTGATATCGTCTTGACGGTAACAGGCGAGACGCTGGAAGAGATGGAACTGTTGGCAACCGAAGCGATCGACATGGCAGGAAACTGGATCCAAGGAGCGAAGCTGCAGATAGCTCAGCACAAAATGGAATTGCTATTGGTCAGTAACTTTAAAGCGGTGCAGCGAACGGAAATCACTGTGTTGCAATACCTGGAATGTGATGATCGACGACCGCTTAACTTCATTAGTCATGTCGAATACGCCTGCGATAAGGCGGTAACCAGAATCATACCGAACAGCTCAGGACCAAGCAGAAGCAAGAAGCGATTCCTTCTTCTTCTTCTTCTTCTTAGCATTTCAAACTTATTTCTTATCGAATATTAGCTTATTGCGTGCTCTCTACTCAGTGTTCTAGATGCACTTCCACAGTTATTAATTGAGAGCTTCCGATGCCTGCAGGCTTGATGGAGTCTTGCGTAGCATTTTTCTGAGGAGTAGAATGCCTACGACCAAATCATTCCACTGAGCTTCATTCATGGTTTGCTGCCATTCATGTTCATGTTTTCTATCACACGCCATTACTCTCACTCTGGATGAACTCTGAGCTTCTTGCGTCGATCAAAAAAGTGATCCGAAGTCTCGAAAAGCGCACCTCACGTCAAATCATCCTCTCTCTCTCTCGAGGGAGTTTACTGTTTACTTCTTCCATATTCCTGCCACCACTCACTCGAGGTCAGTTGACTCGGCTGTTGACAAAAGCAGGCCACTCTCGATGTGTGCCACGCGATCGTCTGTTTTCTCGGCAGCAACCATTGTGTGGTTCTCCTCATTGTTCTTCATCGGCAGTTCTTTCGGTCGATGCGTCGTCGACTTTGGAAAGCAACCGTTTCGTGATGAGTGTGTGAGTGCTGACCACGTTTTGCGTCCATTGCTGCAATGGAAGCGCTCTGACCCCCCGTTGGCAATACTGCCATACAATGAAACCACTGGAAGCGACGAGTGTTTTTAGATAGCGGAAGATAAAGTGTTTATTGTGTTGTACCTTTTGACTATAGTTTTAAGATGTATTGTATAGTGACCAAGAATCCTCGGCTCTGTAAAGTTAATTCGTTTGAGCCTAATAAAATAAATTAAATTAATAAACACACTCGAGGTGAGGGCTGGCTAAACTCGCAGGACAAGAGTGTTTTAAAACCTCCAGTGAGTTTGAGGAGTTTCAGCAAGCCTGGATGCCTGTACTATTTTTGAATTAGTACGATTGTGTGGCAAGTAAAGTCATACTATATTGCCCAGGGAAGTCGACTTATGTGCGACTTATCTAATAAAATGGGTAAATCTAAAGAAATTCTGAGGAGTATTCGAATGCAAATAAGGAGAACTTCAACAATAAAATAAGAATTGGTTTCAAGGTAGTTCCAAAAACATTCCGATTCCTGATGAAACCTAAGAATAATTCTAAGAAATTAGCGAGGAGAGCATCAAATTAATACTAAGGGGAATTCCAAGGTAGTTCTGAGGGGAATCCCAAAACAATCTTGAAGAGGATTCTAGGAGCATTCCAAAGGATTTCTGAACAGAAATACCACGGGAGTTCGAAGCAGGATTTTACAGGAATTTTAGGAAAATTGAATATTTAGATAAATTGAATGGGAATGAGGAGAAGTTTGGGTGCATTTTATGGAGAATTTCAAATTAATTCCAAGGATATTTGGGTTGAAATTCCAAGTTAAATATGAGGATAATTAAAATCCAATTAAATTGAAGGAAATCCTAGTATGTTCTAAGGAGAATTCCAAGAAAGTTTTGAGCAAAATTCCAGGATGATTTTAATAATTGAGACATTAAGGCAATACTTAGAAAAACCGAATGGGAACTATGAGGTGAAGTTTGGGGGTATTTTATGGAGAATTTCAAAAGAACTCCAAGGAAATTTGGACTAGAATTTCAAGATAAATATCAGGATAATTTTAATACAAATGAAATCTTAGTATGTTCTAAGGAAAATTCCAATGTAGTTTTGAGTAGAATTCCAGGGTAATTCTAAGGATTACTCGATAGAAGTGTTGAGGATAATTCCAGGATAATTCTAAGCAGTGTTCCAAAGCAATTAAAAAGAGAGCTCCTAATGAGTATTCTAAAGTAGGTTAATTCAAGGGAGTGTTCTAACAGAATTAAAATGAGCGTTTCAACGGAATTATGTGGAGTATTTCCATGCAATTCCCAAAGGAATTCCATGGAAGCCTGAAATGAAGAATTTCGAGGCACATTTCGAAGAATTCCTGAGCAGAAATCATGGTAATCCATCCGGTCATATAGTGTATTTTCTAGTTCCTTATCATGTTCCGTGGACAGGCAGTAGTCATTGTCTAAGTTGGAGGTTCTGATTCGTGGTTTCAAGTTTGATTGGTGGGAAGGTCCGTGGACACTACGATAATCGGGGTTTTTTGATAGGTTTAAACTTGTTTGTAGGGTTCGGTTTCGTGAAGAAAACCAGTGAGAGCCGTAATCCTGGTAGGGTCGTTGGACAGGACTTCACGAATGTTTTCTGATATTCTATAGATCTATCCTCAGTCGCGAGATTATGATCTGCGTTCGGTGGTCAGGCCCGTCGTTCCACTTTCCGACGTCTCCCTTGACCCTTCGGATGAATGGTTCTATTTGGCCCATTGGTCCTGGATGATCTCTGCTATCCATTTTTGTAGGTCATGCTCAGGGGTGTATAATGTGGACTGCCTTCCAGTAGCCGCCTGGTGATCTGTCCCAATGTTACCACGAACCCCACAGTGTCCAGGGATCCATCCGAAGATGGTGCCATAGGGGCGCGTTATCTGTATACCCTGGATCCATGGGTGCTATGTGGTATCGGATTGAATAGCTTCGACCACGTTGGCTGAATCCGTGAACATGGTGATTGGTTTATCGGAGGCAGCGGTGGCGGCAATAAAGGCTGCGTCAGCCTCGACATTTGTAGCCCGGTAGTCGTGGTACTTGTCGCTCTGGAGTTGGTTACCGCTTATGGGTTGTAACCTGCTTTAAAACTGTTTTGAATAGTTGGATCAATTCTGGATTTCTGGCTGCAACTCAGTGAACCTGGCACACTGTGGGCAGCTCCTGGTGGGCTAATTCCATCAGGATTTGATTGGCCTCCTCTAGGAAGAACCCTCCCTCACCTGTTGTCTTTGAAGCTATCCCGATCGCTCTTCGACAGATGGCGTTGACAATGTACCGGTTGCAAGGGAGCGAACCCCGATTAGTCCGAGATCCCGAGCAAGGCAAGTCACTTCCGGACCGTATGTCAGACGAGAGTCCGGGTGTCAACCTCCAAGGGTACGGAGAAGGTTTAACCTAGATTTGCAGTTAGATTTGACCTCGTTGAAGTGCGCTGTGATGAAAGCTTTCTATCAAACCGAACACTGAGAGGTCGATGGTTGTGTGAACAGCACTTTTTCGCTGAGATTGGAAAACCCGCAGAAGAAGCCCACCGGTGTATCTAATGACGACCAGAAACTCCTTAGGGAGATTTTGGTAGATCCCATTCATCCGCATTAGAAATAACTTTACTGCGATAATCGATCCTAATCGGGAGTTCTGTCTCATCCGAAAAAGTTTTCGAGCGATGGTTCCCAACAATTACCTGAAAGGTTCGGCAGAGTAGGATATTCCTCATGAAGTGAAGGATGTGTTCGCGGAGACCCCATTCGACTAGTTGTCGAATGACGTCAGGCATCCAAGACCTATTATATGCTTTTGAGATGTCCAGTGTGACTAAGCTCGATATGTTTTTCCGTCCCACAGGACTTGGCCAAAGGAATTGAAGTAGTGTCCTACTGGACATGGGTCAAATACCTACTTCAATTCCCTTGGCCAAGTCCTGTGGGACGGAAAAACATATCGAGCTAGACACATTGGACATCTCAAAAGCATATAATAGGTCTTGGATGTTTCCAGAAAGTTCAGGAGCGCCAATTAACCATTCTCTCCATGACCTTAGGAGGAACAGCAGGTTAAGGAGATGGGGCGATAGTCATCCGCCTGTCTTTCGGTTTTCCCTTTTGTTTTTTTTTTTTTTAAATAGGGACGACAAGGCTATGTGTCCACTCAGCGGGGAGGGTGTTGTGGGGGTTGTACAGCTCCAGAAGCTTGAGTTTACTCTCTGGTGGAAGGTTCCTAAGGATGGGACAGCCAATTTCGTCTGGTCCCGCGGAGTTACCTCTGGCCTTTGTAAGAGCCAACGTAAGCTCGTCCGATGTCTGATGTGATCGATTCTTCGGGAATAATAATGGCCTTGGATTTACGGAACTTGTCGCTGTATCCCCCGATCATGGAGAGGGATGCAAAATGTTCCCTGAGTTTGTCGCTGACCATCGCTGGATAACGGGTGGCGGTCCCCGAGTACTGCAGGTCTATGCCATGGGATCTCCGTTTACCGCCGATAGCGTTGATTCTGCTCCAGATCTCGCTGACACTTTGGTTTGGTCTGATACCGTTGAGAAAATCTTCCCAACTTAACTGCTTCCTTGGTGGAAGGGCTCCAGGGGAGGGCTTTACGTCCCGGGTTGGGGCTAGTCTTCGGGATTGCTGTAGATGCGGTTTGAAATATCAGGGTAAGGGTGGCTGGATTGGATGCACCAGACGCTTCAAATATATAGTCGTTTGATAACTGACCGATCAGTTTGCAATCCTAACGGATATTGATTGAGTAGTGGTCGCTACCCATGGTATCCTCGTGGACGTTCCATAGGAGACGGTGGATGATGCAGGAGCGTCAATGGCGGTTTCCCTCTGACCACTAGAGAAGGTGTTTTACCCATCCTTGAGGGGAAGAAGTTCGAAGGATTCAGCTGTCTCAAAGACGTCGACTGCTCTGCGGTTGTTCGTCGGGCTTCCTCAGACCGAAATCACAGTAACGGTGACAATCTGGAGGTCGGTGTCGAGCGGGATAGTGGTAAAAGAAAGCGGAGACTGGATTCCAATGGCTGCATTGTGTCGTGAGTTATGGTTGTTATCAAGGATCCAACTGTATTGACCTGATGGGGTCCGGTTTATGCGTTCTAGGTTGGCGTGATGGATTTCCTGCATAACAAGAATAGCCGGAGAGTGTTACCGAAACCAGTGATTCCAGATCGCTTAAATTATTCAAATAACCGTTGATATTCCATTGGATTGGTAAACAGGGTTGGGTTGGACTGAACTGACGTGCGCAGTTGATTGTTTGCCATTGCACCTGGTCTGGAAGAAGAGTTGTCCGAGTTCCGTATGGCAATCCCGTCGATGGATCTGGAGAGATGGGGTTGAGTCTGTATCTGCATAATCCTGGGAGAGGAACCCAACGAGGAGCCCGCTATTGGCATAGTGGTTCCACCGGTTATATTCCTCAGCGTTAGAGATGGCGAGTATCGGTACCGACATCCTGCTTTGTAGCCTGGCTGATCTACGAAGCGGCTTGTGTGCGTAATCAATGGTGGACCCTGGCAGAGTTACACCGGCAGAAGCAGTTAGACAGACTAGACCCCGCTGCCAGCAGATTTCCTTAGTGTTCTGTTGGGTTATAGTGAGGTAATCACTTGACACACGTATTTCTCAGGTGGACCTTAGGATAGGTGTCCAGGCCGCGTTTATTAAAGGTGGATTACCTGTACTTATAGGTCTTGAGTCCCTCGTTGTCCTTAGGGGGATACGGGAAACGCCGCTTTTTCGTCCCTCTTCCGAACCTCACCGAGGCCGAGGGTTGTCCGCCGGTTCCGCTTCTTGATTGGGCCTCGACGCCCCCACGGTCCAATTGGGTTAATGTTTCTTGTTTTGGTAGTCATTTTCGCAGTTGGGTACCGGAGGTTATCTGTAAGTTCCGGTGAGGCCAAAACGTCCGTACCGACAGTGTCCCGGCTATCTAAGGTTGAAACTGGTTCATTGGATGTCTTGATAGTTTTGTTTGGGTGCGTCTGGGCCATTTCACCGAACCAGCGACACGAAATCATGTAAGATATAAAACGTTAGTAGCTTGGCCATTAATGGATGGATTTAGAATGTCGAGGTGCCATTAGAATAAGATTTGTTGTAAGATTTGTTTGATATTAAAGTTTCAAATTTAATAATAAACTATTGAAAATTGATCAAACTTGCTTCCATCCCAAGGAATGTCGACAAAATTTGGCGATAGCGAATTCCTAACACGGACTTCAGTTCATGATACCAAAACACTAGCACTGACGTAAATTCAACCATTGATCAAATGGATAAGGAGTACCAATACAAATGTAGAAGACTTATGAGAACTAGTCCAAAGCGTTTGCAGATCATGATTCATCATATGTAACATAAAGGAACCCCCCCGTAAGTTAAAAGTTCAATAAAGGAAATTTCTGCTGACGACTAGAGGCAGTTGGGACGGGAGTGTTCCGCAGAAAAAGGCAACAAACGTGGGCAAGCTTCATTAGGAATTCCTTCCACTTTACGATCATCTTCGTGCTTTGTTTGCTCTGACTTCTTCAGGTCCTTAATCGATAAACACCATAACTCATTGCCGGTTAACTCAGCTGATTGCATCCGCATTCGCTGGAAATTCGTCTGCGCTGCGATCGTTCATCCACTTTGCACTTGTTCGTCCGCGTACGTCTATTCTAACGGAGATCTGCTTTCAACTTCTTCGGTAATTACAACCAAGATCCATATCTTCCGCAACATGCTGCCAAATGTTGTTCTTTTCGGTTGAGGCAACTAGTGTTGTAGACAGGGGGCCATTATCAAGTCGATCATCACCACCACCAGAAATCCGTCTAGAATTGATGAAAGGAAATTCAATCGTTGTTGGTACCTAATTAGAACAACTGCGCCCGGACGCCCCACCGCGGAAGCCCCGTTACTCTCGCGGGCCGTTCTTTTACTTTTTTTTTATATATTCCCTGGGTGGGGATTTGAACTCAAAACTGTGATTGGGTGAAGAATGCTTCTCTACGGCTCTAATCAGCGCAGCCCCCCGCCTGATTTCGTACACAACTGTTATCTAATGGATTTTCCTTTTGTATTCTCCTTGTTTCTCTTTGCAGGTAGGTAACGTACATTACCATTTACCAGTTGCTGCTGCTCGTGCGCCACCGGCTGGTTGTTCAACCTTTTTCCGGCAGGGGATTTTCGGACGTCATCGGACGACGGCTGCGGGAAGCAGTTTTCGGCAAAAAACGAGCAGATTATCGCAGAAACTCGGAACCAAATGCGCGTGAATCAGGTTTTTTTTTTGGTGTGCCACACAATTTGCAAGGCAAATTCCTATGATTTTCACTCTCTCTCTTTTCGATCACTATGTTTCCGTTTAATTAGTTGCAGTACTACATTCAATCGATGTAGCGAGAAAAAAAAAATCAAATAAACGGTAGTCCGAAAAATTACCTCCTAGCGTACAATTGCAATAATTGTACCAAATCCCGCCCGCGTTTCGACTATCGACTATCTTTTGTAATTCAGCGCAGCGCTCTGCTGTGCCACCACCACCCTCCCTCTTTCGCGATCGTCGTCACATTGTTGTGGTGTGCGTAATGAAATTTAATGCAAAATTGTTATGCTTTCTCCTGCGCTGCCTGCTGCCACTACTAGTGCTACTTGGGCGCATAATATTATTGCTCGGAGATCTCGTCGTCCGTCGGTCTTCGCGTTCGGTGCTCGGTTCGGTACCAAACATACATTGCACTCTGTGCCAATTGAGTGGAAATTGGTTCCGCCAGCGAGCGAGCGCCCAGCACATTCACATTCACAACAGTCGCCTCGCATACAGGCATCCAAGCAACCAAAGACGAACGATCAACTCGCGTTGGGTTGGGGTGCGGACGGGGTTCGGGATGGGTGATGTGTCATTAGTGTTGTTGTTCCAGCGAAACGATCGTGGAAGTGTTTTTCGCTTTTTGCTTTTCTGCGAAGAGATTCGTTGGTGGGATCGCTCTTTCGCTCTCGCACTTGGTGCGAGAGGGAATATAAACGGAGCGAGTGACTGGAAGTGTTGCCAGTTTTCAGGTACTGGGTGCTCATTTGATTTTTTTTAATATCGTGAATTGGTTGGCGTGTTTTCTCGCGTTTTTATAGCTCTGCGGTGCGGATTTTGCGGAAAGTTTCCATCTATAAAAAATATTGTTCAGCAAGTTAGTTTGAAGAATAATAATACAGTAAACTTGCCATAACTCAATTTTGAAGGGATAATCGAGCTATAGAATTATCGAATTATAGAATAAGTAAAATATATTTTTTACCGTCTATAATTTTAAGAATAATACCTAAATACTCCATTTACTGAATCATCTGCCCTCATATACTCATATGAATTAGAAAAATGGTTCAAGGAAACACGCATTAGGGCTGCCAGTTCTTGAAATTTAATTTTTCAAGATATCAAAGGGTCTGATCAATTCTGGAGTGTGTTTGTTCATTAGACCGAAAGTAATTAGGCCGAATGGTCATAAGCTCAGACATGAATAAATGTTGGCGAGCTTCCTTATACATTTATTTTTTAAAAGATTTTAAACGCTTTTGCCGTTTTAGTTTGGTGAACCAGGTTCGAAACTGGGTTAGTTCCTTTAAACTATCACTCTCGTGGTGAACTGGGTGAACTGAAATGTTGTGTACATGTGTATGTGTGACTTGAAATAGAAACGTCAAAAAGGCAATGACAGATTGATCAAAAGCAGTTTTCAGTTTAAATATGCACAGGGCATTCCCTTGTTCGCTGCTGAATGAGTCCGATGCCACTTGTATGCCACAATGTATTTTAACGCACGCAAATGAATATCATCAATTACGAGCTAATTTATGACCAACAGGATGGTTACATATGCTTGAGGAATATGTACAGAAGGTAGCAGAATCGATATTGAAATTGCATATTTCAATATTCGCATTACCATTTTTTCCGGTGATTCCGGATATCTGGGGATCAGTTTTCCGGTCACCCAGTAACAGAATCGGGTATTCTATGCAAATTACACAAATTCTCTTATCTCTACGCTGATCTTCAAGAATTGACTGTACACGGGGTTTTCCGGGAGTCTTCAGACCATAATCCTCTCGCTATTTTCCCGGTCTGGCTGGCCAACTACAAGTCCAATCGATTCCCTATCTGTTTCGCTGAAACGCCAATGTCCATACCTTTCAAAATTTGATGAACGCATTGCCGAGAACCAGCCATGCCAACATGAAACGATACGCATTATGCTCAGGAGTCACGAGTTTTTCCGATCCGGTTGGCCAAAAGCAGGTCCAATGAGGTAACTTTCTATTTCATTTGAAAGTTGATTCCTATATCTATCGAATGGTGGCTAAATTAGAAAAAATAGATCATCACAATGCCATGAACCAACCATGCCAACATGAATCGACACGCTGTTTGCAGTCTTTGGCTTCTGACTGTTAACGGATGTTCTGGATTTTCTGGAGGACCAGTGTGAGGCCATGGATGGTCCAAATAATGTTTACACATCGTATATAACTATTCAAGTAGAGTAAAACGACATTTGAAAAAATAGCAGAGATTTAGAATGATTTTCATGATTGGACCATTTTTAAGGGTGTTCTGGATCTTCTGAAGACTACTTATTCCGGAGTAATCGAGCTTTTGGCTTCAGAGATACAGTCATTTGGGTAAAAAAATACCATCGGAAGGTAAAAATTCTTCTGTATCAATTTTTACCTTCATAACATTTCAATATTTTCTGACGGATTTTTTGTTGTTTACCTTTTTGACATTTTCAGGTTGCTTGGTGGCGAACCTAGATTGGTAGCTGGCGTTCAAACTATCAGTTTGACAGGTCTTAGGTTGCCACCCGGGTGAAGGTTCGCTTCAAACTAAAACGGCAGGCATTGATATTTGTTCAGACTATTCGGACTGCTATTTTTGACTATTTTTTCGGATTAGAAGAAATTTCAAGTTGTTTATGTTGACTAAAAATCTCTTTAATAAAGAAAAAAAAAATCCTTCTTTCAAAAGCTGCTCGGTCTTTCAATAGCTGCTTCACACCAAGCTATGCAACTTGGATTTTTTTTCGATGTTGAAGAAATTTCATATTGGGGAAATGGATGTAATGTCGGCCTAAATGACCCTAGTTTACGATTGCCCCTAGCAATCGACTAAATTTTCAATAGCGACCAAAAATATCCATTAGTACCGTCCCAATGACGCGTTCATCAAGATAAAATTGATAAATAGCAAATTCCTAGCGATGGGCCCAATCTTAGATCCATATGCCAACATTAGATAACTTCTTATATTCCAGAATCATGGGAATTTTTCCATGTCCGGAATATTTTAAAACAAAAACTACCAGAGCCTTGAAGATTTTTCATAAAATTTTAATCATAAAATCTGAAATTTTAACATGAAATCAAAAAAAAATATACAGCCATTTTCCAAATCCTGGAAACATCATCTGCAAGAACAATCTTTGGAGTCAATCTGCAGTGCTCTTCAAATTATTGATAATTCATGTAGAATTACCAGGGAATTTACCCGAAGATTTCTCCGGAAAATTCAATTGGAGTTTTCTTCAGCATTCACTTTTGAGTTATAGAACATTTCGTGTTATAGATTATCGACTTGTTGATAGTTGACTGTATCTAGAAGTAAATGATAACAAATGTTTGAAAATGGTTTCAGTAGATTTCCATTTCTAGACCAGGGCTGGTAGTGGGTATGTGATATACTAGTAGAGCAGTTCCACGCTCAATTGTTTTTCCCCAAAGTCCTGGAGAAGCAATAGAAAAAGGCCTATCAACAGAAGGAAAGTTTGGCAGGATTTTGGAAGTACAGGAAAATTCTGTAAATTTCAGGAAAAATCTTGGAATTTCAGAGTAGTCTGTGGGCCTAAAGGAAGTTTGCGAACTTCAGAAAAATCTAATGAATTCAGGGAAGTATGGGACCTTCAAAAATATTTTGTCAACTTCAGTGAAGTAAGCGTATTTCAGGAAAAATACTGCTAACTTCAGTAAATTCTGCTTATTCCAGGAAAATTTATCAGGAAAGTCTGTGTACCTAAAAAAAAAACTGTGAACTTCCCGAACGTTCTTCAAACATGCGAAATGTGTTGCGAAGTTCAGGAAAGTTCTGATAACAACATGAAGGTTTAGTAAACTTCAGGGAACTTTTGTGAACTTTATCAAAATTATGCGAACTTCGAAAACTTGAACGAATTTAAGAAAGTTTTATCTTTAGAGAAGTCCTGAAGTTTATAAGGAAAATTCTACGACACAGAAAATCTGTAGATTTCTGAAAAATTCTTCAAAATTCAAGGAAGACTGCCAATTCTGCCAATAATTCCTTTAAAAAAAAAATCTGCGAGTTTCTTTTATCTAAAAGCTATAATAAAATATTGCTAACTTCAAGAATATTCTGCGAACTTCCAAAAAGGTCAGCTCACTTTTGGAAAAATTCTGCAAACTCCAAGGAAGTTTTAAGCCTTCAGGAAATGTTGTGAAATTCCGAAAAAAAAATCAGAGATCTACATAAAAGTTCAGTGAACTTCGAGAAAATTCTACGAGTTTCAGAAAAATTCTGGGAACTTCACGGAACTTCAGGAATATTCCGAAAACTTCTGAAAAGTTTAATAACCTGTTGTAAAGTTTTGAAAAATTCATAAAACTTGTATTAATCGAATAACATTCTGCGAGCTTCAGAAAAATTCAATATATTTTTGGAAAGTTCTGCCAACTTCAGGAAAATTCTGAAAATTTCAGGGTAGTCCAGGAATTTCAGCAAAGTCTGTAAAATTTATCAAACTTCAATAAATTGTTCTAAATTAAATCAAGTCTACGAGCTTTACGGAAATTTGCAAACCTAAGCGAAGTCCGTGAATTTCTGGGAAAAAATTTAAACTACAAAAGTATTCTGCCTATTTCAGAGAAGTCGGTAAGCTTCAGGAAAATTCTGCGAACTTCAGAAAATTTTAACAAACTTCTGAAAAGTTTTGAAAAGTTCAATTTTTTTTAAGAACTCAAAGAAAGTTCTGCGAATTTCAGGAAGGGTTAGAAAACGTTAGGAAAGTTCTTCACGAAAATATCTGGAAAAAACCTGGAAGCTTCAGGGAAGTATGTAAACTTCAAGTAAGTCTACGAACTTCAGGATTTTTTTTCTTATTTCAAGAAAGTCTGCGACTTTAAAAAAAATCTGTCGACTTCAGTAAAGGCGACGAATTTCATGAAAGTTCTGAGGGCTTCAGTCAAATCTGCTTCCACCAGGAAAATTCTGCGAACTTGAAAAATCTTTAAAATAATACCAGATGAACCTGATTGGAAAAAAAACACTGAGGACTTCAGGGAGACCTTCAGGAGTTACTCAAAATAACTAGGATAGGCAAATTGTTGGTCAACTTTGGAGTGTTGTAACTTCGTCAAATACGATCCGATTTTAAATCTTCCAAGAGAATTTGACTGGAAAACTAATATTGTTTTACGGTGTAGCCTTGAAAATATTCGTGGTCACTGGATATCGGAGATATTCTGAGTTTCCGGAGGGCTTGTCTAACTTGTATGATCGTCTGCTGGTTTTTTTAAATAAGTTCTGATCATCCTAGTATCATGGGTGAAAATTAGAGCGACTTGATTTAAATTGTTTGGCTGTTGAAGATCTTCAGAATAATACCTGATAAATCTGATAACTTCAAATATTATCCGAAGGATAATATAGAGACATCTCTGATCATCTGTAGGTTTTTGAAATAATTTCTGATCATGCTGTTATCGTGGATGAATATCTGAGAGACGCTATTTGAATTCCTGGACAGTTTAAGATCTTCAGACTAAAACCTGAACAACCTGAAGACTTAGCGGTGCCGGTGGTGTAGTGATAAGCGGGATTACCTCTCATCCCAAAAGGTCTGGGTTCAGTACCAGTCGGCGCCGCCGATATTTTCTCAGGCATAAAATCTCTGATCACGCCTTCCTTCGGCGGAAGTAAAGCCGTTGGTCCTCGGTCCATGAGTTGATGGGTAGATAGGAAGGGTCCAGAGGGAGCTGCTTCCCTGGTGTCGGTAGCACTATCAACAATTTGAGTCATGTTTTTCCCAGAACTAAGGAGAAGTTCTTCCTAGAATTTTAGAAAAGTTTTTTCCCGGAACTCCAGAAAAATTCTTCTCAGAACTTTAGGGATGTTCTTCCCAGAATATCAAGAAAATTCTTCTCAAAATTTCAGGAAAGCTCTCCCCTAAACTTCAAAGAAGTTCTTCCCAGAACTTTAGGAATGTTCATCCCAAAACTTCAGAAAAATCCTTCTCAAAACTACAGAAGATTTCTTCCAAGAACTCCAGGGAAGTTTTATCCAACACTTGAGGGAAGTTCTATTCAGAACTTGAGAGAAGTTCTTCCCAGAACTTCAAAAAAAAAAATTCTTCTCAGAACACCATAAATGACCTTCCCAAAAATCCAGGGAAGTTCTTTTTCGATGAACTTTAGGGATGTTCTTCCTAAAACTATAGGAAAATTCTTCCAAGAGCTTAAGGGAAGTTCTACCCAGACCAACAAGGAAGTTCTTTCTAGAAGTTCAGAAAAGCTTATCTCAGAACTCCAGTAAAATCTTCCCAGAACTTGAGGGAAGTTTTTCTCAAAACTTCATAGAACTTCTTCCCAGAACTTTGTGGAATTTCTTCCCTGAACTCAAGAGATGTTCCCAGTACTTTAGGGAAGTTTTTCTCAGAACCCCAGAAAAGTCCTTCCAAGTGCAGGGAACTACTTTCCACAGTTACAGGGGAGTTCTTCCCTAGAAATTTAAGGAAGACCTTCCTATAACTTTAGAATAATTTTCCCACGACTTCAGGGATGTTCTCTCCAGAAATTTAGGAAAGTTATTCCCAGACCTTTTTTTTCTCCTCTATTCGGGACCTAACACCACTGCGAACAGTAATTTGATCTATTGTAGTATATCCCGAGTCCTTAGTTTAGTGCATGTCGTATTACTCCATCACTATTGAGAAATGATGAAGTATTCGATTTTTTTCACAGTTGTCATTCTTGCATTTATCACAAGGATCCGACTCTAATTGAAAGGTTCCACTATTTATACCCTTCGGAGTGTTGAAACACCCTCCAAAGGCGCGCCCCTTTGTCAGTCAAAATTGGATTCCTTAGCAAAAAAAATAAGGAATGACACCGATAATGACCATGCATCAGAACCCTAGTCTTAATCACTTCAAACTAGAGAACAACGAATAGAAGATTAGGAATCACATATATGAAGACTAACTAACTCATTTTTTCCTTGTTTCAAGATCATCCTTGGTGGACAAAGCCGAGTCTTGTCACTATCAACAAGGCATAAAAAGTAACAAGGACTAAGATGTGTTCCTTGGATTACTGAAAAATCCTGTTCCCCTAGTTTGAAGTAGTCAGGACTAGGAATCGGTGGTAGATCTTACACCCCGTAACGTACCACGAAAAGGTGATCTACCCACGTTACGGGGCTCCCAGACCTTAAGGGAAGCTAATCTAAGAACTTGAGGGAATTACTTCTCGAAACTAGAGGGTAGTTCTTCTCAAAACAAATTCTTCAAAATTTACAGAACAAAAGCAGACGAGCTTCAGGATAGTTTTGAATTATTTTTAGAGCTCTTGAAAAATTCTGCAAGTTTTAGACAAGTTCAGTAAATGTTTGGAAAGTTGTGAATGCTTAGCGTAAGCTTATTTCTGGAGCACCACTCAGCGAAACGGTCTATTAATTGCTGTAATGCGACACAGTCCTGAAGACATTTCACCATCATGTAAATTTTGACGTCATCAGCACAGAATAAGCGGCAGCCAGGGGGCAGTGCTTTACATAACTCATTGATGAAAATTGAGAACAGCAGGGGACCCAGGTTGATCCACTGTGGCACACCTGATATGTTGGTGAACGGTGCAGAACATTCACGTCCAATCTTCACAATGAGTCTCCGGTCCGTAAGATATGATCTAAACCAGCAGGTCAAGTTTGAAGGAACACCAAGCAGTGCTGCAAAATTTCGACAATACACGGTGATACTCAAAATTCTGCTTTGGTCACTCGTTTGAGCTAGCAGTCATCGTCAAGGCAAACCATGTCAATTGTCAGTAGCATTTTTGTCAGTGACGAACATGTGTTGATTTGTTTATTAGCTAAATTTGAAATGAAATTAAATGGCTTGAGCAAAACAATTACATGGATCCATTAAAGTGAATAAGCATCTACGTCCTGAACCGCTTGGATAACAATAATGTGTCTCAGAATGCAAGAAATTACACTTTCTGTTACCAGGTGAATCTTTGTCATTGACGAAAAAATGAATGAGATTTTGACAAAGATTTTTTTGAGGATCAAGTCTATCATTGACTATGTGAAAAACAATTTTGTCAATATCGCGCAAAAGTCTGTCGATGACAATGACAAATCTCAGCACTGACACCAAGTCTTTCAAATCGTTCAAGCAAAATCTCATGATCAACTCGGTCAAAAGCAGATTTTAGGTCGGTTGATCCGAGTTGATCTAAAGAAATATAATTCCTGCAGGAGGTGAACAGCAGCATGTCGTTGATTATGATCTCAAATATTCTCGAGCAGGCGCACAGTGAAGTTATTCCACAATAGTTCTCAATGTTACGCTTATCGCCCTTTTTGTGAACTGGAAACATAATGGAAGTTTTCCAGTTGGAGGGAAATTTACGCTCTCGCAAGGAAATGTTGAACAGTTGAGTCAGAGGGTTAATCATAGCATCACAACATCTCTTCAAGATACATGACGGAATACCATCATGGCTAGGTGATGTGGAGTATTTCAATTTATCGATGGCAGATTTAAGCTGTTGGAGAAAAATCTGAAAATTTCCCAATGAACAGACGTTGCGTGGCGTGTCTCTGCAAGCATTTTCGACTTGAGCTGGAGATGACGTAGAACCATTGAAGGCACTCTTGAAGTGATTAGCGAATTGCTCGCATTTATCAGATAAGGTACTGGTGAAATGATTGCCCAAAACATTTCAACAGGTAATCCTTCCGCTTGGAGTTGACGAATTTCCAAAAATTCCTTGTGTTTCTCTTAAGATTGTCTTGCATACGTAGAGTGTAGCGTTTGTACAAGAAGCAATTGTATGTCCGATATCTGCTACTAGTTCGATTGAATACCTGCTTAGCGAGTGGACAACGAGATCTGCAGTATTTCCGAAGTGCTTCAAATGTCGCAGATGTGCATTTCCCCAAGCTGACTTCGGGCTAGGCCTACGCAAACGAACATGATCAGCAATGATGTTATGCATAATCTGAGTGAAGCGATCAACAGCATCGTCCACATCTCCGGAAGTGTCCAAATGTGCCTGGTGTGCCTGGTGTCCAAATCATAACCTGGATCTTCGGGAAAGTCCTCGAAATCGAAACCTCTAGAAACGTTGACTTCGACTGTTAACGCAGGGTCGTCACGGCAGGTGTCATCTTTGGACGGATATGAAGGTAGGTCAGACGTTGCGGCATCCGTTCGATGTGCTTCTAGCTCCTTAGCTGACGTCGTGAAAAACAGTTTTCATCTTCGGTGGACTCGATGGCAAGTTGAGATAATGGTGATGGACCATGCTGAAAGTTTGATGCACTATTCGAAAGTGTAGGATCCAATCCCACTTCGGCAGGACATATACTTGAAATAGATTTACCTGGACAATCTGATTCCGTTCTGCTGGTCACATCAACATATCCCTCTGGTTGCTAGCTGGTGTAGTCTATACGATGCTTAGCCTTTTCCAAACGTTTCTTGTGTAGCAGAAAGGTGCTGCTCCACGCAGAGTGTGCGTCGTCGAGTAGATCTTCATTTGGCTTACGATGTAGATTTTTCTAATTGCAGTTGACACAGAGTTCGGTTTGTGCTTTCCGGTGCAGTTAGGACAGCATAATTCATTACGGCAAGTAGATGATTTGTGGCCGAATGGCGAACATTTGTAGCAACGCATAGCATCAACGACTTCAAAAAACTTGCAGCGTTCCCAATCAACATTTTAGTATCGCGATTTCATCAGCAATTCAAAAGCTACAGCATTGGTTTCCTAAACAGCCACATACGAAGCAGCAGACGTGTTTTCGATCTTCTGTGGTCGAATAACATTCAATTCAGCCAGATCAGGTAGGCGGTTTTGTTATTTTAGCAGATCAACTAAATGGCTGCTGTCAGTATCGTCCGAAATGCCAACAATTTTTACTCTTGGTCTCAGTGGTTTCAGAGTGTTAACCTCGTACTTGATCGGGAACGTTTCACTAGCCACACGCACCATTTCGGTAGCAAGTGCATCAGATCCACATCTGATGACCACCTCACCGTTATCTCGACAGTGAATATCCCGAATAGCACAGGAAACAGGATTAAATTTATTGTGAACGTCTAGTTTGATGACGTCAGCTGACTGTTTTTGTTTGGGCCTAAAGACAACAGTTTGCTCAAATTTGGTTTTGACTGACCCTGCTCTGGGGTGACAGCTTTGTTTTCATCTTTCTTGGATGTGGGGTCTCCACCGCTCTTGAATGAATCATTCTCATTACGAATCTTTCCCGAACGCAATGATCCTGCTTTAGGTGCCATTGCACCAGGATCAGTACCCTTAGTGGCAGCCGAATCTGACTTGTTCTCTGTTGAATCCAGTGAAGTTGAGTCACCATCACCGTCCGTCGAATCAGAGGTACTGCAAGTGTTCTGTACAAATGTTCTTCGAATGATGTAAGCTGTTCTTTAAAGGACGCCATCAATTTTGATTCGACATCTCTGACGGTTGCATTAAAGCCGTCAACTTTCTCGAACATCTCGGAGCACTTTTTCGAGATGTCGTTCAGACCAATCTGTGTCTTCCTACACTCGAAGCAGAAGGATTTCAACGCTACGTTAGATTTCATTGCGCCAACAGCAGCAGTAGTCATATCACAACATTTCGAATGGTAAATTTGTTCGCAGCCACCAAAACAGTAGATGCGATCGCCTTCCGATGTGATACGATGTGTGCAGACATTGTACAGTACAGCAGTCATTGTGAACCAAAGCTGGCAGCTGCGATTATCTACCAGAAGCAATAATTAGTCCATGGTAAAAATAATTTGAAATTTAAATTTGTGTCGACTGGGACGTCACACACTACAATTTGTTAAATGTGTGTTTTGCTTTATTTCTATCTTTATTATTTATTTGCCTTTCTCAGCTTATTATTAATGTTTTGTGTAGAAGTTAATGGTGGGCACGCAATCTATTTTTTTTTTAAATCAGACTATGTCGTTGTTTTGGCGTTTGTGAACTCCCTGACATGGATAGTGAAAAGGAAAAACAATAACACTGTTACAAAAATTGTGGTCTAAAACTATCAGCAGTGAAAGCAAATTCAGTAAAAATCATTCACATTTGACTAAAAACCCTAATATTTAAACATCAGAATGTAAATATACGTGATTAATCGCTTATGGACCCTACAATTGAATTATGTCCTTTTGAAACAATAATGTTTCATGTTTTTCTCATCAAGGGTACAAAGATTCCTTAGGTTTTGCAGACTGAATCATGTACTTTCAGAGCTTGAGCTTGAGCTTGAGCTTGATTGACCGCCCACGGTTGCTACTCTGTTACTGCCAGATCAGCTGTAATTACACAGAGAACCAATAGACGATGCTTGGGACTAGCAATCATCCTCAATGTGTAAAAACTGGTGATCTTAAATTAGGCAATACCAGCGCCGGCCGCGCCCGAACACAGGTCAAGAAAGGAATGGGAAGGATTGTGTTGACATGACACTTGCTTTGATGGAAGCCGAGAACACCTCTGCACTTCCACGAGGAATCACTGCGATGTTGGATAAGAGATTGGGTTTGCAGCAGGGTTCGTTTTGGTAAACGATAAACTGAATTGATGTCCTAACGATCATATAACGCGAAGGAGCTTGGGACTAAACCCACGGTCTTCTGCTCAATAAGCAAAAACGTTTGCCACTAGGCAGACGAGCACCTTTTTAATCACCGAGTTGCTGTTATTACCATGTAGTCATATTAACAAATAAAACGATTGACGAATCTTGAATGTGGATGGGCCTGAGATTAGATTCATGATGTTCTGCTCAGTAAGCAAAAACGGTTGCTCTAAGGCCTCTAACTACGAAAAAGTACTTAGGCCTTCATTAAGTTCCACTTTCACGCGACGTTCAATGACAGGGTCCTATCCAGGATTACATCTGAAAAATCCAAATCTGGCCAACGCCCACCCTAAACCTAAACCTGTTCTAATTCACCTGAAATGACTAACGAATGGAAGACTTTGACTACCCATCCATGCAATAGTCTTATTCCGTGCCTTATGGCAACTTGATGATTCTATTGCGCTCATTTTTTGGCACCACCCAGGGGAGACTTGGTCCTGTACCCAATGCTTAACTTATCTCCATTCCACTCAGCTACTCGCAATTTCTTGTGATATAGTGGGCGGAATATTATTATATGAGACAATTCAATGCAGACGTCTTTCCAAATTTGGCAGATCGACAGGTAATCGGTGAGTTACCACGATAGTTGCTATTCAACAACTCAACAGCGTCCCATCGTCAACGCCTGCTATGAGAATTTCCCATTGCAGACGCCAACGAAATGATGTCATCGAGCTATCGATCAACTACCCTGGTTATCGCCTGGTACCTTATAGCACGATGCTAGGAGGCGAACCGGAAGAATCGATGAGCTACCTCTCCCCCCTGAATCATGAACTTTCAGAATATGCGTCAAACTTCTGCTCATGTTTACTCCTTTTGGAGAAAAGTGTTTTAACAAAATGGATTATCATAGCTTTCGTAAAACAGCATATCGCAATTTTCAACAAGCTTCAACATACGTGTCCTCTCATGCTCTTGAAGTCCTTCGAAGGCGGTTTTCAGAATAAAATCGAAATAAAAAAGTTAGAGCAGAAAACTGATTTTTTCAGAACCACCCTAATTTAATTTCGAAAAAAATAATGCCCAACCAATTGGTACTCGATTATGACGTCTGGGTTAGAGAAAACGTTTATTTCATGAACGCAAGTGACAAAATTATCACTTTATATGTGTATATTTACCAAAAGTTTTTTTTATGGAAAATTTGCAGAAGAATTTACTTCAGCAAATTTGTAGAGTTATTTCCTATTGATTGGTGTATTTGGATTTTAATTTCATATATAAATGACAAAATTATAAGCATTCAAAACCTAACACCTTTTCGTGTCGGTCGCAATTTTAGATTTTTAATTTACCCCTTGTATTTTCCCGTACGACGTAGTCTACGTCAAAAAAAAATCCCCATACGCATTGCATTTGCCAACCGGTTTGACCTATTAAATTAAAAAGCATTTTTCTTATCGATTACCATTTGCTAGGTGAAAAGTTAACATTATTCAGCTATCGAACGATGATTTAAATTCATTACTCTCTTGGCAACCCTTCCAGGGAGATCCCTACGACGATCGATCACGATCGGTACCGTTGTAAGGTACTCACTCTCCGTCTCCGTCTCTCTCTTCCACGTCTCAAACGCCAATTTTTTTTTATTTCTTCCACCATTCTCCTTGATGCAGTCAGTGGATGGTAGGCGGTTGACTAACTGACTTTTTTTCAGACACCCCAAGCCGACGGACTATCGACTAAACAAACTCATAAAATCACCCAGCGACTCTCAGCGACGAGGTGACTGACTATACCCCCCTTCAATCCAATTCAACCTGCTGCGTGGGGTGCACTCACTCTCTCACTCTCCCGCTCCGTTGTTTTGGGGTGGTTTTGTTTTCGGTGAGAGGCTCCCGCTCTTCGTCATCGCCCTGGTCCGGGAGGTGACTCACCGACAGACGGTCGTTGGTTGCCAGTTGAGCAATACGCGTGTGTCGAGAGTCCGTGAGTCCGTGTGCGCTGCTTCGTGTCCCCCTCATCATACATTATTGTGACGTCCGCCGACGTCGTCTCGATTCGCTGGACGGTTGGTGATCACCGATCGCCGTGCCTTATCACATCCCATTGCTTGACAATAGCTCGGCGGGAATCGTCCAGAAGCAGACGACGAAGAAGAAGTTTCCATCCCGAATTGTTGAGGCTGGTGTCTCTTCTATTGTGTGTGGATCGTCGTTTTTTTTTTTTTTAATGGGACGATCGTGTTTGTGTCGTTTGTTCGCGTTCGTTGGGGTTCCGTTCCGTTCCGGCTGGATCGGTTTTCATTCAAGCGCTTGTATGTAACGAACTTTGTGTTGTACATACCGAGGAGGAGGAGGAGGAGGAGTGCGCGTTCGTTTCGTAACGTTACGCTACGGTGATCACGAGCTGCTGCTGCAAAGTTTTCGGGTGTGCGTTACCTGATTGGATGTGTTCTGGTGTTGTTGCCGAGTGTGGGTTGTCCATCCAGGAACCGAAACGGACAGGTTGCAGTGATCAATCGGATAATTTCGGGACTCGACTGGCTGAAGCATTGCGGAGCCACGTTAATTGTAGCTGTAGTTTACGAGTTGAGTGCGCCGGGCTGCTGTGAAACAATTGCTTTCCGAATCGTAAATTGTTTTCCCCAAACAGCTGTGTGCATTGTTAAGTCGTGTGTAGCTACATGGTGAGAAAAAAATAAATAAACCGCAAGGTTATGGGCCCCTTTTCTCTGTTGGTTGTTAATGCCCCTTGGCTTGCACGGTGCTGTTTCGTTAGGCTGTTATTGATGTATTGTTATCGTTAATAGATAAAGGAGGAAAGATGAAGCAGACTTAACGCTACGGAAAGCAGTTAGGGAGATAACGCAAAATTCACTCCGTCTCCGGAGCCGTGAGCTTCTTCTGAGAGTGAGATGAGAAAATTAGATGATTGCCATTAATTAAATTAGTGATTGTGTGAAAATCGGGCCGCTCGTCCAATTTGAATTGTTCGTGAAGAGAGCAGCAGTGTGAGCAGGCAAAAAGTGCATTGGGAGGGAAGCAACTCGTAAAACCGTAAACGATCCGTCGGTGTTCGGAACGGGTAGGGTAGTGACGACGGTGAGGAGTTTCGCCGCCGTCGATGCATGGAGGAGCATCGTCGAGATCAATGGCCTGTATCGAAATCATCCTAGTCAAAGAAGATGCAATCTTCTGGTGGTGCTGAACTTCGACATGGACGACGGGGCAAAGTGATGACGATAATGAGCTGCTCATGAAGCGGAGGTTTACACACTAAATACATACTCTGGCGCACACACGCACGCTAATTGGGATGTTTTATTTTTGGTGAAGATTTCCGTTACGAGCTGAAAGCAAAAGCAGAAGAAAGTTGGCAAATTTTTTGTGCTGGTAATTGGTGTCGTGTACCTAGGGGCTAGTGTGTGTCGGAAGATCTGTGTGGAAGAGTTTCCGGGTGCGGCGAGCTAAGTGATTGTGATTTTTCTCGAAATAGAGTGCAGTGTTTGGGAAGCGATTTTTGGATAATTCACCGCAGCGGAAAAGATTTCATCGTTGGAGTTATCGAGACACGCCGAGGGGTCGGCAACTGCACGTGGATGTGATTTCTGAATGGTAAGCAAGCGAGTGGAGTGCATTTCACCTCTTTCCGGGCGGAGATAAGGGGCGGTTCGAGCGAGCCTCTGCCGAGCAAATGTTTGGATATCGTGCTTTTTTTTCCATTTACTTGTCATTGAAACGTTTCCTGTTTGACTGGATGGACTTGGGCGGGACTCTTCTCGCCGTCGGGCTTATCTCAGGGGAGATCACAGTCGTCTTCCTGTTCGATGGAGGAATTGATGTTTTGTTTTTTGCTATTATGCCTGACTGATGGAAGTGAGCTGATAATTGCTCTGGCTTGGATTGGAGGTGCATTCAATTCATAAAAAAATGTCATGACATTTTCTGTCCTAAAAACGTTCATTTTTTGGTGGTTCAGTTGGTGTTAATTTTCGGAAAATTCTTCAAAAGGAACCTGGTATTTGCTTCTTGCGTATAGTGACATCACCCAGAGCTGATAGTGGATCACTTTTTTAGTGACTTTGTCACCTTAAAGGTCACCAAAATGTCACTACCCGAGAGAATGAAAACAAAATAAGAACAAAATTTGATATTTTGATGTAAGCGTTCTTGATAACATGTTTTGACAACCGTGTGGTCACAGTTATCATAACAAAAATGAGATCTAAATGGTATATGAAGGATATTAAAAAGAAAACAAACCTAGCTTTCTTGATAACATATCGTATGTGATTTTTTTTAATCCATGCTTATTTGAAAGTTTAGAAAATTAAGCTTAAGAATTTGTCATGATTTCTGAGCAATGCAGATTTCAACTTTAGCAACTTAAGCGTTACTTTTCCAATTAGTTTATTATTAAATGAACCAATTTTAAATCAAAAATTATAATTGTTTAAGATTAATTAGATTGATTTTCGGTAATGTCATGTTCAAACTAGTAGTTGTAACGTGTTATGTTATATACATTGAGGTAACTAAGGAAAATCCTAGGGCGGAGCTAAACTTATTCGAATTTCTCAATTAGATAATTTGCGAACAATTTTGATCTGTAAGGACAATAGTAACAATTCTAGAGTAGGCTACATTAACCCTAGGGGTGCTGTAGCCCCCAATAGCCCCCTCCAATGTAGTTAGGTTATAAGCTATAAGTTGTTTATAAGATACCAGAACAATTGTGATACATTTTTAAGATTATTAGTGTTCTGTTCTTCAACATTGTGAAGAGAAACTGCTCTTTTGACTTGTTTAAAAAATATCAATATTTCATATTCAGAATTATCATGAAATACTCCTTAAACTTATCATTTTGAATTCCGTAGAAATTTTCCCAAGTATTAGTCTGGAATCCTACTTAAAATTTCTTTGCAACTACATATTTCAACAATTAAAGTCCCCTAAAATTCTTCTAATTTTTTTAACTCAATACTTAAGAGAGTCTTTTTAGAAATCCCATGGAATTTCCTTCTGAATTTTCTCAAAACTTTCCTGTGAGTTTCATTTAAATTGTGCTCCATTTTTTGGAACTGTCCTCAGCATATGATTCATATACATATGATATGATCCTTCTGATTTTTTCGGAATTCCTTTTAGTTCCTTTTACTTTGAACATCGCTTTTGAAAAAGGCGTATTTTTACTGAAAAGTGTTCATACATTGCCAACCACAAGAGATAGTGCTTAGAACGTACTGATTATGAGCAATCAATGTATGAAATTTTCAGGAGTCACTCTACATTATATATTAAAAACATACACATCTTGAACCATTAGAGGTATAAAATTGCTTCCTCCAGCAAAGTTGATTTAAATTAGTTGTTCTACAGCTTTGTCAAACATTGTGGTACTCTATCTCGAAGTGTAAAAGCTTAGAAGAAGAAGATGAAGAATCGATGATAACGAATCTCTTCGCACCATTACAAAGCATTACTGAAGTAACAATTTAGGTTTTATGAGGGTTCTGTAGACCATGATTTAGACTTGTAGAGTGCTTTAAAACCTCAATAAAACTTGTAATACTACTTGGGTAGGCAGTAGAAAGCCAGAATATGAATCTCCAACAGATAGCAGTAGTCAGGGTAATTTCCTGAGTTTTTTTTTTTGTTTAAAGAGAGTTCCATGATTTAGACCTGTAGAATGCATTAAAACCTCGATAAAACTTGCAATGTTACTTGTGCATTTCGCGCCAATTGATTTCAATGAAATTTTCTGGATGTGTAGATTTTGACTAAATAAACACTTTTGCATACTCACTTTTGAGCTTCACTGGTTTAGTTTTGTGTGAAAATGGGAAATTAAAATAAAAATCAGTTCAGACATGAAAAAGATTTTGTTAGAAAATTGTTGTTTCCTTAAAAGTGCCCATCTCGCGATGTATGGACGGTTTGTAGTATTAACATAATTACCTATCTTGAGACAGAGTTTAATTCAAATCAAATATGGCCTTTTTTTAAATCGACTTCAAATTTAAAAAAATCGATTTTTTTAATGTTCAATTTTTCAGTATTTTTTTTTTGGAAAACTTGGACGATTTCCTAAAAGTCATCCATACAACACATTTTTGTAGGAGTTGTCATTTTTCCATTATATTTTTTTTTGAAAAAAAAAATCGGCTTAAAAAGTATGGCCCTTCTCAAAGGTTAGCCTAGATAAATTTTGGAAAAAACTAAGTATATGCAAAGTGGCTTATTTAGTCAAGGTCCACACATCCAGAAAGTTTCATTGAAATCTGAGAGGGTGCTGCCAGCTCCGAATACGATTTGGCGCGAAACGCGTCATTTGCTACAGCCAGATTTTAAAAGAAAGGCAAAGACGCCATAGAGTTTCAGAAATTTCCCACCTGTTCATAGAACAGTCCTGAAGCTCCCGGAATTTTTCTTAAGTTCTCGGAACTACTCTGAAGTTCCCGTAATTTCCTCTTGACTTTCCTGAAATTCTCTTCTCAAAGTTTCCACAATTTCCCTGGTGAACAACATCCTTGAACTTCTATGGACTTCCCTAAAGATGCCTCAATTATCCTAATGGTAATGGGTCGTCTCTAAAGGACCAGAAATGATTCTGCAACTCTAGGATACTATCCCAAGTAACATGGCATGCTTTGTAGAGGTTTATAGCATTCTACAAGCCTAATTCATGGTCTACAGAACCATCATAAAACCTAAATTGTTACTTGGGATTTGAAGCTATAACAATTTCCCAGAAGTACCTGAAACTTTTTCATTAATATTATTATTTTCCTGAAGTTATAAGAACTACCCTAAGAATCTCTTAACTTTCTAGAAAAAACCTTGAACTTCTCTGAGATTCTCAAGACATTTCTGAACATTTCTTAACATCTCTGAAGATCTCTAGATTTCTGGAAAATTTGGGCACCTCTCATACATTTTCCGCAATTTTCCTCAATCACAGGTTCCTCCAAATCTCTTC
This sequence comes from Ochlerotatus camptorhynchus, assembly GCF_037179485.1. NCBI lineage: Eukaryota > Metazoa > Arthropoda > Insecta > Diptera > Culicidae > Ochlerotatus > Ochlerotatus camptorhynchus. The sequence continues at coordinate 642,157 of NW_027040615.1, forward strand.
TCAAAGTTTCCACAATTTTCCTGGAGAACTACATCCCTGAACATCTATGGACTTCCCTAAAGTTCCCTCAATTATCCTAATGGTCATGGATCTGAAGGACCCGAAATTATTCTGCAACTCTAGGATACTATTTGAAGCTTTAATAATTTCCCCGAAGTTCCTGAAACTTCTTCAAAAATGTTATTATTACCCTGAAGTTAATAGCTGTTGATCTTTCCCGGAGTAAATTCTTTCAATTTTACTATAGCTCTTAGTACTGGTACTGAACTTAATAGAACTATCCTAAGAATCCTTTAACTTCTTAGAAAATCGCTGAACTTTTCTGAAATTCTCAAGACATTCCTGAACATTTGTAAACATCTCTGAAGATCTCTAGAATTCTTGAACATTTGGGAATCTCTCATACATTTTCCGCAATTTTCCTCGAACAGAGGTTCTTCCCATTCTTGGAACAGCTCTGAAGCATATGGTACTTCATTTAATTTTTTTTCCTAATATTCTTGAAACTTTCCTGATGTTCTCTCCATAACGTTTTCTAAACTTCTTAATTCTTCTGAACATTCCTGAAACTTCTTAATGTCCCTGGAGTAATTTGGACTTTCCTGAAATTTCTGGAATTTTCTGAAAGTTCCCACCCTGTATGAAAAAATCATGTAAATTTCTGCGATACATAGCGCACACTGAACGCTAGATTTGGCGTAATTGTACGCGATATTTCGTGTTCATTTAGGCGCATAAATCTACAATCGTGTATACAAGCTTGTAAGAAATTTTGATGTTTATGCCAAATTTAGTTATAGCAAATTTTCTACCTTTGTTCGACTCTTATTCCTCTTCGATCCTTGTTTGGATCCTAGCCGAAGTAATCCTGCTTGGACATTGTCTTGGAAAATTCCTCTTCGATCTTTCGGATTCTTCTAGTAAGTCGATTTGGAGGAACGTTTTACTGCCGCCATAGCGCCTAAGCGCAAAAGAAAAGGGCAATCTCCTGATCCCCCTTCTGATGAAATTCAATTAAGCAATCAAAATGATCCATCATCCAGGCAAAATTCCAGTAAACTGTCCCGGCTTAACGCCAAGAAGGAAAAGGTCCCCCCGTATTGCGGTAACCATTTCCGATTAGCGATTTCGTTAAATTCAAGTTTTCACTAAAAAAAATGGCAGTCGGGGTGAATACCGTGTATTGAGAGATCACCTTAAATTCTCTAATATTCTTCGAAGTTCTTAGTAACATCTTAAACGTTCTCGCATTTTTTTTATTTATTGGAAGTCAATAGAACTGCCTTGTGATAGTAGATGATGATGATGATGATGATAGACTACCACCAATTGTAGCAAGGCGCCTGCACATAGCAGTGAACTGTTCCTACTGCATGACTTGATCGAGATTTTATTTCGTATCATACTCACCATACTCCTGTATGAAGAGCCAAAAACGGTGGGACGAACCCGTAAGCAGAGACACTTACGCGAAACCCGCGGGAGTGATAGAGAATCTCCTTCCAGAAGTAAGTTCATGTAACCAGAAACCAATTCAAGCGAGCGTGTGCAAGATCATCTCAATAGATGGGGAGAAGAGCCCGCCCTCTATCCACGAAAATTTATCAACAGGGAGTTGGCAATCCCACTCTCTCCATCCAAATCACTTCAATCGCGTTTTCACCTGGCACATATGCCCCATGGAAATGAAAGTGATAGGAGAACCCGAATCGTCCGAGGGAGTTTTGGGATGAACTCTGAGAGTTTTCAATAGAACTCCAAGTCAATTGTGTGCTTAACCCTTATGTGATCGACAGGGTACACGGGTACCTTTTCAGATTTCAAGTTAATAAATTATAAAGTTATTTTCACGACAGGAAACCAGAATTCAGTGACATCTTCGAACTCATGGAGTGACAACTTTTCGTGAAGAAATGTAAATGTATCAGAATTTCCTTCAAAAACAATTTCGACTTACTTGAGGACCAGTAGTCCCGTAGGGCCTCTAGTGGCCATAGAAGTGTTTTTGAAGAAACCCCTGCAATATGGGTTTCCAAATTCAAGAATTTACAGCAGGAGACTGTTTATCATAATTTTGTGGTCATCCGAAGAATTCTCCCCGGGACGGCCATTCCGGCGTAGGTTCCTGTAGGGCCTCTAGTGACCATAGAAGTGTTTAGGAAGAAACCCCTGCAATATGGGTATCAAAATTCATGAATTTACAGCAGGAGACTGTTTATCATAATTTTGTGGTTACCGATGGATTGCCCCCGAAACGGCCATTCCGGCGCAGGTTCCCGTAGGGCCTCTAGTGGCCATAGAAAAACCCCTGCAATATGGGTATCAAAATTCATGAATTTACAGCAGGAGACTGTTTATCATAATTTTGTGGTCATCCGATGGATTGTCCCCGGGACGGTTATTCTGGAGTAGGTTCCCGTAGGGCCTCTAGTGGCCATAGAAGTGTTTGGGAAGAAACCCCTGCAATATGGGTATCAAAATTCATGAATTTACAGCAGGAGATTGTTTATAATAATTTTGTGGTCGTCCGATGGATTGTCCCCGGGACGGCCGTTTCTAAGTAGGTTCCCGTAGGGCTTCTAGTGGCCATAGAAGTGTTTGGGAAGAAACCCCTGCAATATAGGTATCAAAATTCAAGAATTTACAGCAAGAGACTGTTTATCATAATTTTGTGGTCATCCGATGGATTGACCCCGGGACGGCCATTCCGTATTATGTTCCCGTAGGGTCTCTAGTGGCCATATAAGTGTTTAGGAAGAGACTCCTGCAATATGGGTATCAAAATTCATGCAAAATACAGCAGGAGACTGTTTATCATAATGTTGTGATCATCCGATGGATGGTCCCCGGGACGGCCATTCTGGAGTAGGTTCCCGTAGGGCCTCTAGTGGCCATAGAAGTGTTTTTGAAGAAACCCCTGCAATATGGGTATCCAAATTCAAGAATTTACAGCAGGAGACTGTTTATCATAATTTTGTGGTCATCCGAAGAATTCTCCCCGGGACGGCCATTCTGGCGTAGGTTCCTGTAGGGCCTCTAGTGACCATAGAAGTGTTTAGGAAGAAACCCCTGCAATATGGGTATCAAAATTCATGAATTTACAGCAGGAGATTGTTTATAATAATTTTGTGGTCGTCCGATGGATTGTCCCCGGACGGCCATTCCGGAGTAGGTTCTTGTAGGACCTCTAGTGGCCATAGAAGTGTTTGGGAAGAAACCCCTGCAATATGGGTATCAAAATTCATGAATTTACAACAGGAGACTGTTTATCATAATTTTGTGGTCATCCGATGGATTGTCTCCGGGACGGTTATTCTGGAGTAGGTTCCCGTAGGGCCTCTAGTGGCCATAGAAGTGTTTGGGAAGAAACCTCTGCAATATGGGTATCAAAATTCAAGAATTTACAGCAGGAGACTGTTTATCATAATTTTGTGGTCATCCGATGGATTGTCCCCGGACGGCCATTTCGGAGTAGGTTCTTGTAGGACCTTTAGTGGCCATAGAAGTGTTTGGGAAGAAACCCCTGCAATATGGGTATCAAAATTCATGAATTTACAACAGAAGACTGTTTATCATAATTTTGTGGTCATTCGATGGATTGTCTCCGGGACGGTTATTCCGGAGTAGGTTCTTGTAGGACCTCTAGTGGCCATAGAAGTGTTTTTGAAGAAACCCCTGCAATATGGGTATCCAAATTCAAGAATTTACAGCAGGAGACTGTTTATCATAATTTTGTGGTCATCCGAAGAATTCTCCTCGGGACGGCCATTCCGGCGTAGGTTCCTGTAGGGCCTCTAGTGACCATAGAAGTGTTTAGGAAGAAACCCCTGCAATATGGGTATCAAAATTCATGAATTTACAGCAGGAGACTGTTTATCATAATTTTGTGGTCATCCGATGGATTGTCCCCGGGACGGTTATTCTGGAGTAGGTTCCCGTAGCGCCTCTAGTGGCCATAGAAGTGTGTTTGGGAAGAAACCCCTGCAATATGGGTATCAAAATTCATGAATTTACAGCAGGAGACTGTTTACCATAATTTTGTGGTCATCCGATGGATTGTCCCCGGGACGGTTATTCTGGAGTAGGTTCCCGTAGGGCCTCTAGTGGCCATAGAAGTGTTTGGGAAGAAACCCCTGCAATATGGGTATCAAAATTCATGAATTTACAGCAGGAGACTGTTTATCATAATTTTGTGGTCATCCGATGGATTGTCTCCGGGACGGTTATTCTGGAGTAGGTTCCCGTAGGGCCTCTAGTGGCCATAGAAGTGTTTGGGAAGAAACCCCTGCAATATGGGTATCAAAATTCATGAATTTACAGCAGGAGATTGTTTATAATAATTTTGTGGTCGTCCGATGGATTGTCCCCGGGACGGCCATTCCGGTGCAGGTTCCCGTAGGGTCTCTAGTGGCCATAGAAGTGTTTGGGAAGAAACCTCTGCAATATGGGTATCAAAATTCAAGAATTTACAGCAGGAGACTGTTTATCATAATTTTGTGGTCATCCGATGAATTGTCCCCGGACGGCCATTCCGGAGTAGGTTCTTGTAGGACCTCTAGTGGCCATAGAAGTGTTTGGGAAGAAACCCCTGCAATATGGGTATCAAAATTCATGAATTTACAGCAGGAGATTGTTTATAATAATTTTGTGGTCATCCGATGGATGGTCCCCGGGACGGCCATTCTGGAGTAGGTTCCCGTAGGGCCTCTAGTGGCCATAGAAGTGTTTGGGAAGAAACCCCTGCAATATAGGTATCAAAATTCAAGAATTTACAGCAGGAGACTGTTTATCACAATGTTGTGGTCATCCGATGGATGGTCCCCGGGACGGCCATTCTGGAGTAGGTTGCCGTAGGGCCTCTAGTGGCCATAGAAGTGTTTTGGGAAGAAACCCCTGCAATATAGGCATCAAAATTCAAGAATTTACAGCAGGAGACTGTTTATCATAATTTTGTGGTCATCCGATGGATTGACCCCGGGACGGCCATTCCGTATTATGTTCCCGTAGGGCCTCTAGTGGCCATAGAAAAAACCCCTGCAATATGGGTATCAAAATTCATGAATTTCCAGCAGGAGACTGTTTATCATAATGTTGTGATCATCCGATGGATTGTCCCCGGGACGGCCATTCCGGAGTAGGTTCCCGTAGGGCCTCTAGTGGAGGCCTCTAGTGACCATAGAAGTGTGTTTGTGCAATGTCATCTATATGTGCAACTTCCCTACCCACTGTACCATTACAATATACAAAACAAAACAACAATGAATTAGTAGCTCGTATGCCTCCGCCATGGCAGGACGGCGAAGTAATCGGTGCTTTTCATTACTATTCGTCTCGATCGGGATCAACAATTGAAAGATAAACAAATAAAAACAACGTAGGGATCTCTCCCGTGCACGATCAAAGTGTTTGGGAAGAAGCCCCTATAATATGGGTATCATAATTAATGACTGAACAGTTCGTTACTCGACGAAAAGTCGACTGAATTCTATGTCAAAATTGACGCTCATATATGTCAGTCTAAGAGCACTTAAATTTATATGATTTTTATCGAAGTGTGCAGGTAGTTCTACCATAGAGGTAACTCTAAGACTAGTAGGTCCCGAAGAAACGTGTTCAACTTTTTGGCCCTGCTCTGATACTATCTTCGGTCCCAAGCTAGTCGATTCACCCCTCGAAACATAGGAAAATCCACTAACCCCTCATTTTATCTGTCAAACATTCATAGCGAATCAAAACAAACATTGTGTAGTAGTAGAATTTTGACTAGAATGGGATACGTTAATCGTTTGCTTGGGACCAATAGGCTAGTCAAGTAGTGAGCCAATTTAAAATCGTTAGTTTCGTATTGATTGTTGGTTCTACTCCAGTTGAACGAGATCCGTCCGGACGGGAGCCACAAGTTGGCATCTGTCATATCTGCAAAAGTGAAGACATCAAGTGTAGGAAGACCAGGAAGATGTGAAGTCATGCTCAAAACCTATATTTGATGTTAAGCATTTCCAACTACGAAAATAATCTATTTCCAAGAATTTTTTTGATTGTTCTGCAAAAAAAATAAGAATGCAGTATTGTTTTTGTAAAAGCTTATTTGCCTCTAAATTTAAGAGAAGGAGAATTATTTAAAAAAAAAGTTTTTAAGATCATTCTGAAGAAATTCTGAGAAAAGTTCTTAGCGAATTATCAAAGTTATCGACCTAGATATATCAAAATTTAAAAGATCTCGAACGCAGAAGCAAATACAAAATAAAAAATATATAACGTAAGCAAAAGTAAATTATTCATATCACTTCAAATGCTTTTCACATGAGATTCCGTTGTGAGCTTCGATTAAATTAGAGGAATTTATGAAATTTGATTTTAAGTTCCATGACATAAAAAGTTTATTTCAATATCAACCTGTATTTGAATTTCTAAGTTACCATATGGTTACTTATTTAGTATTTACAAGTCACTATTTGGTCACTATTCCCATAATTTTAGTCACTAAAGTCACTACCAGCCCTGCACCAAAAACGATTCAAAATGGATTTCTTGAAGAGATTCGGTATAATTAAAATAATCAAACTGATGTAGACCCCAAGAGTTAACAAACACGAACAGCAAATTAATGTTGGGGAACTTCAACTTGTACTCAAATTTTTATGGATTTCTGAACGACCTTCACAAGTCACATAACCAAGGTTCCCCTTCAGTTCATATCAAGAGTATGGTAACTGCGTTTCAACAACAGTCCCGATTAAATTATTAAAGCATATTTGAAGTATTTTGAGCTCACCACCAGCACGCAACGTTCCAGAGTAGACAAAAGTTGTAAGCCCAGTTGACTCACCCACCGAAACAGAAGAAAAAAAATCCATCAGCAGAAAGCCCCATGAGCGAGGCCGCGCCGTACGAACTAAAATCGATAACCCTCGGGCACACACACACACACACACGGGTTGTGGACCATTTGCAGCACAAAACCTCGCCACACCTAATTACGCCCGAACAAATCGGATTAAAAGGTCAGGTTACTCCACTTCACGTTCTGCTGGCTGACGACTACTGTTCTTCTCACTTCGGACTGGACAAATCCGTACAAATGCACACCGTAACCGTTCGCATTCCATATGGTGGCTTGGATTCGAGCCAGCGAAAAAAAAAAAAATTCACTTTAAAATTTGACCATCAATTATGAGTGGAAGAAGGTGCCCTCGGACGAAGTCAGAGGGGAGAATCGCGAGGAGAAATTCTAAGTGCTATTATTACTGCGTTTTCGAATCAAACCAAACAGAACAGCCGTGGCTCAGTCCGTACATAGCGTAGCGTGCGGTTATTAATTGCTAGGTGTTACTGTTTATTCAACGTTCCGCTCTGAATTCTACGCGGGCTGCTGCCTCGGATGTGGTCGTGGTGGTGGTGGTGGTGGCAAACCCAGCAGTCGAACGCATGTGTTTCTGGTTTCTTTCACCCCCCCCCCCATCCCATCCACACCCAACAGAAGAGGAGGAATCGTGTAAGCTGAACAGTTAGATCCCCAATTTCCCTCCCCGAGGAGAACGACGACGCGACGGTGGCGGGGGTGGCTAGGGGGAATCAAGGCAGCATAGTGGGATCTTAACTGCTTAATTCTGGGCCGCTCTGGGTCTCTCTCTACTTCTGTTTACGAGGTGGATAATAACAGCTTTTTCTAGCTGTGTCCAGGCGCTGAGAAATGAGATGCAATCCGAAAATGATGCACCATCATTGTTTCGAGACAGAACCGAATGGATCAACTTCACTAAATGACCATTTTCTCACGAGTTGAAGATCAGATGCCACCGCGCGCAATGAATGGGCTCTCGGAAAACAGTTAGTCAATGACCGGACCGAAAGGTTATTGGAGCGAAACCTTGAGAGAGGAGTCCATCATCATCATCGCTTGGATCAATCAATCGATACACCCTTCGTGGTTGAGCTTCGATTGATAAGTAATTATGCGGTCAGTTAGCTGGCTGGCCGCCGATGGTTGCGCCGTTTAATAGGGGCAGTTGTGAGAAGCGACGACCATCGTCAGTGGTGCATAGATTGAAACTCTGCTCTCAGTTGGCGCGGTGGCAGACCCTGAAACGGTGATTGGTGGTTGGTGCTGCGTTTTGTAAAGAATTACACATGGCTGGCCACTCGGCGGTGCCTACTTTCATTCGAGATTCAATCTGCTTGTCTTTACTTGCTAGAGATAGTTTGCAAAGTGATCTATCAGTGGTTGTCAAACATTCGGTGAGGGCGACCCATTTGGAGAAATTACGTAAACTCGCGACCCACCAATATGGAAGGCAGATACTGTAAGACCGCAAAGGCCTTAAAAATAGCGTAATATTGGCTTGAAAACGCCAAAATAACCTAAATGGTGTCCAATTTGTCGTAAAGACACCAAAATATGGTTATTAACGTGAAAATTGTCCAAATTTTATAAAGAGAGAGAGAAGGATTAGTAATGTCCATTAAATTCCACTACCTTATTTGTTTATCACAGACTTCTTCAGTGGCTCGACTGAAAAAAACATCGCGTTTTACCGGATATATATTAACCCAGGCACTTAAATTTAACTTCTTGTAGGAGCAGGTACTCCGCTGCTAACTCGTTGATGATGGTTCCAAAGGTTTGAGCTGATCGATTTATCTTTAAGATAATTAAATATGACAATTTAACCAGGTTTGCAAACAAAATCGAACTGGTTACAGTTACAGATATAAATTCCCTCTAGAGTTTACAGTTGCTTCACAGCGATATAAATGTGGAAAAGCTCAGGCGTCTACCTCTTAGTTCGCCTTTTTGTCCACCTAAAATATTCATGATAGCAATCTGATGTTATCACAATCTTCAGCAATGTCAGGAATGCTCAAGAACTCCCCTAAAATTTGCCAGAAAACTTACTACTAATTCAAGGTATCTTCCAAATGAGCTCCAAAATTGCATTTTGTTTTATCAACTGTAAAATTCAGTCCTCTATATTCGTAATACGCGCGCGAGGCTCAAACCTTTGTAGACTAAGTTCTATTTTTTTAAATTAATCTACTACTAATAAATCAAATATTAAAAAATCCATCATCACCATCGTGGCGAACAGAAGTAGTTTTTGCAGTGCTACAATAATTATTAAAAAGTCATTATGACAGCTATCCATACAAAATAATACGTTAGGGATAACTTAGTCAAGATACATAATTTGTCAATTCATAAAAAAAAAATCGCTGGATAGCTGTTGAAAAGACAGTTTTAACGTGTGAAATGCAGTGTCTTTTAAATTCTGTAAGTGTTGCTAAACACGTGACATCCAAACGCCAGATGTTGATGGTGAAACACCCCAAGTAACATTGCAGGTTTTATCGCGGTTTTATAGCATTCTGCAATTCAACTAATGGTCTACAGAACCCTCATAAAACTTGGGACGCACTTCTGATGCATGTCAGGTGGGTTGCAAACAACCAGCTGACAAATCTAGTTGCTGTCCCCACAAGTCTCTGGTCAGAGAGAACTAAAATTCTGGCTGTACTTATCTCACATTCATCCGGAAGTTGCCAATGAAGCGGTTTCTGCCATGGTGAAAGCCAATTTGGAAACAGATGACAACCCTGTTGTCGTAAAACTTGTACCCAAGGGAAAGGACATCTGCACGCTGGCATTCGTATCCTTCACAGTTGGCATCGACAAAGGATTGAAGACTACGGCACTGGATCCTGCAACCTGGAAAAAATCTCAACACCCAAAGAAGTTGGCAAAACTGGATCCAATTGGGCAAACACCCAAAACGGATACCCCAACAATGGACCAGACATAGTGAAGTTAAAAAAAAACATTCTGAGACGCAGCCACCAATTCTCTCACCACAGTCGAGCCATTCGTGCCAGCGTTCTACAGTCGTCCCGGCTCTGTCTGTATGACTGTCTTCCAGTCTGTTACGTCAGGCAAGTGTGATCTGTTTCTCGACCAGTACCAGTTCATTAGTTCCAGTGCATTATCAGTCATCAATCATCCGTCACATATCGGTCGCCTAACAACTCAGGGACGCATTGAAGTTGGCACTACAGGAAGCCCCTTCTTCTCCCGCCATAGTTAGTCATTCCAGTCATCGTCCCGCAGTCGTCCCGGACCTGTGTGTGGGCTTGGAGAAGGGGTCTTCCAATCTGCAATTCAAGGCAAGTATGATCGTGTCATACCAACCATCAACCATTCATCACCCGTCTGTCACCGGAACACTCTTAGACGCATTTAAGTTAGCACTACGGAAGGCCCCTTCCTCTCTCGCCACAGTCGAGGTAATCCAGTCATTGTCCTGCAGTCGTCCTGGACCTGTGTGTGGGCTTGGAAAAGGGGTCTATGGAAAAGGGGTTATGATCAGTCCCGCTCCTGATTCGTCCGTTGCTTCCAGCGCCTCACCGCCTCAAGAGCAACAACCGACTGGTTCGACTGAAAATCGGATCTGGGTCGGGTGTACTACCAAAATGTACAAGGTATTCGGACAAACATTGATGATCTATTCCTGGATGCTGCTTTGGTGGCGTGCTGATAGCTGTGACGCAACGTTATGTCAGCTCATTTGTGAACGTCAGACACGGTACTAGACTGGAACAAGTCTGTGTATCACATGGCTATAGACTATATTTATGCGCTGTGTACATCCCACCCAACCGAAGTCGCGACGTCGAAGTTACGGAAGCGCATATTGTCTCAGTCAAAGAGTTGTGCGACAAGGCATCTTGTGATGGTAAGATTCTTGTTTGTGGCGATTATAATCAGCCTCGTCTTCAGTGGAGAATCGATGACAACAGGCTCCACTTGACTGGCCATCTCACCCAGCTTGCAACGTGGATGATAGAGCAGGGCTTCTAGACTTCAAGAAAATTGATTATGTCTCATTACTGCAGTATCTTTTTGATCAAGACTGGGCCGATGTGTTTGAATGCATTGATGTTGATGAGATGACTGTGCGTTTCTGTAGTATTATTTAACATTGGTTGGAATCAATTGTTCCTCTCAAAAGACGACCAATTTCCCCAGCTTGGAGTACTCCTCAGCTTAGAGTGCTGAAGCGTGAGCGTAACGCAGTCCCGAGAAAACTACGTCGTCACAGAACAGCTGACACGAAGCGTGACTTCAAGCGTGCCAGTATCGCTTACATTAAACTTAACAGTGCCTCGTACAAATCACACGTCCTCAGAGTCCAGTGGAATTTGTAGCTTTTTCAACAGCAAAAGCAAAGATTCGAGTATACCGTCCAACATGCCAACTCGATGGGAAAGAGTCCACTTCTCTTAGCGAAGCGTGTGAGATGTTTGCTAAACACTTTGCATCTGTCTTCGATAGAAAAATATGACAAGTGACGTTGAAGCTGAATCTGCTGCCTAGTGACTCGGGATATGGTACTTTCAGCAGCAAGGAGACTGAAAACCTCACTCTCTTCTGGTCCAGATGGAATTCCGGCAGTGGTGTTCTGCCGTTGCTCAGCTACCTTAGCAGCCATATTTAATGTATCCTTTGAGTAAGGAAAATTCCCAACATTGTGGAAGCAAGCAGTCTTATATGTTTCCTGTTTTCAAAGTTGGCAATAAACAGGATATTAAGAACTATCGAGGTATCACCAGTCTTTCGGCAGCGTCCAAACTGTTTGAGATCATCTTGAGCGAATGTGTCCTGAATCGCTCGAAGAACTACATTTCAACTGACATGGATTTATTCCCGGTAGATCGGTAGCTACTAGCTTTTTGGATTTCACCAGTACACGAATCTTCAATCCTTGTATCCGTTGAGTCTCGCTGTTTCGAAGATGTACTGTAATTCCATAACCTTTCCTGTATCGCTGAGTGGAAGAGTCTGCATCCGATGAATCATGTGGTGGACGGCGGCCATTTTCTGCTGGAACGAATGGTTGGAAGTATAGGGGATAACTCTTTTGGTGCTTGGTTTCCTGTAAATTTCGTATTCAAGCGAAGAAGGTGATGACGATTCCGTGATGACTAGAAGATCGAGAAATGCGAGTTTCGCGTCTTTTTGATATCCTTGTGAATTCTGTGAATCACATCTAAAATTTGTGGAAGGGCTTCCCGTTTAACTACGCTGAAGATATCGTCAACAAACCTCCACGAACGGTTTGGTAATGGTCCTCTCTCCTTCAGGATTGATTTGTTTTTGTAAATCCCTCCAGATAACTTTCATGGCAGGATCGCGTGTTCTTTGATATTGTCGCCTACGGACATTTTTCAGACGAACCAAGAGCTGAAGATCGTCGCTGAATCCAACTGAACCTCGCATTTTGGTACCGAGGCAGCTCTTGCTTCAACCATAGAAGTAGTCAGAGTTTCAAGATGTATAATTAACATCATCTTTGGTTTGCAGAGGAGCATTTGGATCGAAGTTATATTCCATAAATGTTCCAGCTGGTTAAGCGTATTATCCGGAAGGTAAAACAAATAGAATGGGATTAAAAATAAGTGTTTCATATGTAAAATGCAGTGACCAGTGAACCGGGCAAACTAAAAAAAAGCTGGGAATTTGAACTCAGCGGGGAAAAAACCGAAAGATGACAAATCTGGAAAACTATATCGCATTCCTCTTTGAAAACAATAAGATTGCAAGACCCTTGAACTGAACTAGATTTTCAGGATACAGTCACTTTGAAAAACTAGGGGAAATGGATGTAATGTCAGCCTAAATGCCCCTAATTTGGGCCCATACATAAATTCAGCAATCGACTAAATTTTCAATAGCGACCAAAAATATCCATTAGTACCGTTCCAATGAGGCGTTCATCTAGATAAAATTGATAAATAGCAGATTTTTAGCGATGGGCCCAATCTTAGATCCATAGGCCAACATTAGAGCCATTTTCCCTGGTACGAGAATTTTTGATTTTTATTTATCAAAAACAAATTTGAGCAGATTTTAGGATGAATTCCAGTGATAACACCAAGGTATTTCAGGGATTTCAGTATTCGTGAAAAATACCAAGGGAAGTGAATTTTGAGGGAACAATTCCAAAATAATTCTGCAAAAATCTATAAGAAAATTTCTAGAATAATTCCAAGCGCATTTCGAATTGAATTTCTAGAGAATTTTAATGAGAATCCTATGTAATTTCCAGAAGAATTTAGGGGGAACTCCAAGATAATTCTGATCAAAAATTTGAAGACAATTCTCGGCGGGAGAATTTTCCCCTAATAGACCCTTGTCAATTGTTGGTCGAGAATCGAAAATTGAAGCTAAGGATGAATTTAAGATTTTTTTTGGAGTGTTTTATAGACAATTTATGTAATAAAGAAATTTTCAAGGGACTACCAGAGCGAATTTCAAATTAATTTTAGAAGAATTATGAAAAGAACTCTGTGGTATTTCAAGAAAAAGTGTCCAGAAAGCATTAATTTATATATCTGAGGAAAGTAATGGCTTATGGGGTTGTATTGCAAAAACGGGAAGGCATTGCAGCTGGATTGTTTTTTGGAAAATAACTGGAAAATCAAGGAACAGGGAAATGGATGTAATGTCGGTCTAAATGCCCCTAATTTGGACCCATACATAAATTCAGCAATCGACTAAATTTTCAAAAGCAACCAAAAATATCCATTAGTACCGTCCCAATGACACGTTCATCTAGATAAAATTGATAAATAGCAGATTTTTAGCGATGGGCCCAATCTTAGATCCATAGGTCAACATTAGAGCCATTTCCCCTATCAGATTATTTGATTTTTTTTCAATGAGTCGACACCCTGCTGAAGGTTTCGAGAGCGGCCAATGTGGTCAATGTTCCATTTTAAGCCTATCTAAAGCCTATTCATGAAAAACCATGAAGAAAGAGGTGTCACATGGCATGATTTGGTGCAAACTTGCAGTTGTCTCCTGCTACAGGTTCCCCCGAGGTGTCCCTGTCGTTTCGAGAGCGACCAATGTGGTTCGTAGTTTCGTTTAAAGTCTATCAAAAGCCTATTAATGAAAAACCATAAAGAAAGAGCTGTCGCAAGGCATGTTTTGGTGTACTAATGCAATTGTTCCCTGCTACAGGTTCCCTCGAGGGCTTCTCTGTTGTTCCGAGAGCGGCCAATGTGGTCAATTATCCATTCAAAGTCTATCGAATGCCTATTGATGACAAACCATGAAGAATGAGCTGTCACACGACATGCTTTGGTGTACTAATGCTATTGTCCCCTGCTACAGGTTCCCTCGGGGGCATATCGGAGTTTCCGAGAGCGGCCAATGTGGTCAATGATGCATTTAAAGTTTATGGAAATCCTATTCATGAAAAAATATGAAGAATGAGCTGCCGCATTTGGTGCAAACTTGCAGTTATCTCCTGCTATAGGTTCCCCTGGGGTATCCCTGTTGTTCTGAGTGCGACCAATGTGGTCCGTAGATCCGTTTAAAGTATACCAAAAGCCTATTAATCAAAAACCATGAAGAAAGAGGTGTAACACGGCATGCTTTGATGTAAAAATGCAATTGTCCCCTGCTACAGGTTCCCTCGGGGGCATCCCTGTGGTTCCGAGAGCGACCAATGTGGTCCAAAGATCCGTTTAAAGTCTATCAAAAGCCTTTTAATTAAAAACCATAAAGAAAGAGCTGTCGCACGGCATGCTTTGGTGTAAAAATGCAATTGTCCCCTGCTACAGGTTCCCTCGGGGCATCCCTGTGGTTCCGAGAGCGATCAATATGGTTCGTAGTTTCGTTTAAAGTCTATCAAATGTTTATTAATGAAAAACCATAAAGAAAGAGCTGTCGCAAGGCATGCTTTGGTGTAAAAATGCAATTGTTCCCTGCTACAGGTTCCCTCGGGGGCATCTCGGAGGTTCCGAGTGCAACCAATGTGGTCCGTAGATCCGTTTAAAGTCTATCAAAAGCCTTTTAATTAAAAACCATAAAGAAAGAGCTGTCGCACGGCATGCTGTGGTGTAAAAATGCAATTGTCCCCTGCTGCAGGTTCCCTCGGGGCATTTCTGTGGTTCCGAGAGCGATCAATGTGGTCTGTAGATCCGTTTAAAGTCTATCAATAGCCTATTCATGAAAAACCATAAAGAAAGAGCTGTCGCAAGGCATGTTTTGGTGTACTAATGCAATTGTTCCCTGCTACAGGTTCCCTCGGGGGCATCTCGGAGGTTCCGAGAGCGGCCAATGTGGTCAATGTTCCATTCAAAGCCCATTGAAAGCTTACTCATGAAAAACCATGAAGAGAGAGGTGTCGCACGCCATGCATTGGTGTAAAAATGCAATTGTCCTCTGCTACAGGTTCCCTCGGGGTCATCCCTGTGGTTCCGAGTGCGACCAATGTGGTCCGTAGATCCGTTTAAAGTCTATCAATAGCCTATTCATGAAAAACCATAAAGAAAGAGCTGTCGCAACGCATGTTTTGGTGTACTAATGCAATTGTTCCCTGCTACAGGGTTCCTCGGGGGTATCTCGGAGGTTCCGAGAGCGGCCAATGTGGTCAATGTTCCATTCAAAGCCCATTGAAAGCTTACTCATGAAAAACCACGAAGAAAGAGCTGTCGCACGGCATGCTTTGGTTTAAAAATGCAATTGTCCCCTGCTACAGGTTCCCTCGGGGGCATCTCAAAGGTTCCGAGAGTGACTAATGCGGTCAATTATACATTCAAAGTTTATCGAAAGCCTATTCATGAAAAATCATGAAGAAAGAGGTGTCACACGGCATGCTTTGAGTGATTAAAAGATCTGAATCGCAGAACCGATTCCATGGAAATGGCCATATCTCGGTTGATTATAGACCGATTTTAGTCCTTGGCCTATCATTTGCTTTGAAAATGGTTGTTTTGCAAGTTAGACAAGCGCTCCGGAAACCCGGAATATCTTCGGTTTCCGGTGACCATGGTTATATTTGGTAGAATTAAAATCGGACCATATTTGACGAAGCTGCAACACTCCAAAACCGAAATTGTGCCTATCCTAGTTGTTTTGAGTAACCCCCTGTACATCTGGACATCATACAACATTTGGTTTAGCCTGCAGAACATCGAGTCCCAATCCTCAGGCTAATTCTGAGACCCCAACATATTTTTTCATTACAACCAGGTGCCTCGCATGGTGCAATGGAGCTCCAGAAAGCTTTTTGGGTTCACACACTTAGTCGAGACATCGTCCAATACCTCTTTCAGTCTGTGAAACGTCAAGATCTGAACTCCAGGACAATTTGGATAATGGGACATATTTAGTTAACACCGTTTGATGTAATGCGGTTCTATGATGCGGGCTGGGTTAAAAAAAATCTGTTGGTACATCGTACAGGTCACTATTGAGCCTGTTGAACTTGAAGATCTAAACTTCAGGATGATTTGTAGAATCAGAGATATTTTGTCTACATAACTATGTATTCTGCAGATTGCTTTTGAGCCTAATGAAGCTCTAGGGGATCAGCAATCCGATCGATCGGGATATTGTGTACTACTTAGGGACATCGTATCTTACTTTTTTGAACCCGTAGAGCTTCAAGATCGAATCTTCAAGATGATCTGGATAACTTGTATTATTACGTTTGTCATGTTTTTGTTTTCAGTATTGAGATATGTCTTTCTGATCATACTGCATAGGCTCGTTATTTGAAGATAACTCTGTAAATTTGTGCTGGTTAAGGTTTTGGAGATCCAAGCCGTCAAAGTGTTCATCAATATCCTATTTTCTGAATAATTGAAGTATTTTTGAATAATATCGACTTCCTTAAATCTTGGAAACGACTCCAATGGATCAGCGGACCTGTAGTCGAAGTACGCTCAACTCGGCAGACCACGCGAGGCCGCTTGGATATTGATAGAAACTCTCCATTAATTTCACATCAAAACCTTGCCGCGGACGACGTTCCAACGATTGAATTGAGTCACCTACTACGCCCTCACCACGCAATCAACCGCGCTCCTGAGCTTAGGTCGCCACTTTCACCGCCCTAGCTGCCAACTGGGATCCAAGCAAATATGCATACCCCGATGGTCGTGCTTCGTTGGCCGTAACTTCAAGACAAGCAACAAGTTCACCGATTGTGATTCGTGATTTTAGTGGCCGGTTGACTGAGAGGAAGTGGTTAATTGGTGAGACGCCGATATGCGTCGCGTCCAAAGTTGACCTTAACCTGAAGGGGAGATTCCATTATCGGTTCGGACCGATCGCCATCAGTGGGTGTATTTGTGTTGCCCGCTGGTTAGTAGAACGATGTGCTTAGTCGAATGGAAGAATTACTTCACACCCTGCTCGTCGCCACATGCATGTGTGTGTTTGTATTTGTGCGCTGCTTGGGGTGGTGTTTCGTCCTCGAAGAGTGGTGCTGCTTTCGGTTTTCCAAACTAGCCAAACCATCGTTCAAACGTCAGTCAGTGCCGCCGCGACTCTCGTTTTCGATTAAAGTGTGACACACGACGTCCTCCTTCGCCTCCTACGCGTTGAAGTTCGTCGGGCGGTTTTTGAGGGAAGGTCCTTAGGGTCACCACCCCCCCTTCCCCCTAGACGCGTTTTGGGAAGCTCGCAGTTCGAGTCAGTGTTATGATTGTCCCAGTGGAAACGAGCCTTTCAATCCGGAGAAGTGGCTGGCGATTGGCCGCCATCGGTGCCGTCGCCGCCGCCGCCGCCGCCACAGACGCCATATTGGTTGATAGTGAACCCGATTGTTGAGGTGGCAAACGTCGTTGCAGCGGCCGTAGCACGGATGCTGCCTCCTCCGCTGGTCGGAGCGGTGCAATGTTTTGCATCAAACATCACCACGTTAATCAGATTTCTCGTACGTATACACAACTGTTGCGGAATCGTGACTTTGTCACGCTGACTGACACTATCGGGGGGGATCGGTGGATCGGCGACCTTTTGCCAAAGACTCCTGTGTTTTAGTCGTGGAAAACGGAGTTGTTTCCACGATTTGCTGTTTTGAGTTTCACATTTTTTCGAAAACACCTTCCCTCTCGGTAGTTGTGGCAGAAGACAACCCGATCAAAAATGTTTGTGAATTTTCAACATAATTGTTCACCGTAAAATCTACTGTTACTTCATAGGAGTCCACCATTTTTTATTAGGCTTCTAGTCGATTTACGCTCATATGCACACTAAATACGTACGTGTGGCGTGATCGTTCCACCATTGAAGCACGTTCGCCATATTGGTTGTTGCCATTTTTGTTTTTCCTTTGTTGCTTTGCTCCACACCTTCCATCTATCCAATTTGTTGCTATTGCTGCTGCTGCTGCTGCAATCACGCTCATGACGACGACGACGACGACGACGACGATGATGATTGCTAAAATACTGCTGGTGGTGGTTGTGCAGTGTTCGAGCATTTTTCATAAACCATACTACGAAGAGGACACGATACCGTTACGGATGAAGGATTTCGCTTGGGGGTGGCGGACGGGCGGTGCGAATCGATGTAAGTGATCTGACGTCAACCCCGAAGTGACGACGCGGACGACCAGACTGGACTAGAGACTAGACGCGATCCCCCGTTTGTTGTCGGTGCCGATTAATTGGATTTCGAAAAAGGAGGAGGACGAGGAGGGAAGCCCCATGTGCATCGGGCGATTACCGCGTCCAAGTGGTGGTGGTGGAAGGCTGGAAGACGCTCTCCGATGCAATCGGATCGGCGCTTTGGTGTGGGTGGTAATTTGAGTTTAGTGTTGGATTACTTAAGCGGTTGAATTGTGCATGGAATGGTATGAAGCGCTGTGGATCGTGAAAAGGTTTTGGAGTTGTTGGCAAAGTTGCGTTTTGATAAGTGGGTGAGAACTCTTACCTCTTGTCCAATGAAAGGGGTGGGGGACTTGAAGGTCTTCCCTCCGGAAGACTTGATAAATAGGTTCCAGACTAGGATTTCAGTCAGATGTTTTCTAAGAAGAACCGATATCTTCCAGAAATTCCAGAGAACTTTTAAGAAATTTTGATAACTATTTGAGTACTTCGAGGACGACCCCGTTAACTTAAGGAACGACCCCATTAACTTAAGGAAATTTTCAGCGGCCTAAAAGGACTTCCGTGGAATTAAGGAATAATCCGAGAATTATCTGGTTAATGAGATCGCAGTAGACCGCCCTTGTAAGCTGACGTGTTTTTATTTTGCTGCGTATTTTTCGTAAGCAAATTAAATACAGTTTGGCTTTAAATTTGTTAATTTGTGTGCTAAAATTTAGTTTCAAGTGTTCATAAAGTTATCATTTAGTGATATATCGTGTTTTGCCTTGAGTGGGTCGGTTGACCTTGAATCTAACCTCCAAAATATACAACGCAGAGTCAGTTCCATTGTTTGGTGTCGATTTTCATTGCCTCCCGGGAGCCACAATTTCGGCGTGTAGTTCTATTGAGAGATCGGTCTGGTTGGTGAATTAGTCCGGGAACGTGTTGATGATGTGTCCGTCGCGAGTTTTGGTGGTGATTCGGTGGCCGACGTTGCCGTGAATCAGCAAGTTTTCCGCTTGCAAAATGGCTCGACTGCTGGTCTCTCACCGGTGTCGCAGATTGTGAGCAATATGAAAGATGCCTCGCTGGATACGTCCAAGACTGAACAGGTGGCAGTTGGTGGTCGCGAACTGTTCTTGGGGAAAGCACTAGACGCAAATCTCCTCCCAGATGACCATGGTAATGCAAGAAAATTTGTGTTCGTTAAAGGAAGTATTACGAAGGTGCATCACGAAATGAGATGCAAAGCTTTGAGAAAATCAAAATTACCCTTGGATTGGAGGATCAAATTAACATGGCGAGACCAGTCCAAATACATTTTACAATTAAAAAAAACATAAACTAAATACGTGCCAGGTTTGAAAAGAATAATTTCGAACCTGGAACAGGGTGGCCAGCAAACCGGGAAAACCGGGAATACCGGGAAATATCCGGGAATTTGAAAAGTATCCGGGAAAACTGGGAAAAACCCGGGAATTCGACGAGAGAACCGGGAAAAATAAATTTACCATACCATAGGAACAATGTTTTATACCAGAATTTCAGAATAAACCATTAAAACAGATTGATACTTTACCAAATGAATGTCTTGCTCTATTTGCTGCATAATTTTCTTCAATTTTCCGTCTTATTGTTTTGAAAATTTAATCACTCAGCAATATTGCAAATTGATTTTTGTCGTTTCAATTTCAGATGTAAAGTACATGGTCCTTAAAAGAAAATATTGAAGATGTTGGACTTTGGAAACAAATATTTGTTAAAATCCGAAACTGAATTATTCTTTTCCAGGGTTTTAATTTTTCGTTGTTCAAAATTCTCATGATATGAATTCCAGAATAAACTTGGAATTCTGCCTTGAATATCATGGAATTCTTTTGAAATTAATCAGAAAACACTACGCGTAATAATTACCGTTGAATTATTTTTGGAATTTACTTGAAACCCCTTCTAAGAATTTAATTGGAATCCTTTTTAGAATTCCCTTGAACCTAAATTCGGAGACTTTGATTCCTTTGAAAATATTTTCAAAAATTTCTTTAACTCTATTCAAAACATCAGAAATCTTTCGAAATTTTATTTAGAAACGCTTTGGAGTATTTTAAAGAATTTCTTTCTAATAATCAGCATATGTTTTGCAATCAATTTTGTTGGAGCTCTGTGATGAATCTTTCGCACTAGGGTTGAAATTATTGCCAGAACACTCTTAGAACTCAGTTTCTTGTTGAATTTTCCTCACGATTCCCATACAAATCTTCTCAGAATCACGTAGGAATTTCCCTTAAAGTTTTGTTTTTCACAACTCCTTGTGAAATCTTCTAAATTTACCTAAAAATTTAATTTAGAGCTTGCATTCTTCGCCACAGAAATCCCTCCAAATTCATCTAACAATTTCTAAGGACTCAAATTCTGGACTTCTGCCCAGAACTTCTCCTTCGAAAACTGTGTGAGAATACTTCTCAATATTTGTTCGAAATCAACAGTTTGAGTTCTTTTAAATTTTACTAAAAATTCCAAGCTTTGTCCGCAAGATTCTATAGATTGTTCTGTAATTTGTTATAACCCTTGAAATGCTTCCAAGTCTCAGAGTGTGACAATTATGACTGAACGACTCATAAGTATTTTTTTTTTCAAATCTGTTATCTTGAAATTGTTTCAAAATCTAACATTTTAATTATTTTTTTTCTCCAAATCTTGCATCACGAAGATTGTTATTGATCACAAATTTTGAAGAAAAGTTCTAGTTTCAGACTCTACACAAGTTTCAAAGCCCCAGAATCTTGGAAATCTCCATAAATCACATTTTTTTTATCCTTTCAGTAAATTCCTTCCAACTTTTTGTTGAGTATTAACAACCGGGAAATTTTTAAGATTTAAACCGGGAAAAAACCGGGAATTTCAAAATGAAAATTCGCTGGCCACCCTGCTGGAAGCGTGTATGAAATACCAATATCCATTTGATAACGTGGGTGTGACTCTCCAGACATTCTGAAATGGGTTGCTGGATCTGCAATAGAGCTATCACTTTCTAACTCCCGGACTAAAGCTGTCTACGATGACCATAAATGCGACATTGTGGAGAGAGTTCTTCCATAATAACAGTGGGGCCAGTGGGGGTTAGAGGGAACACACACACACACACACACACACACACACACACACACACACACACACACACACACACACACACACACACACACACACACAATTCCGAGAATTCTCCGGTTGATCCGAAAACTTCAGAAGCGCCAGGGAATTATAAATATGGGTCATTCCAGCTCAAGTGGGTACAGAACTTAAAAAAAAAATTGTGGTCGATGTCACTGATTTGAGCCAAACTTGGCCAAAACGCTTATTTTGGCATTCTGAATAAACGGCTTTTATGATTTTGCTCTGAAGTGCCTAGATCCCTCTCGGCTACAACCCTGGATTTTTGAGATTTTTAAATATTTCATCTTCCAGAAGAGATTACTCCACAACCAAATAAGCTATTCGTGATCTTAGAACGTCAACTTAAAGGTCTTTTAACGTAGATTCTTAAAGGTGTACTCACATTTTATTTTTGTTAAAGTAACTACAGTAAACAGGCTGATTACCAGCAGGCATCCAAATTGTCAAAAAATGGCAGAAGTAAACAAATGCGCTAGTTATGATTTCATATAATGGTAATCCTGCACATAACATGTGGAAAATAACATAAAAATATTATTGTGCCATCGGCGTGAAGGAATTCAATAAAAAATTAAAACATTATTAAATAGCATTGATTTTTCACCAGAAAAGCTCGAAACTACCACTCACTCATCTGGTCATATCTCAAAAAATTATTTGTTCTAATCAAAATTGGAAACACATCTAATTGAAGAGTTTTCCAAAGTGTGGTGAAAATTTGAGCCCAAAATATTAAGAAATGCCCGTACCCGCCCGTGGTGAAAATAGGTCATTTTTTGACAATTTTGATACCTGCCGGTAATCAGTCTGTTTACTGTAGTTACTATAACAAAAACAAAATGGGAGTACTCCTATGTGAATCTACATTTAAAAACCTTTAAATTGACGTTCTAATATCATGAATAGCTTAATTGGTTGTGGAGTAATCTCTTCTGAAAGTTTAAATTTTTAAAAATCTCGAAAATCCAGGGTTGTAGCCCAGAAGGATTTAGGCACTTTGGAGTAAAATCGAAAAAGGCGTTTGTTCAGAATGCCAAAATAAGCGTTTTGGCCAAGTTTGGCTCAAATCGGTGACATCGACCACAACTTTTGACGTTGGACTACGTCTGTGATTTCTATATGGGAAAATGGAACATGTAACGAAATTATGAAAGATTTTGAACGTTAATATCTCAGCTGCCCCTGGGCCAATTTCAATTATTTTATCACCAATTGATCAGAAATATTCCTACGCATCTGCCTAAGTTAAGACTTTATCATTTTTTTTATAATGTCACTATTGAAAAATGCACCAATGTGCAACTGTTGCTCACCAATTGCCTGCGAAAAGCGATTTCCCTAACACAGATTTCAAAGTTGAATTCCATCCTGTCTCACCAAACGGTGTTTATTCAATCACCGCATGGTGAGTGGTGGTGTTCTCCAGTACACAACGAAAGGCTGCCTGCAAGCAGCGAGCTGCAACCCACATGAGCATCCATAGATGGAGGAAGAAGCCGCACCGCTATTGATCGGGATCAGTAGCTCTTCGTGAGTCGCTGTGGGCCATCTATGCCAAGCGCGTCATACTAAAGAGTATAAACAGAGAGAACCCCGCTCAAATTCCTATTCTAATACAAAACACACACTCTTGCTGCAGTTAACAAATAACATTTATTATATAAGACCACATATTCGTACGTCACCAATGCGTACAACCCCATAGAGCTGTCCCTTGTAGTTTTTAAATTTTGTACCCACTTGAGCTGGAATGACCTATGTATGGGAAAATTTGCAGGGACATTAAAAAAATTTAGAGAACTTCAGGGATGTCCAGATAAGTTCAGGAAAAATTAGTGACTTAAGGCAAAGTTCCGTCAGCGTTTATAAAGTTTATAAAACTTAAGGAAAATTGTGGTATCTTCAAGGCAATTCAATTAATTTCCGTAAAATTTCGGGTTCTTTTAAAAAATTACTAAGAAATTCAGAAATCTTTTGGGCAGTTTTAAGAACATCCGGAAAGTCTAGTCTATTGAAGAAGTTCTGCATTAGTGTCGATAATTAAAGGGCTGTTCCATGAACTTCAGGAACATCTTGAGAACAGCAGTGAAAAATATAGAACTAGGGCAAATGTCGGCCTAAATGCCCCTAATTTGGGCCCATACATAAATTCAGCAATGGACTAAATTTTCAATAGCGACGAAAATATCCATTAGTACCGTCCCAATGATGCGTTCATCTAGATAAAATTGATAAATAGCAGATGGAATAGGTGATGGGCCCAATCTTAGATCCATAGGCCACTATTAGAGCCATTTCCCCTATATTAATTATTTCGTTTTGATTCCAAGAAAATTGCGGGAACTTAAGGAAGTTTCAGAAAAACTTTCGAAACTTCTTAGAAGTCTATGGAACCTAAGGGAAGATCCGAAAACTTCAGGAACTTATTAATTAGCAGGAAATCTTAAGAAGCTCCCAGATTTTCAGAAAAAAACATCAGAGATTTTAAGACAATTAATGAAGTCTTCACATAAGTTTAGAAGTCAGTGTTCACTCGGCTGTCGACAAAAGCAGGCCACTCTCGATGTGTGCCATGCGATCGTCTGTTTTCTCGGCAGCAACCATTGTGTGGCTCTCCTCATTGTTCTTCATCAGCAGTTCTTTCGGTCGATGCGCGTTGTCGACTTTGGAAAGCAATCGTTTAGTGATGAGTGTGTGAGTGCGGACCACGTTCTGCGTCCATTGCTGCAATGGAAGCGCTCTGACCTCCCGTTGGCAATACTGCCATACAATGAAAACACTGCAAGCGGCTCCCGTTCTTTTGGATAGCGGAAGATAAAGTGTTTATTGTGTTGTACCTTTTGACTATAATTTTAAGATATATTGCATAGTGACCAAGAATCCTCGGCTCTGTAAAGTTAATTCGGTTGAGCCTTATCAAATAAATTAATGAACAAAAAAAAAATAGTTTTGAAGTCATTATCAAAGCTTTAACGGGTTTAGGACAGTACAACAAGCTTTATGTGAACGGCAAAATAGAAGAGAAGTTTCGAGAACTTCAGGAAAGAGCAGAGTACCTCAGAGCAGTTCCATTAGGATGAGAGAAATTACATAGATTTTAACGAAGTTTCGAGAACTTCAATGATTCTTTTAAAACTTCAGAGAAGATCCATGATCGTTAGAAAAATTGAGGAAAATTTATGAAGTCCGAAAAACTTCAAGGAAGTTTAAAACTTCAAGGGACAGCCTTATGGGGTTGTACGCAATGGTGACATAGGACTACGTGGTCTTATATAATAAATCTTATTTAGTTAACTGCAGCAGGGGCTTGTGTTTTGTATAGGAATAGGAATTTGAGCGAAGTTCTCTCTGTTTATACTCTTTAGTATGACGCGCTTGACATAGATGGCCCACAGCGACTCACGAAGAGCTACTGATTCCGATCAATAGCGGTGCGGCTTCTTCCTCCTTCTATGGATGGTCATGTGGGCTGCAGCTTGCTGCTAGCAGGTAGTCTTTAGTTGTGCACTGGAGAACACCACCACTCACCACGCGGGGATTGAATAAACAATTAATTAATTAATTTAGCTTTATTTAGGAGGCTTTCAGCCTTAGGCTGGTTCGCCTCCGACCGATTGAATAAACACCGTTTGGTGAGACCGGATGGAATTCCACTTTGAAATCTGTGTTAGGGAAATCGCTTTTCGCAGGCAATTGGTGAGCAACAGTTGCACATTGGTGCATTTTTCAATAGTAACATTATGAAAAATGATAAAGTCTTAACTTAAGCAGATGCGTAGGAATATTTCTTATCGATTGGTGATAAAATTATTGAAATTGTTCCAGGGGCAGCTGAGTTATTAACGTTCAAAATCTTTCATAATTTCGTTACATGTTCCATTTTCGGCATTCACAAAGTGTACCCCCATATAGAAATCAAAGACGTAGTCCTACGTCAAAAATCTGATGAGAAGTATTCTGAGCATCAGGCTAGTTTCTGAGCAAGTTCTTGACAAGTCTAGACGACGTTCAGTTCAAGGTCAGGTGCAGGTCTTCTTGGCGTTTGTTTAGCTCATTTTGGCCATAAAGTGGGTCACAGTTAAAGGAAGTGTGAGAATCGCTGTGTCTTTGGGTAAAATTTTCGGAATAATCCCTGATTGTCCAGAGGACTTCAAGAGCAAGGCCGGACGACTTTTAGGACCTAGTCGTGATTTTCAGGGTTAGTTCTGTACCTTGATTGCGTCTAAAAAAAACATCCAGGGCAATTTTATTGGGCAGTCAAGAACATGCCTAACGGATTTCATGGGTCAACTAGTGTCGAAATTGTTCAAGGCTTTTAACATAAGTGTAGGGGACCTTCCGAGCAAGTTCAATTCCACGAGACTTTTTAAGCAAGAACGTGTTCAGATGACTTTCCGGGCAAGTCTGCAGAAGTATGAGAATGTATTTTTTGATCAATCATAGAACAATGTATTCCCCAACTGGTTAATCAGCAGCTCTCCATAATCGCTTAAAACGCAAAACCCCCTTCCAGGCTGAAACTGGAACTGCAGCAAGTTCAGTTTTCCAATCCCCCACGCTTTGCCTTCTAATGATTCGGCTGCTGCTGCTGCTGCTGATGATGAAACCAATCTCACAGCCGCTCTCACAGTTTCCATGGGCGACATGCCGCGCGAAACCGAGAAAGGCATAAAAATGGGGGCGTAGGTGCGTTAACCTTTTTTCCGTACATGTGGGCATCCACCTCCAAGTCTCGCAGCGGCAGTTCATGGTTTCAACACCCATCCCCCTCCCGTGGATCGGATCCCGCCGATCCGAGGTTTGGCTCATCATGGAAATGATGAATCACACTTAATGAGATGAGTTTTTCGTTGCTACTCTGCCGGCGCGCGTTCGGATCGGATCTTTCGGGGTTCTACTAGCAGCAAACAGACTAATTGATCGGCCGAAAAACGGTTTCTGTTCGTTGGGGGCAGTAAGAGAGGCAACGAGAGCGGCCAAGGCCACGGCGACTGCCGGGTATCATCAATTTAGACGTTGTTAGCGGGAATTAGCTTTAGTCCCAGGAAGGGGGATGAGGGATCAGCTGACTGGAACTAATTGGATCCGGGTGAAGGTTCTTCCAATCGGTTGAGAACCTGTTTTCCGGCAAACTCGGGTACTTCACGCGTAAATGGCTATGCATTTGTATCTCATTCGAGACGGATAGCTTCGCGGCCAAGATGTGCTCCAATTAGCACCGTAATTTTCTCCATCTTTAATAGTGCACTCTCTGTATGCATTTCGATTTGGTTGGTTATGCTTTTGCGGTGAAAACGCTTGGCGAAAAATCAGTTCACCCGAACTGTTATGTTACGTAACTCACAAATTGGGGGAATAGGTAACCTTCAGACGAATTCCGGAGAAACGCTTGAACGTTGTCAATCAAAGGGAATCACTCCCGAAATTGTGATTACCCGGTTCGAAGTCAGTTTCGATTTGCCCTCCGGGAACTTTCCACACTGTTCGTGGCAACGCGGCGAGACACGGCAAAAGCGAAAGGGAACTACCTTCAAGCGAAAGAGGTCAATCGAGAGCCTTGAGCCGTGCGCCACCAAATATGTCGATAAATCAATACACTTCGGGCCGTTGCCAAGGGGGACCGGTTTCGTTCTGATGCGGCGAGGAGGTCGCGGAGTTCTACCGGAGAAAGGCACAAACTGAAAACATTGCAACGTGACCTACATTTCCGATCGGAAAGGGTGTTACCTTTGGAGTTCCGAAAGTTGATCACACCGAAAAATTAATGACCATTTTGGGGAGGGCAGCTCATCATTTTTCATAGTCCCCGGCAACGGCCATTTATGGTACGTGCAAGACGCAGAAAGAGTAAAGTCAGTCAATGCCGAATTTCACCATTGATGGTCGCGTAGCTTTTGCTTTGCGGAGTGCCGTGTGGAGTTTTTACGGCTGAGTGAGTAGCGATCTGTGACCCCCCCCTGCGCAATGAGTGCATCTTCCATCGTTTTCGGTTTCTTTCGCTGTTGATGGTTGCGAGAAGGTCTCTCGGTTGTTGTAGTTTAAGAAGCCTATTTACCAGACCAGCTCTTAAACTCTCTGAAGTCTTTGGAATGCTCAGAGCAAGTATATTGGAAATCCGTGGAACTTGACCCTAGAAAACCTCCAGACGTGGTCTTACAAATCCTATGGATTGACTTGCACTGAACGTCTTCTAGACTTGCCACGAAATTGCTCTGAACTTGACCAAAAGTTCTACGGAATTGGTCCAGAATTCACCGCAGGTATTCTCTGGAAGTCCATCAGATTTGCCCGAGAAGTTCTATGCATTTGTCCCGATAGTCTCGAGTCTATGGATTGACAATCTAGAATCACTCGATATCCTTTAGATTAGCCATAGCACAGTGCAGAATGAAAATTTAGCAGGAAAGATGCATTTGGAAATTGAAATTGAAATTTTAAAAAAAGTCCTCATTTTGGTGTCAATATAAGGGTGGTCCTAATTGAAATAAAAAAATAAAAAAAAAATACAGGAATAAAGATATACATTCTTCGGAAATGCTGTTTCTCAGCTAATTTCAAGCAACTTTGTGAAAACACACTTTTTTCGTGTCTCTTGACTTGACCGATTTAGAGCAATTTTCCTTAATTGACTTAGGGTGTCTCTGAAAAAAAGGAGTGTTTTTGATCTATTTTTTGTTTCTCCAAATTTCTCAGCAAAGTTGTCTTGGGATAACTTTTAGAACTTCTGAAGACGCAACTTTTGTCGGGCAGAACTCGTCGATATATTTTGCCGATCAAAAGTTGCTTTAATTTGATTGAGGGCCACCCTAATTTGACCGGGTGGCCACTGCATTTATGATTTTCTCGAATTTTCGCGGTTGTCTATGGCTCGGCGAAAACATCCATGGTACTTACCTTACCAATCAGACCAAGGCCTTGTTGTCCTCTGCTGTCCGAAGAAGTCGTCTCCACTCTACTCGATCCATGGCCACACTTTGCCAGCCTCGTAGTCTGCGAAGGGTCCGCAGGTCGCCTTCTAATAGGTCTATCCACCTTGCCCGCTGCGCGTCTCTTCTTCTTGTTCCTGTTGGGTCGCTTTCTAGAACCATTTTCACTGGGTCGTCGTACAGCATTCTTGCGACGTGCCCAGCCCACCGTAGTCGCCCAATTTTTGCAATGTAGATGGTACGCAACACCTTCCGTTCGAAAACACCAAGCACGTTGGTCCTCCACGAGCATAGTCCAGGTCGCGTGGCCGTAGAGGACCACCGGTCTAATCAGCGTCTTGTAGACAGTCAACTTCGTGCGGAGGCGAATTTTATTCGACCGGAGCGTCCTCCGGAGTCCAAAGCAGGCACGATTCTCTGCCATAATGTGTCTTTGAATTTCTCTGCTGGTATCATTGTCGGCGGTCACCAGTGAGCCCAAATACACGAACTCATCGTCCATCCATGGAACAAATTGCAATTTTCTAGAACTTCCTGGGTCGATTTCAGTGATCTTCGGTAGCAGGTCCAGAGGACTTCAGCTTTTGTAAAATTTCAAAGCAACTCGGGTCTAGCGACTGAAGCTCCAGAGCAGGTCTCCCAAGAAAACGCTACCTCAGTCCTCCGACCCAGACCATGGCGGAAATGGCCCGTTGGAGGTCCGTTGAACAGAAGGGCTCCGAAATGTAACTGCAATTCTTAAAAAAAAAAACAGCCGGTAGCCTCCAGGAGTTGCGCCTGAAAGCAATTTCAAACATGTTCAAAAGTTCATCAGGATCGGTCCGGAAGGCACTGCTGACATGCTCTTGGGCTTCTTGGAAACTATCCGAGAAACTCATAGACTTGCTCTATAGGCGTCTCTAGACTTGTCAGGAAAGCATTCACAAATTAATTTGGAAGCCCTCTGGGTCTGGATTAGCGGTGGGCAAAACAGCTCATCCAGCTGAGCGAATCTGAACCGTCCAGCTCACTAAGGGGAGTCGAGTCTTTTGAACATTAAATGAGCTGAATCGTGAAGAACCGAGGGAAACAAGATCCGAAGAGCTTGACGGGTCGGAAAGCTGTCATCCTAAATAGCTCCCAGTGAATCACTGTCCCTAAAAAATGAACCACGGGTCATCAGCTCACTTGCGAACAGCTCTGGAGCGGATCGGCCATCTCTAGCTCTGGATTAGCCCTAGAAGTCCTAAAAAAAAGCAACATTGAAGCCTACAAGTTTCGTTTCCGAAATAATTTGACATGACCACAACAAATCTTCAGAATCGACCTAGAATACCTAGGCAGGTTGCCCTTTGATAATCCGCAAGATTTGTTCTGCAAGTCTTGACTTCGTTTAGACGTACTCTTGACGTCTTCACAGCATAACCAGTAAGTCTTGACGATTTTCTCTTGAAGTCCGTTTGAACTAGCCCTAGTTAATATCGAGGAAGTTTACTGAACGTAACCTTGAAATCAACATGATGAGCACCAAAAGTCTTCAAGAACTGCCTTCAGTACACTGTGGATGTTCTCTTGGAGTCCGCAGCGGTCTACTCGGTAGTCCTAAAAGCATCCCTGGGAATTCTCAGAACGTGTTCTGGAAGTCTTTTAACCTCCATGTACTGAAAGTGTTCTGGACAAGGGTAAAATCTACCACCTTTGAGGTTAGGGACCATCCGTAAATGACCTAGCATATTTTTGACAAATTTTAGACCTCCCTTTCCCCCCTAGTAGCGTATTTTGCTATACCCAATACATGGCCGGTCACAACTTCTGAAATGCTGCGATCATTTGTGTATGTTCCCTTAGTACTGATCCTTAGTGTCTTGCATCAGAATGAACGACTTATCCAACTGAAGCTGGAGTTCATCTTAAAACGGGAAACTTTTTCCAAACTTGCAAAGAGCAACTATTCCCTACATATGGATTTAGAAAGCAAGTATAGTCCTTTAATGATACCATGACCAAAATGGGCAACTATGACCCAAAAGGACGGACTCCATTCGGGCGGTTACGGACAGGAAAACTAAAGCTGAGGTCTTACTTACCCTACCTTACCAATCAGGCTAAGGCCTTGTTGTCCTCTGCTGTCCGAAGAAGTCGTCTCCACTCTACTCGATCCATGGCCACACTTCGCCAGTCTGCGTAATCTGCAAAGGGTCCGCAGGTCGCCTTCTACTAGGTCGATCCACCTTTCCCGCTGTTAGGTCACTTTCGA
The DNA here is from genome assembly GCF_037179485.1 of Ochlerotatus camptorhynchus. NCBI lineage: Eukaryota > Metazoa > Arthropoda > Insecta > Diptera > Culicidae > Ochlerotatus > Ochlerotatus camptorhynchus. Next base: position 672,874 of record NW_027040615.1, read on the forward strand.
GAACCATTACCACTTGGTCGTCGTGCGGCATTCTTACGACGTGCCCAGCCCACCGTAGTCGCCCAATTTTTGCAATGTGGACGATGGATGGTTCTCCCAGCAGCTGGTGCAATTCGTGGTTCATTCGCCTCTTCCACGTTCCGTCATCCATCTGCACTCCACCGTAGATGGTGCGCAACACCTTCCGTTGGTCCTCCACGAGCATAGTCCAGGTCTCCGTAGAGGACCACCGGTCTAATGGGCGTCTTGTAGATAGTCAACTTCGTGTGGCGGCGAATTTTATTCGACCGGAGCGTCCTCCGGAGTCCAATGTAGGCACGAATCCCTGCCATAATGCGTCTTTGAATTTCTCTGTTGGTGTCATTTTCGGCGGTCACCAGTGAGCCCAAATACACGAATTCGGCGAACACCTCGATTTCGTCACCGTCAATCTGAACTCGGAGTGTCTTCCTGAATGAACCTCTTCCTCTCATGTATTTCGTCTTCGGTGCGTCCAATCCGCCTAGCTTCAGCCTTCAGTCTGATGTACGTTTCCGCCATCGTCTCAAAGTTCCGTGCCATGATGTCGCTGTCATCGGCGAAGCCAAGAAGCTGGATGGACTTCCTGAAGATCGTGCCACTCGTGTCTATCCCAGCTCTTCTGATCACAGCTTCTAACGCGATGTTGAATAGCAGCTACGAAAGTCCATCACCTTGCCGTAACCCCCTTCGAGATTCAAAGGGACTCGAGAGTGTCCCCGATACGCACATCACTCGATCCATCGCGTTGCCTTGACCAATCGCGTCAGTTTATCCGGAAGTCCGAACTCGTGCCTAATCTGCCGTAGCTGATCTAAGCTGAGGTCCTGGCACAGAAATTCAAGTTTGAGATGACTTAGTCTTCTGCTAGGCGAGATTTCGATGGAGGATTCCGTGAATTTCCGAATACCGGAGCTTTTCCTGTGATTCAGCCAGGTTGTACTATGATATTAGTAAATTAAGGTGGACTTCGGATCTTTAAGACATTTAAGGCATTTCTTGGCAGTCCTGAATACTTGCTCAATTATGGATGAGCCCTGGAGGTCCTCTAAAGCGGTGTTGCTAATGTCCCGGCTATTTTTCACTACCCGGGAATCGGTGACCAGATATGATTTTTGAAGGGAAGTAAACCCCGCCCTTGGTCCCCGGTCCATGATAAGTCGATAGTGGGGGTCCAGGTTGGGAGCTTTGCCTCCCTGGCGTCGGTAGCATTGGTACTCAAGTACGAAAAAGAAATCAAGGAAAATCAAATAAAAAACCTTAGTCGGATATTTTGAGTATTTCTTCAAGCTCGAAATTCTTAACTTTTCCTTAGTTCGAGTTGGGGTCTTAAGTCTAAAATATAAACAAATAAGCAATTTCCCTGAGTTTCATAAGTCACTTTGCTTAAATGAGTCCAGTGCTAATTCTTTGAAAAATCCAAGCTTCAGTCACTTGATTTTTTGACGTAGGACTACGTCTGTGATTTCTATATGGGGGTACACTTTGTGAAAACCTAAAATGGAACATGTAACAAAATTATGAAAGATTTTGAACGTTAATAACTCAGCTGCCCCTGGACCAATTTTAATAATTTTATCACCAAACGATCAGAAATATTCCTACGCATCTGTTAAAGTTAAGACTTCATAATTTTTCAAAAAGCCACTATTGGAAATTGCACGAATGTCCAACTGTTGCTATGATAATCAAAAATATGCCTACAAAAAGTGATTTCCCTAACACAGATTTCAAAGTTGAATTCCATCCGATCTGGTGGTGTTCTCCAGTACAGAACGAAAGACTGCCTGCAAGCAGCGAACTGCAGTCCTCATGACCATCCATAGAAGGAGGAAGAAGCCGCACAGCTATTGATCGGGCTCAGTAGCTCTTCGTGAGTCGCTGTGAGCCATCTATGTCAAGCGCGTCATACTAAGGAGTATTAACAGAGAGAACCCTGAACAACCCCATAGGGCTATCCCTTGAAGTTTTTTTTAACTTTCCTATCTCAAAATTGTTTCAGGATTCGCCTCATGATTCTCTTCGGTATTTGCTTAAATTTTCTCAATAACAATCTCGAAATGTAGTTATGAAAATTCTCGCTAGAATTTCCTTAAATTTATCTCCATGTTTATATATTTTTTTAAAATCCCATGCATTGTACCTAAGAAATCTCTTCGTATTCCCATTAGAATTTAGAAACCCTAGAATTATCTTCAGAAGTCCCTCAAAGTTTACCTCAGAATTTTCTTGAATTATCTGAATTGTCTGGGAACTATTGTCAAGAGTCTCCTACCCTTGGAATTCACTCCAGGGTTTTCCGAAAGTATTCTCCCAAAATTACCTTGGAATTCCCATCAGAATTTTATGAAAATTCTCTGAATTCCATGAAATAGTTTTCAAACTGCCCTTGAGCGAATTTATTGAAATTTCCTCCTCCGAATTGTTTTGAAACTTTCCTTAGAATTCCCTTCAAACTATTCTGTGGATTCGATTCACATGGATTTTTCTCAGAGAACTTGGAATCGCCCTAGAATTCCTTCCGCAACTCCCATTAAAGTCTCTTCAGAATAACACTGGAATGCATCTTTAGTTCTCCTGACAATTCTCCTGTAATACTTCTCAAAAGTAATTGGAACTTTTTGTCGAATTATCTAGGAGTTCTCCACAGAACTAACTTAGAATTATGTCTAAAATACTTCTACAATTATCCACAAAACTCATTTGGCATTCGCTTTAAACTTGTGTACACAAGTGTTCAAACTCATCTCAGAATCCTAAAACTTTGTTCAAGCCACCATATTTAAAATTTTAATTTTTCGGTGCCTGAAATCTCTAAAAATTATAGATTATAAAGCAGCCTAAAATCCTAAAAATACGCCATGTAACTTTTGAAAAATAACTTAATCATAGATCCACGATGGGATCTCGGATTAAGTAATTTTTTTTAAAGATTACATGAGATACTTGTTTTAGAATTTTAGACTGTTTCACATTCTATAATTTTCGAGATTTTAAATAGGTACTTAAAACAATCATGGATAGAACAAAGTTTTAGGATTCTGAGACTTTGAACAATTTTGTGCCTCGCTTGATTGATTTATCCTGAAGCTCGCACAATTTTCTTGATGATTTGGATACTTCCTTGAAGCTCACAGAACTTATTGTAAAATCTTTGAACTTCACCAAAGGTTCCTAAATTTTCAAGAAATTCTTAGAACTTCTCTTGTGTTCACATATTTTCCAGAAGACCCGCAAATTTCTAGAACATTTTAGGACATTCATCAGATTCTCGAAACTTCTTGCAAGTTCCTGCAATTGATTAATGGAATTGCTATGAAGTTCTCCGATCGCCCTCGAATTACTAGCAACATCCCTGAAAATAATGAAACTGCTTGGAAATCATAACACTTCTTTGTAGCTCTCTGGACTTCCCTGAAGATCTCAGAACATTGCTAAAGCTTTCGTAAATTCTTGGCAGAGTAACATGGAGCTTCTGTAAAGTTCCTTCAGCTTGAAGTTAACTGAATTGCCCTGAAGTTCGCTGATCTTCCCTGATGCTCTCGAAGCTACCCTAAAGCTCTCACAAGTCCCCTGAAGTTCGTTGTACTACCCTGCAATTAATTGATCTGACCTAAAAACCTTAAACGTCCCCGAAATTATCTACACATCTGTAAAGTTTTCTGAAATTTTCCAGCGTCCCTAAAGTACTTGGAACTTCTTAAAGTTTCTCAAAACTCTGCTAACGTTCATGGTGCTTTTATCGAAACTACCCTTCAATGATCTTCCAACGTGTCCGGAAGTCAGAACGCTTCTGAAGTTATTGTCACTGCCCTTAAGATCTCTGAGCGTCCCTGAAGATCTCTTGACCTAGTTTCCCAGAGCTTCTTATGTCCTTGATTTGTTTTTCCTCGATCTACCGACGCCAAGGAGGCTCTTAGAACTGCTCGAAGCTGCGTAACTTCCCTGAAGAGCTTTAATCTCAACGGAAATTTTGGTAAATTCAGTAAAGTTCTTGCAATTTTCCTGAACGGAACTGCCTTGAAGCTCTTTGATCTCCACTGAAGTTCTCGAAGTTTTCCGGAAATCTTTGACACTATCCTGAAGCTTTCGGAACTTCCTTTAAAATCTTCGATGTCTTTTTTAAAGAAATTCTCAGAACTTCTTGAAGGTTCCCGCAATCGTTCTGATGTTAATGGAACTAACATGAAGTTTTAAAAATTGTCCATAAGTTCTTGAAACTTCATTAAAGTTCCCGAAATTTTCTTAACCGGGCGAGGAACTCCCAACTTCTTTAAATTGGTGTCATCTTGTTAGTTCTTGTAATTTTTCTGAAGGAAGCTTCTCTCAACTTTTCAAAAAATTTCGGATGTTATTTTCTTGAGCAAATTTACTTGAAACGACTTTATCTGGAACTTTGTAGAAGCAAGTATTTGCTTTAAAAAAAACTACAAGGGACAGCCCTTGTATGGACTATGTGGTCTTATATAATAACTGTTATTTGTTAACTGCAGCAAGAGCGTGTGTTTTGTATTAGAATAGGAATTTGAGCGGGGTTCTCTCTGTTTCTCCTCTTCAGTATGACGCACTTGGCATAGATGGCCCACAGCGACTCACGCAGAGCTACTGATTCCGATCAATACCGCTGCGGCTTCTTCCTCCATCTATAGATGCTCATGTGGGCTGCTGCTCGCTGCTTGCGGGGAGCCTTTCGTTGTGTACTGGAGAACACCACCACTCACCATGCGGTGATTAAATAAACACCGTTTGGTGAGACAGGATGGAATTCAACTTTGAAATCTGTGTTAGGGAAATCGCTTTTCGCAGGCAATCGGTGATAATTTAAATTATCATAGCAACAGTGTCACATTCGTACAATTTTCAATAGTGACATATTGAAAAATAATAAAGTCTTGATTTTAACAGATTTTTAGAAATATTTCTGATCGATTGGTGATAAAATTATTGAAATTGGTCCAGGGGCAGCTGAGTTATTAACGTTCAAAATCTTTCATTATTTCGTTACATGTTCCATTTTCGGTTTTCACAAAATGTACCCCCATACAGAAATCACAAACGTAGTACTAGTCACCATCTACGCCAAAAGGAAGATCTTTTCTTGTAGACAAACTTTTTGAGGCTTCGGTTTTTACGGTGCAATGGCGAGTGTTCCTTTTTTTTCTCGCCATCGTTGAACCGCTGCTGAACTACCATTAGTATTGAAGCATCAACTTAATGGTCCCAAAAATGGTTGCCCCATCGGTCAAAGTCACGCAAAAACAGATTCGCACGCGTCGTTGCTCACTTCAAGTTGAAGGCTGACCGGCCACAACCAGTTCTCCCTGCAGATAGTGGTGTAATCCTACAATGACTTAGCTTACCTAGGAGACGTGGTCCTAAAAATAAACAAATGCACCCCTCGACACTCACCGCTCAAGCGGCGAAAATGGTGAATGGGTTCGATAGGTGACACACATAGCTGCACAATTCGATTCGTCGTCGTCGGAGGTTTGACCGCCGCCGGCTAGTTTCTGGTGACATGCTTTTCCGAATTTGTTGAGAAATTTCAATTAGCGTCGCTCGCGCTGTTGCATGTGGAAACGTGAATCGAAAGTGAATGTGGATTGGATTCCGTTCCGTTGACGGACAGTTCCCAATTTGATGACCATTATCAAACGCACACAACATCGCATCGTATCAGTGTCACGTCGGCGGCCGCGGTTGTCGTTGATAATGATACCTTCTTCCCGCTTGACCTAGTAATTAAGCTAATTTCTCTTCTCCATAGCAACCTCATTTGCGTTCCCTGCGTCTCGTCCGGGACTTGCCTCCTCTGTGGCTGCTGAAACATGTTTCCCGATTTTCGATTATGATGGACTCGTCTTCGCCGATGATGATGATGATGTTGATGATGGTCACGTTGGTGGTTCATGGAAGAGCAACTTCCAAACCTGGTTCGCCGGAGTCGACGCATAGCAATCATAGCCACCGCAAACGCACCATTACGATGGACGGACTTATGGACATCGGCAGTCACATCAGCAGCATCAACAACAGCAGCAGCAGTGTGTATAATTATTCCTTGTATGGTTCGGGTGACGCACAAACACACACGATGCTCTTAGAGCCGTGTATCAAGCCGAAGCGGGGTCTATTATTTGCGCGATGCGATGCAAGTAGAACACATGTGCACTACTTGATGATGGTGGTGGCCGTGGATTCCGGGAAGATCAAGTCTCGATCGGACTTATATTTTTGCGCTTTGTTCAGTTTGAACAACTAGACCGGGGAGCAAATCTGAAAAACTAACGCTGACCCAGAAAAATGAAAAAAATCGTTATGTATTATGGGAAATGGCCTATTTCGGAAATTGGCTCTTTTTGATTCAATCAGAAAATAAATTTCCTTGGAAAGTGACAACTTATCGACGATTCTTTGTATGCTTCTGATCATCACAATATCAGGTGCATCAATCGAATAAGCATTTTCAGAAACTGCTAAACAGTGTTACAATCTTATCTCTGAGTACAAATTCCGGTGAATCAGTACTTTCAGGGTCAATAGCAGCGCTGACCTCGTCTCACCCTTACGGTCATCGGGGAAGGGAAGGACGATGGTACTAGAGACCGAGAACACCTCTGCATAATGGAAGGGGAATTCATCTCAGTGGGAAAGGTAGCAGAACAGGATTCACCATGGTCCGTGATCTTCTACTCGGTAAGCAAAATCGGTCGCCATTAGGCCACCGAGCACCTTGTTATGTAGTTTTTGTTATTGTCGTCCAATCTCGGCGGTGGCTTCAATGACGACGACAATCGTCACCAACGTGAAAAGAAACATTAGGATGCCAGAGGCCAGAAAAGCTTCGAAATAAACTTCCAGTATTCGTTGGAAATCGTTCGGAGAAGTCTGGACAACATTCGCGAAGATGCAAAAAAAAAATATACTTCTGAGAGAACTAAAAAAAAAACGTTCCGTAAAAATTACAAAAGCTTCCTGGTACAGACGGAAACTGGAAGGATCCCCTCCTAGGTTAAATCAGAGCAAACTTCTTAAGAATGTCAAAAGAAGCGGCTTTTCGGAAACAGTCTGATGAAACTTCTAAGAGAATCCGGAGGAATTTTCCAAAACAAAGTCAGAACACAGATACTCTCGGGTGAAAGAAAGAATTCTGGGGCAAACCGGACGAAATCGGGAGAATCTCGAAGAATAAGCCAACGGAAAATTCCGGGGCAAGTTAAAAGAAACTGCCGAGTGAATTCATTTGCCAGGGGAAACCAGATGGACTTCTAGAAGAATTTTCGGAAAAGTTACCATGAAAAATTTGAGATTTTCTGGACGATGTCAATCGAAACTTCCAGTAGTGGTGGTAAAACACTTTCTGGTTAGTTGGGTGCGCCAGTATTCATCATGTACCGTATCATTCTTTTGAACATTCTGATAAATTTATCTGGCTACTGGACAACAGTGTTTCCCGATTCCCGGGAGTTTCCGGGAAGAGCCATTAGCTATTTCCAGATTCACGGGTAGCCAAAATTGGCCTAGAAATGGAAACACAACGGTCGAAGTCTGCACGGACGCTGAGCGAATCCTGCCATCGCTTCCAACGAACACTTTCACTTGGGTCGCCATACCTCCCTTCCTAGGTATTTAGTTTCTGGCCGTAAGCCATGAACACCAGCGGCCACATTATGGAACCAAGTCGAAGATTTAAGCGATTTGTTCAGTATTAAAATTATGATTGCTTATTCCGGCTTTCCGGTTTGCCTTGACTACAAAGTGTGGATGATAGCGAATCCCTAGCACGGACATCAAGTCCAGATACCAAAACACTTACACTAACATTAGTTCAACCAGTGACCAAAAGTTAAATGTGCATATTATAGTTCTCGATAACTTTTTCAAAGGGACGTATCAGCTTTTATAAACAATGCATTTGATCGTCGCTTTGGCGTAACTGGGCTCGCCCACGCATGCTAACACTACCATCAGATAGGGGATATTTTCCCCTACCTGCTAGTTGTGTTAGTAAGTGTGTGCGAGCTACCAGTTACGCCAAATCGACGAACAAATGTATTGTTTGCAAAAGCTGATACGTCCCTTTGAAAAAGTAATCGAGAGTTAATAGGTGGAGCCTCTTGCCTGAATCTCTGCGTAATTCTTTCATGGACTGTCGATGCGACGCCAACTTGATAAGAAGAAACTTTTATTTTAGAAGCTTCTTCCAGATTCATCGTTCTGAAAGTTTCTTTTCTGAAGCTACTTCTACAAGTTTATTTTTGGAAGCTTCTTCGAGAAGCTCCTTTCTGGAATAGTAGAAGTTTATTTCTGAAATCTTTTTCTATATACTTCTTTTTATAAGAGTTATTTCTAGAAGTTTTTTTAAAATTTCTTTCAAGGTGGATAGAAACGATACTTTTGGCTAAGAACATTTGTTTGAAAGGAGGAGTTTTTAGGAAAATGATGAAAATTTAACCCTTCTCCTAGAAGCTCAAAAAAGCTTCAAGAAGCTTCTCCAAGCAGCGTTTTCTAGGAGCTCCTTAAAAAAGTTGCTTCTAAAAGCTTCTTCAAAAAGCTTCTTCTAGATCTTCAAGAAGCTTCTTCTAGATGTTTCTTCAAGAAGGTTCTTCTAAAAGTTTCTCCAAGAAGGTTCTTCTAAAAGTTTTCTCAAGAAGTTTCTCCAAAAAGCATCTCCTAGAAGCTTCTCCTAAAAGTATCTCCTAGAAGCTTATCCAAAAAGCATCTCAAAAAAGCTTCTCCAAACATCTTCTCTTAGAAGCTTCTCCAAAAAGCATCTCAAAAAAGCTTCTCCAAAAATCTTCTCTTAGAAGCTTCTCCAAACAGCTTTTTCTAGATGCTGCTCGAAAAAGCATCTTGTAGATTTTTTCTAGAAGCTTCTTGTAGTCCTACGACAATGCCGCCTTTATGATCCTAGACAGCTAGAAGCTTCTCCAAGAAGTATCTCCAGAAGCTTATCCAAAAAGCATCTCAAAAAAGCTACTCCAAACATCTTCTCTTAGAAGCTTCTTGTAGTCCTACGGCAATGCCGCCTTTATGATCCTAGACACAACATCCTTAATTTGTTTCCTTTATTCTTCCAACCGTCACTTTTAGCGGCCCAAAATAATCATTCCACCTTGCTGCCTTCCAGATGATTGTTCAAGAAGGTTATTCTAAAACTTTCTCCAAGAAGTTTTTTCAAGAAGTTTCTCCAAGAAGCTTGTCCAAAAAGCATCTCCTAGTAGCTTCTCCTAGACACTTCTACTAGTAGTTTCTCCAAAAAAAAATCTCCAAAAATCTTCTCCTAGATCTTCAAGAAGCTTCTTCTAGATGTTTCTTCAAGAAGGTCCTTCTAAAATTTTCTCCAAGAAGGTTCTTCTAAAAGTTTTCTCAAGAAGTTTCTCCAAAAAGCATCTCCTAGAAGCTTATCCAAAAATCATCTCCAGAAAGCTTATCCTAGAAGCTTCTCCTAGTAGCTTCTCCAAAAAGTATCTCAAAAAAGCTTCTCCAAGTAGCTTCTCCAAAAATCTTCTCTTAGAAGCTTCTCTAAAAAGCTTCTCCTTTGTGCTCCTAGACACAACACCCTTAATTTGTTTCCTTTATTCTTCCAACCGTCAATTTTAGCGGCCCAAAAAAGTTTCCCCAAGAAGTTTTTTTCAAGAAGTTTCTCCAAAAAGCTTCTCCAAAAAGCATCTCCTAGTAGCTTCTCCTAGACACTTCTCCTATTAGTTTCTCCAAAAAGTTGCTTTAAAAGCTTCTCCTAGATCTTCAAGAAGCTTCTTCTAGATGTTTCCTCAAGAAGATTCTTCTAAAGTTTTTTCCAAGAAGGTTCTTCTAGAAGTTTTCTCAAGAAGTTTCTCCAAAAAGTATCTCCCAGAAGCTTCTCCAAAAAGTATCTCCTAGAAGCTTCTCCAAAAAGTATCTCCTAGAAACTTTTCCAAAAATCATCTCCAGAAAGCTTCTTCTAGAAGCTTCTCCTAGTAGCTTCTCCAAAAAGTATCTCAAAAAAGCTTCTCCAAGTAGCTTCTCCAAAAATCTTCTCTTAGAAGCTTCTTCAAAAAGCTTCTCCTAGAAGCTTCTCGAAGAAGCTTCTTCTAGATTTTTTTCCTGTAGTCCTACGTCAAGGCCCGTTGAGGTCCTAGACACAAGACCCTTGATTTGATTCCTTAATTCTCCCAACTGTCACTTTTAACGGCCCAAAATAATCGATGTACATGTTCGAAAACGGATTGACCTTTGCCGCCTTCTAAATGTTTCTTCAAGAAGCTTCTTTTAAAAGTTTCTCCAAGAAGTTTTTTCAAGAAGTTTCTCCAAAAAGCTTCTCCAAAAAGCATCTCCTAGAAGCTTCTCCAAAAAGCATATCCTAGTATTTGCTCCTAGACACTTCTCCTAGTAGTTTCTCCAAAAAGTATCTCCTAGAAGCTTCTCCAAAAAGTATTTTCAAAACGCATCTCCTAGAAGTTTCTCCAGAAAGCTTCTCGTAGAAGCTTCTCTTAGTAGCTTCTCCAAAAAGCTTCTCTTTGTAGCTTCTCCAAAAAGATTTTCGTAGAAGCTTCTCCAAGAAGCTTCTTCAAGATGCTTCTACTAGGAGCTTCTGCAAAAAACTCTCTACTAGGAGGTTCTTCTAAATTTTTCTTTAATAAGCTTCTTCTATTTTTTTCTAGAAGCTTCTTGTAGTCCTACGTCAAGGCCGCCTTTGTGCTCCGAGACACAACACCCTTAATTAGTTTCCTTTATTCTTCCAACCGTCACTTTTAGCGGCCCAAAGTAATCGATCCACATGTTCGAAAACGGATCGACTTTGCTGCCTTCCAGATGATTCTTCAAGAAGTTTCTCCAAGAAGCTTCTCCAAAAAGCATCTCCTAATAGCTTCTCCTCGACACTTCTCCTAGTAGTTTCTCCAAAAAGTTGCTCCTAAAATCTTCTCCAAAAAGCTTCTCCTAGATCTTCAAGAAGCTTCTTCTAAATGTTTCTTCAAGAAGGCTCTTCTAAAATTTTCTCCAAGAAGGTTGTTCTTAAAGTTTTCTCAAGAAGTTTCTCCAAAAAGCATCTCCTTGAAGCTTCTCCAAAAAGTATCTCCTAGAAACTTTTCCAAAAATCATCTCCAGAAAGCTTCTCCTAGAAGCTTCTCCAAAAAGCATATCAAATAGCAATCCTATAAGCTTCTCCAAGTAGCTTCTCCTAGACACTTCTCCTAGTAGTTTCTCCAAAAAGTTGCTCCTAAAATCTTCTCCGAAAAGCTTCTCCTAGATCTTCAAGAAGCTTCTTCTAAATGTTTGTTCTACAATTTTTTCCAAGAGGGTTCTTCTAAAAGTATCTCCCAGAAGCTTCTCTAAAAATCATCTCCAGAAAGCTTCTCCAAAAAGCATATCAAAAAAGCTTCTCCCAGTAGTTTCTCCAAAAAGTTGCCCTTAGAATCTTCTCCAAAAAGCTTCTCTTAGATCTTCAAGAAGCTTCTTCTAAATGTTTCTTCAAGAAGTTTCTAATAAAAAAATTTCCAAGAAGGTTCTTCTAAAAATTGTCTCAAGAAGTTTTTCCAAAAAGCATCTCATAGAAGCTTCTCAAAATAGCATATCAAAAAAGCTTCTCCAAGTAGTTTCTCCAAAAATCTTCTCCTAGAAGTATCTCGAAGAAGCATCTTCTAGGTTTTTTTCTAGAAGCTTCTTGTAGTTCTAGTAGTTTCCTAGTAGCTTTTCCTAGACACTTCTCCTAGTAGTTTCTCCGAAAAATTGCTCCTAAAATATTCTCCAAAAAGCTTCTCCTAGATCCCAAGAAGCTTCTTCTAAATGTTTCTTCAAGAAGGTTCTTCTAAAATGTTCTCCAAGAAGGTTCTTCTAAAAAATTTCTTAAGATGTTTCCCCAAAAAGCATCTCCTAGAAGCTTCTCCAAAAAGCATCTCCTAGTAGTTTCTCCAAAATTTGCTCGTGAAATCTTCTCCAAAAAGCTTCTCCTAGATCTTCAAGAAGCTTCTTCTAAATGTTTCTTCGAGATGGTTCTTCTAAAATTTAATCCAAGAAGGTTCTTCTAAAAGTTTTCTCAAGAAGTTTCTCCAAAAAGCATCTCCTAGAAGCTTCTCCAAAAAGTATCTCCTAGAAGCTTATCCATAAATCATCTCCAAAAAGCATCTCCTAGAAGCTTCTGCAAAAAGCATATCAAAACAGCTTCTCCTAGAAGCTTCTCCAAGTAGCTTCTCCTAGACACTTCTCCTAGTAGTTTCCCCAAAAAGTTGCTCCTAAAATCTTCTCCGAAAAGCTTCTCCTAGATCTTCAAGAAGCTTCTTCTAAATGTTTCTTCAAGAAGGTTCATCTAAATTTTTTCCAAGAAGGTTCTTCTAAAAGTATCTCCCAGAAGCTTCTCTAAAAATCATCTCCAGAAAGCTTCTCCTAGAAGCTTCTCCAAAAAGCATATCAAAAAAGCTTCTCCTAGACACTTCTCCAAGTAGTTTCTCCAAAAAGTTGCTCTTAGAATCTTTTCCAAAAAGCTTCTCCTAGATCTTCAAGAAGCTTCTTCTAAATGTTCCTTCAAGAAGGTTCTTATAAAATTTTCTCCAAGAAGGTTCTTCTAAAAATTTTCTCAAGAAGTTTCTCCAAAAAGCATCTCATAGAAGCTTCTCAAAAAAGCATATAAAAAAGCTTCTCCTAGTAGTTTTTCCAAAAATCTTCTCCTAGAAGTATCTCCAAGAAGCATCTTCTAGGTTTTTTTTTCTAGAAGCTTCTTGTAGTTCTAGTAGTTTCCTAGTAGCTTCTCCTAGACACTTCTTCTAGTAGTTTCTCCAAAAAGTTGCTCCTAAAATATTCTCCAAAATGCTTCTCCTAGATCTCAAGAAGCTGCTTCTAAATGTTTCTTCAAGAAGGTTCTTCTAAAATTTTCTCCAAGAAGGTTCTTCTAATAAATTTCTTAAGAAGTTTCTCCAAAAAGCATCTCCTAGTAGTTTCTCCAAAAAGTTGCTCGTAAAATCTTCTCCAAAAAGCTTCTCCTAGATCTTCAAGAAGCTTCTTCTAAATTTTTCTTCAAGATGGTTCTTCTAAAATTTAATCCAAGAAGGTTCTTCTAAAAGTTTTCTCAAGAAGTTTTTCCAAAAAGCATCTCCTAGAAACTTCTGCAAAAAGCATCTCATAGTAGCTTCTCCTAGACACTCATCCTAGTAGTTTCTCCTAAAAGTTGCTCCTAAAATCTTCTCCAAAAAGCTTCTCCTAGATCTTCAAGAAGCTTCTTCTAAATGTTTCTTCAAGAAGGTTCTTCTAAAATTTTCTACAAGAAGGTTCTTTTAAAAGTTTTCTTAAGAAGTTTCTCCAAAAAGCATCTCTTAGAAGCTTCTCCAAAAAGTATCTCGCAGAAGCTTCTCCAAAAAGCGTCTCCTTAAAGCTTCTCCAAAAAGCTTCTCCAAAAAGCATATCAAAAAAGCTTCTCCTATAAGCTTCTCCAAGTAGCCTCTCCTAGACACTTCTTCTAGTAGTTTCTCCAAAAAGTTGCTCCTAAAATCTTCTCCGAAAAGCTTCTCTTAGATCTTCTATATGTTTCTTCACGAAGGTTCTTATAAGATTTTCTCCAAGAAGGTTCTTCTAAAAATTTTCTCAAGAAGTTTCTCCAAAAAAGCTTCTCATAGAAGCTTCTCAAAAAAGCTTCTCCAAGTAGTTTCTCCAAAAATCTTCTCCTAGAAGTATCTCGAAGAAGCATCTTCTAGGTTTTTTTTCTAGAAGCTTCTTGTAGTTCTAGTAGTTTCCTAGTAGCTTCTCCTTGACACTTCTCCTAGTAGTTGCTCCAAAAAGTTGCTCCTAAAATATTCTCCAAAAAGCTTCTCCTAGATCTCAAGAAGCTTCTTCTAAATGTTTCTTCAAGAAGGTTCTTCTAAATTTTTCTTCAAGAAGGTTCTTCTAAAAAATTTCTTAAGAAGTTTCTCCAAAAAGCACCTCCAGGAAGCTTCTCCAAAAAGCTTCTCCTAGAAGATTCTCCCGAAAGCATCTCAAAAGAGCTTCTCCAAAAAGCATCTTATAAAATTTTCTCCAAGAAGGTTCTTCTAAAAATTTTCTCAAGAAGTTTCTCCAAAAAGCATCTCATAGAAGCTTCTCAAAATAGCATATGAAAAAAGCTTCTCCAAGTAGTTTCTCCAAAAATCTTCTCATAGAAGTATCTCGAAGAAGCATCTTCTAGGTTTTTTTCTAGAAGCTTCTTGTAGTTCTAGTAATTTCTTAGTAGCTTCTCCTAGACACTTCTCCTAGTAGTTTCTCCAAAAAGTTGCTCCTAAAATATTCTCCAAAAAGCTTCTCCTAGATCTCAAGAAGCTTCTTCTAAATGTTTCTTCAAGAAGGTTCTTCTAAAATTTAATCCAAGAAGGTTCTTCTAAAAGTTTTCTCAAGAAGTTTCTGCAAAAAGCATCTCCTAGAGCTTCTCCAAAAGCATCTCCTAGAGCTTCTCCAAAAAGCATCTCCTAAAAGCTTCTCCGAGAAGCTTCTATGAGAAGGAACTAGGAGTGGTTTCTCCTAGAAGCTTCTCCAAAAAAGCTTATCCTAAACGCTTCTTCAAGCAGCTTCTACTAGGAGCTTCTCCAAGAACCTTCTTCTGAATTTTTCTTCAATAATCGTCTTCTAATTTTGTTTCTAGAAGCCTCTTGTATTCCTGCGTCAGGATCCGAAAACTTCAGAGTAGTTCCAAGAATTTCAAGACTGTCGGGAGAGCTTCAGAAAAGTTAAGTTCCAATAGCTTCAGTGCAGGTCCATAGATTTCAGAAAAAATGTCTAGAACTTCTGTGAAGATTAGAGACCTTCAAGGCAGTAAAAGCAGTTCCATTGAGTTTAGTTAAATTGCAGAAACTTTACAGAAGTTTCCAAAACTTCAGGGATGTTTAAAGGTTTCTAGAAAATTACATGAACTACGAGGTAATTTTTGAGAACTACAGTACAGTTCCGTGAATATCAGAAAATGTGTGGAAACTTGTCATTCAGTTCTAAGAATTTCAGCAAAATTTCGACAATATTTAAGAAGCTTCGGGAATTTGAGGGAAGTCAAATTTTCGGTCATTGACATTTATTTCAAAGCTTCAGAGAAGCATTTCAGGAAAATGTGCGAAAACTTCAGGAGAACAACAGAGAAGATCAGGAAACCTCAGGGCAGTTCAATTATCATCAGAGAAATTCTTGGTATCTAAGGAAACGTCCGAAAACTTTCGCAAAGTTTCGTGAGTTTTACGAAAATAACGGAATCTTAAGGGTAAGTTCCGTGAACATCAGAAAAATTCTGGAACATTTTAAGAGAAGTTCCGATAACTTCATGGCCGTTTTATAGAACTTCAGAAAAATTGCGGGATCTTCAGTGAAGATCAGAGAACTTTAAGGCAGTCCCATTAAATTTTAGGAAAAAATATCGAGAAATACATCCCTACAAATTGCAAGCTTTTTATGTTTATTTTGAAGGTTTGGTTTTGGCCTTTAATGCTGCTTAGCTTTGATACCATTTCTGGCGTTTTAGTTTTTTAATAGTTTGGCGTTTCAATATGGCGGGGCGGTGCTTAGCTTTCGGGCATTTTTGGCGATTTCGCCAGTTTATGGAGCTTCTAAAAGTGGGTCACCACCAACAAAAGTTTGAGAACCGCCGCCTTTCTCGTATGAGCTGCTATAAAATCAACCTTCACAACCACAGTACATCGTGAACCATTGTGGAACTCAATCCCTTAGGTCTGACCTCAGAGGCCTTCTTCAATCTACTTGGAAATAAGCCACATTGTTCTGTGTACCGGTGCAATTCATTCTGTCTCAAACAAGAGCATTCTCACGTTGAACAAACAAAGTCACCGGTTCCATAGCTGCTTGTGTCCGATCGGGTAGTGGGCAGCCAGTAGAAAATCGATAACCCTGACGAGAGGGGGGCTGGACTCCACCGAACTCAGTCCCCGACCGGCGCTCGCTTAGTGCATCCAACCAGCCACGCACAAAATACCTCCACAATATATTGACTATCATCTCGAGAGAAACTTGGAGCACATGACACTTGACAATGTAGGCAGGCTGGGGTAGGGGTAGGGGTCTAGTCAACAACTGCGCCTCCACTTTGTCCGTGTCACAAGAAGCGAAAAATCATTAATATTTAGCCGCTGAGACCGATGAATAATAATAATGGGTTTTTGTGCGTCTGGCAAGCAAGCAAACCTGCAACCGGTCGACCGGCACCAACGTCTTTGGTGGTGCAGTACTGCGTGAAATACTACAAGAAGGTACATGCAAGGTACACCGAGAGTCGACTGACGACGCACGAAGGTCAAAGCTGACCTTGGAGCAGTGACTGACTGACAGACAGTCGCATTCGAGCAGAAACCGGCTGCTGGTCTGACTTTGATCGCCGTCGTCATTGTATGCACGCGTGCAAACGGGAGCAAACACAGAAGGTGGTCGTTCGTTTGGCGGTTCGGATTTTCCTGGAGAAGCTGAAATCGGATGGCGACCTGTTTGTTCGTCGCATCGGTGATTCATAGGGTGATTGGTTGTTTCGTTCCTGAGATGTTGATAGGCAAGATAATCTGAATATTTGCATGGCACAAACTGGTCTACACTACTTTTGCGATATCTCAGTGGTGTGGTGACTTATTTCGATGTAAAAGACTCCCTTAAATTTTGCTTTAAAATAGTCACAAATTGGATGTATGGTTACGGAGATATCTAAAAACTGTAGCTAGCAGCCCCGAAACGATTGATTTCGATCAAACACATCTATCCAGTCTCACCCTATTGCACCCGATTAAAATTTATCATCGCATTCATTTCGCATCGGGAAAGTGGACTTCCGTCTGCGACGAGCTCCCCCGTCCCTCCCCCACAGAGCTCGCTCACTCACGGGAGATCCACTACCGGTGATAATGAAACACCAGGCCCCGGTTGCTGCACAAATGCAAGTCTTTTTCGTCGTCGTCGTCGTCGTTGCAGCAGGTGACTTACTGACACAGTTTACAGAGGCAGAGAGTGCACTCGCGCGCTCGCGATGATGCTGCGATGCGAAAGTCGAAACAAGGCAAGGAAGGGCGGCCCTGTCATCATCACAGCAACATGTTGGCGACGACAGCGACTAAAAGACGACAAGTTCGCCACGGTGGGAAAGTGGTTTTTAAGATCAACCTCGACGCACTGAAAACCGGCCTCGCAACGGAATGAATATGCAACAAGGTGAGGGGATTAATTTGAATATACTTTCCCTCGGCTTTGGGAAACGAAGGCGGTCGTATGTGCCCCACATGTGTGCGGTTGTCGGTTGGAGATGATACGAAAAGAAAAGGAAATTGGAGCTGATGAACTGATTCGATTGAAGTTGGTTGTGAATTTTGTACAGTTAGAATGCATTTTCCGAATCTTGAAAATTTTACGTGTCTCAGAACTTAGAACCAAACTCAATGGCCTAGATGTCCAAAACCTTATGAAGTCATTATGTTAACGAACACAGACTTTAATATTGACAGCGACGATATCGGATCATGTTAGTCAAACCAAATTTGACAATTCTCTTGGTTGCAACATGTTCCAAGTACTCCAAATTGTCCTGGAGTTCAGAATATTTGATCTATTGGATCAACCAAGGCCTGCGCGGTGTCTCCAGTGGCGACACCTACCCAAAAACTTTCATTGAGTTTTTGCGCATTACTTATAAATAAAGACTGTACTCGAAAAAAATGCGACAGACAAAAATGATCACCAAAAATTCACTTTAAGTCAATTATTAGCTATGTTTTTGCAAAGTTGGTTTATTCAACCTCTCTCCTAGGCTAAATACCAGCACCTTGGACTTGACGCTACCCATCAAATCCTGTGCAAAACTTGCGCCATCTTTCTTACACACTTTCATCCACTCTTTCTTCAAATTTTTGTCGTTTTTGAAGACCTTCCCTGTTTTCCGGAACTTGCCCTTCATAATCGCCTAGAATTTTTCTATTGGGCGAAGTTCTGGCGAGTTTGGCGGCACAAAAACAACATCGTTGGCTGCGTACCACTCCATCACCGGTTTCGCGTAATGGCACGATGCCAGATCCGGCCAAAACCGAGTGTCACCTTCGTGGGACCGGAGAAAGGATAGCAGGCGCTTCTGGAGGACTTGCCGACGAAAAACTCCAGGCCGGGGATCTGCTTGGCGTCCGCTTTAATGTGTACGTCTCGTCGTCCATTACGATGCATTTCGGCTGCACCAACCACTCGCGGTACAGCTTCCTGGCGCGGGATTTGGCCACCGTATTCTGTTTATCGGTTCGGTTAGGCGCGCCTTCCTTACCTTGAAGACATGAAGTCCGGTTGATCTTCTTGGCCACGTCCCGAATCGAAACGTTCGGATTGCGCTTGAAGTGATCGCTCACCTTCCTTGCGTTCACGGGGTCGGTTGTCTGCGCTTTTCTTCCGCTGCCAGCTCGCCGCTGGGTCGTCTGGGTTTCCCTGAACGATTTTACCACACGAGACACGGTCGAATGGTCGATTCCAACCTGTTTCGCGATCCACCTGTGGGACTGGCCGGGATTTTCCACGACCGCTCCCATAATTTTTTGTCGAAGCACTTCTAGCTTGGAAGCCATCTCGATGACCACTTGACAGATTGTGACGAGATTTTGCACATGTAAACACTACACTCTAAACTAGATGCTCAAGGTTCTCCCAATTATCCTGGAGTTTAGATCAAATGATCTACCAGATCAACCAACACTGATTCAAGACCCTTAGTAATGAAACAATTCCAAACAGGTTCACTGAGATCATGCACATTATTTACGTTTCAATTCCATGTGTATAAGGTGTTATAGATACTCCAAACTGTCCACGAGTTCAGGCTATTGGATCTACTGCATCAGTCAAGGCCTGCACGACGTCCTCCTTGACGACACCTGTTCAAACAGGTCCATTGAGTTTTTTCGCATCACTTATAATCTATTTTGATGTCTCTAAGATGCTCTAGGTTCTCCAAAATTATCCTGGAGTTCAGATCAAATTATCTACCAGATCAACCAGGACTGATACAATGCCCTTTTTTACGAAACAACTCCAAACAGGTTCATAGAGATTATGCACATCATTTAGGTTTCAATTCTATATGTATAAGATGTTCTAGGTTCTCCAAATTGTCCTGCAGTTTAGCTTGTTTGATCTACTGGATCAACCAAGGCCCACAGATTTCCTCACCTATCCAAACATGTTCCTAGAATTTTTGTGCATCATTTATAATCCATTTTGAGGCATATTGAGGTGCTCAAGGATCTCCAAATTATCCTGGAGTTCCGATCAAATGATCTACCAGATCAACAAAGACTGCTACTTTTATTATCACGACTTCAGCTATACCCAAACACGGTGCGATGTCTAGCAGCCCAGAATAACGAACGTTGGCGGGAGCGTCGCGCAGAAACGTAGAAGTTTGCCTGTGGCAGAAGATCAGGGCAGTCAATCCGGTTGCTTAGAATATCCAGCCTTATCAATCGACAGCGATGCTCGTAGGGAGGGGCAACCTGAGCCGATCATTCCAAGGTAATCTCCGTAGGGCGAATCGAATGAAGCAACGTTGCACTGTTTCAATTCGGGCAATAGGGCTTCGTGGTGAGGGGTCCAGATTTGCACAGCATACTCAACAACACTTCGAACAAGTGAACAATACAGATTCTTCAATGCATACACATTACGGAACCCAGATGCATTTCGGCGGATGAAACCATGTACGGCGAAACCTTGCGAACTGGTCGTTGAGACATAGCTTGCAGTCCATTATCACTCCCAAATCCTTAATAGATGTTACACGGTCCAATCTAATGCCATTAACTGCATAGCCAAAGCGCACAGGAGTCCGCGATCTGCTGAAACTTATAACTTTAAACTTCGCCGCGTTCATCTCCATTCCGTTTGAGACAAACCAGCTTTCAATGGTATCAATATCTTGCTGTAAAAAAGAAAACTTAAGATCTTCGGTCGACATAAGGCGATGTATTATGAGTTAAGTCGGAGGCTCAAGTGGTTAACGAAAAGAATACAAAACAAAGGCCAGATGACGGATCTCAGCTTCACGTATGACCATAACCACCTTATTAGCCTTCTCAGAGTTAATTCATGAGGCTTTAGAAAAGTCCACGTAAATACTGCCGGCTTGGCAACACTTTTCCAAGCTGGAGTTGAGCGTGCTAGCGTATGCCATCAGATTCGTAGCGGTAGAACGATTCTTCGCTTGATATTGAGAAATTTTGGGTTTAGCAGCAGAGTACATCTGTCATGAATCAAAAGATCGAGCGTCTTTGTTAAACAGCAAAGAATAGAAATAGGTCGTTAAATAGACATCTTCCATGCGTCCGGTAAGACAGCTTCCGATAGCGAAAGGTTGAATAACCAACAAACAGGTGGTCCGAGTACTTCAGCACATCGACGAATAAACCCGGGAGGTAGTTTATCCGACCCGGAACCTTTTTTTGGTTACATCTGCTACGGTGATCGTTGAGCGCGGGAAACCTATATCGTATGACGGCAGGGAATTTAACAATCCTGGAGAGTCCGCCGGAGTGACAACATCGTACAATGATTTGAAATAATCGGCAAAGAGTTCGACTGAACCTACGACGTCGTGACTCGTTCTGCCAGCGAATGTCATTTCCGGTGGGAACGACTGAGTGACTTTCCTGCCTTTGAAAAACTACAAGGGACAGCCCTATGGGGTTGTACGCAATGGTGACGTAGCATTACGTGGTCTTATATAATAAATCTTATTTGTTAACTACAGCAGGAGCTTATGTTACGTGTAGGAATAGAAATTTGAGCGGGGTTCTCTCTGTTTGTACTCTTTAGTATGACGCGCTTGACATAGATAGCCCACAGCGACTCACGAAGAGCTACTAATTCCGATCAATAGCTGTGCGGTTTCTTCCTCCTTCTATGGATGGTCATGTGGGCTGCAGTTCGCTGCTTTGATTTATTGAGACCGGATGGAATTCAACTTTGAAATCTGTGTTAGGGAAATCGCCTTTCGCAGGCAATCGGTGATGAATTTAATTACTATAGCAACAGTAGCTCGTTCCAATTTTCTATAGTGACATTTTGAAAAATGATAAAGTCTTAACTTCTACTAGATGCTTAGGAATATTTCAGATCGATTGGTGATAAAATTATTGAAATTGGTCCAGGGGCAGCTGAGTTGTTAACGTTCAAAATCTTTCATAATTTTGTTACATGTTCCATTTTCGGTTTTCACAAAGTAGTCCTACGTCTATAGCGCCAGAAAGGAGAGGGATTCGCGTTAAACTCGTCTTTGATTCGGAAAATATACTCACTGAAAGAGGAAGAGAAGCATTCTTCGTATTCAGTGCGGTTCGATGACGGAAAAGATGTTTATGATCCCGAAAATCACGTCATAGAATGTTATAACTGCTGCGTTGACATTGGGACCCAAAAAAACGTCATTCCAGTTCAGCAGACGAAGATCTTCCATAACGGCATCATAATCGCATTGATTGAAATCGAAATCGAGGTTCGTTGGAATATCGGGATAACTTTCTATGGAGCTTCGTACGGCCAAACGGAAAACAAACGGTTTGTGGTGACGGTCAGAAGGTAAAGACGTGAATTCAACTTAGCTACTGTTGATACATTGCCCTTGGTTTCGAAACAACTCCAAACAGGGGTTCATAAAGATTATGCACATTATTTTCGTAAAACGTAATTTCATGTACATACTATTTGATCTACTGGATCACTCAAAGCCTGCACGAAGTCCTTACTGACGACACATGTCCAAACAGGTCCATTGAGTTTTGCGCATCACTTATAATCCATTTTGACATATATAAGATGCTCAAGGCTCTCCAGAGTTGGGGGCGACCCCGGCGTAGTCATCATCAGCCAAATCGAAGTCGCTGGGGTGCCAAAGTAGCCCACGTTTCGGTACACGGTCGATTGCACCGACCATGATCTCGTCGGTTAACGATGAGGAACAGTAGCGGTACGTAGGACTCGATGAGGTTGGTGATTTTATCCGGGACTCCTTTGCGTCTCAGGGTCACCCACAGATTTTCGGGATTGAATCGGTCGAAAGCTTTTTCGTAGTCCATGATTACCAAATAGAGGGACTCTTGCAATTCACTGACCTTCTCCAGAATGATGGGGAGCGTGGAATTATGGTCCACACAAGATCTTCCGGTGCGCAATCCTGCCTGCTGCCACCGGAGAGTTACGTCGATCTTTCCCTGTATTGGATTCAGGTTAACTTTGCACAGACTTTGACAAACAGACGCCTGGATATCACGGTGTCCCAGATATTATAGAATAGTTGATGCAACATTTGTGCAGTTAGCATGGGGTCGGTTTGAGCATTTCTTCTCATATGCGATCGACCCCGGAAGCCTTGTTGGATTGCATACTTTGGATAGCTGCTTCGATCGCCTGCAGGGATGGGGTATCGGAGTTGACGCGAGTGATGCGCCGCACCCTTGTCGGATCATGCCGAGACGTTAATGGCTGGTTGGACGTCGAAATATCTAGTAGATAATTTGATCTGAACTCCAGGATAATTTGGAGAACCTTGAGCATCTTATAAACATCAAAATTGATTATAAGTGATGCGTAGAAACTCAATGGACCTGTTTGAACAGTTGTCAATGAGGACGTCGTGCAGGCCTTGGTTGATCCAGTAGATCCAATAGCCTGAAGTCGTGGACAATTTGGAGAATCTACAACATGTTGTACACATGGAATTGAAACGTATATGATGTACATAATCTCTATGAACTTGCTTGGGAATGATTCGTTACTAAGGGCCTTGGTTGATCTGGTAGATTATTTGATCTGAACTCCAGGATAATTTGGAGAAACTTGAGCATCTTATAAACATCAAAATTGATAATAAGTTATGCGCAAAAACTCATTGAACATGTTTGGAAAGGTATGGTCAAGGAGGACGTCGTGCAGGCCTTGGTTGATCCAGTAGATACAATAGCCTGAACTCGTGGACAATTGCGAGAATCTAGAACACCTTATACACATGGAATTGAAAAGTAAATGATGTGCATAATCTCTACGAGCTTGTTTGTGGATGATTCGTTACTAAGGGCCTTGTATAAAGCATGGTTGATCTGGTAGATAATTTGATCTGAACTCCTGGATAATTTGGAGAACCTTGAGCATCTTATAAACATCAAAATTGATAATAAGTTATGCGTGAAAACTCAATGGACCTGTTTGAACAGGTGTCGTCAATGAGGACGTCGTGCAGGCCGTGGTTGATTCAGTAGATCCAATAGCCTGAACTTGTGGACAATTTGGAGAATCTAGAACACCTTATACACATGGAATTGAAACGTAAATGATGTACTGTGATGTGATGTGAAGCTCTATGAACTTGTTTGGGATGATTCGTTACTAAGGGCCTTGTATAAGGCATGGTTGATCTAGTAGATAATTTGATCTGAACTGCAGGATAATTTGGAGAACCTTGAGCATCTTATAAACATCAAAATTGATAATAAGTTATGCGTAGAAACTCAATAGACCTGTTTGAACAGGTGTCGTCAATGAGGACGTCGTGCAGGCCTTTGTTGATCCAGTAGATCCAATAGCCTGAACTCTTGGACAATTGGGAGAATCTAGAACATCTTATACACATGGAATTGAAAAGTAAATGATGTGCATAATCTCTATGAACTTGTTTGGGGATGATTCGTTACTAAGGGCCTTTTATAAGGAATGGTTGATCTGGTAGATCATTTGATCTGAACTCCAGGATAATTTGGAGAACCTTGAGCATCTTTTAAACGTCAAAATTGATAATAAGTGATGTGTAAAAACTCAATGGACCTGTTTGAACAGGTGTCGTCAATGAGGACGTCGTGCAGGCCTTGGTTGATCCAGTAGATCCAATAGCCTGAACTCGTGGACAATTTGGAGAATCTAGAACATCTTATACACATGGAATTGAAAAGTAAATGATGTGCATAATCTCTATGAACTTGTTTGGGGATAATTCGTTACTAAGAGCCTTGTATAAGGCATGGTTGATCTGTCAATTCCACATTCAGAGCGTCACAATCAGCGATTTTACGATTCGAGAGCGTTCACTCAGAGTGAGCGCTCATGAATCGTAAAATCGCTGATTATGATTATCCTCATGATAGTTGACCACAGCCGTAAAATAATGTCAAATTTCGCAAAAAACCTTCGCCACCGGCGAATTATACCACTTTTAATTCCCCATATGCAATCCTTCTCTTCATACCACCGGTAATAATCGCAACCGTCGCGACGCCAACCACCATCAATTTGCCGACCTTTGGCCTGCTTGATATCGAAGTTCTCGTCGAAACGACGCGAACCCGAGAGCTCCGTTAAGCATTCAATGTTTCTTTTTCTGTGCTGTGTTTGACATTAAGACACATACCACACACAAACACACACACACACACACACACACATATGTTCCAGTACGTGTCTAGCCGTGTTCTCAAGTGGCAGTTCACCTTAGTTCCTTCTGCCGCCGCCGCCACCGTTCCCAACCAGCGCGCTGGTGTGGATTTGTGAAATGCATAAATAACATGAGAGCCCTCATCATTCTTATTGCCCTCTGCTTCGGTTTAAACAAACTTCAATTTGAAAGTCAAAGCAAAGCCGCACCGTGGCGCGTGACCACCACACGCCACTGACCTACGACGGCTCGAGGAGCGGTTGCTGCAACCGTTGTTAAGCGCCGGGAAAGTGAAGGGATTTTTTCCCGAGAATTTTAACGCCAAGAAAGACATTATACCAGTTTGCTATAAACTGGTATAAAACTAAATTTTGATCGTTTTGGTATGTCCTGGCTCGGAAGGGGACGTCTC
Source organism: Ochlerotatus camptorhynchus (assembly GCF_037179485.1). Lineage (NCBI taxonomy): Eukaryota > Metazoa > Arthropoda > Insecta > Diptera > Culicidae > Ochlerotatus > Ochlerotatus camptorhynchus. The sequence continues at coordinate 697,668 of NW_027040615.1, forward strand.
CGTTGTCTAGCTGTTGCTATTAGACGTTTGAGTGATCCGACAGGGCTGCTATAAGAAAAAAAACCCGAAACGATTTGTGAGTATTCTTGGACAACCTTGCGTCTAAATTCGTATGATTAATTAAGCTTCCTCGTTCGCTCGCTCGCTCGCTGGTGGGCTGCGAAGGTAACGAACAAATTTCCAAACAAAGCAACAGCAGAAGCAAGGAATGGGGTGGAAGAAAAATTGCAATCCACTTTTTTTTCGAACGTCCGCATTATGGTGATGGCGCGGAAGTAGTTTGCCTCTCCCCCTCCGTTCCGCAATCTCTCGCACTCGCCGAGCGCAGCGCAGCGTTGGAAATCGATTTTCAACTCGCCGTCATTCCATTGTTGTTTCTGGCAGGCGAAGCGGAAGATATGCGATTTGCAGTTTTTGTTTTTTTCATTTGTTTGCGTGATTTACGACGGATGCGATGCCATAAAGTGGTATAATTTTGCGCTTTGACAGCGATTGAAAGCGTTTACGTAAGAGGTTGTTACCAGATGTGCGTCAGGTGGCGGCTCGGTCGGGGTTTTTGAGCGATTATACCACTTCTCCGGCAACTGGTATAAAAGTGGTATAATGGGGATTATCGCTGCCGTAAATGTCATTTCGATACTAATTTCAAATTTTTCTCCCATCTTTTCGCAGGTAAGCAACTGGAAAAAGGGTAATGTTAGGCAGGGCGCGCACGTCTTTCAGAGACATAGGTGCATAGTCGTAAGTCAAAAAAAAAAAGAAAATCACTCATTTCCTACTAAATTGGCTCGTAAACCGAAAGCGATACCACAGCCACACATCGGCAACAACCTGTTTGCCATCTCATCGCTCAGTTAAAACCGACCAACCGACCGATTTCGAGAAGCGAGAAGGCCTAAGCACATGCATAAATTATGTTTTATATCGTGCGTCGGTTTTCACTTTCGAGACTTCTCTCCCCCTCTCGCCCTTTCTCTCGCGGCGGCTCATTTGTGCGCCAGTCAAAGCGCGAAGCTGACTTGATTTTTTTTTTCGCTTTCCTGGTTCTTCTTTCTGTGTCCCTCCTTCCGTCTGCAGCTTCGCGACTCGTCGAACGAACCAACAACAAGAACAACAACAACAGTAACGTCAGCAACCGTTTAAGGTTAGTATGTTAATGATGATATTCTGGCCTCCCCATTGCAATTATTTTAACACTTCTCCGTCGGCTTTTAAGGGCTTTTTGTTGGGCGATTTTCACTTTTAGTGGCCGCGTTTTTTTTTTCGGTTCGCTTTTATTCGGCGAGCAAAATTGCAATCGTGTACCTACTAATGCGATTGGCTTTTATGGCGAGCGATTTGTGATTAGAAAAGGTAGGATTTTCTCGAATAAGTGGGTCATTTCGCCGAAAACAGAAGCCACCGCTTATTGATTGGGTGAAATTTGCAACTTGGCACTTTGGCAGTCGCGTGTCGGGAAACGGACCATTTTTCCAAGTGGGTCATTTCACCGAAATGTTAGTCTATTCTGCCGAATTCTACCTAGGTGCGAATCTTTTAGCATCACTCGGAGCGTTAAAACCACCTCCCCGAATGAGGTCATTTCACCGAAAAAAATTAAGTGAAATGTCCCCCGTTCCCGTCCAATTTTTCGGAAATTACTGCGGCCTTGCATTTAGTCATCAATCATCGCCGTCGTTGAGTGGTTGATCGGCTTGGATGCTGGTTATGAAAAGATGGTAATCGTTCGCCGTGAAAAGATCTCCTCTGTTGTTCCGTTAGTCTCGTCTGTTGTTGTTGTTGGCTGTTTGTGTGAGAGCGCATATGCATGCATATGAAAGCCCGGGTACGGTTTTTGACCTGTGCGCAGTCGAAACCGAACAAGCGAGCGGTTTGTACTTGTAGATTTATTATTATAATAAAATGGTGATTTTCTTCTTCTCGATCTCACCGTCGTCGTCGGTCGGTCTCTATGGCACGGCGATGAATAACGGGGAAAGTTTTGGATGAGGTTTTTTTTTTCGGGGCATAGAGGAAGTCTTCCGCTTTCTGTTGGAACAAGCAAAGGGCGTTGTCTGGGAGTTTGCTTTTGATGCCGCGCGCTGCTGAGCTCGAAGGGTTGTGTCTGGAGAAGATTGTCAAGGGTTTGAATGCAGTTGAACTCCGACATTTTCATCAACATCTCATCATTATAAAGGCTTGAGGAATGTCGGTTTAAGTAGATTTTGCTTGCTTTGAATTCGATTTTTTTTCAAACTCTGACCATCTCTAAAAAAAATTAGATTACAGTACCCGTTAAATTTTGGCAACAAAATCACAAAACTGTTCGTTTTTGGCACTCAGTTCAATTTTTGGAACCGGCACGTTTCAGTCTGGTGTATTGCTCCGCCAACTGGCTGCACTTAATGAAGATCGTGCCCCGCATGTCGAAGCCCGCACGTTTAATAACACCTTCTAGCGCAATGTTGAACAGGAGGCAGGAAAGACCATCGCCTTGTCGAAGTCCTTTGCGAGTTTCAAACGAGTCCGATAACGCACCCGATATCTTCACGCAGCACTGTACACCATCCATCGTAGCCCTGATCAGTCTTGTCAGCTTCCCGGGAAAGTTGTTCTCGTCCATAATCTTCCATAGCTCTTCACGGTCAAAAGTATCATAGGCAGCCTTGAAATCGATGAATAGGTGGTGCGTAGCGACTTGATATTCACGACACTTTTGGAGGATCTACCGCAACGTAAAGATTTGGTCCGTTGTCGATCGCCCGTCCACAAAATCGGCTTGATAACTTCCCACAAATATCCTTGCTAGCGGAGGAGTGGTAGCTGTTCTGTATCCCAGATCCTGACTATCAGTCGGTGCAGACAAGTGGCCAACATATGCGGACCCATTTTTAAGGCTCCGATACCATCTTTCCCAGCAGCTTTGTTGTTCTTAAGTTGTCGGATAGCATCGTTAACTTCACCTATCGTGGGAGCTGGCATGTCCCCCTCATCCGCTGTACCGACGAAGCCATTCCTGCCTTGGTCCTCTGCCTCTGCGCCATTCAGATGTTCATCGTAGTGCTGCTTCCACCTTTCAATCACCCCACTTTCGTCTGTCAAGAATTAGAGATGGGCGATCCGCTCCGGAGCTGTTCGAAAGACCCGATTCACTAAAGTGAGCTGATGACCCGCGGCTCATTTTTTTTTAATAACCGCAGCTCATCAGCACACTGTTATCACAAATCTAAACCATTCAATCCGTCACTTATAGCGAAGTAACCAAGATGCGCGCGTAATTCAACATGTACCTACGATTAGACGATCTTTAATTTCTACTGGTATTATCCAATGCATTTACGTATCCGGCGTATGTGCTCTTGCCTCTCCTCCCATAATTCCCTCCAGCTTATCAGCTCAGCTCCGGATCCGAATCATCGGCTCGAATGATTCACTGATATAACAGCTCCCGGACCCGTTCAGCTCTTCGGATCTTTTTTCTCTCGATTCGTCACGATTCAGCTCCGGATCCGGATCTAAGCTGATGATCTGGAGCTGAAGCCGAGAATAGCGCGAGCAATTGTGTTGGAGAATCAAGGTGGATTCCGTCCCGAGCGATATTTCACGCGCGGGGCGAGATTTTGCGAATGTACGAGAGGCAGAGAAGTACTAGTTGTCTCTCTCATTCCAACGCAAATTCTGCTCCGCTCCGCTAATGCCCGCTCAGATCTGAACACACCATTAGACTTATGATATCAGTGAGCTGATGAGCTGCGGTTCCTACAAATGAGCCGCGGTTCATCAGCTGACTTTAGTGAGTCGGGTCTATAGAACAGCTCCAGAGCCCATCTCTAGATCTGAGCTGATGATCTGGAGCTGAAGCCGAGAATAGTGAGAGCAAATCTGCGGAAGAATTAACATCAGAAATGTATGTAGACTGAAATGCATAGCTTCAGAAAAGGCGTAACATCGTGTAACACGATGTCGATCATATCATTGCGTGTGACATTTGTGTCAAAATTTCTATAATTCCATGGTGAGCTAAAGAGCTGTTTGAAAGAATCGACTCCTTTTAATGAGCTGGACGGGTCTGATCCGCTCAGCCAGATGAGATATTTCGCCCACCTCTAGTCAAGATACCCCCTTCCTTATCCCGACACACTTCGGCTCGCGGCACAAAGTCTTTGCGGCAGCATTTCTTCGCACTCCAGCTCTTCCAGGCGGTGCTTCTTATCCCGGAAAAGATGGTTTTTTGCTGTCTTCGCTTCTGCTTGTATCACTCCGCATTTTGACGGGTTCCTTGGTGCAACATCCTCGCCCCCGCTGCGTTCTTCTCGTCCAAAACCGTCTGACACTCGTCGAATCAATCGTTCGGTGAGCTCTCCTTCATCCGGCAACGCTGCGTCGAGGCATTGCGCGTAATCTTTTGCGACTTCGGGCAGCTTCAGTCGCTCCAGATTGTACCGTGGCGGGAGTTGGTACCGAATGTTGTTGGCAACGGAAAGTTTTTGGCGCACCTTAACCATTAGAAGGTAGTGGTCCGAATCGATGTTTGCACCGCGATAGGTCCTGTCCGAGAAGTGCCTTCCGTCGATCAAAATGTGGTCGATTTTCGATTCTGTCTGCTGCGGTGATCTCCAGGTGTACCCATATGGGAGGCTATGCTGGAAGTAGGTACTACGTATGGCCATGTTCTTAGAGGCGGCGAAATCGATGATTCTGAGGCCGTTCGCCTTCGTTAGCTGGTGAGCGCTGAACTTTCCTATAAACGGTCTGAATTCCTCCTGCTGGCCGACCTGAGCGTGAAGATCTCCGTTAACGATTTTGACGTCATGGCTTGGACAGCTGTCCTCCCAAGTAACAATTCAAGCTGAACAGTAAGAACAGAAGCTGATTATTGGTTGATTTAAGGTGTACAAAGCTGATTAACAGCAGGCTAGATATATATATAGTTGATGAGGAGTGCATTAAGCTAATTGTATCCCCATAAATCAACCTCAATAAGTTAGCTGATCTAAAGATTGAACAAGCCTTATTCTAGCTTAACACTTCTCCACAAATCAGCAATGCACTGCAAATATTTTGATAGCCTGATTTGTTAAATGTAGTAAGTGTCACTCGTTGCATTTCGGGCATTTTAGTTCTTCTAAATTAACTACCTATTTTTTTCTAATCCCAAACAGTGGCAGCAGTAGAAACAAGGTAGAAGAGCTTTTTAGGAATAGATACAGGTAGAAGTGGGCTGCGACGACGTCGGAAGTAGTAACATTTGAATCTCTGTGTTTGAATGCAATATTGCACTAAATTTTCAGACAGAATTCCAGAAATATAACACAATTATGGCACTAAAATAGCTTCCACATGACCATCGAAATAAATCGTGCGCTTGTGTCCACATTTCGTTTAATACGCTTGAAAATGAGAGGAATGTTTTACTGTCACCAGGTGTTGTTTACAATTCTGCATTGCTGTATAATACTCTTCCGGTTGCTGTCATTCAACTTAAATTTGACGCGTTTCAAGTTAATGATCATATCTATTACCACACATATGCTTAAGTGGTCCAGTAGGTATGATTGATGTCTGTAAATCAGCGACTGCCGGCTCGAATCCCGAAATGCAAAGGTAATTTTTAGACTTATAATAACAATATAAATATGTAAATCCAATTAGTCAGCACCTTGTTGCAGTCCCATAAAAATATATAAGATATTAACCGGTCTTCCATTATTATTATTTTTATAAATAAAACTAGAAGGCTGAACAAGAGTTGGAGAAGACTGTTATTTAAAGCCTTAAAAAGCTTATAATTTATATAACTGTTAAGCTTTTGGCTGATTAAAATCACCAGATTTAGATGTTTAAAAGCTGAACAACAATTATTCAAACTAAGGCTGAATTAAAATCGATTGAACAACACTTGTTAAGCATCAAATTGTTACCTGGGGTATTCCCGTTCCAACGCGTAAAAAGCGTCTTTATCGTCATCGTCACTTGCTAAGTGAGGGCTGTGCACGTTGATTATGTTGATATTGAAGAAACGGCCTTTGATCCGCAACTTGCACATTCTTCATTCAGCTCTGGTAGATGGTATAACCATCCCTGTACGTATGTACCGACGATCCCCTCCAGCAAACTACCTGCAGCGCAACAATGTCGAGCTTGCGGATCCTTCCCAAGAAATTGAGAGACTTGCAGTTCCATGTTCCGAGTTTCCAATCGTTAGTCCGTTTACGTTGCCTGGGAATATGCCGATTGTTCCGGTCCGTATAAACATAGCTAGCTTCCTGTACTTTAGTTTTTTTACGGCTGGCTTGTAGGACCTGCACCAACCCCTATTGTCTCGCCGGAGGACCATCGTATGCACCGTACTGTTTAGAGTCCCACGCTGGCACCAGGATGTTGATCAGCCGCTCCTAACATAGAGAACAGACGCCGTTTTGAGCCGCACCTCCATGGTGAACAGACGCTCGAAGACTGCACTCTCCGGAGAGAGGAGTCCCCCCTTTCCTGTCAGCGGGGAGCTAGGGATAGGAGTAACTGGACAAGAGGCTAAGTTACCACGCCCACAGAGGTGTTGGGGTCTATTTTATACCTTGCAGGTACGCGAAGTATCGATGGTACGCATTGTCCAGCCGTTTACCAGCCAATTACCCTAAGTAAGGGTATTTTAGGAATCGGAGTGACGTCTAGGGGCAGTAAATCGATGTCTGACGATGTCTTTAAATCCAATATGGCGGCACCTGGTTTCATAAAATGGTGTCAAATACCATAACAAATAAAGTAACTGGCGTCGGACATCGATGTTCGGCATCTACGCGTCGTCCTCGTTCCGAAAACACCCATATTGTAGGATATTCGACACTTTTTCTGAACCCGATGGCTGCCATCTTGGATTCGAGAATGGCGTTGTTAATTTAAATTTCGTTTAATGTAAAATAACAATTTATTACTAAATATAATGAGGATGCCATCCCTATCGGCAACTGATATTGTGTGGATACTATCCGGATGGAAGAATACTGGAGATTATCTCGATTCGCTTTCTTTCCCATCCGAATAATTTGACTTGGATATTATCCGCTTTGAAAGTATGCTTAGGGATCCAATGATATATTCGATAATGGACAATAGATAGAGATTTGATGCCTGATCACATGCCTTAAAAACATGTTCTTGCTCTGAGATCTTTCTATCAAGTTCAAGGTTTCTAACACAAAGGCTGAATTTAATCTCTCCCTCTAAAATTCGGTATCAAAAGACTCATTCAGCCCGATAGCGTATGGCTTTGCTAACTTACATTCCCATACAAGTTTAGAATTACATGTTGCTGATTTCAAAAAATTTAGTGCTGCTTGGCTTTCAGACATAATGCAGATATTCGAATGTCTGCGAATAATTTATACGCAAGCAAATTTTAGAACATTAAAGAATTGCTTGGACTTTTGCTTGGAACACGGTAGGCCAGTAGCCTATAGATATTGAGATATTTATTCTTGGACCTATTACCCCTGCTCCTACACGATTATCCAATCTAGAGCCGTCTGTATAAAAGACAATTGATCCTGGACGGATGTTTGGTCCCCCATTGTCCCACAAATCGCGATCCGCATCTGCTACATTGTAAAGACGATCGAAGTGATATTTTTCTCTTCATCCAATCTTCATTTTCTATCACAAGAGAATCAATATTGAACATTTTTAGGATGCTCATATGTCCTCTAAGATCACCTTCAAGGAAGTTCTGTGACCGTCGGATCCTAAATTCACTCCTTTCGGCTTCTAATTGAATAAATTGATGCATCGGAAGCAGATAAAGTAGAGCATCTAGTGCCATACTTGGTGTGCTGCTCATTACACCAGTTATTGAGAGAGTGGTTAGTCTTTGCAGCCTCCCCAACTTCTTCTGAGCTGATTTTTCATTGGTTTTAGGCCACCAAACCAATGATGCATAGGTTATTCTGGGTCTTACAATCGTCAAATAAATCCAGTGGATCATTTTAGGTTTTAGTCCCCATTTCCAAACAAAAGTTTATTTTACTTATCCAAAGAGCAGTACTGCTGACTTGCTCTAGATGCGAATTCCAATTTATTTTGCTGTCAACAGTAACTCCCAGATACTTGACTGTGTTTGAAAGTTATAAAATTATTCCTTACATGTTAATATTATTTAAGGACATTTTTTTTCAGAAATAGAAAGACTGCACAATGTTATGTCAAAAACTTCTTGCCAAATTGCATTTATAAAAGTTGGATCAACCCCCTTATTACATATATCTATTTTAAGCTTTGAGATGAAGTCTAAAAGGTACTCACCTCTGTTGTTGATGTCTGTACTAGCCCACAACGTATGTTGGGCGTTCGCGTCGCATCCAATTATGAATGGTTTGTTATGTTCCTTACAGTACGAAACAAACCTTGCAACCTCTGGTGGAGGTATATCTTCCACGTCGCTGAGGCAACGTAAACTTTTGTTTTTTCGTGGGTCGTTGGAACCTCCAACACGATAGCTGCGATGTCTCTTTTGATAAATTCTGTAATCGGAATGTTTTGGCGTAGGACTACGTCTTTGATTTCTATATGGGGGTACACTTTGTGACAACCGAAAATAGAACATGTAACAAATTAAGAAAGATTTTGAACGTTAATAACTCAGCTGCCCCTGGTCCAATTTTTATAATTTTATCACCAATCGTTGCTTCCAAACAATGCTTCCGAATGTTGATTTTCAACAAGAAACTATTGAAAAACTGGTAAATGTCCAGCATTGTTAAAAAGCGTCGAATTAACTAGCAAATCCACCAATTACCTACATGCATATGCTGCTTCCCCAGCACAGTCGTCAGAGAGTAGTAAGTAGACGAAACAAGTCGAAGTGGCATTCGCCTCCGATCCTCGGGCGCATGCGAATAGGGAGGATGGAATTGCGTAATATTTTGCACACTAATCGCCATATTCAGAACCAAACGCAAATTCTTCGAGATAACTACCATCCGTCGTCTGGCTCGCCGTGGCGATGTCTGACGTATCTCCGGTCTGATTTACGAGGTGTGCTGAAGGTGTTCCTGAAAAATGAGCGTAAGCGGCCATGGATGTCATCTACGTTTTGAAGTGACAGATACGCACTCTGTTTGGTTTCGGAGGTTAAATCATGACCAACTTTGGCAACAAAACGGCTCTTTTCAGGGCCACCAAGCTTATACCAGTAAAGAGTAGGAATAGAAGTTCTCTGCCTGTTTGTCCAACGACCACACAAAATGCTCATGTAATCAAACTGGAAGCAGGGGTACAAATTATTTTGATCAATCTTTATAAATTTTTAATCGCCACGGCCGGATATTTTCGATGGAAGAAGCAACAATCTAGCATCTTATTCGACGAAGGCGGCAGGAAACATTATTAAAGCCGAGTTATTTACGAAAGAGAGTATCGATGAAGAGAATCGATCAATGTAGATAGGACCTATTGAAAAGTGACGCGAGATTTGTTTTCCGTACTGAGCTCCAATGCTACCGACGCCAGGGAGGCAGCTCCCACACCTGGACCCTACCAATCGACCCATCAACTCAACCAGGGACCAACGGCATTACTTCCCGAAGGAAGGCGTGATCAGAGATGTTATGCCTTAGAACATGCCGGTGGAGCCGACTGAGATTGGACCCAGGCCTGCTGGGGTGAGAGGTAATCACGCTAACCACTGGCGCCGATATCTTTCAAGGTGATATCACGGCGAATGAGATCGACCCAAATTTGAGTTTAGTTATCTCAGAAATAAGAAATAAAGTGCAGGAACTCAGCGATGAGTAAATTTGCCTCATGTTTTCCCAGGTTTTTTCCAGGGAAAAATTCCCGAATTTGAGAAAAGTGAAGATTGGATTCACTCAGTCTATTGGTACTACTCCGAGACTGAATAAAATTTTCGTCAATTTCCTCATTTTCTGGCAGGTTTTTTAGGTTTTCCACAGGAAACCATGAGACAAATTTACTCATCGCTGAGTTCCTGCACTTTTGGCGATTATGAGTGAACTAAACTCAAATTTTGGGTCGTTCTCATTCGCCGTGTACGCAAAAGGAAAAGAGCCAGCGTCGCTACTTGATAGCAAACTACTCATAATGGGAGGAGTCTTTGTAGCTTTTATACCACTTGGTTGCACATCATTCTGCTTTAACCTGAAAAGATATAAAAGAGCGCTGCTTCGGACGGCGTGGTGAACATCAATAGCAGCAGCAGGAAGGTGGTGGCTAGTCCACTCCTTCACACCTAACAAGCAACAATTGACTGGTCGTGGCACCAATGTTTCCGGCACCACTTGATGCTGTGATTTGGGAATCTGAATAATCGACGATCATTCTATTATTTCCAGTTTCTTCGTGGGTCTTATCAGCTCCATGGTCGCTCCTAATTTCTGGCCTCCCACAATGATCTTTGTTTTTTATAGTTTGACTAAGTTTTTTCCACTAGATTTTTCCTTTGGAACTTCTTCCTTATTTGGGCATTTTCAAATTTAAAATCCAGCACAAAATCACAATCTTTGATGGCGTTCATGGAAACCCCATCTACAGTGAACACGAGTTCAACATGTTGCTGGTTAATAATGTTACGCTGGAGTATTCTCCATGCGTCAACTACTATCCCATCATTTTGGCTTAAAGGCACAATGCCCTAATTTCGGTTTAAGTGCTCTTTGAATAGCAATCAGTTGTGGTGTGGTAAGTTCAATATTAAGATAGCCTTTCGGAAGGATATCCAACTTCACACCACTCACTACTTCCTTGTAGGAAGGGTTGATCTTACCCTTAGTTCTTTTAAATTGCCCTGAGCGTCCGGATCTATGCGCGCGCATCCTTTCTTTGCTGTACAGAGCTTTTCGATGTTGAAGGCTTACTGGTGCCATAGCATTGACGTGGGATTTTGGAAGGACAAGGACACTAGTATTTGAACCATTGAGGTCTAGATCCTCTTCGCATCTTTCTCTCGATCTCCATCTTCGATTCGCTAATGGTTCGTAAGCTTTTGGATTGCTAGAAAACCACGCAAGAAGCGATATGTTGATGCGGTCAACAATAATAGTAATAACAGGGTGGCCAGCAAACCGAGAAAATCGGGAATACCGGGAAATATCCGGGAATTCGATGAGAGAACCGGGAAAAATAAATTAATCACACCATAGGAATACATTTTCACACCAGAATTTTAGAATAATTTAATGTTTTTTTTTTACGAAATGAATGTCTTTCTCTATTTGCTGCATGATTTTCTTCAGATTTCCGTTTTATTGTTTTTAGAATTCAATCAATCAGCAATATTTCAAATTTATTTTTGCGATTCAATTTCAGATGTAAAGTGCATGGGCCTTAAAACAAAATATTGAAGATGCTGGACTTAAGAAACACATATTTGTAAAAACTGAAACTGAACTATACTTTTCCGCGGTTTTAATCTTATTCAAAATTCTCATGATATGGATTTCAGAATGAACTTGGAATTCTGCTCTGAATTATTATAGAATTCTTCTAAAATTAATCAGAAAGCATTCTGCGTAATAATTATCGTTGAATTCTTTTTGGAATTGACTTGAAACCCCTTCTAAGAAATTGTTTGGAATCCGTCTTAGAATTCCCTTAAACCTATTCGGAGATTTCATTGATATTCTTTTCAAAATTTTATTTTAATAGTCAAAACAGCATAAATCCTTCGAAATTTTATTTAGAAACCCCTTGAAGTATTTTAAAGAATTTAATTCTAATCATTAGCATTTTTTGCAATAATTTTTTTTGGAGCTGTTTGATGAATATTTCACACTAGGGTTGATATTATCGCCAGAACACTCTTAGAACTCTGTGTCTTGTTGAATTCTCATCATAATTCTCTTGGGATTCTTCAAAAATTACAAGTTCATTTTTCTGAAACTTTTTTTTTTTTTAATTTAATCTCTTATTCTTCACAATTCTGTCTTATAACCTATTCATGCAGATAGCATTTGGCCCAGTGACCTTAATTTCTGATACTCAATAAATTCTAGGGCCTTGAATTCTAGCATAAAACATATATCGAAAGATAAATAATTTGTTTTGAATACTGATAGTGACTCATAGAGTTGAATTTTTCCTATAGCTTAAGAAAATGCTTTCTGTAATTTGGCTTTTATTTTTCATACAAATAACCACTGAAAATTTACAGTTCGCCACGTTTTAAAAAATGTCTACAATTTGGTTTTTTGTTGAATATCAACAACTGGGAAATTTTAAAGATTTGAGCCGGGAAAACTCGATTAGAGCCGATTGGCAGTCAAGGTTTCATCAAAACGAATTTGAGATCCGTTCACGATAGGGTGGGAAATGTCAATGACGTCAGGCGCTTCAGCGACGACACTGTTCAGAAGTGCACTTTCGCTTACAAAAACCAAGTTAAGAAAACGAGACTGGAAATTGTGAACAAGGTTTATCTGGCTCAGTCCATCAAAAGCCGTACCGTCTACAAGTAAGCGGCTGACAGGAGTATTTTGAAGATGCAATCGGATCTGGAAACGCATAACCGTGGCCTGAGGACCCAGGCTGATTAAAATCACCAAGCAGAAGAAGCACATCCGTTGTATCAACCAAGGATGATGCAAATTTTGCGAATGCGTTGGAAACAGCGATGAGGACACCACCACCTCGAGTACGAATGCTGTTGGATGAATTCTGATCTAATCTGTAGACAGTAAAAGAGTCACCAAACAGTTGCACTGAATTGATCCTTCAATCGAGCCAAGTTTCCGTGAATACATAAACGTCATATTCCCCGTCCAGCGCAGCCAGATAAACATCGTCCTATTTAGTCATGAGCCCCCTGGTGTTCTGATAGTAGACTCGTAAAACCGTTTTCGGTGCGAGCCGTGTCAATGGTAACTTGACCAGGATCCGTACGAGAGAACGGTGAACTATCTGGCAGCGAAAGATCACCTGGCGTAGAAAGGCTCGAAGTGGTGGCCATAAGCGAAGATGAACTGAAACCAAGCGGCGGATCAACAGCTGAATTCACATGGACGAGTTCATACTTGCCGCAAACGAGTGGTTGGAAGACCCCTTCACCAGGCCCGCACACAGGGCCAGGACGGATGCAGGTCGCTGGCGGGAATGGCTCGACTGTGGCGAGGGGCTCGGTAAACAAACAGAAGTTGATTCATCATAATGGTGTACGTCGTCAATCTTCGGCAGGGCTAGATCAGAGGGTTTGGATGCGTCCGGTGAATTTTCAGTGGAGCGTCTCGGCTTCTGGTATGGTGGGACTGGTATACTGTTAATGTCATTTTCAGACCACAATTGACGAGGAGCACTCTGGAAAGCAAGTATAGCGTAATATCGAGATTTTCGTTTCTTTATTAGAGTGACTTTCACTTGGAGACTTTTTTTATAAATTGTTACTTAAAGAAGCTTCAACACTAAAAATCCAGAACACAATTGTTACAGCCAAACCATACCCAGTAACGTCTTCGTTTGTCAGTACCTTTCCCCCACACAAGTAAATTGCAACACACCGACCAAAAGAACTGGTTCAATTTTGCTCTAAAAAATGACTCATAATTGTCTCACGTCATCATCGCGCTGAGCGATATGTCCAAAGAAAAACGAAAAAAAAAACCAATTGCCTTATTGTGCCCGCCTTCGACGAAAGAGGCCATCCAGCAAACAACCAATTACCGCCAACAGCAAAATCCAAACAAAACGCAACAAGACTCGATCGCAAACAACCGTTGGGCAACGCGGGAATCGATTTGCATTCCCAACAAACGACGGCAGCAATCTGCAATCTGCACATGCATAAGCTCGCGATTTATCGCCCGATTACCAACGTGTCAATCCGAAGCGCGATTGCGCCAAGAATCACCGCCGTAGTCGCGTCCCCCTTGGGTTTGGCTCAGGAGAGCGATCGGCGGTACGTGGGCGTCCCAGGTTCAAGTCCCACAGCGGGTGTAGATTTTTTTTTTCTTCAAGCTCGTTAAGAATTTTAATTCGAGTGATTGAATAAGTGTCGCGTAGGACGTGTGTAACTAATCTAGATCAACTGCCGCACGGCGGGAAGACCTTGAGTTTTCTGCGGTTAACAGCGTCGATCGGTTTCGGTTAGGATGGAAATAAATTAGAAATTAAATCGTTCAATTCGACCGGGACTGGAAATTTATTGCCTTCGGAGAGGTGTTTCAAAGTCACACCCGGAAGGTGCGTGCGGAATAGAGCGCTTTCGAAAACCGTAGGAAAAACAAGAAGAAGCGCCGGCGTCGACGGCTCAAATTACTCGCGCCCGGTCGACTAATGGTGTGACGGCGTCGGAACGCAGGTTGTTATTACAACGAGGCGAAAGGTCTTCATTTTCACACATGCAATTGGTTGTTGGGGGCTGTGTGGGGTTCATGAATTTTCGCTTAGCGGCGCACGACTAGTCACGAGTCACGAGATGGGTGGATTTGCTGCATCGGAGGAGAGTTGAGACGGGAGGTGCTGGTGAAATTGCTACCTTCATGGGAAAAGAGCCGCGAGCTGCACTTTTGTCCGATTGATTAGGTTATCTCCCGATGATGGTGATTTGGTTGAGATGTTTTAGGTGGCAGTTCTGCGCAGGTGGTTGGTTTTAGGCGTTTCCCAAGCGACTTTTGACGGTATTGGCCGTTGAACTCAGAGTGAGCTTTGTTCCAAAGAAATGGAAAGCCCACCCTAATAAATAAATACCATACTGAACGATAACCCAAATGATAGAACTATTCAACAAATGGTTTGGATGATACCCTGAACACGTCGTTAAGCAAAATAACCTTACAAATTTTATTAGGGCATCCCGAGCAAAGATGTTTACCAAACAAATTACAAGTCCTAATACCTGGTTATCAAGGTTTGGATAACTGAATATGTTATCATTGTGGTCGAATAACCAACCAACATAACAAAAAAAAATTCTTATTTAATATCTGAAAAATAACAAATTTTGTTATAATTAAAAAAAAACTTGGTTACAAATTCTTGTGAGGTATGCAAATTTGTTCTACTAATTATAAATGATGTGTTCTCAATCCCTTCCCTGACATCCAATTGTTACAATTATTACCCCTAGCCTCGAGATAGCCGCGAGTAATCGGCCCCCGCTTTATTAATGTTAGTTTTAAGTAAGTTTGTAATTCAAACACTAAATATCGACTCCACAAAGCTGCAGCAAATGAGCCTTGAAAAATAAACGCATTATAAAAAGATATATTAATTATGTTTTCGATTTGATATTAAAGCCTTAGGCTGATAACTGAAATATGATAAGCTGTGTAAAACACCATTTGGATAATATTCAGATTTTTTAACTAACCATGCACCGGTTGCAAACAAATAAAACTCACCCCTATCGTTCGACAATGTATAAGGCGCGGATATTCGGCCCAACTCCTACTAGACATAGAAATAAGTGTTATTTCTATCGGCACCGTAAAGCTAACGCCATTGAGCCTTGCAAATAAACGAGCTAGTTAATGATAGCAACTGAAAACAACATTTGTCAAGGTTGATAACTAAATTAATAATGCGATAAACTGAAAACAAAATTATATCTGGAATAACAAAACTTGTTATAAGGATGATATCAGGTTGTTATCTTCGCTAATCGCTTTGTGTTTAGAAAATTCTTAAAAAATATTTTCAAATTTCGGAGTATCTTCAAATGTCTGCCAATACCAAATGTCTTCAAAATGTCTAACAACAAATAAAAGTCTTCACAAGATCTCAAATGTCTTCAAAAGGCAACTACGTCTTCAAATCTGGATTCCCTGATCTCCATCGATTTTAACTTAATGCTTAGTGGCAAACACATGTTGTGCTATTTTGTTTGCATAAATTCTCAAAAGAAGGTATTTTCTAGCATTTGTAACAATCAGTACAGCAGGGTCAATGCGGATAAGACCTATTGCCATGTTGATCTAGAATCAGAGGACCTCCTTAATATATTTCATCACTTGAAGGTCTTTTTAATAGTTTCTGAGCCAGATTTTATCATGAGAGATATCTGAGAGACTTGAACTGAATTAACGGACAGTGGAAGATCTTCAGAATACTATTTTATTTTTCTGAAGTCTTGAAAAAATATCCAGAGGACCTCATTGACATCTTTGATCACCTGAAAGCCTTTGGAATAATTGTTGAGCACGCTGTTATCATGAGGGAATATCTGAGAAACTTGAATTATCATATTCGACAGTTGGAGATCTTCAGAATAATATTTGATCATCTTGAAATCTTGAATAAATTTCCAGAAGACCGCATTAATATATTTGATCACCTGAAGGTCGTTGGAATAATTTCGGAGCATCCTTGTATCATGAGAGAATATCTGAGAGACCTGAACTGAATTATCGGGCAGTGGAAGATTTTCAGAATAATATTTGGTCCTTCTGAAGTCTTGAAAAATATCCAGAGGACCTCAATAACATCTTTGATCCCCTGAAGATCTTTGACATAATTTCTGAGCCAGCTGGTATCATGAGAGAATATCTGAGAGACTTGAATTAATTTGTTGGACAATGGGAGATCTTCACAATAATATTCGATCATCCTGAAGTCTTGAAGTCCAGAGGATCTCATTAATATCTTCGATCACCTAAAGGTCTTTGGTATAATTTCGGAGCATCCTTTTATCATGAGAGAATATCTGAGAGACCTGAACTGAATTACCGGAAAGTGGAAGATCTTAAGAATAATATTTGATTCTTCTGAAGTCTTGATAACATATCCAGAGGACTGCATAAACATCACCTGAAGGACTTTGGAATAATTTCTGAGCCAGCTGGTACGATGAAAGAATATCTGAGAAACTTGAATTATTATGTTGGACAGTAGAAGATCTTCAGAATACTATTTAATCTTTCTGAAGTCTTGAAAAAATATCCAGAATACCTCATGAACATCTTTGATCACCTGAAGGTCTTTGGAATAATTTCGGAGCATCTTTGTATCATGAGAGAATATCTGAGAGACTTGAACTGAATTAACGGGCAGTGGAAGATCTTCAGAACACTATTTAATCTTTCTGAAGTCTTGAAAAAATAGCCAGAATATCTCATGAATATCTTTGATCACCTGAAAGTCTTTGGAATAATTTCTGAGCCAGCTGGTATTATGAAAGAATATCTGAGAGACTTGAATTATTATGTTGGACAGTTGGAAATCTTCAGAATAATATTTGATCATTTTGAAGTCTTGAAGAAATTTCCAGAGGACCTCATTCATATCTTTGATCCCTGAAAGTCTTAAGAATAGTTTCGGAACATCCTTGTATCATGAACGAATATCTGAGAGACTTGAACTGAATTAACGGACAGTGGAAGATCTTCAGAATACTATTTGATCTTTCTGAAGTCTTGAAAAAATATCCAGAATACCTCATGAAAATCTTTGATCACCTGAATATCTTTGGAATAAGTTTTGAGCACGCGGGTATCACGTCAAAATATTTAAGAGACATGATTTATTATATTGGACAGTGGGATATCTTCAGAATAATATTTGATCATCTTGACCAAAATGACCAGAGGACCTCATAAATATCTTTGATCACCTGACGGTCTTTGGAATAGTTTCTAAGCTTGCTGTTATAATGAGAGAATATCTGAGCGACATACATTATTTTGTTGGACAGTTGGAGATCAGAATAATATTCGATCCATCTGAAGTCTTGAAGAAATTTCCAGAGGACCTCACGAACATCTTTCATCACCTGACGGTCTTTGGAATACTTTCTGAGCAAGCTGGTATCATGAGACAATATCTGAAAGACTTAAATGATTTTGTTGGTCACTGGGAGATCTTCAGAATAAGAATTTGATCATCCTGAAGTCTTGAGAAAATGCCCAGAGGACCTCATTAATATCTTCGATCGCCTGACGGTTTTTGGAATAATTTTTGACCATCCTTGTATTATGAGAGAATATCTGAGAAACAACCTGGCATACATTGAAGCACGAAACGCCAGAACTTCTCCGAAGTTTTTCAGAACTTCTCGGAAGTTTTTCAGAACTTCTCTGAAGTTTTTAAGAACTTCTCTGAAGTTTTTCAAAACTTCTCTGAAGTTTTTCAGAACTTCTCTGAAGTTTTTCAGAACTTGTCTGAAGTTTTTCAAAACTTCTCTGAAGTTTTTCAGAACTTCTCTGAAGTTTTTCAGAACTTCTCTGAAGTTTTTCAGAACTTCTCTGAAGTTTTTCAGAACTTCTCTGAAGCTTTTCAGAACTTCTCTGAAGTTTTTCAGAACTTCTCTGAAGTTTTTCAGAACTTCTCTGAAGTTTTTCAGAACTTCTCCGAAGTTTTTCAGAACTTCTCTGAAGTTTTTAGAACTTCTTTGAAGTTTTTCAAAACTTCCCTGAAATTTTTCCGAACTTCTCTGAAGTTTTGCAGAACTTCTCTGAAGTTTTTCAGAACTTCTATGAAGTTTTTCAGGACTTCTTTTTCAGAACTTCTCTGAAATTTTTTCAGAACTTCTCAGAAATTTTCAGAACTTTTCTGAAGTTTTTCAGAACTTCTCTGAAGTTTTTCAGAATTTCTCCGAAGTTTTTCAGAACTTATCTGAAGGTTATCAGAACTTCTCTGAAGTTTTTTCAGAACTTCTCTGAAGTTTTTCAGAATTTCTCTGAAGTTTTTCAGAACTTCTCGGAAGTTTTTCAGAACTTCTCTGAAGTGTTTCAAAACTTCTTCGAAGTTTTTCACAACTTCACTGATTTTTTTCAGAACTTCTCTCTGAAGTTTTTCAAAACTTCTCTGAAGTTTTTCAGAACTTCTCTGAAGTTTTTCAAAACTTTTCTGAAGTTTTTCAAACTTCTCTGAAGTTTTTCAGAACTTCTCAGTTTTTCAAAACTTCTCGGAAGATTTTCAGAACTTCTCGGAAGTTTTTCAGAACTTATCTGAAGGTTTTCAGAACTTCTCTGTAGCTTTTCAGAACTTTGAAGTTTTTCAAAATTTGTCTAAAGTTTATCAGAACTTCTATGAAGTTTTTCAGAACTTCTCTGAAATTTTTCAGAACTTGTCTGAAGTTTTTCAGAACTTCTCTGAAGTTTTTCAGAACTTCTTGAAGCTTTTCAGAACTTCTATGAAGTTTTTCAGAACTTCTCTGAAGTTTTTCAGAACTTCTTTGAAGTTTTTCAGAACTTCTATGAAGCTTTTCAGAACTTCTCTGAAGTTTTTCAGAACTTCTCTGAAGCTTTTCAGAACTTCTCTGAAGTTTTTCAGAACTTCTCTGAAGTTTTTCAGAACTTCTCTGAAGTTTTTCAGACCTCTTGGAAGCTTTTCAGAACTTCTATGAAGTTTTTCAGAACTTCTCTGAAGTTTTTCAGAACTTCTTTGAAGTTTTTCAGAACTTCTATGAAGCTTTTCAGAACTTCTCTGAAGTTTTTCAGAACTTCTCTGAAGCTTTTCAGAACTTCTCTGAAGTTTTTCAGAACTTCTCTGAAGTTTTTCAGAACTTCTCAGAAGTTTTTCAGAACTTATCTGAAGTTTTTCAGAACTTCTCTGAAGTTTTTCAGAACTTCTCCGAAATTTTTCAGAATTTCTCGGAAGTGTTTCAGAACTTCTCGGAAGGTTTTCAGAACTTCTATGAAGATCGTTGGACTGCGCAGCAGTTCATAGCACTTTCATGTAGTTAGAAGGACTTCTTTTAAGTTGAAGTTCGTGGGGCTTCTCTGTAGCTCGTGAGATTTTCCTGTAGCTCGTGGGATTTCCGCAAGGGTCGTAGGACTTATTTGAAGTTCATAGGGCTGCTCTGACGTTCGTGGGACCTCCCTGAAGTTCGTTGGATTTGCCTAAAGTTCGTAATACTTCTTTGAAGTTCATTGGACTTCCCTGAAGGTCGTTTTTTTTCCTTGATTTGTTTTCCGTCGATCTTGTTTTCCGTTCTGAGTACCAATGCTACCGACGCCAGGAAGGCAGAGCTCCCACACCTGGATGCTACCTATCGACTCATCAACTGATGGACCGGGGACCAACGGCTTTACTCCCCTTCAGAGATTTTATGCCTCAGAAAATCCCGGTGGCACCGACTGGGATTGAACCCAGGCCCTTGGGGGTGAGAGGCAATCACGCTTACCACTACACCAGCGGCGCCGCTGTTCGCAGGTGACTTCTATAAAGACAGCAGGTGACTTCTATGAAGTTCGCAGGTGACTTCTATGAAGTTCGGAGGTGCAGTTTAATGAAGGTCGTTGGACTGTGCTGAGTTTCTATAACTCGCAGGAGTTCTCTGAAGTTCTCAGGACTTCATTGAAGTTCATAGGCCTTCCCTATAAAAATTCTAGTGAGTGGAAGCAATCCTGGTACAAATTAGTAAATTGCAAGTGTTCCCAAACCATTTTTATAGCACCAATCTTCCCGGAACACATTCATCATTTCCCCCCGTCAAAGGCGTCCACTTATCGCAGACCCCACCGAACCGATTTCGAAACTCATTCGCCTTCGCATCAGACTAATTTAGTCTGACCATCGGGCCGCGGCAGCCACCGCCCAACTTCACACTAATCATTTCGTACCTTAATTATAGCAATAAAAAAAATTTAAATACCCCCGCACACATACACACACATTCACACGCTCGTCGACGCGGATGTGGGCCCTGGATGCTGCCGCGGCGCACTGTTATGATTCATTATGTCTTTTGTTGCGCTGTTACACACCGAACACATGTGGCCCCGGCGATGGTGCCACCGATGATGAAACCCTATTGTAAAGGGTCAACTCCGGACCGCCATAATCCGATGGTGCGGCGCTCCACAGTGGCGAGCGAGATTCATATGTACACAGCATAAACATGAGTTATGCCACACTACAAAACCCGACAGCAGTTCAGAAACACACGGCGTACAGTTGTTGCTTGTGGTTACACTTTCCCTTTTTTATGCTGCCCGTTATTTTTTTTTCTTTTAGCTTTATCCAAGTTGTGGCGCTCACTTGCAGTGATTATTACCAACTGCAGCTCGCGAGCGTCGTCTTTCGATCGTCGTCGTCGTCGTCGTTGTTTGCTATTATATTGTGAAATGTGATATAGTTTTAAATTACCATGGCGACTTGTGGAAATTGACTTGGATGTCATTGGGAACGATCGCTTTTATGATTTCTATTTTTCTGAAGGAAGCTTGCATAATTTCCAGCTTTGTCGGAGCGGTAGAACAGCTACAGGAGTTTGCTTGAAATTGGTCACGGAAAAACAATAAATTATTGCGAAAAACGGGAAACGGGGCTGCCGATGCCACTCGACAAGAAACAAATTGCTATAATATCTAAAATTATGACAGTAATCGCTCAATATTAAAATTGGTTTCTTCTGTCAAAACATTTGATTTGCCTTCAACCTTGAAACCGCTGCAATAATTTTTCAGCAACGAAGCTCATCATTTCACCATCATCGTCAGCAATTACCGGCCGCTTAAGATAATCCAACGATCGGCGGCAATCGATTACCGACCACCTGGCAGAAGCTTCGAAGCTTGCGAAAGAAGAGGAGCAGGAGGTCAAACGTTAAATGGAATCAAGCGTCGTCGAAGGCCGTGACACCAACGACGCCAAAGCCAGCCCCCCTCCGATAATCGACAAAGCAAATCGTTTAACCTAGATAACGTGCCGAAAAATTAAACAACAACTTTT
Source organism: Ochlerotatus camptorhynchus (assembly GCF_037179485.1). Taxonomy (NCBI): domain Eukaryota; kingdom Metazoa; phylum Arthropoda; class Insecta; order Diptera; family Culicidae; genus Ochlerotatus; species Ochlerotatus camptorhynchus. The sequence continues at coordinate 719,259 of NW_027040615.1, forward strand.
GACAAACGGTAGCTAGGTAAAGTCGAAAGAAAAAATCAACGAAGGAGGCATACGAAAGAACCGAACCACCTACACACACAAACAAACAGCGAGAGAGCTAATCGATAAAATAGGTCAGCTGAGCCGGGTCGATTTGTGCTGGACGGGGACGGGAAGAAGCTGCGGGTGCTGTTCAAATCAAATCACACACACAGATTAATTTTCCGGTTAGAAAACAACTCGATTGTTCTCGGCTCCTAAAACAGAAATCTATTTTTTGGGTACAATCAAACGGTTCACTTGTAATTTTCGCGCGATCCTTCGGTGGGTGTCCAATTGAATGTGGCAGGTTGAATGAGCACGGTGCTAACGGCCCGGCAGAGTCGCTGGGAACAGTGGGTCACGAACGATGACACAATGGGTCAGGAATTTTAATTGCTTTTTGCGGGTTCTTGATTATGATGAAATTGGTTAGACGAGAAGGTACGAACGAGTAACGGAATTTTACTGCTGGGCAGCACCGTCAAATGGACACACCTAATCCGGATATAATGTCTCAGCTAAATTCCGTTGTGATTATGGCAAAAAATATAGCTGAACATAGGTGGCAGGGGTCTCCCTTAGGTCAGCCGGTAAAGGCGCAACTATAAAGCAAGACCATGCTGCATGCGGCTGGGTGCGATTCCCGGTCTGGTCCAGGAATTTTTCGGGTTTGTAACATTTCTCGACTTCCCCTGGCATTTATTATGATTGAACTTGCCACACAATTATACTAACGCAAAAATGGTACAGGCATCGAAAGCTCTCACTTAATAACTGTGGAAGTGCATCTAGAACACTATGCCGAGAGCACGCAATAAAAGTTAATATGCGATAAGCAATAAGCTTTAAACGCGAAGAATAAGAAGCATAAGAAGAAGAAGGTGACATCCTGCAAGCTAAATTCTGAAAAAACATAGTTGTCCTATTTCAGACGATTTATTGATCTTAAATATTGCATGCCATAAATTTGCTATAAAATAAACTAAATAAATTTTGATCAAACAGCGGTGCCTCCTACCCTAAAGGGCCTGGGCTCAATCCCAGTCGGCGCCGTCGGGATGTTCTGAGGCATAAAATCTTTGATCACACCTTTCTTCGGAAGGAAAGTAAAGCCGTTGGACCCTGGTCCATGAGTTTATGGGTCGATAGGTAGGGTCCAGATGTAGGTGCTGCCTCCCTGGCGTCGGTAGCATTGGTACTCAGTACGGAAAACAAAGCAAGGAAAAAAATGTTTTTTTTTTAACAACTGAAATTACTGGGTAATATTCTTTGACACATATAAAAAACCATAGAAAATATTAAAAAATTTGAAATATTTTTCAGAAAAGCAACAATTTTGAGTAGCCGAAAATTAAAATCTTTATGGAAACAATTTTTAGCATAAAATTACTGAAATCTTACTGCCAGAACTCAGGAAATTAAGTTCATCAGCTTGAGCGGGCAATCTGCGCTGTGCTTGAGTTGCCGTAGATTCTATCAAAATTAGAGCGCCATCTAACTAGGGTTACCATATGGTATCCTAAAGGAGGACAGCTCAAGTGGCAATTCAGTAACCATTTGGCATCCACTCTGATTTATGATGGTTTTATAACGGTAATGAACAATCCATTTAGTTTAAATACAGCATTTCAAAGTGTAAAACATTCCTGCTCAGTAATTCAGCTTTTTGCTGTTTTAAAAACCTTTTGTAGTATGGCGAGAAAGTCAAAAACTGTCTTGTTTTAAAAATAAATTTAAAACAGTTCTCAATCCCTCCTTAAAACTGTTCTGTAATTCAAGCATAAACGTCATAAGCATTTTTTTATTAATGTCTAGATAAAATACTTTATAAACGTGTTCTATCATTATGAAATCAACCATAAAATCATTTGGTTTTGCAGTAGAACAAAAAGCATTAATTGTAACTCTTTAGGCTGTTCATAAATTGAGCTTAAAAGATGGTTCCTTATATTTAATAAAAGCCAAATTTATGGCAAAGAAATCTTCAAGTCGATTTCAGCAAAATTTACTTCTTTAGAAGAACTAGCACACCATCAACGACTGACCATCTGGCGGAGAAGAGTAAAGTGAGCGAATTCATAAAACATTGTCGAAAGTTTAAAAACATACCAGCCTTCTCCAGATCTTGCGAATAGATGACAATCGAAATAACAACCGACAGCAAACCACTGGAACTGTCAGTTAGCGGAGATAAGCTGGTTTCTATCAGCAAAAGAATCAACTCAAAATTTAATTCAAGCGTACATCCCTGCACTTCTGTAACCATCAGGAAGTAGGGGATCTTTTTCGGGAACGATTGCGCTTCAAGCTGTTTGACATGCGAAATGTTGTAAAAAAGTATCGCAAACTATCTGAGTAACTGCTCACAATCCATCGGGAGAAAACCGCCTGGAAGAACCCTGTACCCCACAGCGCAACTATCGAAAGATAACAAACTTTGACGTTTAACTTTTTGCAGGCAACTTTGCCTCCATAAATGCTGCCATAAATCTGAACGGGTTAACATCAAGCAGGCTTCAGATAAATACAATTCAGCCTGCAAGTTTTCTCCATAAAAGCCATTTTAAAACCTTATGAATTTGTTAAGGATTTCTTGAAAGCAAAACAACTTGTTCACAAATGACCCATGACAATCAACTTTTATGTCACCGCCATATTACAATTATTTTGTTTGATTTTTATAATCTTCGTTTTCAATGTATATTTCTTTGGATACCTATATCTTTAATTTGGACAATTTAGCAATGAGCAAACATTTAAATGCGAAAATCATAAAAATCTCGGCCAAGCTCGATCTGAAGAATATTTTTTTTTTCAATGTAAAATCAAACGTCAAATCGACGTTTTACGAGGGCGGACTTATTTTTTTCGATATTTTCACGTAAAGGGTGTCCACGATGAAATTGCCACACTATGAAATTGCTCTAACTTTTTAACCGTTGGGTAGAATTTAATGAAAATTTGGGTGGATTTAGTTCATAGTGCATTATTTACATCCTGCAAGTTTTAAAGTCCTGTGATCAAAACTCGCGGAAATGGAGTCGAAAGAACAGCTCGTGCGTGATAAAATCTTGCGCATTCATCACGAGAACAAGGATCTCTCGCATCGTTCCATCGCTTAAACGTTGGGAATCGCGAATTCCACGGTGTCGCGAGTGATTAAGCGGTTCGAGGAACGGTTGACCACCGATCGGAAGCCCAGAAGTGAAGGAAAAAGTATTCCGTACAACACCAAAAATCACAACCGCGTTGTTGGGGCCTTCAACCGAAATCCGAACGCCTCCGTTAGGGATGTGGCTAAGAAGCTGCACCTAAGCCGAAGTTTTGTCCAGAAGGCCAAAACTAAGGCTGGGCTTCGAACGTTCAAGGTACAAAAGGCCCCTAATCGCGATGAGAAGCAGAACAAGTCCGCCAAAACCCGTGCCAGGAAGTTGTACCACAACATGCTGACGAAAGTTGAATGCTGCATCATGGACGATGAAACATATGTGAAGGCCGACTTCAAACAGATCCCCGGCAACCTGTTTTTCACGGCCAAGGATAAGTTCAGCGTTCCGGAGCATGTCCGCACTCAGAAGATGTCCAAATTTGCGAAGATATTCCTGGTTTGGCAAGCCATCTGCACGTGCGGGAAGCGGAGTGCACCTTTCGTGACCCAGGACACGATGAACGGACAGGTGTACATAAAAGAGTGCCTCCAGAAGCGGCTGCTTCCTCTCCTGAAGGCCCACAACGTCCCAACAATCTTCTGGCCGGATTTGGCCTCATGCCACTACTCCAAGGACGTGCTGAAGTGGTATGCGGACAATAAGGTCAATTTCGTGCCGAAAATGTTCAACCCTCCCAACACTCCGGAGCTCCGCCCCATCGAGAAGTACTGGGCGATTATGAAGCAGCACCTTCTTAAACGACCTAAGGTAGTGAAGACAGTCGAGGAACTGAAGAAAGTATGGGTTTACATGCAAAAAACGGTTGATTCACAGGTTGTGCAGAATCTTATGGCCGGGGTTAAGGCCAAGGTGCGGGCATTTGCGTATGGACTGTAAATAAAATACGAGTAAAATGGTAAAATGAAGTTTAATAGTTATTTCTCAATCCCTGAAAATTTGATGGCAATCGGATGAAAACTCGAATTTTGCGAATCAATTTTGTGTGTGGCAATTTCATCGTGGACACCCTTTACATAACATTTAATAAGGCACTTAAAACTAGGCCAATTAATGAGAACTATTGTAATAAATTTGGATATTCAACAAGATTTTTATACCATCAGTTTCTATTTTAATTAATTTGATAAGCTCGGATTCATAAATCCTTTTCTATCTTGATTGATGCTTTCCTAATGGATTTAGCAAGCGGCTTGAAGGAGAAATGGCTCGGATAGTTTAATTTTTGCTCAAAAGTTTTTATTGTAGCTTTCAAATGGTTCTCAATGCGTTCGTCATACAACCTATTGCAGTAAATCAATCTTGAAGAGCTTCGAGAATACACCCTTCAGAACCTTCTCCAGGGTGGGTCAACTAGACATATTCTAGTCTTAATGAGGTTTTGGTGGATGCATTAATGACAAAATAGCCTTGACCAAGGTTTTATGAATGTTGTTTTATAGTTGCTTTGTAGTATTTCATAAAACTTAAAATGTTATTTGGGATGTCCTCAATTTTCGATAAGCAACATAGGATTTTAGAAAAATCTTTTCTCTCAGAAAATATTGTGATTTGAAATGTTCAAACATGACGGAGCACGCAGATGTTGGAGGTTTAAGGAGGTTTAAGAGTTCATATCAATGTATTAAAATTATTCCTGTGATTATTTTTTGTTCTCGCGTAAATTAGAGCTGGTTTCGCTTTGGAAAGTGATGGGATCTTGTAAAGGATAATATGCTCATAATGTCACAGTATGAATGTAAAGAGGCCTGTGATTAAACACACGATCATCTGATGAATTAGGAATCAAAAAAGTTCACTACTATGTCACCGAGCCACGTGCATCAGAACAATACACTGAGACCGATGATCGTTCAAATCAAACGACGTCCCCGAGAGACTTCAATCCACACTAAGAATACCACTGCTTTTTTCCGCTATCAGCAGCAGCTTACCACGATTTTGTATAATAAGAAAGCCTGATAAGTAGCCCGCGATATTCTTCTCAGTAAGCAAAACTGGTCACTACTAGGCCACCAAGCTCCTTTCAATGCAACCAACCACTACGAATGATGATCGTTTTAATTCTGGCAACATTCCAAGAAAGTAAGCAGTCACCGACCACTACAAACCACTTCGAATGTTACAAACACCTTGATCTTATATGTTGGTGTCGTCGTTGGCATTCTAAGACGCCACCACTACCCTCTGATATTTACATTTCCCGACTTTTTTTTTAATTTTTGCTACCCGGGCTAGTGAGAAACAACTGATGGCTCTTGCCGGGAATCGGGAAAAACTTTTATCCTATCTGACCACTGGATAAAAGTTTTATAAGCATGTTTATTGTTTAACCTCTGTTGAACGATCCATGAAGAATTCTCCTAGAATTGAGTTCCGACTGTACAGGTAGTTTTCTTCCTGCATTTCTGGATGTTTCTTCTACTATTTTGTCCGGAAATTTATCTCAAGTAGCATTTCTGGTTTTATGAGGGTTTTGCAGTCCAAGATTCAGGCTTGCAGAATTCTATAAAACCTCTATCAAGCTTGCAATGTTACTTAGGCTTCCAAATTGCTTCGGATGATTTATTTCAATTTCTTAGAAATTTCTTCCAGAAGCCCTTCTGGTTTCTCCTGGAAAGTTTATATTTAGTGTTCTTCCGGTAGTTCTGAAGTTTCTTCTGGCCTTGCCCTAGAAGGTTCTTCTCCAGAAGTTTCTCCAATTTATGCCAGGAGGTTTCTTCCATCTTTCCCAGGAAGCATTCACAAACATGCGTGGCATAACATTTTTGCTCACGAACTGCTCATTTGCTAATAACTTTTCACAGAGTCGACGAAACATAGTTCTGTTTGAAGCAGTCGATAGAATAGAATTTAAGCTTGTTATAGATACGTTAAAATAGGAGATTTTAACTCTAGTACTAAACTGTATTTGATTTTGCGTTGCAAAAATGAAGTAAGAAATGCTCGCTGCACATCTCGGATTCTAAGTGTAAAAATTCATTGGTGTTGATTCAAATGATAAGATTTGTCTACAGTATGTCTACAGTAAACTATGATCCTAATCTATCAATTACTTTAAATATAACTAAATTTCAACAACTGAGTGAAAAATTATTAACAAATGAGCAGTTGGTGTGTACCATGCCAAGCATATTCACAAATTCCGGAATGAGTTTCTTACGAGTATTCTCAGATGTTTTTTCGATAGGTATCATCTGGAAGTTTTTATAGACTTGCAGACTTGAAGTCTTGCTGGCTATCTCCGGATGCTTCCCTGAAGTACCAATTCTGGTTTTATGAGGGCACGTCAGACCATGATTTTGTCTGGTAGAATGCTTTATATATATTCTGGCCTCGATTTCGACTATGTGGCTTTTAACTTCCTGTCTTCTCCTGGAAGTTTCTTCTCCAGAAGATTTTTTCAAGAAGCTTTCATAATTTCAACTGGAGTTTCTTTCAGGATTTCTCAGATGATTCTTCTGGCCTTACCCTGAAGTTTCCTACGATTTAAACCAGGAAGTTTATTCCATCTTTTCCAGGAAGCTTTCCTAACTTCCTCACGAGTTTCTTACGGGATTTTTCTGATGATTCTTCTGCCTTCTCCTAGAAGTTTCTTATCCAGAAATTTTCTCCGATTTAAACCAGAATAATTCTTCCATATTTTTCAGGAAGGTTTTCCAACTTCCGGAAGAAGTTTCTTTCGAGTTTTCTCAGATGAATCTTCTGGCTTTCCCCAGAAGATTCCTACGATTTAAACCAGGAATTTAATTTCACCTTTTCCAGGAAACATTCCTTATTTGCATAGGAGTTTCTTTCGAGATTTCACAGATGATTCTTCTACCTTCTCCTAAAAGTTTCTTCTCCAGAAGTTTGCTCCGATTTAATCCAGAAGGATTCTTCCATCTTTTCCAGGATGCTTTTACAACTTCCGGAAGGAGTTTCTTTCGAGATTTCTCAGATGAATCTTCTGGCCTTCCCCAGAAGTTTCATCCGATTTTAACCAGGAGTTTTATTCCATCTTTTCCAGGAAGCTTTCTTAACTTCATCACTCTGTTTCAAGTACTAGTCTTCACAACATAAAGGGCACCATAACGGAGCATGAGAGGCCCGGCTGGGTGAGGGATAGAGGATGACACACACACACACACACACACACACACACACACACACACACACACACACACACACACACACACACACACACACACACACACACACACACACACACACACACACACACACACACACTCACACACACACACTCACACACACACACACACACACACACACACACACACACACACCCAGGACATAATTTGTAATCCCAACAGCTCGACTTTCAATTACCTAGCTCTATTTGGAGCAATATCGAACATTTATGGAATCTAATTTCGATCCAAATATTCCTTTGCAAATCAATGATGATGTTAATTACGCTCTTGAATCTCTGACTACTTCTATTGTTGAAGCAAGGGCTGCCTCAGTACCAACATACGAGATTAAATTCGACTCAATTATAATAGACCGTCGTCTACAGCTCTTGATCCGTCTGAAAAATGCTCGTAGGCGGCAATATCAAAGAACACGCGAACCTGCTTTGAAAATGAGTAAATATCGCTGTTTGATAATATTATCTCGTTACGTTGTAACTTTATTTGAGTGCACTATTATTGACGTATTCTGATGTTTATAAAGGTTGCACAAAGCCATGGTCGAAGCCTGTCGCTTTTGACGTAGGACTACGGCTTTCGGGAAGGGTACCAATCCAGGGAAATGCAACGAAAATTCGTCAGACTTTAAATGCTAATAACTTGGCCAATAATGAATGGATGTTGATGATTTGTATGTTGATAGATTTGGCAGTTTTATAAGATGTCTGTGGTATGGAATGATAAATATTTAAATAGCTAAAAATTAAGAAATATGGAAACATTCAAATTACTCATACATTTTCTTCAACCGCAAGGAGCTTACCCCTAACACAGCCATCAGAAAGTTGGTACTTAACAACACAAGCCGAAGTCGCATAATCATTCAGTGTTGCACGTTGGACGGGCCGACCTCGAACTTGTTCGATGCAGCGTCGGCATTTTTTCTATTCATTCACCTACATCAGCTGAATACAGAAAAAATAAGAGGCATAGAATGATAATCCAAATGCTTAAGTAAGTGAAACGTAGAAAGTTTGACTACAGTCATCGTTTGGCTGCCGAGTCATAAACAGGGGTGTTCGTTGCGTTGTGCATTGAAAACGAAACTAACTCAGAGAGTGAATAACTTTTAACGGCCAGGAAACAGGTTTCTGTATTGAGTGAAGTTATTCAGATGGACAATACCTATCGTATGATTGGCCTCTTTGTTCAGAATTCACTCACCATGCAGCGCTAGCAACATTTGATTCAAACGGCTTGCTCAAGCAGCCTACATTCACTGAAAACGAATCTTATTCCGCGAGTGAATCACTTTTACGTAGGTTACTCATACGTTGAGTGACCAACCCTTTTAGAAATGTATCCATACGAATGAGCAAAAGTTACTCACTCTCTAAGTTAGTTTCGTTTTCTGTGTTTCGACTAGATAGGAGATTGCTATCTCTAGTAACATTATTCAGATGAATAAGACCTATTGTATACTGGACACAGGGTGACCAGTGAACCGGGAAATCGGGAAAAAGCCGGAAATTCTAAATCATCGGGAGAAGTCCGTGAATTTCGATGATGAACCGGGGAAAAATATACTTCGTACTCTCGTTGGAAATTAATAATCTTCTCAACTACTAGATTTTCCGGATACAATCACTTTAAAGAACTTATTTGATAATTTTGATGAAAGTTCCAAAGGAATTTAGAGGAAAATTAAGAATGTATTCTAGAGACAATAAGGGATGTAAGATACAATGGAGTTTTTGGAAGTATTTTAAAAAAGTTTTGACTACAACGCCAAGTCAATTGTTTAAGTTCAAAGTAGAATTATTAGGTGTTTTTTGTGAAATTGCATGACGATTATAATGAGGATTACAGGTTAATTTTTAATGAATTTTCTAAATAAATTCCAAGAAGAATGTAAAGAGAGTTCTTACGAGAACTTGAACGAAATTCCGAAAGTATGGAATTCTGAGGGAATTATAAATGAATTATAATGAAAGTTCCAAAAGACATCCATGAAAAATATCATTATTTTGTCATTTATATATTATTGAATGGAACAACATAACAATCTCGTAGTTCAATGTCAACAATGCGGTCGTGCTTTGGACACAACCCTCAACTTTTTTTTTTCTAGTCAGCTTGTCACTTTTTAGGATGAAAGCAAAATTGAGTGCGGCTATCCAGTAAGAGAAAGTTCCTTTTTAAACGTACCCGCGTACCCGAACTTCAGAACCGGAGTGCGCAAGATCCGGACCACGGTGGCCAAATTTAATCTTGCAGGCATTTCTGTTTCTTCATGATACGTGCCTTGGTGTGAAAAGATGTGTCGCATGTCCATGTTTAGGCGTGGAGAAAAGCGGTCCTTTGAACCAGATTTTGGAAAATCCGGATACTGACCACCGTAGTCGCATTATGTCCAGTAGAAATCTCTAGTACTCCATCACACTCGCCTAGGATAATCAGCGTAAATTGATGTGTCGCATGCCCATATTCTGTCCGAGCGAAAAGTGGTCCTCGGAACCGGATGTTGGAAAATTCAGATGCTGACAACTGTGGCCGGATTGGATCTCTGACACTCTATCATACTCCCTTTAAAAATTTGTTTAAATTGATGGGTCACATTCCCCTGTACATAGGAACGAAAAGTGGTTCTCGAAAACGGATTTAGCAAGATCCGAATACTGGCCACTGTGGCTATGTTTCTTCTAGGCGGGTTCTCTGGTGCTCCATCGTACGCGCCTTTAAGCATTAGCGTAAATTGATGTAATGAATGCCCATGATTTGGCTAGGAGAAAAGTGGTTTTCGGAAGACCCAGATAATAGCCACTGTGGCCAGATTATGTCCAGGTGAGATCTCTGATATTCTATCGTACTCACCATTGAAAATTAGCGTAAATTGATGTGTCGGAACTAAAAAATTGTCCTCGGAACCGAATTTTGGAAGATCCGGATACTGACCATTGTTGCCAGATTACCTCTTAGAGGGTTGTGTGGTACTCCATCGAACTCGTCTTTGAAAATTGATGTGTCGCTTGCACGGGTAGATTTCAAAAGAAAAAAACAAAAAAACTAAAAATTGTATCCCCACACTGAAAAAAAAAAAGTTTTAAACATGTCTAGTTGACTTTTCTCAAATACTAACTTTTTTTAATCTAAAATTTTGTTTACATATGTTTATCTACAAGCCGTTCATACATCCCAAGATGGTCACGTTTACAAAAAAAAGTTCAATAAAAACTTTTTCGTACTCACGCTGAATGAAGTCTCAGCAGATGAAATTCATCCCAAAGTGGATAAATTTCAACCTTGGCCCCTCCCAAATTAGAACAAAACATTGGTGGTGTGATGCCTTTGACTAATAATGCAAGTTAAACTAAGTGTATAATGGTTTTTTTTTTCAGTGCAGAAATGAGACTTTTTTTTTGTTAAATAACTTTTTCCGTGTATAAGTTGCCATTTGTCGGATATATGATCGAGTTTTAGATAAATATTCTGGCTTTCTGTAAAAAAGATTTCAGAATTTTTAAAAACTAAATTATTGGGGAAAATTAATTTAGAATATTAAAACATTTTTTTTCAGTGTAGGAATGATATTTTTAATGCCTTTATATGTTCTTATAAAAATTCATAAAATTTTATACAAATCATTCTTCGACAACAATGTTTGTAGGTCTAGGATTTCAGTTTGATGTTGATATCAAAATTTGATTTGGATTTGCTGTCGTGATGTGTAACACAACTTTATTCGTTTCGAGATACATTTTCGATAGTCGAGATTTAAGCTACTCAAATAGAAACTTTACTCATTCTTCAGATATCAATCATTCTAATCTGCATTTTTTTTTTCTTTCTCAGGTATGTTCCTTTTGCGATGACGACGAGCTTGCTGAAGAGGTATTTAACACTAGCTGTCATGATGCTCTTAAGAGTGAACGCATCGGTGGATATTAGACTGGCCCATCAAAAATAAAAGTTCTAATTTTCCAACTCCTAGATTTGTGCCTTTAGGTGAGAAAACCATCATTTGAAAGTTTCAGCTTATTTGGTTCTAAGATGTGCTGGCGCTTTTAGTTTGAATTTTGTATGGTGAATTTGGATAAAATACATGAGAAAATGATTCAGATTTTCAAAACTTGCAGTTCAGTTAATGAGTAACAACTTTCCTGAAGATTGCATCAAGAATTCAGTTATTTTTATTGAGATATTCGCTTTTGAATGTACATGAGCATTTGGTATATGAAAATTTCAAACAAATCTCCTATATGAACAGTAAACCAAAAGTGCCAGCCCGTGTATCGGCAAAAATAGCTGAAACATTCAGAGAGTGGTTATGTTGGCCTGTGGAAAATATGAACTTTTATTTTTAGTGGTGATCTAGTTGATACGTTGCATAAGCTGCCTGTATTTTGTTGCAATATACGAGCAGAATACACATAATTAATTAATATCTCCATAATACTAACTTGCATCGAGTTTGCTTTGAGAATCGTTCGAGAACGGTTGTATTTTTGCTCCGCTGCGGGCTTTTATTTTATTTTATTTTTTCTGAGTTTGGGCTGCCTTTGTGCTGGCGTGGAATGCTTCCGCTTCCCTTTGTTGCCGGTGTGACTCGATCGCGCTGATCTATTGTTAGGTTAGATTAGGTTTTGTGCACAGAGTGATTTGAAAAATAAAAATGATATTTAGTTATTCTTAGTTGGAATCGCTGGAGGAGGAATTGTTTAAAAATGACTTGTGGAAAATATGCGTGGAAGCATCGGGAATGCGCTCCCGGATATATTGATTTGGTGAGTACGTTCCAGTTGAAGATTGTTCTTATACATTTCTCGATTGCATTTTCGCGGGGACGTGTCTGCTTTTCTGGGCAGTGTGTTTGATGGTCGGTGTGGTGTGGCTGGTGGCTTGCCCGCGGGTGCTGGCTCCGCTATAGCGTAGGGGAAAATTTCCCCTATCTGGTGGTTGTGTTGGCATGCGTGGGTGGGATGCCGGTTGCGCAAGATTGGAGATCGGATACATAGTTTGCGGGAGCGGATGCATCCCTTCGAGGGAGTAATCGAGATTTATTTTCAACTTTTCCCATTTGTAAGAGGGATGACCTCGATCGCGTGTGTTCCTCGGTTTTTTACGGTTAGGTGCCTACAAATAATGGATTTTGATTTTTTTATTTGCATGTTGAGAAAATAAATGTCGCGATCGAACATGCATAATCGGGGCGGTCCGGTGAAATATGAAGGAGAAAACAGTCGTTTTAAAACGCAATAGAGTTCAGTTGAGGACGCATTTCGCGCCAAATCGAATCGAAGCTGGCAACGCCCTCTCAGATTGCAATGAAATTTTCTGGATGTGTAGACTTTGACTAAATAAGCACTTTTTCATACTCAGTTTTTCCAATGTTTATCTAGACTAACATTTGGGAAGGGCCAAACTTTTTCTGCCGATTTTTTTCAAAAAAAAAATATTATGGAAAAATGAAAACTCTTTCAAAAATGTGTTGTATGGATGACTTTTATCAAATTGTCCAAGTTTTCGAAAAAAAAATTAATTCCATTAGAGACCTACATTGAATAAAATCTATTTTTAAAATTTAAAGTCGATTAGAAAAAATGGCCATGTTTGATTTGGATGAAACTTTGTCTCAAGATAGGTAATTATGTTTACTACCAACCGTCCATACATCGCGTGATGGGCACTTTTAAGGAAAAATAATTTCTAACAAAAACTTTTTAATGTCTGAACAGATTTTTGTTTTTAATTTGCCATTTTCACACAAAACTAAACCAGTGAAGCTCAAAATCATCTCAGAATCCAATGAATTTCAATTTGCGATTCAATTTTCGATAATTTGGACAATTTCTTAAAAGCCATCGATACAAAACATTTTTGTAGAAGTTGTCATTTTTCCATAATATTTTTTTGAAAAAAATCGGCAAAAAAGTTTGGCCCTTCTCAAAGGTTAGTCTAGATAAATTTTGGAAAAACTAAGTATATACAAAGTGGCTTATATAGCCAAGGTCCACACATCCAAAAAGTTTCATTGAAATCTGATAGGGTGCTGCCAGCTCCGAATACGATTTGGGGCGAAATGCGTCTGAGATAGCTTAAGAGATGCGCAATATTTGTTCGCTGGAAAAATCTTCGTGTCAGTCTTAGTTTACGTTGTGAAGTAAGATGCACGGTAGCCCAAAAATGTGAAAGTTTTATGGATTCTGTTTCCGTCTTACGTAAGAACCAAATCGAAACAACGAACGTCGCGAAGATGAATTTAATGAAGGCACCGCCGTCAAGTTTGAGTTTGAACAAATCCCTATCATATTAAGGATACTTATAGTAACATCGCTTGATTATCGTATGTTTTGTGCAACATCGTCAGCAACGTCATCGTTGGGGCCGGTTTTGAATGGTTGCAATAGCAACGCAATCGTTCCTTGTATGATGTGCTGTGAGGGGCTTGGTGGCCGTAGAGAGACCATTTTTGCTTACTGAGCAGAACATAATTAGATTAATCTCAAGCCCGTCCACATTCAAGATTCATTAATCGCTTTATTTGTTAATATGAATACATTGGAATAACAACAAATCGATCCCTGTTGTGCTGTAATAAAAGGAGCTCGTTTGCCTAATGGCAAACGTGTTTTCTTATTGAATAAAAGACCGTGGGTATAATCTAAAGCTCCTTCGCGTTATGGGATCGTTAGGACATTAATTCAGCTTATCGTTTACCAAAACGAATCATGCTGCAAACCCAACCCTATTATCCAACATCCCAGTGATTTCTCGTGGAAGTGCAGAGGATTTCTCGGCTTTCAATATAACGGGTATCATGCCAACACATTCCTACCGTTTCCTTTCTTGACCTGCGATCGGGCGCGGCCGGCGCTGGTATTGCCTAGTTTAAGATCACCAGTCTTTACATATTGATGATGAATGCTAGTCCCAAGCATATTGGTTCGCTGTGTAATTACAGCTGATCTAGCAATAACATAGTAGCATCCGCGGACGGATAATACTAGCTTGAATCGTGATGCTGTTTTCAGCAAAGTTGTTCTTTATAGTTAGAGCTATGCACGAAAGAGTGAAGGAATATTATTTCACCATACATTTCAACCAATATCCCCATATAAATTTTAAATCAAACGCGCCAGCTAAAATTTTAAGACAGTGGTTTTCTCATCTAATGGCATAAATCTAGGGGTAGGCCCGTTAAAAAATATAAAAGATTTCCCCCCTGTAAATGTGGGCCAGTCTAGTGGATATATCTGAATTATCTGGGAATTGTCTTTAGAATTCTCCTGCTCTTTGGAAGGTTCCCCAAAGTATATTGTCTCAAAATTACATTGGAATTCAATGGGACTGCTTCTCGAAATTCTTCTCCAAATACCTTTGAGAAAATCTCTTGGAATTAGCTATGGAATTCTCTTGAAACTTTCCTTAGAATTCCCTTAAAAATCATATCGGAATTCGATAATTTTTAGGAATTCAAGGCACGCCCACGCCTACATGATTTTGATGTTGATTGGCGTGGGTGAGCCTTGACTTTCAAGACATCATCGAAAGAAGTCATTGTTTACAAAAGCTGTTACGCCCTGATTCCAGCTCTATCTTGATATGGGAACTGACATCCGATTGATGACCTTGACAAATGACCAAGAAATACTCTTTACAAGTGTATGGTGGTCCTGAAAAGGACCGTTTTGTCGTGATGGTTGAGTAATTGCTGAGCTATTTTGGTGTTAAACACCGATGAGGCTGGTGAGCTGTATGTTGTTTGGAATGAGGGTGACGCGCTTGGCATAGATGGCCCAAAGCGACTCACGAAAAACTACTGATTTCGATCAATAGTGGTGCGGCTTGTTCCTCCTTCTATGGATGCCCATGAGGGCTGCAGCTCGCTGCTTGCAGGCAGCCTTTGATAGCTAGCTGCGGCGGTGAGCCTTTCGTTGTGTACTGGAGAACATCATCACTCACCACGCGGAGATTGAATAAACACCGTTTGGTGAGACCGGATGGAATTCAACTTTGAAATCTGTGTTAGGGAAATCGCTTTTCGGAGGCAATCGTTGATAGTTTTATTTCTCATAGCAACAGTTGCACATTAGTGCAATTTTCAACAGTGACATTTTGAAAATTGATAGAGTCTTGAGTTTCACAGATGTGTAGAAATATTCAATTGGTGATAAAATTATTGAAATTGGTCCAGGGGCAGCTGAGTTATTAACGTTCAAAATCTTTCATAATTTTGTTACATGTTCCATTTTCGGTTTTCACAAAGTGTACCCCCATATAGAAATCACAGACGTAGGCCTACGTCAAAAATCCGTAAAACATGCTTTTTCTTGATTTTCACTGCAGGGGTCTTTAGCAATTTTTTATTTTAATATTTTTAATTGAAAGTTCATTTAATTTTTCATTACGACATCGCTAATTTTCTAATATGTTTTGTTAAATTAAATAATTTTTTAACTAAAAATATTAAATAAAGAAGTTGTTGAAGACCCTCGCAGTAATTTTTTTTTTTCAATTTTCAAGTGTTTGTGGTTTTGTATATTGCAAAAGTTTGCATTTTCATTAGCTTGTTTTTAATTAAAAATATATAGAAATTGAAAATATGCTTTTTGAAATCTTTGAGCTTTCAATATTTTTTTATAATTATTACTCATTTTCAATTTCAATGAATATTTTATTTTTCTCTACAACTTTGTCTCAGACGACATTTCAATCAGAAGTGATGTTTACGTGCTACAATTTATTAAAAAAAATACAAAGTCGCCATTTTGAAAAAATTACATCATCCAAAATGGACGAATTGTAGAGTTGGGAGGAAATGCTACTAATATCATTATCCGCTTGAAGCGTTACGGCGATAATTTATTAGATTGAGAAACTTCACGGCAGTGTGAAAATTGAACAGAAGTAGAAATTGAGCGGAGTGCAATTAATGCGACAATACTAATCAAATGTGCTCTCCTTTACCTAGGTCACAATTGATGGGTGAGGGGATTAGAGGTATTTCCCATATTTAATTTACATGTGCTAATTATCACTATAAAATCTCATGATTTAATCATTCCGAAACATATGTTTATAGCAAGCGAGTGGAAGCAACCCTAGTGTGGACTGAGATATCATCTTAATTATAGCAATCTTACTGCGTCTAAATAATATAATTATTCAGGAATAATATATACTGTATACAAATACCACCTCTCGGAATTTTTAAAGCTTTTGCTATAAAATATCTAGTTTTTTTTTCAAATTAAGTTTATAATTCGTTAAAGTTCATAAAGTTAGTCTAGTACATTTTCCAACTTTACTTCCGGTGTATCAGGTTGAAGAAAAACGTCATAGCAAGCTTGTTTCGTTGCTATAAAATGTTACTCGCCATTTTAATGAAGTTGAGTATATTTTTATAGCAAGAAAACAAGTGTTTCATAACGTTTGACTTCAACCTCTAATATCGGAAATAAAGTCGGAGAATGTACTAGACTAATTTAAAAATGTTTAACAAATTATAAACTTAATTTGAAAAAAAAAACTAGATATTTTATAGCAAACACGTTAACATTTCCGAGAATGCTCTTTGCGATGGTATTGCATTGAGCCATTGCCGTCAAACTGTCAGGCCGCTCACAGCCCCCAAACTATTTCATAATTGCCCCGTAACACTTATCCAATATGCCATAAGAAATTCCCAAAATTCCATCACCCGTAATCAGCCAGTTCGGTCAAACAAACGCCGGTGTAAATCAATCGACCAATCTGTCACTTTTACGAGCCTACCGCGGCAATAGAGGGGCGGCGACGGGCGGTCGCACTAATTGCCACCAATTAGGCACCGTTCGTCGCCGTCGTCGTCGTCGTCATCTTCGTCGCACGCGAATCTAAGGTGTGAAGATCGAGATAAATCATTCTGAAGATGCATCTTTCTCTCGGCAATTACGGCTGCAGTCTGCAGCAACAGCCAGCCACCCAGATCCCAGAAAATCTGTGTTACATAGCTTTGTGCCCGGCCAAGACGACGACGACGACTGTTGTTCGGAGAAACAGGCAATCCAGGTCGTTATTATGATAATTTTCTTCGACCTACCCACCATTAGGTCTAGATTTTATGGCACACACAAACATTGCTCTGCGCTCGAAAGGGGGGGGGTGGAGGGTAGAAGAAGACGGCCCCGAACGAAAGTTGTGAAATTTTAACACTTTCCATTTCTATTACCGCGTTGTTGGTGGTTTCGGGCTGCCATTGCAGGTTTGCCATAATTTCGGCTCATTGCTGCACTTGAAAATGGGGGGATTCGAGCTGCTTTCCCTCTCTCTTTCTCGCTGGCCTTCTTCAGTTCGGTAATGGTGATCGCGATGATGATGGTGATGATCATGGCGGTCGTTCGAAGCTTTTAAACGCTTTTAACTGAACGATGCAAAATTATGGTAATGAAGGGGATCGGCCGCCAGGGATCCAGCGCAGCGGCGACTGGCATTCAGGTTGATACAGAAGGTAAATTGAAAATTAATTTCATTTACGTGTGCCTGAGCTTCGGGGGATTTTCCCTGCGAGTGTGTTGTGTAATCTGAGAAATGTTGGAAAATTGGTGCTGAAGGTGGTAAACTAGTTTACTATAATGGGGAAAAAAAAAAATCAATGGCGCCATGAGTTGATGTCGTTGTTTTTACGGTCTAATTGTTTTAAAGGGATTGGAATTTTCACAACCATGGCTATTGGGAGTGCTCAATTTAAAATCCATTTTCGTCGACACTGTTTACTGACCTTACTTTGAAGATTTCTTCATTCTTCAATTTAAATTTCTTATCGGCTTGGAAAGAGAGGCTCTCAAAATCTTTGAGGGCAGGGAAAATCATAGCAGCTACTAGTAAACAGCGCTAGTTAACCTCAAAGTGTTTTTATGTTACTTCACACGTGAAGTTTACGATTTTCAGAGTTGGTTGGAAATGCTATCTAACATGAAGCTTTAGTGTGATAATTTATTAGCTAGAGAAAGGTCTGAAGAGGGTAGATAGATAGTTTCACTAGAGTACGGCAGTATGAAAATAGAATAGAAGTTGAAATTGAGCGAAGGGCCATTAATGCGACAGTGCAAGTCAAACGCACACTTCTTTATCTCACTCGTACAATGTAAGTATTGCTTCAAATCTACAGGCAAAAAAGTGCGCGTTTGACTTGCTCATAAACTGTCTGCGGCTATGGAATAGTTCTAGCGACGTAAAGGGATATATTTTTTATAGTAAGACTTTTCGGGCTACTCTCGTTAGCGTATATTACTTTTGGTGTGGGAAATGCAGCACAACACTCGAATTTTGAAACTGATAGCTAGAGCAACACGTTTAAGATCCTCTAAAGGGCTACCCACATTGGATTCAGATCTGACGCGTTGCTGCAAAGTAACAGCTAAATCTATACCGTCCAATCTCTGATTTTCTCAACAACTAGTCATTAGTGACGATGCCAATTGAAAAGAGTGACAATGGCCTCTCAATGGCTCTGTAACAGGTTTTTTTTCCCTTGATACGTTTTCCGTCGATCTTGTTTTCCGTACTGAGTACCAACAATGCTAACGACGCCAGGGGGCTGCTCCCACACTTGGAACCTATCTATCGACCTATCAACTTGTAACTAATGAAGACTTCCCACCGTATTTGGCGCGGACGTCTTCACTAGCCAGCCGAGCTAGCTTAACTCTAATTTTCAGGGTCGGCAAACCGCACTAGAAGAAACTCACCTGAATCCAACCAACGACAAAATCCCAACCTGAAACTTTTCTTTCGGTGCATGCAGAATTTAGAACACAAGCGTTACGTTAAGAACACCAAGCCAAAAATATATTCAATCAAATCAAACTTTGGAGCACTTTTTTTTTATTTAGGAAAAGGAAAATGTTCTAAGGGTTTGACTCACTGTCTGATGTCTGCTGATGCTTGCCTCGCTGATACCGCCGCCGCCGCTGCCGTTGGATGCCACGTGTTTCCTCGTCGCTGGATCGCTTCACCCTTACCAGGGCCGATGCTGATACCGTTCCGATAAAAACGTGGTGCTAGGTCGTGTGTTGACGTACGACCGGTTCAGCGCATCTGGGAAGCGGTTCACTGTGCACAATCTTCACACACTTCGAGAGGAATTCAACCTAACTCACACCGCGACCCCTTGTCTCACCGGTTTTAAACTTGACGGACAGTTCTTCAGGGTGTCGACTTAAATTACACAAACCGGGAGACGACCTCTCGGAATATTAACTGGCCTCAACGTCAGTGATATGGAGGTCCAGTTTACCACCACGTGGCCACTAAAGCGCGCACTACCGTGTATTGTTCTTCGCGAGTTAGGTTTCACTTGGAGCTAAGCTCCTTTAACGTTTTTTTATTGAGACTCAACCGGCAAGAGTACTTATTACTGACTGTCCTTTAACTTCTCTAACACCGGTAAAATAACGGGTTTGAATCTCACTTGCTGAACTTTTCTAAAATGCACCAATCTTCTTCGCTTCCCAGGATACAAGAGGCCTCTATTAAGGATCGGGGACCCTTATATAGAAGTGCCGGGTTTGAATTTAGGTAGCCAATTATCATCATACGATCATCAGCCCATCGATGACGATCGTATCACGTGATTTACGCGCCTTCGGGTTTTTCTCACTTCGTGCGAGTCGAGCAGTAGGTGGTAATCTTCGCTGTAGCAATGTTCGAGCAGTGGAGCCACCTGATTCCCTGCACTAGCTAGAATTTCAAAAACCCTATCTGCACAACTCCTATCTGACTCGTAGGGTTGTGAGTCGTCTCATTTGACGATACATTCAGTATTTTTATCGTGCTGCTCGTCTTTTGGAATGATTTTTTTTTTCCCAAAATTAAGCATGACAACGGTTCACAACTTCCCCGGTCTATTTTATTAAAAAATGTTTTCTACTTTACGGCATTGGAGTTCATCAAATAGAAGTAAATTTATTAGGTTTTAATTTATATAATTCAATAAATTCTTGCATGAAATTTATATTTAAATACAATGGTATTTCATAAGGCAAATCTGACACCAAAATATAGTATATAAGGTTGAAACATTCGTCGAAGGTTACAATGTCCCCCTCTTCAGTATAAAAATTCCCTACTTTTGGGTAATTTTTAGTTTAGTTCATCGTGATGATCGATCATTGATCCCAGCATGGCAGAATGTACCTCTGACAGTAAGCCCGGATCAAACATTTAAAATTAATTTCTATTGGTATCAGGCCATTGTGGATATTTTATGGTTTTGTTTCGCCCATATATATATTTTTTTTTTGATCACCGTGATTTACGATACGATTTTATCTTTATTCTTCTTATCTCCCTTCATTGAGGAAAAGACTCTCTCAAAAGTTCTTTTTTTTTATTTTTATTTTTTAACTCCCTCAACCTGTGAGGAACAACAATTTTGGATTATTTCTAATAATTCTGATCAATTTTATCAAGCTTTATCTCACTAAAATTCTAATCAATCAGGTGCCTTTTTTGAATCCTAACTCATTCATTCTTTCATTCAATCGGGTACCCTTTCCTAAACCTAGCCCACTCATTCAATCTCTCACACACATAATCCTAACTTACTACTAACTGTACACTTGAAAATAAAAATTTAACCTGTACACTAATTATTCGATCATCTCATACTAGAAAAGTGGTGCTTTAGACGCAATTGTCTAAAGGCAGCGAAATTATTTATTTTCCCAATTATATTTCAAAGAAGTTTCTCCAAATTTGATCAGAGTGTGTTCTCAAACATTCGGGGTCATATACGTTCATCGTCGTGGGACTCCGTATCAACTTAGAAGGATATACCTTGTACTGACCGTCAGCGGCGCGTTGCCTCAGGTCTCCAGCGAATTTCGAGTTAACACATCCATCGCAAACTGAATTAACCTGAATAAATATTGAAAATAAATTAAAGTTTGTGCTAAATTCGAACTGATCATCCACCTGCATATGAAGATGCGAATCGATATTTTCTGTTCGAACTTCGAATTTCAACGTCACATTGATCATTCTGATTCTGTCAATTGTTAGATCGTGATCGACGTGAACCTAAACATTACTAATTTTTCATCTATGGCGGAAAAATCGTGAAAATTTCATCGTTTTAGGGAGAATAGCGAGAATAGTGACACGAATTTTCGAACTTGACACTGTTCCCATCGTACCTTTGTTTACCTTTCTCATTTTAGCTATCCATCGGACTGTTGAGCATCGGTGGACCTAACTTTTTATGACCAGGAGGATTGTTTACATATAAAAACGAAGATTTTGTGCTTGTTTTGGGATACTACGCCTATTTATATTGTTTTGGACAGTGACGATCCATTGACGAAAACCAATTTGATGGACTAGCAACTGCTGATAATGAAAATGTTATCAACGCTGTGTTACTGAGCTCACAAATAAAAATTAAGCGGGTTTCAGGTGGGAAGCATGCCAAACACCGAGAGATTTCCCTGTCAGGTCCTCGATTTCGTATGAGGAAGAACCAAGTTTGGATTTAACTCGAGCAGGCAGATACATTGCACCATATTTAGCATTGTAGTTCTGAACTGCGCTCGATTGTTTCATGTTCCTGTAGTAGACTTGCTGACCTATTTGCAAGTCCTTCGCATGATGACGGTGCCTAAGGTTATAACGTTGTTTACCTGACTCATGACCTTCCTTGAGATTCTTTTCGACGACTTCGTAGATTTTTTTAAAAAGTAGCCTCTGATTCTCCGAACGTTGCTCAAGGGTTTGATCCTGTTCGATCGGTAAGTCCTTATGATCAGATCCTTTTACGAAGAGTTCGTGACCGTGCGTTATGAAGAAAGTGGTCATTTTAGTCACGGAATGAACAGACGAGTTCAAGAGGGTTTCTATCTCAGAAAGTTTCGAATCCCACAACCTTTGGTCTTCCTTGACATAGGTTCTAATAGCTGCATTAACCGTGCGATTAACCCTCTCTACTGGGTTCGCTTGGGAGTGATACTTGGCGTTTAGCCAGTGTCGGATGTTGTAATGTTCTAAAAGGGATTTGAATTCTTTAGAAAGAAAACATGTTGCATTATCTGTTATGATAACTTCAGGGGTGGAATTTCGAAAGAACCATTGATCACGAATTATGCTGCATAGAGAAGCGCTATTGATCCTGCGGACTGGAGTGAGCATAATCCATTTACTAAAGAGGTCTAGTACTACTAGAATATGTTGGTAACCATTTTTGCTTCGAGGTAATGGGCCAACGAAATCCATAGCGATTATCTGCCAAGGGTGTTTTGTGATCCTTTGATCACCCATTAGAGGAACTAAGGGAACATGAGCACCTTTCACTTCTTTACACGTGCCACAATGTTGAATGTACTCGCGTATTTCTGCCGCTAATCTTGGCCAATAATATCGCTGTTTTATACGATCAATCGTCTTGTCTACCCCAAGATGCATTGACCCATCGTGATTTTCACGGATTATGTTGTCCCTATCCTCCAGTGGAGGGACTAATTTCCATTCATACCTATGATCGTACGGTAGATTAGGAGTGGAAACAAATTTCAAAAGTTTTCCATCTTCTATTCGATAATCTACAAAATTGTCAGGGTCGTCCTGAACTTTCTTGAGAGTGTCTTCGAACCAGGACGAAGATAATCTAGTGGAAACCACAGCTATGCTCCTGGAAAGAGCGTCTGGGACAATGTTGTCCTTTCCCTTTCTATGTACGATAGTCATATCATACTGCTGTAACGTTAAACACCAACGACTACAGCGGGAAGCAGTCTTCCACTTAGTCGACATAATGTGGGATAAGGCTGACGAGTCGGTGATCAAAGTAAAGTGGGCTCCTTCAATATACCCTCGAAATGCTTCGATCGCCAACAACGCCGCTAAAGTTTCCTTCTCACACGCATGATAGTTGCGTTGAGGAGTTGTAAGTTTATGCGAGAAATAAGAAATCACTCTCTCTGAGCCCTCTTGCTCTTGAGTGAGGATACCGGCCACCGCTACATCGCTGGCATCGGTCTGTATGCAGAATTCCTTAGAAAAGTCGGGACTCATGAGGATGGGAGCTGAGATGAGCTTTTCTTTAATAACACAGAAAGCTTCTTCAGCTCGTTCATTCCATCCCAGAACTTTACTTTTTGTTTTTAAAAGATCGGTCAGTGGGGTAGTAGATCCACTGAAATCCTCTATAAATCTACGGTAATAATTACACATACCTAAAAATCTGCGTAATTTGGTAATTGTTGTTGGGCGTCACTACAGCTTTAACCTTTTCTGGATTCGGACGTAATCCTTGAGTGGACAGCAAGTAACCTAAGAAAGGCAATTCATGTACGCCGAATTTAGATTTCTCTAAATTTATTGCCAGATTTGCTGCCTTTAAACGACGTGCGACTTCTTTGAGCAACAAGACGTGCTCTTCAAAGGTCTCGCTTACGATGACTATGTCATCTAAATATACAAAAACTCGGGGTTCCAGTTCACTATGCCCTAAGACTTGGTCCATAAGACGGGACAATGTCGCCGGACTATTGACTAAGCCAAAGGGAAGTCTGGTGAACTGAAACATCCCTTTTCCTTGGACGCTGAAGGCTGTGTATCGTCGGGAGGACTCTTCAAGAGGAATTTGCCAAAATGCTTCAGACAGGTCGATGGTGCTAAGATACTTAGCTTGAGGTAATTGTCCTAATATTCTACCGGGGTGAGGTAGCGGATACGCGTCTCGCACCGTGCGTTCATTTATCTTGCGAGCATCAAGACATAAGCGGACTTTTCCCGTGGGTTTGATGACCGGAACGACGTTGAGAGACCAATCTGAGTGACACCTTTCGATTATTCCTATCCGGAGCATCCGTTCGAGTTCTTCAGCAACCTTCTGATGAATTTTCGGTGACACAGTGTAAGGGTACTGACGAACTGCCGGCTTGTTTTTCCATTCGTCTTGAATGTCTATACGATGAGTAATAAGTGGGGTTGACGAAATTTCTTCAGGGATCGCTACTTTGAAACGGGTTTTGATCTCCTCGAGTTGCGCTAATTCGGTCTCGAGCAAAGATGCCCGTGACTCTTCAGGGATTGGGTTCATTTCTTCAATTAACGCACTTTGTTGAATGGACGGAGAAATACCGAATCGTTTCCAAAAATCCATCCCAAGGATGCAATCAACCACCAAATTTTCTATAACTAGAGTTGAAAGTATTCGAACTTGATTGTCGAATGTAAAAGGTATATACAATTTTCCAAGTACCATTAACTGCGTCCCACTAGCGGAACGTATTTCAATTGGGGTTTTCAAAACGTGTAGCTTGGTGTTGTTTAATTTTTGATAAATTCGGTCACTAATTAGGGTTATATTACTACCTGAATCAAGTAAACCTTTGGTTACATAACCATATAATTTTACTTTAGCGTAAGGCCTATTATCATTAGGAACTGAATTAGTAATAACTTGTACATTAGGACCTCCTTTAGAATACATGTCCTCTGAAGATGGTTCCCAAAATTCGAAAGGAGTAACGGAATCTTCAAAAGAATTTATGCGGATGACGTTGACGACCGGCGACTTTCGATCGTCTGAAAGCCGTTTTTTTTACAATACGGACAGTTTTGGGTGTCGAATCCTTTAAATCCGCACATTCTACAAAAAAGACCTTTACTCGATCGGCACTGATCTATTGTGTGGTTGGTAAATCTACAATAAATACATTGATTCATCTCAGGGGGTTTGTGAGCAGCAATCAAACTGGACAAGGATCGAATATTATTGGAATTTCCTTCTATGGGATTCTCTGAATTCACTGGAGCTTTTGAAGTGGAATTATTAGATGACGAACCGTTAGATTTTGTATTGGTTTTGGGTTGTTCCTTGTTTTGTTTGTTGTTGCTGTTGTTATTGTTAAGGGATTTTTGTTTTCGAAAATCTGTCTGTTGGTTATTATTTGGTCGTGGGTTAATTGGGTTTCTATTATCTTGTTTTCCAAGTTTAATTTCATTTACAACGTTGGCTGATTTTTCAGAGCCAAACATTTTGTTGTAAAGCGAAAAATTTGAAGCATCAATCTGACGACCTGCATCAACTAATTGTTGAAGGGTCTCAGTTGGTTTCCATAATAAATACTTTTTGTAATCTCCCCGCATATTTCGTTTAACAACATCTAACATTTCAGAATCGCTCATCTGCGACGTCATAGACCTAAAGAGTTTTTCCATGTCATAATAATAATCTTGGAATGATTCGTTCCGTTGTTGACGACGTTGGTATATTTTTGAGCGCACTAGAGAATCTAACTCTGGATGCACAAACGATTTCCTCAACTCCTCAACCATGTGAGTCCAGCCTCTCAAATAGCCTTTAGAACTCATCGACATGAACCAATTCAAAGCCGGGCCGGTGAACAAGTGGAAGGCAGAGTCAAACAGTTCCTGCTCTGAGATCCTCTCAGCGAGCGACAACTGCTGGACCAACACCAAGAATTCATTCAAATTGCTGCCTTGATCAGTTCCCGCGTATTTATCTATTTTCCATTTGGAGACAGGCAACGATTTGTGACTGTACGACGGCTGAGGTGGAACGGTGGGCAGACGAGGGGGAACGAATGGAATCGAAGGAACCGTTGGGATCAACGTTGTTGGAACAAAGGGGTTTGGGTTCGAATTTGGTATATTAGCTGATACAGGCAGTGTTGTTGAAACTCCTGGAACAGGCATCGAATATGGAACATGTGGTGGGTTATATTGAATAGGTGGATAATATGGATTGAAATATTCCGCAGCATTGGTTCCGTACATATTCGGGTACCATCTATTTTGCTCCTGTGGGTTTGCAAACGAGTCTGTATTAGGGAACGGAGTGGAATAACCGTACGCATAAGTGACCGGTGGACAACCGCCAAAGTGATGGGGTGTTGTATAAGGAATCGAAACTCTCGGGAAAGCAGTACTGGTAGTGGTAGTAGCTGTAGTTAAATTAATCGAAGATACTACCGGTGGGTTTGAAACACTAACCGATGACATGACTCTGGGTACATTCAACACACTCACCACAGTGGTTGGAGGATTCCACAATCGAGCATTTGAAATTGTGGTTATGTTAACCGATTGTGTGGTGAGTTTTGCTTGAGTTTTCTGCTTGAAAGTTCGCAACAAGTATAACTCGTGTTCGAAAGTTAGCATGGCTTCCCGAAAATCCTTTTTCAAGTCACCTGAACAGTTCGAGGTGTCCATACAACCTAACCTTTGCAAACACTGCACTAAATCTTCGTCTTCCGGGTCTAACAATGCGATTGAATTTTCATTTTCATTTAGTAGTTGCTAGTCCATCAAATTGGTTTTCGTCAATGGATCGTCACTGTCCAAAACAATATAAATAGGCGTAGTATCCCAAAACAAGCACAAAATCTTCGTTTTTATATGTAAACAATCCTCCTGGTCATAAAAAGTTAGGTCCACCGATGCTCAACAGTCCGATGGATAGCTAAAATGAGAAAGGTAAACAAAGGTACGATGGGAACAGTGTCAAGTTCGAAAATTCGTGTCACTATTCTCGCTATTCTCCCTAAAACGATGAAATTTTCACGATTTTTCCGCCATAGATGAAAAATTAGTAATGTTTAGGTTCACGTCGATCACGATCTAACAATTGACAGAATCAGAATGATCAATGTGACGTTGAAATTCGAAGTTCGAACAGAAAATATCGATTCGCATCTTCATATGCAGGTGGATGATCAGTTCGAATTTAGCACAAACTTTAATTTATTTTCAATATTTATTCAGGTTAATTCAGTTTGCGATGGATGTTTATAACTCGAAATTCGCTGGAGACCTGAGGCAACGCGCCGCTGACGGTCAGTACAAGGTATATCCTTCTAAGTTGATACGGAGTCCCACGACGATGAACGTATATGACCCCGAATGTTTGAGAACACACTCTGATCAAATTTGGAGAAACTTCTTTGAAATATAATTGGGAAAATAAATAATTTCGTTGCCTTTAGATAATTGCGTCTAAAGCACCACTTTTCTAGTATGAGATGATCGAATAATTAGTGTACAGGTTAAATTTTTATTTTCAAGTGTACAGTTAGTAGTAAGTTAGGATTATGTGTGTGAGAGATTGAATGAGTGGGCTAGGTTTAGGAAAGGGTACCCGATTGAATGAAAGAATGAATGAGTTAGGATTCAAAAAAGGCACCTGATTGATTAGAATTTTAGTGAGATAAAGCTTGATAAAATTGATCAGAATTATTAGAAATAATCCAAAATTGTTGTTCCTCACAGGTTGAGGGAGTTAAAAAATAAAAATAAAAAAAAAGAACTTTTGAGAGAGTCTTTTCCTCAATGAAGGGAGATAAGAAGAATAAAGATAAAATCGTATCGTAAATCACGGTGATCAAAAAAAAATATATATATATGGGCGAAACAAAACCATAAAATATCCACAATGGCCTGATACCAATAGAAATTAATTTTAAATGTTTGATCCGGGCTTACTGTCAGAGGTACATTCTGCCATGCTGGGATCAATGATCGATCATCACGATGAACTAAACTAAAAATTACCCAAAAGTAGGGAATTTTTATACTGAAGAGGGGGACATTGTAACCTTCGACGAATGTTTCAACCTTATATACTATATTTTGGTGTCAGATTTGCCTTATGAAATACCATTGTATTTAAATATAAATTTCATGCAAGAATTTATTGAATTATATAAATTAAAACCTAATAAATTTACTTCTATTTGATGAACTCCAATGCCGTAAAGTAGAAAACATTTTTTAATAAAATAGACCGGGGAAGTTGTGAACCGTTGTCATGCTTAATTTTGGGAAAAAAAAATCATGACAACGGTTCACAACTTCCCCGGTCTATTTTATTAAAAAATGTTTTCTACTTTACGGCATTGGAGTTCATCAAATAGAAGTAAATTTATTAGGTTTTAATTTATATAATTCAATAAATTCTTGCATGAAATTTATATTTAAATACAATGGTATTTCATAAGGCAAATCTGACACCAAAATATAGTATATAAGGTTGAAACATTCGTCGAAGGTTACAAACTCATGAACCGGAGACCAACGGCTTAACTTCCCTTCCGAAGGAAGGCGTGATCAGAGATTTTATGCCTTAGAAAATCCCGGCGGCGCCGACTGGGATTGAACCCATGCCTGCTGGGGTGAGAGGCAATCTCGCTTACCACTACACCACCGGCGCCGCTTGGGGTTCTCTGTTGATAACTCAGAAACCTTTCACGAGTGCGAGGATAGTGAAGAGAATAGAGTAAGAGAGTGTTTTGGACGATAGCGAAGGAAACAGCGATGAAGATAATTGAGATAAAAGAAAATATATAGGGGAAATGGCTCTAATGTTGGCCTATGGATCTAAGATTGGGCCCATCGCTAAAAATTTGCTAGTTATCAATTTTCTCTAGAGGCGTCGTTGGGACGGTAGTAATGGATATTTTTGGATAAATTTAGTCGATTGCTGAATTTATGTATGGGCCCAAATTAGGAGCATTTAGGCCGACATTACATCCATTTCCCGTCCATATTTTTTGTAGTGAGGGCCCAAATGTGTTTTTAAATTTCAATTCATCATGAAAAAAAGTTAAAGTACATCAGTCACTCACCAAACTGGAGACTAAATTTACCACTTCCCAAGTAGCAGTACCGAATGATTCCAGCATCATTCGATTCCCTAGAGTCGTATGTTTTTTTTTTAGCCAAAAAAATCAGCGGCGATTGAAGCTAAATATCACATATTTGGGGTTAAACGGAGCAATAAATACCATTTTAAGTTCCCAACTCTGAACCAAACTAGCATCTCTTTCCGGGCCCGGCACTGAAATGAAACCAGCTCCATTTGGTTCCCTATAATTTTTCACGTATGATATGCTGGGTTTCAATTACAAAATTCAGCGGTGATTGTAGCTCTACGAGCAGAATAATAAAATCACATATATAGGGTGAAATGGGGAAAAATGGACCACTTTTACCGGGCCCAGCGCTAAATTAAATCAGCGCCATTTGATTCCCTTTAATTTTTCACGTAGGACATGCTGATTTCCAGTCAAAAAAATCAGCGGCAATTGTTTCTATATGAATGTCAACTCAAAAATACACAGATTTAGGGTAAAACGGGGAAAAATGGCCCCACACCTGGACCCTACCTATCGACCCATCAACTCATGAACCGGGGACCAACGGCTTTACTTAGCGTGATCAGAGATGTTATGTCTCGGAACATTCCGGCGGCGCCGACTGGGATTGAACCCAGGCCTGCACGCTTACCTCTACACCACCGGCGCCGCTAAAATGTTGTTCGTCAAGTGAAATACTTACAGTGTTCACTCGGCTGTCGAGAGAAGCAGGCTACTCACGATGTATGTAACGCGGTCGTCTGTTTACTCGGCAGCAACCATTGTGTGGTTCTCCTCATTGTTCTTCTTCATCGGCAGTATTTTCGGTCGATGCGTTGTCGACTTTGGAAAGCAACCGTTTCGTGATGAGTGTGTGAGTGCCGACCAAGCATGGGAAAAATCGTTCCATTTTGCATTTACTACTCACTCACACAGCAGGCCTGGGTTCAATCCCAGTCGGCGCCGCCGGGATGTTCTGAGGCATAACATCTCTGATCACGCCTTCCTTCGGATGGGAAGTAAAGCCGTTGGTCCCCGGTTCATGAGTTGATGGGTCGATAGGTAGGGTCCAGGTGTGGGAGCTGCCTTCCTGGCACGTCGGTAGTATTGGTGCTCAGCACGGAAAACAAGATCGACGGAAAAAACAAACCAAAGGAAAAAAAAAGAATTGAGTGTTTTGCTGTGACAGCTGAGCGTAACATGAATGATTCTGAGTGTAGTAGTGTGGATGATTCTTCTCTTATTATTTTTTTCCATGCTGAGCCTTTTACGATTGCATTCTGCTGAGTGAGCTGAATGAGAATTTTGCAGAAATAATCACTAGCTTTAAACATACATTGACACATTTAAATCGCTATTAATATCGAGAAAACTGTTATACTGTAACACATAAACATAAGCGTCACGCAAATAACATAAAACTGCTGTGGCCAATTCAACTGATTTAAATCAGTGAGCCAAAAACTATCTGAGTCGGCTATTTAAATCGTTAGCATTCGGATTTTACGCATTCAATCTAGTTTCCCTCGCTAGAGAAAATCGTTCGGCTGCCTTTCAGTTTATCCTTCTTTCTTTCTTTCTATTGCTGTCAGTGGTGCTCGCGCGAGTGAATGAATTTTCCCATGCTTGGTACTACTGACCACGTTTTGCGTCCATTGCTGCAGTGGAAGCACTCTTCCCCCGTTGGCGATACTGCCATACAATGAAACCACTGGAAGCGGCTCTCGTTCTGATGGAGGAGGCTTATTCAGGGCTGGTAGTGAGTCACTTTCACTTTTTTTCAAGCCAGTCACTAAAAAGTCACTAAGGTCAAGTCACTAAAGTCACTTTTTCTTGTAATCAGTCACTATTTGCAACTATTTTAGCGTGAATTTATTTCAATATTGATTTTTTTTTAACTCTTTATTTGTTCCAAATTCAAAATAAACTACATTTCATTTTTAATCTAGGTGCTCCAGTTACTACAGTAACTTACCAGCCTTAATTGTTATGATATATATCTAAGTGTTTTTACATTGTTCCTGTCTTGGCAATTCAGTATTTTAAACAGGTTTTTTAAACCTGCATGTCAGTATAACAATTGAAATCTTAAAACAAAAACTAAAACTAAATCTTATCTAAGTATAAAGGGAATTAATCGTTGCAATTGAGGATTGCAATAATTTTTGCCGGAAATTATTAATTATTTTGTTGGACATTTGTGCTAAAGTCTTAACATTCGAAATTCTCTGTACTTCGGTAGTACTGTACCAGGGAGGCAACTTCAAAATCATCTTCAGAACTTTGTTCTGATTCCTTTGAGGTGCTTTTATCCTGGTAGTGCAACAACTAGACCATATTGGCACAGCGTAAAGCATGGCCAGTCTAAAAATTTGTTTAAATATTAGAAGTTTATTCATCAGGCAAAGTTTGGATTTCCTGTTTATAAGAGGATACAAACATTTTATATATTTTTTACATTTGGCTTGAATGCCCTCAATGTGATCTTTAAAAGTTAATTTTTGGTCAAGTACTAATCCAAGATATTTCACTTGGTTTGACCAGGAAATTGGAACTTCGTTCATAGTGACTATGTGACTACTATTAGGTTTCAAAAACGAAGCTCTAGGCTTATGTGGAAATATTATAAGTTGAGTTTTGGAAGCGTTCCATTTTTGTAAATAAGAAGAGAAAATATCTAAACTTTTCTGCAGTCTGCTGGCAAATAACACGAAGACTTCTTCCTTTAGCGGAAATGCCTGTGTCATCAGCGAACAAAGATTTGTGGCAACCCTGAGGCAAATCAGGGAGGTCCGAAGTGAAAATGTTATACAATATAGGCCCAAGAATGCTACCCTGAGGAACTCCTGCTCTTACAGGTAGTCGATTAGATTTGGAATTTGGATAATTTACCTGAAGAGTTCTGTCAGAGGACTACTTTTAAGAATTGACTATTTTCCTGGTGAATCTGGATACCCAGAAGGGCGTTTAAGGGGGTAGTATACTTTGAACGTCCAAAAAGTAAGGCATTTTCATTAATTTTTTAAGCAATAAAACACTCAGGGAGGGCAAATATGTTATAACCCGTTTATTAGTCATCCTTCGAACTACAATTTGTATTTTTTTTGAACTTGATTGGCGTCTCCCCGTGGTCGGTGCATCAGGTCGCGCGGGCGTCCTCGCGTGGAAGTCGGAAAACGGCGTGGGAAAATACTTCTTTCCATGTGATCCTGGAACATAAATCGAACAAAAATCCTGATTAGTAATGAAATTTGGGTTAGAAATACGTATTCCGATTTTTTTTAAATTATTTTTTTTCAAAAGTTGTGGCCTGAGGAAAAAAAAAGTCCATTTTTTCAGCTTAAAAATGCTTACAAAATCGTAGATTAAAAATCCATTTTTGACAAAATCGAAAATGTGGATACGTATTTCTAAGCAGAATTTAATTCTGAACAAGAAAACCTAGGCGATATCCAAATTTGATGATAGCTGGTTAGAATTATTTCCCACGCCAGTCTGAAAAACCCCATTTCGAGATAAACGCGTTTAAAGATAAAAATGCTCTCTCAGCGGGCCGGTACATGTTTTAGGAAATCGCTTCGTAAAGCGGTAAGGAATATTCTGGTGGACTTGGAGTCTTTTCTAAATTAAAGTATACATCCCAAGGAACATTTTAAGCCAAAAAAATGCATTTTTTTGAAAAATCAAAGTGTAATCTCCCCTTAATGCCAACGAACTCCTTGTAAGTCGCTGCAAATTTTCTTAAGCTAGTGGGATTTTTCTGATGTTATCTAATCGTCCTCGAAGTACACGGAACTTCACTGAATATAATGAAACAATCAACAATATCTAAATTTCTTAGAAGTTCCCTGAAATTTGTTGAAAAATATCGGTGCTTGCTAAAACTTCTCGCTTTTTTTTTAAATTAATGGAACTTCGTTGATGTTCTCTAATCAACTTAGCTAAATTTTCGAATTTTCTATAGTTCTTGAAATTTCCATGATATAACACCCCTGAAATACCCTCACATTTTCCGGATGTTCATATAATTTGTATTGCGTTCCAGAATGTTTTTCTGATCAAACCCAAGTTTCCGAAAACTCCGGTGTCTGCCATTTCCTTGAAATTGTTTGAACTGGCCTTTAATTCTCTGATATGTCTTCATGTTCTCGGAGCTTCCCTAAAACTCTCAATTCTAATGAAGATCTCGGTTCGGCTTTAAAACAAAGGTAATTCTCGTAAACACTTTTAAAAATCCCCGAATTCTCTGGATTTCTGTGAAGCTCCTGAAATATTTCTGAAGTTTTCATAAATTTTCTGAAGGTCTCTGTACTGAATCTTATGGGTTCACGATTTTATTTCAGCACCTCATGGAACTATCCTGAACTTCTCTAAACTCTCGCTTATAAATTTTTAAACCAATTCAATAATCCGGGCTAAAGTCTCGGAGACTTCACCTTAAAATCCCTGGAATTCCTCAAAAATATCTAAACCTAGCTTTTCTGAGATCAATAGAACTTCATTAAAGTTTCCACATTAAAAATGTTGTGATCCTAGACTTACTAAAATGAAATAAGTGTTCAACTTCAACATTTAATGGATTTGGTAGTCAAGCTGTTTCTTTAAAACTGATTGTCATGTCTTAAAAACGTTTGCGTTAAAAACATTTTTTTTTATCGATTTCATAAATAGCTTACTTATTATAAACCTGGAAATTATCCGCCAAAGTTATGGAAAAACCTGGAAAACTCAGGGCACTTTATTTAGCCAAATGAGTGGACACCCTGTAGATAGAGAAGAACGATTAAACGTAAAAAAAACTCTAAACCAGGTCGTCAACTTCGAATTGTTCAAAAATAGAACAAAATGTAGGCCTATCCAGAAGAATGATCAATCTTGAAATAAATTCAAGTTTAAAAAAGTTTGAAATAGTGATTTATTACAAGAAAAAGTGACTTTATTGATTTGGCCTTAAAAAAAGAGACTTTTTAGTGACTGGGTTGAAAAAAGTAACCAAGTCTCTGTTCTGTAGACCATGATTTAGACTTGTAGAATGCTATAAAACCTCTATAAAACTTGCAATGTTACTTGGGCGGTACCTCTTTTTATGCAAATAGAATAACACCTGAAGTCCATCCTTTTTTACATGCTGTTGGCAAAAGATACTTTCTGTCACGCCCCATTCATAAAAAAAAACGGCGGGAAATCCTGCTAGGGGTGGGGCTTAGAAAGTAGTTTTTGTGCAGAATATGTAAAAAAGGAGGGACTTCGGATGTTGTATACAAATTACAGATGCATTACTGTAAGAACTGTCAAAATCCTATGAATTTACACGCTAGTGTTCGTGAGAGTCTGCTTGGCGAACTGAATTTTGATGATTTTGGGCCGTCCCTGTGTTAAAGTGGGATCCAGAAAAAAATCATTTACATCTTTAAGCAGAGCTTTACATTGTTGTTTGTTACAAAATACATGCACCTAGTGGATTAGCGAGTTTCTGGGTAGTGCTGTGTTTAGTTCGGTCCAACAAAAAATAAAACTCTGAAAATGGGTTGGAGCGTCGTTTTGTAAATGCAGGAATGGCAAAAAGTTAAGAGATATATTTCTGAATACTTGTAGTTCTAGTTCCTCATTATGGTGCTTAAGAGGTGGATAAATTCCTACGTTAAGCTATCCAATGAACATTTAGAATTATGATCCTGCTTGGATGAACACATTTTTGATTGCTTGAAGTAGCAAATTATGATTAAATATTGAACATGTACCAAACTATCTTATTTTGTGAAAGCACAATTCTGAATATCAAATTTTCGATTATGCTGATGGAAAGAAAGTGAGAGGGCAATCCCAAATAACCAACAAACCTGCTTAGTAATTTACCGACTAATAATGCGCCAAAGCCCTGTATTAGTCGTATGTTAGCTTTATATCACAATCCAAATTAGCGGGCATATTGGTTACCTCCCAAGTAACAATTTGGGTTTTATGAGGGTTCTGTAGACCATGATTTAGACTTGTAGGGTGCTTTAAAACCTCAATAAAACTTACAATGTTACATCGGCTGGGATGTGCAATACACGCTTGTGAACGATTTCCCACCGGAGGTATCCCACTGCGATCAAGCGTTTGGTTAAACGTGTTATCCATAACAAATATTCAACGGAGATGGGATGGGCATTGAAGTGTGCATGGGGAATATATTTTATAACGGAGCATTAAAGACAAGTGTTTCGTACGCGGAAATATCCCTAACGGAAAGTCCAGAAACATACAGAAAAATAACTAATAAGGGTGAGGAAATTGACATGTCAAGGAGAGGAAATAAGTTACATCTACTGTATTGTAAATCAGTCCCATAGCTTTTCAGTTATTATTTTTGATATGATAGCTTTTATTTCGATCAAACCAATAACAAATTGAGATGCTCTGATATTATTTTTTCAATAGTATATCTTGCTGTTGGTTTGATATTCTCTTCTACTCGGGATAGCGTTTCAACTTCAATCGAATCGATCATGGCCAAAAAAGTGGCTTGTGGACCAAATTAGGTTCTAGTTTCAAATTACATTTTCATAACCGTCGGAGTTGGAGTCGGAGTCCATTACTATTTCTTCAACTCCGATTCCAACTCCAATTTTCAAGCGCTAACATTGTTCGCTCCAACTAGCCAAATGCCTATTTCGACACGTCCTGTCACATCAGAGACCCAACAAATGCATTTGGAATGACAAAATTGCATCACTCTGCCTGTGAACCAAAAAACACGCAGATGCAAATCGCGTGTCGACATTCGAATGGACAACGCTAAAAAAAACCAACGAAACGTAGTAATCACATTTCGACGCTAATTACATTGGCAACACCCAACCACCGAAAAACACGCGAATCAACCCAGATCAAGATGGGTGACGAACGCGACGACGCGCAAATGACATTACTCAAAACAGAAAAACAGAAAAACCGCAAGGGTGTCGGAAATTTGCGTAAGTTGACCATTTTGAGCATGTTTTTTTGAACCGTAACCACCCTCCTGCGTGACGTCAGCTGTGCTGCTGCTGCTCCCATTCGTTAGGCTAATTGAACATTTACATAATTCTACCGCCCCGCGCGAATGGCGACCGACATTCCACGCGCTGCGAAGAACAATGCAAATATTAAGCCGATTCCGAAAGAGGCGCTACCGGGCAGGAATCACAGGCAGGAAATGTGAGTGTGTGTGTGTGCATCCAAGGTCGCCGGGTGGAAGCCATACCCACCCACGCCCTACTGTACACACGGATTGTCAGACGCTCAGCTAAATCCAGGTCCAGTTTAATTAAGTTATGCCTATCGGAGGTCAGTTCACTGTCCCGTTCGCTAGCATTAGATTGTTGCATAATTTGTAATTAGTGGGGCGTGAGGGGTGGGAAGAACCCACCTTCTATCCACGAAATGCAACTACTTTTGTTGTACTGAGGCGGGCGACTCTGCTATCTAAATTTCTGGGAAGATTTTGTTTTGCTGTTGTGGTTGATGAATATTCAGTAGATTTCCTGCAAAAGTGAGACTTCGAATGTGGATGAATCAACCTGCTCGGACTGCACTTCTACTGTCTTACAAGTTCCAGAGGCTCCATTCACCTCTTTTTGTTTCGAATCTGGAAACTCCTACCGGCGCGGCGGAATGTGAATACGTGCAACAGTTCCACTCCACCCGCCGTCGTCTGCACTACGATAATGAGGAGACGGCGAGAAAGGTCTGAAGATTTATCGGTTGACTTTTCGGGGTTCACACGACCACCGACCGATAGATCCGTAATGCGCAGTGGACGTAATTATGGAAAGGTTTTGCGGCGTCCAAAGGTCAAATGATTGGGGCCCTCCTCCTGTCGTGCCGCCGGCCGCCAAGTCCTACCACTGGGGCTACGATAGTGTGGGTTTTTAATTTGAGAGGAAATTATTCCAATCGGAAAACGGGGTCCGGCCGGCGGACTGATTTCGGGTGGGCTCTCTCTCTCTATGTTGGGTTGTTACGGCGTTATGAGAGTGAGTGCGGATGTTTGGGTTATGCAATTTTGGGGTTTCTTGCGAGGGGCGATGGGACTTGGTCCGATGGCAATATTATGGAAAAGCCGTACGTCGCACAGCTCGTTGATCCATTAGACAAAATACGATTTTTATGGGTTTTCATTCAGGTTGAGTACTCAGGAATGTTTGCAGATATGGAATGGAATAAAATAAATCTTGATTTTTCACTGATCTTCACCGTTCTGTTGAAATGAATTTCAATGATTGAAGAGCGTTTTAGTAGAATAATTGTATACCTTATTACGTTGTGTTTCCTTTTTTTGTAGTACTATTGTATCACGTTCACTAATTCACTATTCACTATTTACTTTCACTATCACTTCTAAAAAAACTATAACATACGTATTTCGTTTACTTATTGTAAACTTCCTTAGTGTCTAGGTATAGTCTATGTCTAGTCTATGACTAGACACTGAGGAAGTTTGCAAGTAGTAATCGAAATACGTATCTGTTATAGTTTTTTTTTTAAAGTGATAGTGAAAGTAAATAATGAATAGAGAATTAGTGAAAGTGCAAGCGATACAATAGTAGCATAATTAAAAGAAAAGAGCAACAGAATAAGGTATGCAAGGAAAGAATTTAATCTTTGACAAACGATTAAAAAAAAAATCCACCGTGTTCCATCCTAAAACATGTGCCAAATTGTTGCTCGAAGTGTCCTTTAAAGGATCTTACACAATGTAGCTGCAATTTTTTGAAGCACTGTGATATTTTCCATTAGCTATGGTTTAACGTCAATCGCTCCTTAACAGACATATTTTTGAAAAATCTGTTAAATGCTACAGAATCAAAATAATTTTCCACTCAGTCCGTTAAAAGGTATGTTTTAAATGAAATTGAAGAAATTATTTTCCAAAGTGTAATTAAATTTATGTGAATTAAAAAAGTATTTCCAGGATTTTCTTATACGTTGGCGTTTAAGTCAGTTAAGTGATTACGTACATGATATGTCTGTTATTCAAACAGCCATCCTGATCAGCATGAACAACTATCTCTAAAAGACCATCGCTGGGCACTATTTTAAATAGAATGGCATTTGAGATACTTTTGCGATAACTTAAATTACATAAGTCATGTATGCAAATAGCAGTTCTCATGATCACTAACAACTTGTCCCATTAAACCTACAGGTAAAAATTACAAAAAACCTACAGCACTCCAGCGTCGTTGAAACATCCCAAGTAACAATTCTGGTTTTATTAGGGTGGACTTGTAGAATGCTTTAAAACTGTGATAAAACTTCCAGTGTTGCTTGTTGGGATTTGTTTTGGAAAATTAGATGCTAAAATTTTTATAGTTTGCCGTCAATTTGAAGACAATTTTGATTTCTTATTATTAGGAGGGCAATTTTTCTAATGCCAAGGCTCAATTGCTGTAGCTTTCCGGAGCCGATATTCATTTTCGAATTTACATTGTGTCTTAATGCTAAATTAGAAGAATTGGGAACGATTTCTCGCGGCTTACCTGAGTTTAACAAGTCGTAAACAATAGTAGGATAGTGAATTGGCGTCATGTTTTCAGACACAAAGCATACAAATTTCCATACATAAGACACGTACTATAAAAATTATTAAAATCAGGCATATAGCCAGAAATCCATAACATTTGCCAGAAAACTTACTGCTAACTCAAGGTATGTTCCAAATAAGCTTCAGAATTGCATTTTTTTATTAACTGTTAAATTCAGTCCTCTATATCCGTAATACGCACGCGAGGCTCAAATTTGTGTAGACAATTTTTTTTAATTAATCTACTATTAAATCAAATATTAAAAATCTATCATCACCATCGTGGCGAACAGAAATAGTTTTTGCAGTGGTACAATAATTATTAAAAAGTCGTTATGACAGCTATCCATATAAAATAATCCGTTATAGATAACTTTGTCAAAATGCATAATTTGTCAATTCATTAAAAAAAGTCACTGGTTAACAAATCAAACGACATATTTAACGTGTGAAATGCAGTGTCTTTTAAATTCTGTAAGTGTTGCTAAACATTTGATATGTCTAGGGATCGGATTGAAAACATTTATTCCTTCAAAATATAATGAATTTTGTGATGCACAAGTCAAGAAATGTGGTGCTCTTATTTCAACCGCGTTTCTAGTATTATATCTATGAAAGTCACTTCCTTTTTCAATTCTATCACACAAATATCGAGGCAGCAAACCGTTAACTACTTTAAAAATGAACACCATAGTCAAATATACAATTCATTGCTTCACCGACAACCATTTCTAAGGCGTCTAGCATCAAAGTTGAGGAAGTAAATCTATTGCATCTCAAAATCAAACGCATTATTTTATTCTGCAAGCGCTGTAATCTCGATATTTGTGTTGCATTGGCCAGAAATAAAATGGAAGGGCAAAAGTCTAGATGAGGAGAGATGATTGATTTGTATAGCTGTATTTTACTGGCAATAGTTAAATCGTTTTTCAGTCGACATAGAATTCCATACTTCTTGGCAATTTTCTTGATGACATTGTCAATGTGAGAGTTGAACTTAAGGTTGTCATCAATAATCACGCCAAGATATTCAATCTCCCGAACGCGATCAATAGTCTCATCATCAATTACAACATAGAAGTTCTCATTTAATCGATTCCGCGAAATTACCATAAATTTAGTTTTACTTGTATTCAATTTCAACTGCTTACACTTCAACCGTCTACTTAGAGAACGCAAATCTTCTTTCAAGTGTAAAACGACATCATCTAAATCCTTAACTGCAATGAATAACACAGTATCATCTGCAAAAAGATTAATGTCGCAAAATCGTAAAACACGTCGCAAGTCATTAATATACATAATAAATAACGGGGGCCCTAATACACTTCGCTGGGGCACTTCAAGGTTATTCCCCACGGGACTGGAAACAGAATCAATAGCTTTCAAACCATTTATATGCAGTACTCGTAATTCCAAAGCGCTTGATTGATTTTAACAGTAAGGGCCTAGAAATTGTTTCAAAAGCGCGTTTCAGATCCTAAAAACAACAACAATCGTATCTTTACGCTCCAAGTTATTTTTCCACTTCGCTTATACCAAATTTAACGCGGTTTCACAAGAATGATCAACAAACTATTACTATTTAACCACTAGTTCTAAAATTTTCTCTAATGTGTGCAACATGTTGCTGGGACGAAACTCTTCGGCTTTAATCGTTCCAGCAATTTTTTGAATAGTGACCACTAAGGATTCCATCCAAATTTGTGGCACATGTCCAGTTTGCAATGATTCATTAATAAGGTCCAGCAAGATGTGGCCAATGACATGAAAGCAATCTTGAATAACTCTAGCATTAACATTATCTACTCCAGCCGATTTTGCTAATGAACAACAAATAACTCTATGTTCATCTTATGTCATTGGGTGAAAACTGGGCAAAATAGCTCATGTGGCTGAGCGGATCAGACCCGTTCAGCTCATTAAAGGGAGTCGATTCTTTCAAACAGCTCTTTAGCTCACCATGAAATTATAGAAATTTTGACACTAATGTCACACGCAATGATATGATCGACATCGTGTTACACGATGTTACGCCTTTTCTCAAGCTATGCATTCCAGTCTACATACATTTCTGATGTTAATTCTTCCGCAGATTTGCTCTCACTAGTCTCGGCTTCAGCTCCAGATCATCAGCTCAGATCTAGAGATGTTCTATAGACCCGACTCACTAAAGTCAACTGATGACCCGTGGCTCATTTGTAGGAACCGCAGCTCATCAGCTCACTGATATCATAAGTCTAATGGTGTATTCAGATCTGAGCGGGCATTAGCGGAGCGGAGCAGAATTTGCGTTGGAATGAGAGAGACAACTAGTACTTCTCTGCCTCTCGTACATTCGCAAAATCTCGCCCCGCGCGTGAAATATCGATCGGGACGGAATCCACTTTGATTCTCCAACACAATTGCTCGCACTATTCTCGGCCTCAGCTCCAGATCATAAGCTTAGATCCGGATCCGGAGCTAAATCGTGACGAATCGAGAGAAAAAAGATCCGAAGAGCTGGACGGGTCCGAGAGCTGTTATATCAGTGAATCATTCGAGCCGATTATTCGGATCCGGAGCTGAGCTGATAAGCTGGAGAGAATGATGGGAGGAAAGGTAAGAGCACATATACTGGAGGAATAACAGCAGCAATAAGAGCGGGTACGTAAATGCATTGGATAATACCAGTAGAAATTAAAAATCGTCTAATCGTAGGTACATGTTGAATTACGCGCGCATCTTGGTTTACACCGTGGCTGTTCAATGCGTGCTTTTTTGATGAGCTCCGCTATAAGTGACGGATTGAATGGTTAAGATTTGTGATAACAGTGTGCTGATGAGCTGCGGTTCCTAAAAAAATGAATCGCGGGTCATCAGCTCACTTTAGTGAACAGCTCGGGAGCAACTCTGGCTCTGGTTTTGCCATTCCTCTCCAACCGAAATGGTTTACAACGAGTCTCGAACCCTAGCCGACTGCGTGACTGTCGCAAGTGCGGACTACTCAGCTAAATCAACTTATTCAATGTGAGAGAAAAACGGGCCAACCTTCGATAGAAAATTGAATTTTTGAATCGACCACCTCCGTTTGCTGTGGGCAATGATCCATATTTTTGCTAGAATTCGTCATTGACCAGGTGAACTAGGTAGTGAAGTAGGTCTAATTTCAAGAGGTCCGTTTCCTGGCCATTCAGTAGCAGAATCGATATGGTGATGGCATATTTCCTCCATGCTTATGATTGTATGCAATTTAGAAAAAATCGCGGATCTCTAGATCTACTTTCAGGAGTTGACCATTTTCCTGGTGATTCCGGATATCCAGAGGACCGTTTTTTGGGCGCCTTCTAGCAGATTCAATTATTGATGGCATATTTCCACTATACTCATAATTGTAAGTAATTTAGAAAAAAATCGTGGAGCTCTAGGTCTATTTTCAGGAATTGACCATTTTCCCGGTGATTTCGGATATCCAGAGGACCTTTATATGGCCATCCAGTGTCTGTTTCGGTATGGTGATGACATATTTCCTCTATGCTTATGATTGCATGCAATTTAGAAAAAAATCGCAAATCTCCAGGCCTACTATTAGAAATTGACCATTTTCCTGGTGATTCCGGATATCCAGAGGACCGTTTTCTGGTCATACGGTGGCAGAATCGATATGGTGAGGACATATTTCCTCTCTGCTCATGATTGTATGCAATAAAGAAAAAATCGCGGATGTTTAGGTCTACATTCAGGAAATGACCATTTTTCTGGTGATTCTGGATATCCAGAGGTCCGTTTTTTGGCCGCTCTC
Source organism: Ochlerotatus camptorhynchus (assembly GCF_037179485.1). Lineage (NCBI taxonomy): Eukaryota > Metazoa > Arthropoda > Insecta > Diptera > Culicidae > Ochlerotatus > Ochlerotatus camptorhynchus. The sequence goes on from NW_027040615.1 coordinate 761,546, forward strand.
CAGCAGATTCAATTATGGATGGCATATTGCCTCTATACTCATAATTGTAAGTAATTTAGAAAAAAAATCGCGGATCTCTAGGTCTACTTTCAGGAATTGACCATTTTCCCGGTGATTCCGGATATCTGGAGGACCATTTTCTGGCCATTCGGTAACAGAACCGATATAATTATGTCATATTTCCTCCGTGTTCATGCTTGTATGCAAGTTAGAAAAAATCGCGGATCTCTAGATCTAATTTCTGGAATTGACCATTTTCCCGCTGATTCCGGATATCCAGGAAGAGGACCGTTTTCTGGTCCTCTAGGTCTACTTTCAGGAATTGACCATTTTCCCGGTGATTCCGGATATCCAGAGGACCACGGGTTTTCCCGTTCTGACAGGTCAACCACAAGTCCCAATCGGTTCCCTGTCTGTTCCGTGTTCGAAAGCAGATATTCATACCTTTCAAAAATAGTTGCCCAATCTTAAAATTTGGTAATCAAATTGCCGAGAACCAGTCCTGTCAACATGAATATCAACACGCATTTTGCTCGGGACTCTTCCGGGTTTCAGCGGGGGCCAAAATCAGGTCCAATCGGGTAGCCTTACCTGGCTGAATATACTTACCGCTTACCGCTGCTATAATTTTGCTATCAAAATCTCTTTTCGTTACTGGAATGCATTCAATGGTACATAAAGTGTCGTGACATTTTTCAACCCTGACAGTCAATCGATCGTTGGATTACATCCGAGGAAGAACTTCGCAGAACTGCTGCAGGGTTGAACTTGGGTTCAAGAATTATATTTTTTTTTGAAGTCATCAACTTCAAATTTTCATCGATTTGTAAGCTGTAATCCGCTATAATTTTTTGCTATAAAAATTTCAATTTTCAAAACTTCAAAATCAATTGAGCCAGGAATGCTTTTTAAAAATGGCAGCGTTGATTTTCCAATTGTATAGCAATATTATAGCACTTCTGTGAAGCATTTACGCTCCTCCCAGCGTAAGGTTCTTTGTTGATGTCCGATCCCCTATTTTCCTTCAGCAAATACCTTCAACTAAGCGGATTTACTCGACCTGCTAGCTAGCTACCTGTTTTGTGAGAGACGGACTAGGCCAGACAAAACCCCCGTAACCAATTCTATTAATACCGGCGACCCGATGACGCAAAAACGTAGCGTCGCCGTCGCCGTCGCACTTTCTAACACAAAGCGATAATTACATTATCACTGCTTCTTTTTCGCCAGTCATCGCCAGAGCTGTGATAAGCTTTTGCTACCATTGAGGTTTGTATGGGTGTGCGACGAACAACAACTGAACCCGGTCGCAACCGACAAGGATGCTATAAATTCCCATTTTTGGTAATGTTGCCTTCACTCTGCATCGTTAATAATAACGCACTGGAGGACCGGTCCCATAAAGTAGCCATCCGCGGAGGAATCCGGGCACAATTTTATAGCTTTATGGCTCCGCGCTCCCAACGGCATAGGCGGCGGAGTGCACTGTGAAACTTTCGCACATGAGAAGCAATTTATCCGATCGGCTTTAGGTAGAATATATCTGAAACTGCGACGAGGGCAAATTTTTAATGAATATCAAATTTAGCTGAACTGAAACTGAGACGAAGCGTGGGTCTCGATCGACCTCGTTTTGCAGTCCGACCGGAGACGAGGCACGGGGCGTGGGTAATGCCATAAATCAATAATAAATCAAATCATAGTCGCGGCGTGAGCTTTTTCGCTCCCGGGGCCGGTTCCATTTGGGTATGTGGAGTGTTTGAAACCGTTTTCACTCTCGGGATGATGAATGGGTATTTAGGGTAAATGGTGCTCATATGGGTCAATTTTAAGCGAATAATTCAAGCAGAAAGGAGAAAACTGTTTTATAGCAACGTTTATAGCACGTCAGCTGAAGTGTAATAAGGTTGCTAGCATCTTCAACGAAGTCAATAGTATTCAGCCGGTTTTTTTTTTGGTCACTTATTTTACTAGGCTCAATCGTATCCGCTTCACGGAGCCGATGCAGCAGCCTGAAGTACGTGTATGTTGAAACCAAACTTGGAAACTTATGCTGCTGGGGAAACAAAAGCTGCACCACCGTTCTGGCGATTCTTATGCAACACCAATCCTGTCGCAGAACAGTTTCAGCATCGAAAATTCAATTTAAACATCGTTTTCAATTGCAAACAACGTAGAGCAAAACCGCGAACAATGCTAATCACAATGACAACCACTAACCCGGCTGCAAAGACGTGAAAGTTTCGAATTACAGCCCCAACTGAAAATCGAAAAACAAACTTGAACAAAAGAGTGCGGTCCTCGGAGTGCGCAGTTTCTCTGTCATTAAATGTACTCGCCGTCCAACCTCTTTCGTTTTCGGCGCCGATGCGGATTTATTGTTTCCTGCTATAATTGTCCGCGTATCAGCATATGCGAACAAGTGCGATCATCACCATCGTCATCATCATCGGATGCATGTTGCTTTACGACAGCAGCACTCTAATGTAGTTATTGTTCGCTGCGGTTGATACGAAGCGAGAAAATTACTGCGTAGCAACTAAATTGACAACAAACCGCTGCTCGGACGGGCAAGGGGAATTTTTGCGTGTTGTGAATTACATTATTTATGATTTATCATTCCAACTACCTTTCAGCTGTTTTCGTCTCGCAGTCGTCTGATTTCGGGCTTTCGCGAGTATGAATTTCAACTATGGCTGCTGCACTCTTACTTTCGAATGAATTATGGATGTACGACTTCATGTCGCGTTCGGTTGGGATGTTATGTAATTTAACACAAATGAAATGGACTCTTATTTATGTTTCTTATAGCGAACAAAAAAAAACTGGACGATGATGTTAATATGAAACAAATGCAGAATACTTCAGAATTACGTCAGTTTCACTCACATGTTTGAATGATTAAATTTTGTTTGGAGAGCATTCCACTTTGCGCCTCTGTCCCCTGTAGGAGTCGTTCGGAACGGTTCGAGTTATTCTGGTTGTGTTTCTTTGCTGGAAATGCCCAAAAGCGGTGGAAACAATTTCGCTAATGATATCGAGGCCAATGCTGTTGCCGATAGCTTTTAATTCGCCAACAAGGTCAATCTGCATGCCAGTTTGTCCTATTTAAGCTACTGTTGCTTCTTATGAAGAATTATTTTGGCGTTTTCGAAAGAATTTAAAGATCTTTTTTGAGTTACAATAGAGCAGATCCACGCCAAATGACGAATCAATTTGATGCGACCTTCTCCGATTTGCTGTCATATGACATTTTAGATTAGGTAGTGTCGGAAGCAAAGGCAGCCAATTATGACAGAAAATGCGTCGGCTACGGTGTCGACTTACAAGATGGGATGAGACTCACCGAGGGGGTTGTGCTGAAGTTCCGCAAAGCGCCATTGATTCGTTTAATAAATCAGGACATCTTAAAAGGCTTTGTTAAGCTTGTAGAACCTCAAGATTGAAATTGCAGGATAATTCTAGATAGAGCTGGAATTAGGGCGTAACAGTTTTTGTAAATAATGACTTCTCTCGGTGATTTCTCGGAAGCCATGGCTCTCCGTAGCAAATCGACATCACCATCGAGTAGAGGAAGACTTCTCCTACCCTATGGATATGTTGGTTTGTGTAGGTGTGTCTGGAATTCCGAGAAATCAACGAGTGAAGTCATTGTTTACAAAGGCAGTTACGCCCTAATTCCAGCTCTATCTAGAATTAGGAGGTCTCGAAATACTATATCACTGCAATTATAAATACCACGGATTACTATGGAGCTCCGAGAAACTCTACGGGTTCAAAAAATTAGTCTGGTCGTCGAACAATTGTCCCAATTGTCCCTATAGAACTTCAATAGCTGGGCACCAGGCACTTTGGAGAACCCTTTATTGAGCCTGTAGAACATCGAGAGCTAAACTCCAGGATAATTTTGATAGTCCAAATGCTTTTTCATTTGTAATATTATGATGCTCCACGAACCTCTACGGACTCAAAAATTATGCGGATTATCCTGCTGGCAATACCTCGTTGAGTCTATAGAACTTTAGGATCTGAACTCTACGAATTCGTCTAATAACTCAGATTTATTTTTTTAATTGATTTGTTTTCCGTCGATCTTGTTTTCCGTGCTGAGCACCAATGCTACCGACGCCAGGGAGGCAGCTCCCACACCTGGCCCCTACCTATCGACCCATCAACTCATGAACCGGGGACCAACGGCCAACTTAGGAAATTGTATAAGGCTTTGTTTGAAGACGGAGAACTTCATGCTCTAAAGTCCAGGATAATTTGGAGCACCCTACATATTTTGTCATAACAACAATATATCTCCCATGATGTTACGGGTCTCCACGATGCTGTAAGGTTTTAAAACTTTAGTCGGTACATCATAGAATATCTTGTCTACAGTCAGTGATGGATCGCTCTTTTGTGGCTTTTACATTACTTTTTATTATAGAATCCTAACGTAAAATCCAGTTCACGTTTCAATAAACAGACCACTCCGGATCTTCCGGTGGACCATCCCGTGGTCTCCAGGGTCTATATTCTGGTCAAAACTTTGAATTATTTTTGATATGACGTCTATGAGTGGTTTTGAAAAAAAAAAACGCGGAGCTCTAGGATCAGTTTGATAAATTGACCACTTTTACGGATATTCCGGGTGTTTTAGTGGACCACCTCGTGGCTTCCAGTGTCCAAATTCCGGTCATAACTTCACATTAATTCTGATAAGACTTGTATGAGAGGTTTCGACAAAACCGTGGATGTTTAGGATCAGTTTCATGAATTGACCACTTTTACGGATGTTCCGGATTTTGCAGTGAACCATCGCGTGGTCTCCAGGATCTATATCTCGGTCACAACTTCGAATTCATTCTTATAAGACGTCTATAAGTGGTTTCGAAAAATATGCGGAGCTTTAGGATCAGTTTCATGCATTGACCTCTTTTACTGATGTTCCTGATCTTCTAGTCGACCATCCTGTAGTACCCAGCGTCCATATTTCGGTCACAACTCCGATTTCATTCTGATAAAACGTCTAGAAGTGGTTTCGAAAAAAAAACGAGGAGCTCTAGGATCAGTTTCATGAATTGACCACTTTTACGGATGTTTTGGATCGTCCGGTGAACTAACCCGTGGTCCAAAGGGTTTATTTTTCGGTCACAACTCCGAATTAATTCTGATAAGACGCTTATGAGTGGTTTTGAAAAAACCACGGAGCTACAGGATCAGTTTCATGAATTCACCACTTTTACAGATGGTCCGGATCTATCGGTGAACTATCCCGTGATTCCCAGGGTTCATATTCCGGTCATAACTCTGCATTAATTGTAATAAGATGTCTATGAGTGGGTTTGAAAAAAAAAAACAAAGCTCTAGGATCAGTTTCATGAATTTACCACTTTTACGAATGTTCCGGATCTTCTGGGGAACCATCCCGTGGACCTCAGGGTTTATATTCTGGTCACAATTTCTAATTCATACTGATAAGACGTCCAAGAGTGGATTAAAAAAAAAAAAAACAAAGAAGCTACAGGATCATCCCGTGGACCCCAGGGTTTATATTCTGGTCACAATTTCTAATTCATTCTGATAAGACGTTCACGAGTGGTTTTGAAAAAACCACGGAGCTACAGGATCAGTTTCATGAATTTACCACTTTTACGGATGTTCCGGATCTTCCGGTGGACCATCCTGTAGTCACCGGAGTGTAAATTCCAGTCAAAACGCCAAATTAATTGTGACAAGATGGCTATGAGCGATTTCGAAAAAAAAACGCGGAGCTCTAGAATCAGTTTCATGAATTAGCCACTTTTACGGATATTCCGGATCTTCCGGTGAACCATACCGTGGTCCAAAGGGTTGATTTTCCGGTCACAACGCCGAATTAATTCTGATAAACCGTCTATGAGTGGTTTCGAAAAATTCGCGGAGCTCTAGGATCAGTTTCATGAATTGACCACTTTTACGAATGTTCCGGATCTTACGGTGGACCATCCTATAGTCCCTTGAGTCCAAATTCCAGTCAAAACTCCGAATTAATTGTAATGTGATGTCTATGAGTGGTTTCTAAAAATAACACGGAGCTCTAGGATCAGTTTCATGAATTGGCCACTTTTACGGATGTTCAGGATCTTCTGGGGAACCATCCCGTGGACCTCAGGGTTTATATTCTGGTCACAATTTCTAATTCATACTGATAAGACGTCCAAGAGTGGATTTAAAAAAACAAAGGAGCTACAGGATCAGTGTCATGAATTTACCACTTTTACGGATGTTCCGGATCTTCTAGTAGACCATCTCGTCGTCCCCAGCGTCCATATTTCGGTCACAACTCCGAATTCATTCTGATAAACCGTCTAGAAGTGGTTTCGAAAAATTCGTGGAGCTTTAGGATCAGTTTCATGAATTGACCTTGACCACTTTTAAGAATGTTCCAGATCTTGCTGTGGACCATCCTATAGTCCCTAGAGTCCAAATTCCAGTCAAAACTCAGAATTAATTGTAATAAAATGTTTAAGAGTGGTTTTGAAAAAACCACGGACCTAGGATCAGTTTCATGAATTGGCCACTTTTACAGATGTTCAGGATCTTCCGGTGGACGAACGACAAAAGGACAAACAACAAAAGGTCGACCGTCAAAAGGTCGAATGACAAAATGTCAAACGACAAAATGTCAAACGTCAAAAGGTCGAATTAACTAAAGATCAAAGGGAAAAAAGGTCGAATTGAACTTAGAGGGACCAAATTGTTTAGAATATTTTCGCTCAGAGTTTAAAAGAACTTTTGAATAAAATACTATGCAAATACTCCCAAAAAATGCTTATGATTTAAAAAAGGAACATATTCTAGAGACATTTTGCACTGACACGCACGCACGTTATCTTCCAAAGAACTGTTCATTATTAAAAGAAGAAAACATATTTGAGAGTTGGCCCATTTTATTATTCTCCAACAATTTGACCAGTTTATCCATGTCGATCTTTTATCCATTTCGATTTTTTGTCCATTCGAACTTTTGTCCATGTTGACCTTTTATCCATTTCGAACTTTTGTCCATCTTAGATCAATTCGACCTTTTGTCCATTTCGACCTTTTGTCCATTTCGACCTTTCGTCCCCCTTCAAGAGAGAACGTCACACTTCAATCACGCCTAGAAGTTCTGTAGGCTACTTCACAAATATTGTTGATCCACAGAAAATTTCTCATTTGGCGGAGTAAAGAAGAAGTAGAAGAATCAGTGCAGCAGCTGTCAAACTGCTGTACACTAAAACAATATCTCAAACTAAAATCGAACAAATTTCAATCAAATTTTAAATTTGAAATGTTGAAATTCTAAATAATAATGAAGTAATGACATTGGATTATGCTTAGATGAAACAGCCAAAAAACGGTATTTTCCATTTAATTCCACTTAATCAATGACGTATTTCGACTACAATGTGCAATCTTCACCAGTGTCATTCCCACTAAAGAACTTATCAAAATCTAATTCCCTTAACCCGTAAAAGCCCGGGACAAACGTTTTATTTTCAAAAATTTGTATCTCTGAAATGCTATGGCCGATTAAATTGAAATTTCTGTAACATCATTCCGGTGGTTCTCACGTCCTCAGGCCCCTCCCTCTCTGTGTTTTTTCAATCTTAATCATATATCTTACTTATCACTGCGACAACATATTGTATATTTTTTCTTGGAACTCGAGAAAATAATAGAGAACAATTATAAGAACCCATGTCTACCTTGGAATCAATGCCGAATGCTCCGGATTATGGTTCCATATGGTCAAATTTATTATCTATCATAACCATATCGTCTCGATGAAATGTGACCAATGGCACTCAAACGACAACCATACAGCCATTTGGTCACCGTAAAACCAGTTCCAGATATTCCGGATCATGGTTCTACATGGTAAAATTTGATGTCTCTCATCACTACGCCTGTGATTTCTATAAGGGGGGTACACTTTGTGAAAACCTAAAATGGAACATGTAACAAAATTATGAAAGATTTTGAACGTTAATAACTCAGCTGCTCCTGGACCAATTTCAATAATTTTATCACCAATCGATCAGAAATATTTCTACAAATCAGTATAATTCATTATTTTTCAAAGTGTCACTATTGTAAATTTCACGAACGTGCAACTGTTGCTATGATAATTAAAATTATCACCGATTGCCTGCAAAAAGCGATTTCCCTAACATGGATTTCAAAGTTGAATTCCATCCGGTCTCACTAAACGGTGTTTATTGAATCACTGCATGGTGAGTGGTGGTGTTCTCCAGTACACAACGAAAGGCTGTCTGCAAGCAGCGAGCTGCAGCCCACATGAGCATCCATAGAAGGAAGAAGAGGCCGCACCGCTATTGATCGGAATCAGTAGCTCTTCGTTAGTCGCTGTGGGCCATTTATGCCAAGCGCGTCATACTAAAGAGTATAAACAGAGAGAACCCCGCTCAAATTCCTATTGCTACGCAAAACACAAGCTCCTGCTGTAGTTAACAAATAAGATTTATTATATAAGACCACGTAGTCCTACGTCACGATTGCGGTCCCTTGTGGTATTTAATTTTAATTTTTTGTAGCATTGAAATTTATAGTGTTTGCAACTAACTGGCAAAATTTGGTTATGGTGAAATCATAAACAAAAAAGCCATCCCTCTCCAACTGGGGAGTTTGGTAAAGGGAGATGATCTCCATATACAATTTTCACGTTGCCATAACTCTAACTATCAACTCTATACTTTCATCGAAAACAAATTAGCATGTTATTTGAAATTAGCATCTTCAACTAAGTGTATTTACGTTTATTTCATTAGCGCTTTTCTTCACAGGCCCAATTGGAAAAGTAGTCGGAAATCCGTTATTGAAAAGAAACGAAAATTCTTTCTGATGAATATTCAACTTAAACCTAAATTTTCGATCCGTATCAGTGACCTTAACGATAATAAGTCCAGTGCTCAACGCTGTAGTATTGAGCACCAAAAACATCTGTCTGTACCGATGGTAGAAATTGTACCTATCAATCTGATACTTTTTTTTTCTTTTGATTTGTTTTCCGTCGATCTTATTTTCCGTGCTGAGCACTAATGCTACCGACGCCAGGGAGACAGCTCCTACACCTGGACCTTACATATCGGCTCATCAACTCAATCTAATACTTAAAAGCGTTCTAATTGTGGAAACTAGCAGGAGTATTGAGTGAAAACCCAAAATTTGATAACTTTAAAAAAATTAACTCAAAAGCAAAACAAAATGCATTGCTGATTTTTTTTTATATGTTGTGTGAAAAAGCCTAAATTTTCAAGGAAAAATATCAATAATATAATATAATAATACATTAAAACCGTAAAAAAAAAACAAATTCAAACAATGTTTTTCAATACAAAATCCCAACTTTTCAATATATAGGTATTTTTTAAAAAGCATTTTTAATTACCTTTCATTTGACATTTTGATCTTTGAAATTTGAATTATGACATTGATTTTTTGAACCACCCTAACATGGAAATGGTCACCCTAATGACAAAAAGCAAAAATACGGGTCTAATATTTAACGATAAGGAACAAAACTACAAATTTTTACGAAATTTTGAGAACCACTATATCGTTGGCTGATATGATAAATGCCCGTATTAAATGTAATAGGGGAAATGGATGTAATGTCGGCCTAAATGCCCCTAATTTGGACCCATACATAAATTCAGCAATCGACTAAATTTTCAATAGCGACCAAAAATAACCATTAGTACCGTCCCAATGACGCGTTCATCTAGATAAAATTGATAAATAGCAGATTTTAGCGATTTGCCCAATCTTAGATCCAGGCCAACATTAGAGCCATTTCCCCTATGTGCAATGTAAATTATAAAATGATAGCTCAATTCGACCTTCTGTCTTATCGACCTTCTGTCTTATCGACCTTCTGTCTTATCGACCTTTTGTCCTTTGGCCTTTTTTACAACTGGGTGGGAGGGCGTACCATAATTTGTGGAAGTACGTATATAGGTATGGGAAAATGCGTGACACAGAACGGGGGGAGGGATGTGAATGTCATATTTGAGTCGCCCCCTAGCGCAGTTCAACTGCAAAGGTCTCCAAGTGGTTCTAACAAATGCATGGGTGAATCCAGAAGTGGCATGTGGCAAGTGGCATGCTCAGGCAAGATTTACAAGGGCGTGTTGAGAATTCCTAAGGCTAGTCCCGTGAACTGGACAAGATTTAAGAACCGGTTTAGAGGACTTCCTCCAGTACATGTTGAAGAGCATCAACAGGTCGAGTCTTGATGCGACGTTCAAACCAGACGACTTCTTCTTCAAGTCAAAAAATACAGGCCATGTGCAGATAACTTCAAAGGCACGTTAGTTGAGGGAGTTCAAGAAACAGTTCATTTAAGTTCAACGCACATAGTTCCTGAAGGTTTTGAATTGTTTTCATCGCTAAAATCTACTGCTTTGAGTATTCCCTAAACAGATGTTTTGTTATGTAAAGGGTGTCCACGATGAAATTGCCACACACAAAATTGATTCGCAAAATTCGAGTTTTCATCCGATTGCCATCAAATTTTCAGGGATTGAGAAATAACTATTAAACTTCATTTTACCATTTTACTCGTATTTTATTTACAGTCCACACGCAAATGCCCGCACCTTGGCCTTAACCCCGGCCATAAGATTCTGCACAACCTGTGAATCAACCGTTTTTTGCATGTAAACCCATACTTTCTTCAGTTCCTCGACTGTCTTCACTACCTTAGGTCGTTTAAGAAGGTGCTGCTTCATAATCGCCCAGTACTTCTCGATGGGGTGGAGCTCCGGAGTGTTGGGAGGGTTGAACATTTTCGGCACGAAATTGACCTTATTGTCCGCATACCACTTCAGCACGTCCTTGGAGTAGTGGCATGAGGCCAAATCCGGCCAGAAGATTGTTGGGACGTTGTGGGCCTTCAGGAGAGGAAGCAGCCGCTTCTGGAGGCACTCTTTTATGTACACCTGTCCGTTCATCGTGTCCTGGGTCACGAAAGGTGCACTCCGCTTCCCGCACGTGCAGATGGCTTGCCAAACCAGGAATTTCTTCGCAAATTTGGACATCTTCTGAGTGCGGACATGCTCCGGAACGCTGAACTTATCCTTGGCCGTGAAAAACAGGTTGCCGGGGATCTGTTTGAAGTCGGCCTTCACATATGTTTCGTCGTCCATGATGCAGCATTCAACTTTCGTCAGCATGTTGAGGTACAACTTCCTGGCACGGGTTTTGGCGGATTTGTTCTGCTTCTCGTCGCGATTAGGGGCCTTTTGTACCTTGAACGTTCGAAGCCCAGCCTTAGTTTTGGCCTTCTGGACAAAACTTCGGCTTAGGTGCAGCTTCTTAGCCACATCCCTAACGGACTCGTTCGGATTTCGGTTCAAGGCCCCAACTACGCGGTTGTGATTTTTGGTGTTGTACGGAATACTTTTTCCTTCACTTCTGGGCTGCCGATCGGTGGTCAACCGTTCCTCGAACCGCTTAATCACTCGCGACACCGTGGAATTCGCGATTCCCAACGTTTTAGCGATGGAACGATGCGAGAGATCCTTGGTCTCGTGATGAATGCGCAAGATTTTATCACGCACGAGCTGTTCTTTCGACTCCATTTCCGCGAGTTTTGATCACAGGACTTTAAAACTTGCAGGATGTAAATAATGCACTATGAACTAAATCTACCCAAATTTTCATTAAATTCTACCCAACGGTTAAAAAGTTAGAGCAATTTCATAGTGTGGCAATTTCATCGTGGACACCCTTTAGTATTGGAAGACAGATATAAACCATTCTTATCCGTATCTTATCTTTCGCCCACAGGTATGTTCCTTTTGCGATGACGACGAGATTGCTGAAGAGGTATTTAACACCTTCGGTTTTGATTTATCTTAAGAGTGAACGCTTCGGTGAAAATGCATTAGCAAGAAATGATGTGGCAATTTTCAGTCCAGTGGATTCCGATAAAAAATAGACAGATTTTTAGATCTCATACAGACATACAGTTCTTTCGCATAAACATTTTTTTTTTTCAAAAATTTAAAGAAGCCATTTGGGCTTAAAGCTGGCTTTAGACTAGGCAAGTCAAATGATCAACTCAGTTGAATTCAATTTTCTTGAAAAGTTGAGTCTGGTTCAACTTTTTTTCAATTCAAGTGAGTTGATCAAGTCAGTTGAAAGGCATGGTTTACACGTTCAATTCGACTGACTTGATCAGTTGACTTGCCCAGTCTAAACCCAGCTTAAGAAAAAAAATATTAAGATCTCGAATTAAGATTCGAAATCGTGGACCAAAATGTGTTTGTGCTCAAGTTTCTTAAGTTGATTACTAAACAAGTTTGCTTACTTTAGATTCGATGAAATGGCCCTCGACAAAACGCCCTGTAGCGATTTTATTAAAATTGCGATTATTTCTTGAAGCATCGTAAGATTGTTATGGATGTTTTACTTCAGCTAGGGTTTGATCCCTGGAATCTATTCTTTTTTTTTATAATTACTTTATTTGTACAGGCTCAATTGAATAAACTTTACAGAGCCGAGTTATCCTTTGCGTTATACATTATTACTGTCTTAAATTTAAAGTTAAAGGAACTGGACCGAGTACTCGCGGTTGTCTCGAGGTTAGTGGAGATTTACAATTTTTTGGATGGGAAAAAGGGAATCTATTCTGAAACGTATAATTTAATCAATAACCCGATTTCATCGAATTGTGTCATTTCACCGAATTTTAAACCCATACTCGCATTTTCTCCCTCGACAGTTTACCCGCCAACGAAAGTAAAAGTAAACAAGCAAAGCGATCAATAAACAAACAAATAATTAAAAAAGCAATTCATTACCACCAACAACCCTCTCCAGCCGAGTTCCAGCCAAGTCGAGCATATGGGAAAGCAAATATTTGCGCACAAAGCCTCCATAATTTCCACCGTGGTTAAGCTGACTGCGAACGACAAAAGCACTTGTTTACCCGAAAAGACGACCGCCATTGGTGATGGATCGGTTCGCACACGAGAGAGAGAGAAAGGCATCCAACCAACACGACCAACCAAACGATGAGGACCGACTAAAGTGCTGGTTTTTGATTGTGAAATTTTTAATTAGAAGCTCATGTCGATTGCGGCGGCGGTGCATGTGATGCACCGTGCCATATGGCGCCTCCCTCGTCGTCGCCGCTCTGTTTACTCTCGCACACTCGCGCTGAACCACTTGCTACATGACCATATGACGGAATAGGAATAATTTATGCATAATTCCTCCGCTGCGAGGGGGCATCCGGCGACGAACTTTTGACATATCAGCAGAAAGGCGAAAGGCGCGCAAAGGACTAACTTCCCCAACAAACGAACCCATTTTTCGAATCAAACGGTTGAGGTCGAAAGTATGTTAAAAATTTAAAACACTTTCCATCTTTTCTGCCTCTGTTGACGTTTGGACGGAGAACGGGTTTCGCATTGAACCTGCTTGGTCGTCGTCGTCGTCGTTGTCGTCGCCGCTGTCGCCATTGAACTATTTACACGCGCTAGCAGAAAAGAAAAGCAAAAAAATAAACTGTAGCCAAAGGGGAAACAGTTGAAGAACAGTTAATGAATAAACTTGCTTTGTTTGATTTCCTGGAGCTACAGCGGGACATAGTTTTGTCGTTGTTGTTGTTGACGATGGCAAGTGGTCGAATAGTTGGAATTCTTGTGTCTGCGTGCTTTCGCTTTCCACGAGCTCTGCGGGGTGTAAATTTCTATGTGACATTTGCTGATGCTGAAAGTGATGGACTGTAGATTGTCTTCGTTGAATTTGAATTACATGACCTGAAAATACTATCCACTGATCTATCACATTGTCTCTAATGTCAATTAATGTGTTTCAGAAATTGGTCATCTTGGAACTGGCAAAATGCGATTTTTTTAATGGACAGTAGCGCCGCCAAGGGGACGAATGTCGCATTAAACGGACAGTCATTCGATGGACAATTAATCGATTTCCAACTTTGTAAAACTCGAGAAAGCTCGAACTTACCTTGTTCTGGAGATATTGGACATTTTTCTCCATTATATAGACACTAGCGCCACGCCACGCCAGGTGGTGGGATTTCGCTTCAAACGGACTGTCACAGGGTAAGAGAGACCTCTATTTTTTCAAATGCACAGTCTTTGAATGGAAAATTGATGGACTCCCGGCTTTGTAAAACATCCAAAAACATGATCACTTAGTATGGAAACTAGCGCCACAAAGTGGTGAAATTTTGCACTAAACCAATAGTCTCGGAGGCCGAAGCCGTGCTCCACCTTAGCTTTTAAATCGCTTTCTATGCAAAAATTAAAAAGGTTAATTAACTTGACTTAAAGTTGTTGTTTTAGGAATTTTGTAAAATTTTAAGTGTCTGCGGATTTCAATATTTAAAAAGTTTTCATTTTTCATTAGCTTTAAAAAATAAATAAAAAAATATTGAACCAGGGAAGTTTTGTTGGTTAAGTTTTTAACAATTTTGCTCGATTTTATTCTCAAAATAGTGAAACAGTTATTTTCCTAGAAAGGCTTTATTTTTGCTTACAATATTGACCCAGACGTCATTGAGATTAGAAGTGACGTTTTAGAGTTACAGTGTATTAAAAAATGTCGAATACGCCAATTTGAAATGGTCGAATGTTAGCACAAATGTGAATGATTCCCAGTAACAAACAATTGTAAGTTTATTGAACTTACTCCATGGTCCCAGAACTGACATAAATTTAAAATATATTCACTGAAGATCTCTTAATTTCTTGCAACTGAACTTCTTAAAAACAATCGGAACTTCTCTGAAATGCTATTGCAATATTCATGAAGTACTCTCGAAACTTCTCTGAAATTCTCTGGACTTCCCTGAAGATCTCTGGACTGCTCTGAGTTTCTAATGATATTTTTGAAGGTCTGTGGCTTTTCCTGAGATTCTTTGATCTTCTCTGAAGACCCTTGAACATCTTTAAACATATCACAACTGTAGATAGAGCTGGAATAAGGGCGTAACAGCCTTTGTAAACAACGACTTCTCTTGTTTAATTTTCCAAATTCAAGGCACGCCTACACAAACTAGCGTATTCATCGGGAATGAGAAGTCTTCCTCAACTCGATGGTGATGTCGATTTGCCAGGGAGAGCCACGACTTCCGAGAAATCAACGAGAGAAGTCATTGTTTACAAAAGCTGTTGCGCCCTTATTTCAGCTCTATCTAGAACTGTTCTAACAATCACCAAACTTGTCTAAAGATTAGTAAACTGTCCTGAACTTCTCGAAACCTGAACCTAATGGAAATGCCCAGAAGATGTCTTAGTCTTAACTTTTCCTAACTTCCGTAAAGTTCCCGGAACTTACCTTGATTTCTTAGAACTTCAGTGCTTTTTTTTACAGATCTAGTCAATCTCCTGATGCTCTCTCAACATCTCTGAGGTTCTCGGAACTTCCCCGATGTTTTCGGAATTTTCCCGGAACTTCCCCGATTCAGCCATTTACGCGAAAAAGATCACCAAAATTGTGATATCCTGAACCTCACAGAACTTCCCTGGGGTTCTCGGAACTTCCTTGGAGCTCTCAGAACTTCCCCGAAGTTTTTGGAATCTCCCTGCAGTTCCTGCAATCCTACTGTTCTCATAACTTCCCTGAAGGTCTTGGAACTTTCCTGAAAATATTTAAATTTTCCTGAAGTTCTAATAGGTTCCTTGAAGTTCCAAGAGCTTCCTTGACGTTCTTGGATCTTCCCTAAAGTTCCTACAAATTTGTTGAAGCACTCGAAACTTCGTTGAAGTTCCTGAAATTTTCCTGAATTTTTCTTGAATCTTCTTTAAAGTTTTTGTTATTTTTTAAAGCTCTTGGGATGTTCCTGAAGCTTCGTAAATTTCACTGAACTTCCTTCAATTAAAGTTCCTGCATTTTTCCATCATGACTTTTTAACGTTGCTGCAATTTTCCTGAAGTCCTCGGAACCTTAAAGCTACTGCAATTTTCTGGAGCAGTCAGAACTTCCCTTGCGTTCCTGAAAATTTCCTGAAGTTTTTGGGACTTCCCTGAAGTTCCTACAATTTTCCTGAAGTTCTTGGAACTTCCTTAAGGTTCCTGCAGTTTTCCTGAAGTTCTCGTAACCTCCCTATGTTTCTGCAATTTTTCTGAAGTTCTCGGAACTTTCCTAAAGTTCCTGCATTTTTTTGCAATTCTCGCAACTTCTCTAAAGTTTCTGAAGTTCTCTTAAATACCCTGAAGTTCGTTCAATTAAAGACCCTGCATTTTTTTCTGGAGCTATCGGAAAGTTTTTAACGATCCTGCAATTTTTCTGGAGCTGTCAGAACTTTCCTGAAGTTATGGGAACTAGCCTGAAGTTCCTGCCATTTTCCTAAAGTTCTCGCAGCTTCCTTAAAGCTCCTGCAATACTCCTGATGTTCTCGGAACTTCGCTGAGGTTCCTGCAATTTTCCAGAAGTTCTCGGAATTTTCCTTAAGTTCCTGCAATTTTTTAAAGCTCATGGAACGTGCCTGAAGTTTATGAAATTTGCCTGAAGTTCCTGCAATTTTCCTGAAGTAAAGTTCCTGCATTTTTCCTAAAGTTAGCGGAATTTCCTTAAATATCCTGTATTTTTTCTGGAGCTGTCAGAACTTTACTTAAGTTCCTGCCAATTTCTTGAGGTTCTTGGGACTTCCCTAAGGTTTTCCTGAAATTTTCCCAAAGCTCTTGGAACTTCCTTAGAGCTCCTGCAATACTTCTGAAGTTCTCGGAACTTCACTTTAGTTCCTGCAATTTTCGTAATTCTCGCAATTTCTCTAAAGTTCCTGAAATTCTTGGAACTTCCCTGAAGTTCCTGCAATTTTTCTAAGTTTCTCGGATCTTTACTGAAATTTTCCTGAAGTTCTCGGAATCTTCCTATGTTTCTGAAATTTTTCTGAAGTTCTCGGAACCTTCCTAAGGTTCCTGCATTTTTGCAATTCTCGCAACTTCTCTTAAATACTCTGAAGTTTGTTCAATTAAAGATCCTGCATTTTTTATTGAGCTGTCAGAACTTTCCTGTAAATTTTCCTGAAGTTCCTGAAATTTTCCCAAAGTTCTCGCAGCTTCCTTAAAGCTCCTGCAATACTCCTGATGTTCTCGGAACTTCGCTGAAGTTCCTGCAATTTTCCTGAAGTTCTCGGAATTTCCCTTAAGTTCCTGCAATTTTTAAAAGCTCATGGAACGTTCCTGAAGTTTCTGAAATTTGCCTGAAGTTCTCTTAAATACCCTGAAGTTCCTTAAGTTAAAGTTCCTGCATTTTATCTAAACTTAGCGGAATTTCCTTAAATATCCTGTAATTTTTCTAGAGCTGTCAGAACTTCCCATAAGTTCCTGCTAATTTCTTGAGGTTCTTGGGCCTTCCCTAAAGTTCCTGAAATTTTCCCAAAGTTCTCGGAACTTCCTTAGAGGTCCTGCAATACTCCTGAAGTTCTCGGAACTTTACTTCAGTTCCTGCAATTCTCGCAATTTCTCTAAAGTTCCTGAAAATCGCGGAGCTTCCCTGAAGTTCCTGAAATTTTTCTAAGTTTCTCCGATCTTTCTTGGATTTCCTGAAATTTTCCTGAAGTTCATGGAACATTTTTGAAGTTTCGGAAATTTTCCTGAAGTTCTATAAAATACCCTGAATTTCCTTCAATTAAAGTTCCTGAATTTTTCCTGGAGTTATTGGATCGTTTTTAACGTTCCTGCATTTTTTCTGGAGCTATTAGAACTGCCCTTAACTTCCTGCAAATTTCCAGAAGTTATCGGGACTTCCCCGAAGTTTCTGAAATTTTCCTGGAGCTCTCGGATTTTCCCTAATGTTTCTGAAATTTTCCTGAAGCTCCTAGAACTTCACTAAACTTTCTGAATTTTTTCTGGAGTTCTCGAAACAGCCTTAAATTCTTGGAATATCTCTGAAGATCCTGCAGTTTTCCTGAAGCTCTCGGAACTTCCCTGAAGTGCCTGCAATTTTCCTGAAGTTCTCGGAATTTCTTTACAGTTCATGCAATTTTCCTGATGTTCTCGCTACTTCCTCAAAGTTTGTGCAATTTTCTTTAAGTTCTCGGAACCTCTCTAAAGTTTCTGTAATTTTCTTGTAGCTGTTGGAACTGCTCTTCCTGATTTTCTCGTAGCCTCCCTAAAGTTCCTACAATTTTTATGAAGTCCTTGGAACTTCCTTAAACTTCCTGCAGTTTTCCTGATGTTCCTGGAACTTCACTAATGTTCCTGAAATTTTTCTTAAGGTTTTAGAACTTCCCTAATGTTCGTTACGTAGCTTCCCTAAAGTTTCTGCAATTTTTTTAGAGCTTTTGGAACATCGCTGACGTTGCTGCAATTTTGCTGAAGTTCTCGCAACATCCCTGGAATTCTCGGAACTTTTGCAATTTTCCTGTAGCTGTTGGAACTTTTCTCAAGTTCTAGATATTTTTCTGAGGTTCTTGCAATTTTCTTGATTCTCTTAAAGTTTACCTTAAGTGAATACAATTTTTCTTAAGTCTTTGGAACTTCCTTAAAGTTCCTGCAGTTTTCCTGAAGTTCTCGGATCTTCCCAAATGTTTCTGAAATATTCTGGAAGTTTCTGGAACTTCACAAATGTTCCTGAATTTTTTCTTCAGGTTTTGGAATTTCCCTACAGGTCTTTAAAAACGTTGACACTTTCCAGAATTTTCTGAAATTTTCATGAAGTTCTCAGTACAGCCTTGAAATACTCGGAACTTTTCTGAAGTTTCCTGAAGTTTTCCTGAAGTTTTTGAGACTTCATTAAAGTTCCTGCTAGTTTTCTGAAGTGCTCGTAGCTTCCCTAAAGTTCCTGCAATTTTTTTAGAGCTGTTAAAACGTCTCTGAAATTCCTTAAATTTTCCTGAAGTTCTCGGAACTTCCCTAAAGAACTTCCTTAAAGTTCGGGCGATTTTCCAGAATTTTTCGGATCTTCACATCAATTTCTGAAATTTTTACTGAAGTTCTTGGAACGTTCCTAAAATGTCTGCTATTTTCCTGAAGTTCTCGCAACTTCTGCAAAGTCTCTGCAATTTTCCTGAAATTCTCGAAATAAATTAATGTCTCGGAACGTCCTTGAAGTTCCTGCAATTTTCCTGCAGTGCTTGGAACTTCGTTGAAGTTTCTGCAATTTTCCTGAAGTTCTCGCAACTTCCCTAAAGTTTCTGCAATGTTCCTGAAGTTCCTGAAATTTTCCTGAAGTTCTTGGAACTTCCTTAAAGTTCTTGTAGTTTTCCTGAAGTTCTTGGAAACTTCCTAATGCTTCTGATTTTTTTTAAGTTCCTGGAACTTCACTAAAGCAGACATTTTTCTTCAGGTTTTGGAACTTTCCTAATGTTTCTGCAGACTTCCTGAAGCTGTTGAAACTTTCCTGGTTTTTCTGCCATTTTCCTGAAGTTCTCGGAACATCCCTGCAGCTCCTGAAATTTTGCTGAAGTTCTCGGAATTTCCATACAGTTCCTACAATTTTCCTGAGGTTAGGTTATCTTTATTAGCGAGACTTTCAGCCAGAGGCTGGTTCATCTCTCAATTTTCCTGAAGTTCCTGGAACTTTCCTGAAATGTTTAGAATTTTCCCTGAAGTTCTCGAAACATCTCTAAAATTTTCGGTTCTTCCCTGAAGCTCCTGCAATTTTCCTGTAGTGCTTGCAACATCCTAAAAGTTCTTGCAATTTTCCTGAAGTTCTCGCAACTTCTCTACAGTTCCTGCAATTTTTCTGAAGTTCTCAAAACATCCCTGAAATTCTCGGAACTTCTCTGAAGTTCCAGCAATAAACCTGAAAATCTCGGAGCTTCCCTGAAGCTCTTGAAATTTTCCTGAAGCTCATGAAACTTCCTTAAAGAATTGTGCAATTTGCTTGAAATTTTCCGATCTTTACTTATGTTCCTGCAATTTTCCTTAAGTTCTCGATAATTTCTAATGTGTCTACTATTTTACTGAAGCTCTCGAAGCACGCCTGAAATTCAAGTATTCTCCTCCAATTTTACTGCAGTGCATAGTACTTCCTAAAAGTTTCTGGAATTTTCCTGAAGTTCGCGGAATACCCTTGAAATTCTCGGAACATCCCTGAAGTTCCTGCAATTCACCTGACGATCTCGGAACTTCCCGGAAATTCTTGCAGTTTTTCTGAAGTTCCTGGAAATTTCCTGATGTTTCTGAAATGTTCATGAAGTTCCTGGAACTTCACTAAAGTTCCTGCCATTTTCCTGAAGCTTTCCTAAAGATCCTGTAACTTTTAGAGATTTTTGAAGATCGCTGAAGTTCCTGCAATTTTCCTGAATTTCTCGGAACTTCCAGAAATTTTAGGTACTTAACATTAGTTGCTGCAATTTCTTGGAAGTTCTTGGAATTTTCATAAAGTGTCTACAATTTTTCTGAAATTCTCGCAACTTTTGTAAAGTTCCTGCAATTTTCTTGAAGTTCTCAAAGCATTCCTTAAGTTCTCGGAAATTTCCAGAAGTTCCTGAAATTTGCCTAAAGTTTTCGTTACTTCCTCAAAGTTTCTGCAATTTTTCTGAAGTACTCGGAACCTTCCTAAAGTTCCTGCAATTTTCCTGTAGCTGTTGGAACTTCACTGAAGTTCCTGAAATTTTCTTGAAGTTCTTGCAATTTTCTTGAAGTTCTCAGTACTTCCCTTAAGTGCCTAAAATTTTTCTGAAGTTCTTGGAACTTCTCTGAAGTCTTAGGAGAGCTTCAAAAAAGCACTCTACTGAAGCTACCCTTAGAACCACGCTGAAGATCTTTGAACTTCTTTGATGTTCTGGAATTTTCTAGGAACTTCTGGGAACTTCTTTGATGTTCTCGGTTCTCGATTCTTCGCTGAAGATCCTGCAAAGTTCCTAAGGTTCTCGGAACATTTCTGACGATCTTTGAACTTCCCTGAAGCTTTCTTGACACTGCTGCAATGACTAAACATTATTTACCTTACCCGAAGCTCAGGGGTGATGCATATATTATGTCACGCTCTAAGGGGGGATGGGAGGGGGGGTAATTCTTCCTCAATTTAGCGTGACATAATAAATGTATAGCCTCTCATAAAACTGATCTGCACTAATGATCTCTTAACTTCTCTGACGTTCTCGGCTGAATTTATAGAAGCTTCTCTAAAGTTTCTGGAGTTTGCCTGCAGTCTATGCAATTTTTCTATAGGTACATCTACATTTTTTCTTGAAGTTCCTTGGACATCCATGTAAATCTCTGTTCTTCCGGAGGCTCTTTCGATTTCCTTGAAGATCTTGGAGTTTCTCTGAGCTTATCGGAGCTCCACTGAAGTTATCGAAACTTCTCTGAACTTCTGAATAAATCAGAGCTTCTTTGAAGATCACGGAGCTTCCCTAAAGAACACGGAACTTCCCTTAAAGTTATTGGACTTACTTACTTACCTATGTATTCTGCACACCCCTAGTGGTGCATAGGACCATCGTGAAAGATTTCCATCCTGGGTGGCTGCTCGCCAGGTCAGATTACTGTCGACTTCCTTCGATACCTTGTTGTGAGCCTCCGCCGCCATGAGCCCCTGGGTCTGCCTCTGCTGCGATGTCCTGCTTGCAGATTTCGATCCGCCTCCACGTACG
Organism: Ochlerotatus camptorhynchus; assembly: GCF_037179485.1. Classification (NCBI taxonomy): domain Eukaryota; kingdom Metazoa; phylum Arthropoda; class Insecta; order Diptera; family Culicidae; genus Ochlerotatus; species Ochlerotatus camptorhynchus. The sequence continues at coordinate 783,105 of NW_027040615.1, forward strand.
TTCTCGAATATCTGTTGATATCGGTCTCTGCTGACATTGACGATGGAGCTCAGCATTCGAGATCCAGTTGGGAGGCCACCAGGCACGAATTATGTATACCGCAGGCATCGGTTGATGACGATCTGCAGTGCTTTGAGTGTTCTCCGGTGATACACACCTTGCTGGCACAGATTTTACGTTTGAATTGAAAATTCGAATTTTGGTTCGTTGACTTATCTGGTTAGATCTCCTTAGAAGTTATCTTAAATTGCTTAGGTGACGACCTAAACTGAAAAATCTCTTAAATTGGGACTTATCTGAAGTTTTCGGGACTCTCGGAGCTTTCCAAAAGCTCTCGGAATATCCCTGAGTTTCTGGAAACTTCTCTGAAGTTCTAAGAACTTCTTTGAAGTTCTAGGAACTTTCTAGGAACTTCTCTGAAGATTATGGCTTTTCCCTACTGGGCATTCTTTTAAAATCTCATATTTTCTCTGAAGGTTTGGACACTTTTTTGGATTTCTCTGAAATTCATGAACTCCTCTGAAGGGCGTAGAATTTTTCCTCAGTTTTTTAGAAGTTTCAGCAGTTTCCCCGTAGATTTCAGGACTGACCTGATGATCACGAAACTGCTCTGAAGTTATCGGAATTTTTCAGTTGTTTTCTGGACTTTCCTGAAATGACGGGCTCAGTAGCTTTCTGGTTACCGTTTTTGCTTACTGAGCAGAATGTCGGGAGTTCAACACTAGGCCCGTCTCTTGCAATTTTTCACTATGCCAGCAACGTTTACCGAACGTATCCTATGGCTTCACCCTCCCCCCAAACAATCCTCCAAACTCCTGTGACACTCATGAGAGGTCGTAGAGTTCGCTCTTAAGTAACTATCCAACTAACAATCCTTCTCATCCCTAGCAGTGGCAAGGACGTGGCCAGGACAGTTCTCGATTGTTGGAGATAGTGCTACTTCCATCTAAGAGGCCGAGATCAGTCCCACATTTGGGTAAATACGGTAACGACAGGAGGTGACAAACTCTCAAACAATGGTCTAGAACTAGAGAAAGTCGAGTCTGATCGATTCGACATGGTTATGGTTAAATGGTTAAAATCTAAATTATCATGTTGGGGTCGCCGAAAATGACCTTGAAATTGACAAAATGGTCTTCGAAAAATCAAAATAGCACAAATCGATGCTTGTTTCGGGAAAACGCCAAAATTATCCAAAGTCGCCAATATGGTCCTAAAATGGAAGCATTATAAGCAGATTTTGGTTTCAATCCTAGCATGCCATGGTGGATTAGATCTACAAAGTTCCACCCGATTCAATCCCAAAACAGACCCGGAAATTCAACCAGCATTTTTTGCTTATCCCAAGCGGAACTTCCACTCCAATAAAATCTCGAATCAAGCCGTGAACAATGCCGCAGCATGCCCTCAAAGAGTAGTGAGTGACATTGAAAACCGACTAAACTACCGGTTTCGGTTTGGAGCAGCAACAACATTGTAGGTACCCACTGCCGCCGCCGCCACAATGTGTCATTATCAGCGATGGACCCCTTGGACTTCATCAGCCGAAAGCGACGACGACGACGGACGGTGGCGTGAGGAATGCGACGTCGAAGAAATAGACGAAATGAAAGCGTTACAGTCTCAGCAGCAGCAGCAGCACACAACTTGATGCGGTTGATTGGATGCTTTATTGAGTTGAGGTTCCCCGCGATGCACGGCCAGATTGAGAGAAAGTATGGGAATTGAAATGATACTCCAAATCAACAACCAACCCCAGAAAGCTGGCCGCCGCCTGGTGAAATGATAGGTTTTTTTGTCACCACTTAATTATTCGGTTGTGTGACTCCCACCAGTCAAGGCGGCAGTCACTGACCAATAATTGTCCCGCGGAAAGGTCATCGGGGTTGAAGTCCCATCCGGAGTGTACTTCGAACTCCCAACGGACAAGTGAAGCTTTGGAATCTAGATCACGGCAGGGGGGCGGTTGGCGGCTCGATGGCCAATTCTCTCAATGGAAAACCGAACGGTTCGCAAATGAGTTCATGAGAGTGATTGCGCACACATGTTACCACCACATATGTGCGTGTATGCGCTGCTGCTGAATGCCTATGCTCTCGGAACAACATGTTGTTGTTATAGGCAGCGAAGGAGCGCCGTAATAATGGACGGGCGGCGAAAAAAAAAACTCTACATAGGCATTCCATAAATAGTTTTCCAGTACCGTGCACACGCACTGGATGCATCATCGTCGTCGTGGCACAGCTCAGAGAGGTGAGGGGGGGGGGGGGGGGTATCATGTGGTTCGGGGACGGGGTAACCTGCTAAAGCGCGCATTGGTATTTCCGGTTTTTCCTGAGTTGGCGTTCATTCGAATCGGTTGGTCTTTTTTTGTGCAGTGTAATGTGCCGCACAGTATGGCGAAACAATTGCGTGTAGAAATGTTGCGCTTGCCGAAACGTTGTAACGCCGGATGGTTGTATGTGTGTGTGTGTTGTAGCAGGTGCTTTTTGTCATGGTTGCCATTGAAGATTTGCTAGATTTTGAAAGATCTTTTCGATGATCGTCGTTCTCCAAGCATGTCTAAGAAAATCCCCAAAATGGTCTTGAAACTGCTACGGGTTGATCTCCGAACATTTCCTGGAAATTGCCCTGAAAAACCGAAAAATTTTCTATTGGAAGATAGTCGAGCCTCCTTTGGAAGGTCACTACCGGAATTTGTACCGTAAATTTCTCCAAAAATATTTCCATTTGCATTCCTAAAATAATCCCCCGGAACTGCGTTTCTCATTCTACGGTTCGTGGGCTGGGGTCTAACAATATGAAGCTTTAGTGCGATAATTTATTAGCTAGAGAATGGTCTTAGAAGAGGATAGGTAGATAGTTCCGCTAGAGTACGGTGGTGTGAAAATTGAACAGAAGTTGAAATTGAGCGAAGGGCCATTAATGCGACAATACTAATCAAACGCGCAATCCTTTACCTAACTCATACATTCATACATGAGGGTAAGCGATCTTTTGTTCATTTGACCTTTTGTACTTCGACCTTTTGTCATAGGTTATTCCATAAATACACAAAGGGGTCCGGACCTTCAAAAGAGATCAGAGAAAGCATTTGAAATTAATTCAATCGACTTGCTGCTCGATAGCTTCTAGGTTTTCTCAGGTTCCTCAAAATATTTCAAGGATGCTACTCAGAAGTCGCTAATAGTTTTCAGATCGCAGAAATTCTCTTCATCATTGTAAATATTGTAACATTGAGAAATTCTTCTGAGCATAAGAAATGGGAACATTATCCTGCTCCTCCTTAAAAAGAGTTTCCGGGGTCTTAAAATTGGGTATTTTTAGACGTAGGATTTTTGCTGTGATGATGTAATTAGACCCATGAAAAACAATTACGAGGTCGTAGAAAAAAAAAATTAAAATGAATCACAAAGCTATTTAAGGATGGTATTCAGTAGTTCTTTAAATTCTTTAAGTTGAGAACCTTTTCTGATCATCTATTTCGGGTGGCATCCTTGAACAAAGCATTCAGTTTTTGAAGTCCTCTGAACAGTTCTCAGGATTGTGTAACGGAAGACGCTTTCGAGACCCACATGCATTAAGGAAGATATTCAGTTGTTTCTATAATTTCTCAGGTTTTTACAATCAGGTCTACAATGTAGACTTCCTGTTTATTGGCCATATGCACCGACCATAATCAACTCGAAACCCACTTGACTGCTTTAACCCTTCCCAATTCCCAGCTCTCGCAGCTCCCAGCGCATATCGATTAAAAAATTCCTCCCTTCCCTGCTGACATAACCGGGAAATTCCAAACCGAAGGCCACGGTACCGATCGAGGCCACCGCATCGCACCGTGAATCTCCACTAACGGAACACACCGACGCCGACACCGGAATTCACCGCCTCGGCCCAGCAGACGGCTAATTAAAAGGTAGTTGATTTCGTTTGCGCGTTTTCACCATCCGCCACCACCTCCTGCTTCACCGGCACCACCACCGATATCATATCTCATAATTTTCCCATCCCCCGCATGTGGTGCTGCAATCACTTGCGCTGTTTGGTGCTGTTATTCGGTTGGTATCGTTTCTTGGAGAGTGAGTTCAGTTATATGGGGAGAATGGGGTGAGTGGGCATACTTATCTGGTGCTTTGAAAGTCTGCACGATTCTCCAGAACCTTTCTGAACTATTCGTAAGTCCACTAAACTTCTCGGGGAAATTCCTCTGAACGTTGGACGTCCTTTGGTTTCCAATCCAGGAACATTTTCTGGTGAAAGCTTTCTGGATTTCTCCAAACAACTCCTTCTTAAACTCCACATAAAACGTTTTGATTGCCCCTAAAAGGGTTTTGAAAAACAGCTTAAGACCTTTGAGATTTTCCAGCAAATACTTCGGCTTTTACCTGAAAGACTGAGGCTTCTCCAAGAACTGTTCTAAATTTTCCCAAAATGTTATCGCAACATTCCCCAGAAGCCTGTTGAACTTATCGTGGAACTACTCCGAGCTTGCTTTGATGAACTTTCTACTTTCCTGAGAAAGTCTTTTTCTAGAAATTGTCGATCGTCCAAAACTCCATCTGAACTTCTTTTAGAAAGTCACCTGGAATTCTGAACATCTCACAGAAATCGATTGAAAGATCGTTGAACTCCCCGAAGCTCTGAAAGTTCTTCAGAAATCCGCTATTCCTGAATTGCACCCTAGGACTTCTCTTCTTCTCTGATTGACTTTTCAAAACATATTCTTCAAATCTTCAGAGCTCTGCGTTTACTCTAGAGGTGGGCTGAGCGGATCAGACCCGTCCAGCTCATTAAAGGGAGTCGATTCTTTCAAACAGCTCTTTAGCTCACCATGAAATTATAGAAATTTTGACACAAATGTCACACGCAATGATATGATCGACATCGTGTTACACGATGTTACGCCTTTTCTCAAGCTATGCATTCCAGTCTACATACAGATTTTATTTCTGATGTTAATTCTTCCGCAGATTTGCTCTCACTAGTCTCGGCTTCAGCTCCAGATCATCAGCTCAGATCTAGAGATGGGCTCTGGAGCTGTTCTATAGACCCGACTCACTAAAGTCAGTTGATGACCCGTGGCTCATTTTTAGGAACTGCAGCTCATCAGCTCACTGATATCATAAGTCTAATGTGAAATATCGCTCGGGACGGAATCAACCTTGATTCTCCAACACATTGCTCCCACTATTCTCGGCTTCAGCTCCAGGTCATCAGCTTAGATCCGGATCCGGAGCTGAATCGTGACGAATCGAGAGAAAAAAGATCCGAAGAGCTGGACGGATCCGAGAGCTGTTATATCAGTGAATCGTTCGAGCCGATGATGCGGATCCGGAGCTGAGCTGATAAGCTGGAGAGAATGAGGGGAGCAATAGGAGCAATGCGTAAAAGAGCAATGCGTACTTTTTTTTTATAAATTCCGCTATAAGTAACGGATTGAATGGTTTAGATTTGTGATAACAGTGTGCTGATGAGCTGCGGTTCCTAAAAAAAATGAACCGCGGGTCATCAGCTCACTTTAGTGAATCGGGTCTTTAGAACAGCTCGGGAGCGAATCGCCCATCTCTAGTTTACTCACGCTGTCGTTTCTCGTTCTTACAGTTCCAAGTTCTGATTTTCCAATCGGTAGTCCGTTTTCGTTACCGAAACAACTCCCTCTGAAACTCATTTCGAAGATCCGGTAGCTTTTGTGATAGAAATGTTCTGTCCGTATCCTGGTAGCTTCACCAGGGCAAGACTTCTTAACTTCCCTTAATTTAACCTCTGCACATGTCCTGGAAGTTTTCCCAAAACCTTTCTTGGAAAATCCCTGAAATCCTTATCTCAACACCATACCAAATGCCTAGCGAAGCTGGGTGTTCCGGATTACATCAAAGTGTGAATAATTTGTTTCCCGATAGAGTACTACGTAAGTAGTGTTTCCTACCCGGGACATCCTGGGAAACCATTCCCGGGAAATTTAATAATTTTGTTTGTTTGTATCTTCATTAGAGAGGCTTCAGACCTGGGCTGGTTCTTCTCTTATTTACTAAAAAAATTGATTTCTAGATTCCCGGGAATATGTTTCAGTTTCCCGGGAAACAGGTAATGTTCTAAATTTTGTACTAATGTGGACATCACGCAGAAAATTGTTCCCAGAAAATTTGTTTTATTTTTTTCTGAGGAACACCGAAATAAATAAAAAAAAACAATGAAGCTGGATATTGGAAGAAGCCTTTCGGTGAATGTAGGAAAAACAATCCGAATTAAATGTCAAGAAACATCCGGAATTAAGAAGAAATGCTTGCGTAAAATTGAACGAAAATTGCCAAGAAGGTCCAAAAATCGTCCAGAAGAAGTTCTAGGACAATTTGACAAGGATTTTCTGGTGAAATGTTTGCGGAATTCGGAAGATACTTCTAGAGGAAACCAAAAGGTTTCCTTGAGACAATTAGAATAGATACTTCCGAAGAATTCCAGGAAAACCTTCTTAGGAATCGAAATACACTTTGTTGTAAGTTATTTAGTTTCCCCAGAAGACATCCACCAAAATCCAAACGGAAGTTTCTCGTGGAAGATTTTGGCGACTCCAAGTTCGGAAGTTTCTCCTGACCTCACCCGGAAGATTCGTCTGACTTGTCCCGGAAATTTCTTTAATTTTATTTCCCGGAAGCCTCTTCCAACACTCCCCAGTAATTTTTTCCAAAAATTTTTGAACTTTTTCCAGGAAATTTCTTTTAACTTCCAGCGGATTTTTCTTCATATTTGCTCCGGAAGTTGCTTCGAAAACGACTTCACTTTCCTGAAGGATTCTTCTGGCAGTCCCTAGTGGTTCTTCTGGCTTCCCCAAGAAGTGCTTCCCCAATGTTCGTTTCAGAAGATTGTTCCGATTTCTCCAAGTCATGTTTTTCTGACTGCCTCCGGAAACTTTAATTTTCACTGGAAGTTTGGTTTGAGTTCTCCCAAAAGTATCTTTTGACTTCTGGACGTTTCTCCAGACTTCCCCCGGAGGTTTTGTTTTCGACTTCTATTGGGGTTTTCTACCTTCTAGCTTCCACTGGAAATATCTTCCGAATTTTCTGGAAGTTCTTGAGACCTCCCTCTCGGAAGTTTCTACTGGCTGTCATCGAAAAATTCTTCCCACATCTTCTGTGACTTTCTTCTAAAATCTGGCTTTTTCTGGATTTTTTTCTTGGATTTGTTTCTGGAGTTGTTTCCAACATCTTCGGGAATAGGTTTCTTCCGACTTTGAACCTTAAACATTGCGTTTCCTGGAACTGAGTATCCCCGATTTTTTTCCGGACAACCTTTCGCGGAGCCTGCTTCCAACGTAATGCAAAAGTTCCATTCAATTTATGATTTTGGAACTCTTTCCCAGTTTTCCCGGAAACTTCTTTCATCTTCCACCGAAGTTTTTTTTCCTGCTTACTCCGGAAACTGCTTCGACTTCTGATTCTTCGTCCAAGTTTCCCTGGCGGATTCTTCTGGTAGTCCATAGTGGCCCTTTTGGCTTCCCCAAAAAGTGCCTTCCTACGTTCATTCGAGAAGATTGTTCAGATTTCTCCTCCTCTCTGACTGCCTCCGGAAACCCTCTGCCTTCCGTTGGAAGATTCTTTCGACTTTCCTCCAAAAGGAAATTTCTTCTGACTTCTTCGGAAGCTTGCTCCAGCTTCCACAGAAAATTTCTTTTAAGTTCTCCCAAAAGTATCTTCCCTCTTCCGACTTCTCCGGGAGTTCTTTCGACTCCCCTCTCGAAAGTTTCTACTCACTTTCATTCTTTCTACTGGCAGTTTTTTTTTCGGACTTCTTTCTGGAATTTTTTCTGACATTCTCCGGAATGGATTTCTTTGGAGTTTCAACTTTTAAAATTGCGTTTCCTGTAAGTTTTTTGGACTAACTTTCGCGGAGCCTCCTTCCAACTTCCCGCAAAAGTTCTATTCAATTTATGAGCTTACAACTCTCCCCGGATGCTTCTTTTGATTGCCTGGAACCTTCTCCCAGTTATCCCGGAAATTTATTTCATCTTCCATCGAAGTTTTTTTTTACTTGTTTGCTCCGGAAAATGCTTCGAAAACTTCAATTATAAAGATTTTCCGACTTCATCCGGATGATGCTTCTTGCAACTTTCTCTGGAGGATTCTTCTGGCAGTCGTTGGTGGCTATTCTGGCTTTCCCGAGAAGTGTCTTCCAACGTTCGTTCCAGAAGATTGTTTCGATGTCTCAAACAAAATTTTTCTGACTGCCTCCGAAAACCTTCTGGTTTTTGTTGGACGATTCTTGTGACTTTCCTCCAACAGGAAGCTTTTTCCAACTTTCACTTCTTTTTAGTCCTCCCAAAAGTATATTTCAACTTCCTCTCTGGAAGTTTCTCCAGACTTTCCAAGGGGTTTTTTTGTTCTACTGCATTTTTCTTCCGAGCTCTTTCTGGCTTCCGCTGGAAATTTCTTCCTACTTTCATTAGGAAGTTTTCCGACTTCCTCCGACTTCGGTCGAGAAGATTGTTCCGATTTCTCCTAAAAAATCTTGCTAACTGCCTCCGGAAACCTTCTGGTTTCCGCTGGAAGATTCTTTCGCCTTTCCTCCAAAAAGAAAGTCTCTTCTGACTTCTTTGGAAACTTTTTCCAATTTCTCCCAAAAGTATCTTTCGATTTCCTCTCTGGAAGCTGCTCCAGACTTCCTCCGGAGGATTTTCTTTTTCGACTTTTACTGGTTTTTCCTGCAAGCTCCTTCTAGTTTCCCCTGGAAATATCTTCCGAATTTTCTGGAAGTTCTTTCGTCTTCCCTCTCGAAAGTTTCTACTGGCTTTCATCGAGAAATTCTTCCAACATCTCCTGTGACTTCTTCTCATTTCTGGCTTCTCCCGTGTCTTGCGGCTTTTCCCGCAAGTTTTTTTTTTTTGGGCTTCTTTCTGGAGGTTTTCCCGACATCCCTCGGAATGGATTTCTTCCGACTTTCAACCGCTTCTCATCTCATCTCACGTCACTCTTACTTCTTCCTTTCTCATCTCAACTCATCTCTTCTTACCTCACGTCATTTCACTTATCTTTACTTCACCTCAATTCACCTCATCTCGCTTCTACTCATCTCAACTCACCTCACTTTCACCCCTTTTCATCTCATCTCATCTCACCTCACCTCAAGTACACCTCACTTCACCTCAATTTACTCTACCTCATTTCACCTCACTTCGGCTCACCTTTCCAAAATTCACCTCACCAAAGTTTCCAAGTCCTTAGCCAATTTATTTTAACGCTTCTTCCAATACTCCTCAGTATTTTTTGCCGACCTATACCATAAGACAGACAGCCATCAAAAGTGTTTTGGACTACATTTCCAAAAGTATCTTCCGACTTCCTCTCTGGAGGTTTCTCCAGACTTCCCCCGGAGGTATTTTTGTTTTTGACTTGACCTCTACTGTATTTTTCTTCCAAGCTCCTTCTAGCTTCCCCTGGAAATTTCTTCTGACTTCTCCGGAAGTTCTACCGACTTCCCTCTCGGTAGTTTCTACTGACTTTCATTGAAAAATTCTTCTGACATTCTCTTTCCGACTTTCTAGACGTTTTCCCGACATCCCTGGGAATGGATTTCATCCGACTTTTAACCGCTTCTCATCTCATCTCACCTTACTCTTACTTCTTCTATGCTCATGTCGACTCATCTCTTCTCACCTCACTTCATTTCACTTATCCTTACTTCACCTCAATTCACCTCATCTCACTTCTACTCATCTCAGCTCACCTCACTTTCACCCCTTCTCATCTCATCTCAGCTCATCTCAACTCATCTAACTTCACCTCACTCCACTTGAATTTACTCTACCTCATCTCATCTCACTTCACCTCACCGTTCAAAAACTCACCTCACCCCTCAACTCTACTCAACTCGGTACCCTATGGAAGTTTCCGAGTCCCTTAAAGTTGGCATAGCATTCATTTCCGATCATGATCCTGGCATCTTACTCAGAAATGTCTAGGAATTCCTCTGAAATGTCCATTGAAATTCTTCGCAACCATTATCCATAATTATTTTTCAATAAAATCCATGAAATTCTCATCAGGTTATTCTTGGAATGCTCTTCCAATTCTCCTGGAAGCAGAGAGCGCCTTCATGAAGATCATGAATTGTGGCGACATTAAGAAAGTTCCACGAAATGCACGAACATTTCGGGATATTCAGGGACGTTTGAAGATTATTAAGGGAGCAATCTGAGATCTTCAGTGAAGCTCCTACTTCCCTTAAGTTTGTTTTTAATTGGAAGTTGGAGCTCTAGCTTTTGCTTGAAGTTTCAGGAACTTCTGCATAGTTCTATGAACTGCTTTGAAGTTCTGCATACATTTTTTTTTCCTCTGTTCGGGACCAAACACTACTGCGACCAGTAAATTGATCTATTGTAGTCTATCCCGTGTCCTTAGTTTAGTGCATGTCGTATTACTCCATCACTATTGAGAAATGATGAAGTATGTATTCGATTTTTTTACAGTTGCCACTCTTGCATTTATCGCAAGGATCCGACTCTACTTGAAAGGTCCCGCTATTTATACCCTTCGGAGTGTTGAAACACCCTCCAAAGGCGCGCCCCTTTGTCAGTCAAAATTGGATTCCTTAGCAACAAAATTAAGGTATGACACCGATAATGACCATGCATCAGAACCCTAGTCTTAACCACTTCAAACTAGGGAACAACGAATAGAAGATTAGGAATCACATAGATGAAGACAACTAACTCATTTTTTTCCCTTGTTTCAAGATCATCCTCGGTAGACAAGGCCGAGTCTTGTCACTATCAACAAGGCATAAAAAGTAACAAGGACTAAGATGTGTTCCTTGGATTACTGTAAAATCCTGTTCCCCTAGTTTGAAGTAGTCAGGACTAGGAATCGGTGGTAGATCTTACATCCCGTAACGTACCACGAAAAGGTGATCTACCCACGTTACGGGGCATACATACATGAAGTTCGGCAAATTTCTCTGAAGTTTCCCGAAATTCTTTCCCTGAGTTTTGTGTACTTCTCAGGAGTTCTACGAATTACTCAGAAGATCTGAGATTATCTGAAGTTCTGCCGGTCTGAAAACTTTTCTGAAGTTCTACCTTTGCTACTTGAAGTTCTACGTTCTTCACGGAAGTTTTGCAAACGTTTTTGGCGTTCTACGAAGTATTCAGAAGCTCTGCATTTTTTTTCTTGAAATTTAGTGAACTTCTTCAAAGTTATGCCAACTCCCCCAAATGTATGCCAGGGTAGTTCAGAGAACTGCAGAGATGTTTGGAGGTTTCATGGACAGTTTCCAGTACTTTGGGAAATGCAGATAACAGAAAAATACAGGAACTTGCAAGAAGTTCTGAGGAAATATGGGAAATTCCAATCATTTCAGAGAAGTTTTCAAAACTACAGGAAAATTGCTTGATTTCCAGGAAAACTCTATAAATTCCAGGATGAGTTCCGGGATATTAGACAAGCACCAAAAAAAATCAAGGGTGTCCAGAAAAGTTCCAGGGATTTTTAGAGATGTTAAAGAATGATCCTTAAAATTGGAGACAAATCCAGGAAAGTTTAGATCTTTGGGACAGTTATAATAACTTCAGAGTACTCCTGATTTTTTTTTTGGAAATTCTAGCCTTTCAGACTTAAAGACTTACAGATTTTGAAGAACTAGTTATGATAAATTCCGAGCAGTTCCATGAAATTAACTAACATTTCTGAAACTTCGATGAAAATCTTGGAACTGCGTACATTATTCGACTTTAAATTTCAGGAAAATTTACCTTAGAGAAATCTCGGAAATTTCAGGGTTGTAAAAAGAACTCCAAAGAAGTTTGGAAAACTTCAGAAAAGATTGGAAAACTTCACACACACTTTTTTGCCTGTAGATTTGAAGACATACTTCAAATCTTCTTGTACATCGTACGAGTTAGGTAAAGAAGCGTAAGTTTGACATGTACTGTCGCATTAATGGCCCTTCGCTCATTTTCAACTTCTATTCAATTTTCATACTGCCGCACTTTAACGGAATTATGTATCTACCCTCTTCTAAGACCATTCTCTAGCTAATAAATTATCACACTAAAGCTTTATGTTAGATAGCATTTCCAACGAACTCTGAAAATCGCAAACTTCGCGTATGAAGTAACATAACAACACTTTGAGTGAAGAAATTTCCGGAAATTTTAGCGCAGTCCAGAGACCTTCAGTGAAGGTAAGACAACTTCAGGAAGTCCATAGAACTCCAGAGAAGTTCGGGACAGTTCCACGAGCTTCAGGTCACTTTCGGAAAATATCAAAAAAGTAAGTAGAAGTTCAGGTCCTTCAGCTAAGTTGTAGAAACTTCAGAGAAGTTCCGAGAACATCGAGTAAAATGAGAAAACTTCAGTGAAATTCAGGAAACTTCATAGAAGGCGTGCAAAATGTCTAGAAGTTCAGAGAAGTTTAGAAAAATTGCAGGAACTTCAGGAAAGTCCAGAGAAGAACTGGAAAGTTCAGAGCTTTTTTGAGAATTATTGAGAATTTTAATAAAGTTGCGGGAACTCGATGATAGTCTATACAACATCATTATAGTTATATGATTTTATTGAAAAGTTCAGAGAACTTCCATGTTCCATGCAGTTCCATGAATTAAGCAGGTCAATTCCAAGAAACTTCAGGGAAATTCCGGAAACTTTGGTGAAGTTCCGAGAACTTCAGAGCAGTTCTAAGAACATGCGAGAAGAGTGAAAAGTTCAGAGGATTTCGGGGAAGTTCCGCGTAGATTCTGAAAAATCCAAACTCCAGCAAAGTCCAGAGAACTTTTTTTTCTCATCTCATCTCACGTCACTCTTACTTCTTCCCTTCTCATCTCAACTCATCTCTTCTTACCTAACTTCATTTCACTTATCTTTACTTCATCTCAATTCACCTCATCTCACTTCTACTCATCTCAACTCACCTCACTTTCACTCTTTCTCATCTCATCGCAGCTCACCTCACCTCAAGTACACCTCACTTCACCTCAATTTACTCTACCTCATTTCACCTCACTTCGGTTCACCTTTCCAAAATTCACCTCACCAAAGTTTCCAAGTCCTTAGCCAATTTATTTTAACGCTTCTTCAAACACTCCTCAGTATTTTTTGCCGACCTATACCATAAGACAGACAGCCATCAAAAGTGTTTTGGACTACATTTCCAAAAGTATCTTCCGACTTCCTCTCTGGAGGTTTCCCCAGACTTCCCCCGGAGGTATTTTTGTTTTTGACTTCTACTGTATATCCCTAAATATCCCCTAATTTGGGTCCAAACATAAATTCAGCAATCAACTAAATTTTCAATAGCGACCAAAAATATCCATTAGTACCGTCCCAATGACGCGTTCATCTAGATACAATTGATAAATCGCAGATTTTTAGCGATGGGTCCAATCTTAGATCCATAGGCCAACATTAGAGCCAATTCCCCTACCTAAAATGTTTTTCTTAAATTTTTTAAATAAAAAAAAAATCATGAAAAATGTAATTTTTTTAAATGCTTAAAATTACGGACACTTTAAATTTGTCAAAAATTGTAAAACAAGAACTTTTGGTCAAATTTTAGACCTTATTTTAAACCGTTTTTAACTCAAAAATCAATGTCTGCGACACTATGAATAATTTTCTGTGAAAAAACACACAAAAAAGCGTACTAACAGAAAGTTCAAAAATTTTACCAAAAGTTCTTGTTCTATGATTTTTGTCAATTTACAAGTGTCTATGGAGTCAGATCTGAGCTGTGCGATTCCCTTCGGGCTCGAGGTAGACAACCTAATGTTCCAGTTCGGGATATTTTAACTAGACGTGATCTGGAGTTTATGAAACTCATATATGTTTACTTTAAAAATACTAACCTTAGATTGTAAGTTTGATTAACCTTGTGTTTAGTTTGTGTATTGTGCATGTAGTTTTTTTTTAATGTTCATGTTTTAGGATTAATTAAATATTTGTATAATAAATCATATTTCAAACCTCCTTCTCCCTTTCCCCATCCAAAAAAATGTAAATCTCCACTAACCTCGAGACGACCGCGAGTAATCGGTTCAATTCCTTTAACTCTAGATTTAAGACATTAATCATGTATAATGCAAATGATAACTCGGCTCTGTAAAGTTTATTCGATTGAGCCTGTACAAATAAATTAATATAAAAAAGTGTCTATGGTTTTAAACATTACAAAACTTTGCATTTTTCATAAGCTTTTTTTTTTAAAGAAACAATTTCAAAAATAGGGCATTACATTTTGAGATAATTGAGCTCTCATTTTTTTAAATTTTCAGTGAAATAAAATATTTTTTAAATTTTTTTTTTATTTTCTCTAAAAAGACATTATTTTTCCCTACCACTTTATCTCAGACGTCAATCAGAAATGCCGTTTCCGTGCTACAATTTTTTTTTAAATTTCAAGGACGCCATTTTGAAAATTTTACAAGATCCAAAATGGCCGAATTTTAGCAAAAGTGTGAATCATTGCCCACAACAAACAACAACGCAAAGTGTCATACAAAACGGAGATGGTTGATTCTAATATTCAACTGTTTTCGCTATTTTGCCTGCAACTCCTCTTCTGCCCACCAATTCGCTCTCCGCTCTCCCCTATTCACACCTTTCGAAAACTTGTTACCTTGGAAGTTCAGCCATCGGGAGCTCCGCTTCGGTCGTTCTTCTCCGTTACTTATTAGGCTGTGGTGCAGAAGGCGGCGAAAAGAGCTCTATCCGATAAAATCCCCCCCCTCTCCCCTCCCCCCAAATGCCGAAACAATCAGCAGCCAGCCCACCCGAAGAATCTCTTCACCACCAACAGGTGTTGTTGGTACCAACGCGCAACGCTGATGACGATGCCTTCCGGACGTTCGACTTGCTCCTCGGAGTGGTGAAATAAAATTAATGGAAAAATGATTTATTAACCACGGCACACACACAGACGGACGAAGAGGAAGTCGAACGAGCGCCGAACGGTTCAACAAGAGTAAAGTGGCCATTTCGGGAATCCCACTGGTCCATACGGCGAAGAAGGTCATGGCAACAGAGAATCGAATCGCTTCCTTCCCCGGTGCACTCTCTCTCTCGAAAGTCAATTTATCCATCCCAACCAATTGGGACCAGTTTAGCCCCCACATGCGGCGGATGGGATGGGTCTTGCAAGAATACCCAAGCAGAAAGTCATTAGCACCTATTTCTCGGCTCGTAACGAGAGCGAGAACCTGATTCCGCCCGTTAGAACACCGAGAACCACCACACGGGCGCGGCGTGTGGAGGAATAATTGAAGAAATGAAAATATTTTGATTTATTCCACCAATTAGCCCACTTTGTCTAGGGCGCTGACTCAGACAGTGCCGCCGCCTACGACAAAACCTCTTCGCGACTTCGGATGGGGGCGAAACGTAGACTCCGCGAGGCCTCCAGATGGGCGAGATTCTCTATTGTGTTGTCGCAACGGAGCAGCGATGCAATCTGACATCCCTGAGAGGTGACTAGAATCTCCGTGTGGGTCGGACGGTTGATGGTCGCGGGTCATAAATAATAAATGCTTAAAATGGATTGAATCACAGCTCTCTGCTGTTGCTGCAGGGTCGAACAGCTTGAAGTGAGCGAGTGTTTTCAGATTATCGCTGTGTTATCCAGATTGGAGCTACAAATGGGGCGTGGACAGCGGGATTTTGGGTTGAACGGAGCGGAAGGCGAAGTGTGAACTGTTCATCTTGATTTTGGACGAGTAGCGAGGAAGAGGAACTTCATTTTCATTCAACAACACCAAAAATAGCTGATGTGATCGCCATGGAAGCATACCCGAAAAACTATCGGTTAATCAGCAAACTGAACATGATTGATTCTGCATTCTGCTCTTGACGAATAAACACCTAATTTCTAGTGTAATTACATATGCCATTTATTTTGATGATAATTTGGTTATCTCAAGGAGCCATTTTGGTAGTTGAAAGAACATTTTGACGTTTTCCAAGTGTTATTTTAAAATGAAATTCAGGCCGTTTTGGCTTTTTAGTTTTTTTTTTGCTATTTTGGAGTTTACAAACAAAATTTTATAATTTACTGTGGAGATTTTGGCGCTTTTTAAGTAATTTTGGTGTTTCTAGGCCAATTTTGAGCTTGCCTTTCAGCGTTTTCCAGATCAATTAACGTTTTCACACCATTTTGGTTTTTAGTAGCTTATTTTTTGGAGTTTTTTTTTAAATCCAATCAAGACGTGATTTTGACGTTTTCAAGGATATTCGGAGGAACAATTCAAGACCAACAATTGAAATGGCCTTAACTCCATTTTGTAAACAAACCTTGTAAGGCCATTTTCTCGAGAACCGAAATCTTCATTCGCAAACCTAAACCACAATCGGGTAAAAGAGAATTTCCCCTACCTGTTCATTATGTTGGTTTGCCTTTGCGGACTTCGGTTCGCGAGAAAATGGCCTCACAAGGTTTGTTTACAAAATGGAGTTAAGGCCATTTCATTTGTTGGTCTTGAATTAATTGGCGATTTTCGTTTTATGACCGTTTTGACGTTTTCGAGGCAGTTTAGCATTCCCCTTTATACTACGTGCTTCGATTTCTACATTACCCAGGAAACAATTTTGGTTTTATGAGGGTTCTGTAGACCATGATTTATACTTGTAGAATACTTTAACACCTCGATAAACATTGCATCGTTGCTTGGGTAGAGACGGTTGCAAGGCTATTTTGTGGGTTTATTTTGACGTTTTCTCTTGTGTCCTTTTGGCACTTTCAAGAATTTAGGTTGGAGTTCTGATGCCGTAGGCATTTTGGAGTTTTCAGGAGTCATTTAGCCCGTTTTTTTTTTGACCATTTTGGCGGTTTTCAATCCGCTTCTGTCAAGGGCAATTTGAACGTTTTCAAAGTAGTTTTGGAGATTTGCAGAATTTTTAGTTATTTATAGTTTTGAAAATCCATGTATGCTTTAATTCATTTGCTTTCAAGGGCGCAGTTTTGGAGTTCTAAATTTTATTTTGGAGAGTATCTGAAGTTAAACCAAAGTTTGCGCTTTACGGGATATTGGGACGTTTGATTCACATGTAGGTAGGATTTGCGTTTTCTAGACTTTTTGGGGTTTACAGATTGTGTCGGCTTTTTTATGGTTATTCAGAATTTTTTACAGCCATTTTGGTGGATTTACAGTTATTTTGGCGTTTATGGGACTTTTGAAAATTAAAGAGCCGTTTACGATTCTACACATTTGGAATTACGAGTACTGCATATAAATGGTTTGAAAGCTATTTGTCTGACAGAACTCAACGGACGTGGGGAATAACCTTAGAGTGCCCCAGGGAAGTGTATTAGGGCCCCTGTTATTTATTATGTATATTAATGTCTTGCGACGTGTTTTACGGTTTTGCGGCATTAATATTTTTGCAGATGATACTAAGGATCTAGATGATGCCGTTTTACACTTGACTGAAGATTTGCGTTCTCTAAGTAGATGGTTGAAGTATAAGCAGTTGAAATTGAATACAAGTAGAACTAAATTTATGGTAATTTCGCGGAATCGATTAAATGAGAACGTCTCTGTTGTAATTGATGATGAGACTATTGATCGCGTTCGGGAGATTAAATATCTTGGCGTGATTATTGATGACAAACTTAAGTTCAACTCTCACATTGACAATGTAATCAAGAAAATTGCAAAGAAATATGGAATTCTATGTCGACTGAAAAACTATTTAACTATTGCCAGTAAAATACAGCTATACAAATCAATCATCTCTCCTCAGCTAGACTTTTGCCCTTCCATTTTATTTCCGGCCAATGAAACACAAATATCGAGATTACAGCGCTTGCAGAATAAAATAATGCGTTTGATATTGAGTTGTAACAGATTCACTTGCTCACCTTTGATGCTAGACGCCTTACAATGGTTGTCGGTGAAGCAAAGAATTGTATATTTGACTATGGTGATAATTTTTAAAGTAGTTAACGGTTTGCTGCTTCGATTTTTGTGTGATCGAATTGAAAGAGGAAGTGACTTTCATAGAAATAATACTAGAAACGCGGATGAAATAAGAACACCACATTTCTTGACTTGTGCTTCACAAAATTAATTAAATTTTAAAGGAATAAATGTTTTCAATTCGATGCCTAGACAACAAACAACAAGATCAAATGTTCACCAACACTTACAGAATTTACAAGACACTGCATTTCTCACGTTAAATCTGTCGTTTGAACAGTTATCCAAGTGATTTTTTATAAATTGACAAAGAATGCATCTTGACGAAGTTATACTTTGTAAAAACCGAAATTGGAACATGTAACAAAATTATGAAAGATTTTGAACGTTAATAACTCAGCTGCCCCTGGACCAATTCCAATAAATTTATCACCAATCGATCAGAAATATTTCTACGCATCTGTTAAATTTTATATTTTATCATTTTTCAAAATGTCACTATTTAAAATTGCACGAATGTACAACTGTTGCTATGATAATTGAAATTATCACCAATTGCCTGCGAAAAGCGATTTCCCTAACACAGATTTCAAAGTTGAATTCTATCCGGTCTCACCAAACGGTCTTTATGCAATCACCGCGTGGAAAGTGATGGTTGTACACAACGAAGCGCTGCCTGAAAGCAGGGAGCTGCAGCCCACATGAGCATCAGGAGATTCAGGAGGAAGAATCCGCAGCGCTATTGATCAGAATCAGTAGCTCTTCGTGAGTCGCTGTGGGCCATCTATGTCAAGCGCGTCATGCTAAAGAGTATAAACAGAGAGAACCCCGCTCAAATTCCTATTCCTACACAAAACACAAGCTCCTGCTGCAGTTAACAAATAAGATTTATTATATAAGACCACGTAGTCCTACGTCACCATTGCATACAACCCCATAGGGCTGCCCCTTATACTTTTTACCTAGGGCATGAGTACTGATTTTGATAAGTCTCATGGAGACTGCACATTGTAGTTGAAATACGTAAATATATACCAAAATTAATTAGGTGGAATTAAATGGAAGATAACCTTTTTTGCTGTTTTATTTAAGCAATCCAAATTCATTACGATGTTCAGTTGATCAAAAAAATATTTTCATATAATTCAGAATAAAAACAAGGGAAATCAGTGCAATGAACTTCATACGATCTTTGTATAGCTCAACAAAGTACAGAGAATTCAGTAAGATGTTTAGAGGCTTAATTTCCACAATCAGAAGGGGAATGCATGTTATGACGGGATATCTTTATGCTTCTTATGTAAGACGAAGAAAAGCATGACTAGGACGATGATTGGAGCGGAAGGTCTGGTATCGGATGATGCCAGGAAGCTGTACCGCGAGTTGTTGGTGCAACCGAAATGCATCGTAATGGACGACGAGACGTACTTTAAAGCGGACGCCAAGCAGATCCCCGGCCTGGAGTTTTTCGTCGGCAAGTCCCGCCTGGATGATCCGGAGAATGCCAAATTTGCCAAGAAGTACTTATTGTACAACGGCCAACTATATGAAAGTGGGCGCACAACAAGGCGAGATTTATGATAGAAGAATTTCACATGCTGAATTTTTCCCATTAGTACGTCAGAGTTCTCTTTTAAGTTGGCAAAACGATTGGACAAGTAATTATCTTGGGCGGTGGTTACATTCCATTACTCCAAATGTTTATTCGAGAGCGTGGTTCAAAGGTCTGGATGTAAGTCGGGGCTTCATTCGCGTGATGTCAAGACTTATGTCCAACCACTACTCGTTAGACGCACATCTTTACAGAATGATGACATCGATCACGCAGTTTGGTATTGCCCGGGTAATGACGCCTCCAGAGAACGACTGTTGTACACCCTAGTGGCCTGAGGTAGACAACCCTTCCGTGAAGTAAGAGATGTATTGGGAACCCGTGATCTTCCCTACATGCAGGCGATCTACGAATTTCTTTGTTTGTCTGATGTTAGAGTCTGATGTGACCATCCCCTCCATTCCAAACAACTTCCAGCCATTGTTTCCCAGTCTCATTATCCTCCTGTTTCTGTGCTACTTGCCCCTGCCCAGCCAGCATTTGGTCAATCGTTCGAGAGTAGTATCTGAAGGAGGCTTCAGAAACCAGTTTCCTACCATGCTCCTTCCAATTGAAATTGTTACCCATTAACCTCGAGCCCGCCACGAGTAATTGGTACCCAATACTAACCTAGATCTACTGCTGTTTAAAATGTAAATTCAAACATTACTGATTTTTGGCTCCGCAAAGTGTCACACACGACTGAGCCTAGTAAATAAACGAACTAGTTGAAGAAAAAAAACTCTATAAAGAAGAATGTCTCCAGAAGCGCCTGCTGTCCTTCCAAGCGTTTCAGCGGCTTCTTGTGATTTTTAAGGGTTTGATGAGTTCTAAAGGTTTCTTGGCACAAAAATGGCGTTTTTGACATTTTCAAACAAATGACTGTTTTGGTGCGTTTTATAAACCTTTCTGTTAAATGGCTTTTTGACGGTCAATTTCCCTCCTATGATTGGCTATATAACATTACATTTAACATTAGCGGTGATGGGTCATTAGACAGAATGCCATGCAGCCGAATGCCGTTAGACCGAATGGGTCACAAAGACGAATGGTTATGTGAAGAGCTCGCCTTCGCCTTAAAATCACTTTAATAAAGTTTAACAAAAATCCAAGCCTAATGGGTCATTAGCCCGAAATTTTACGGCATCTGTATTGATCTGTTTTAAGAAATAAAAAATGAGCAGTAAAAAAGAATAATAAATACTGGTAATCCTTGAATGAGTTACTCATAGTTTATATACGGAAAAATCTGCTACGTAAAAATGATCATTTTTTGAAAATCGAAACCTGCCATGATAAATTTTAGGCCAAACATTCCTCAGCTGAAAAATGATGAAATTTTTTAACGTTCCAAATTGTTCAGTTTTAGACAAAGTGTCCAATTTATTTCAGTTTTCAATTTTTTCAAAGATCTGCAATCCTGGAAATTTGTCTCTTAGCATATGATTTTGTAATGTCTTCAATTCCTGAGTAGGGAGAATATTAAGAAATTTTCAACGTCCCAGAGTTTTGAAAAATATTCCTATGAATTCTCTAAATACATAAATTTATTTTTCAAAATTCGGCATAGTGGCCTTCCAATCCATTTACATGTATATCAGGTGTTCTAGATTCTCCAAATCATCCTGGAGTTTCAGCCAATTGATCTACGAAATTTGGAGAACCTAAAACATCTGACATGTTTCCTGGGTGATCTGGCAGTCTTCAGATTTGATCTCCAGAACGACTTGAAAAATCTACAATATCACATATACATGGATATGAATTGGAAATGGTCAACATAGGCTTTATGAATATGGTTAGACATGTGAGGATACTTGGGACACTGTTAGAGTCGTGGTTGATTTAGTAGATCATCTGATCCAAAATCCAGGACTGATATACATGAAAATAGAACATGCATGATGTGTATTGGACCTGCTTTGGCATATTAAGTTACTACAAATACTGTCTCAGTAGATCAGTAAGTGTGAACTCCAGGGCAATTTGGAGAACCTAGAGCATCTGGTATACATGAAAACAAATCCTGCATGATGCACATAAACACCAGGAATAGGTTTGGACATATTTCGCTACTGCAGACATTATTCCAGTGTGGTCTCTGGATGAAAACATCCTTAATAAAGTTAGAAAAAGAATAAGAAGATCATCTCGTAGATCTAATCATTTGAACCCTAGGACGATTTGGAGAACCTAAAAATATGATTTACATGAGAATGTATCGGAAATGGGATGTATTGGTTCCATTAATCTATTTGGATATATTTCGACACTACAGACATTGAACCAGTTTTGGTTGATCCAGAAACGTCATCTGACCTAAACTCCAGAACGATTTGGGGTGTCTGGAACATCTGATATACATGAGAAAGGATCGCGAATGATGCGCACTGGCTCTATGGGTCTGCTTGGGCACATTTCGGTACCACAGATACTGTCCCAGTCTTGGTTGATCTAGTAGGGTAGTTGATGTGAACTCCAGAATGATTCGGAGAACCTGCGACATCTCACATACTTGTAAATGTATCGCAATTGATGCGGATATACCAGATGGATCATTTGATACGCTCCCGAGTTGTTCACGATATTAGTACTCCAGGACAGAAAAACGATATTAGTACTTCAGGACAGTTTGGACGTTACACAAATTTTTAAAACTGTTTTGGTATTTTTTTACGAATGTTTTTTTTTGGTCTAAATGGCTGTTTAAGAGTTTTGAAAGATTTTGAAGCGTTCATTAATCTTTGTGGCGCATAATTGGTTTTTCTCGCCAATTTATTGGCTCAGCTTTCATGTGTTGAAAGTTGAGAATTTCTAGGCAAAATAACAAACAAACAAATTTTAAGCTCCACCTTCTCCGATTTGCATGAAACTTTGCATAACTGTTTGCTATGGTCAACCATTTACATTTGAGCTCAAATTCGGCTATTTTGAATCTCGCAAAAAAAAAAATGTCAAAATGGCGTATTCGCTATTTTTCAACAAATCATAACTCGAAAAATTCTCTTCCAATCGAAAAGCCGTTTGAAACTAAGTTTGTTTTAAAAATAATCCCTTTTCAGGTAAAATATACACGTTACAAAAAATCGGGAGTATAAAACATAGGTAACAAAACACGATCCTCTTCAATATTTATTGAAAATATTTCATTAAGAAGCTTATAAAAAATTATAGCTTCTGTGAAATTTGGAATATGGAGTTTGAATAGTTTGACCAAAAATTGTTGTTCAACGATTTTTGTCTATTTTGAAGTGTCCAAGATTGACTCTACCTTACAAAAGTTTGCTTTTCGCATGAGTTTTTTTAAACAAAAATATTGAACAAGAAAATTTTGAAACATTCAATATTTTCACACTTTTTTTTTTAAATTATTAACAAAAATTAACCGTGCAGATGGTTTTTTGGGACGACTTTATTTTTCTCCACAACTTGTTCTCAGACGTCATTTCGATCAGAAGTGACATTATCGTGCTATAATTTATTGAAAAATTTTGCCGAATTTTAGCAAAAATGTTTCATGGAAATCGGAGCAGGTCAAATTTAATCGATTCGTTGTTTGCCATGGAACTGCTCATTTACTGCATTTTAATTTGTTTTCGAGAGTTTGAAAGTTATTTTTTATGCGGTGCAATTGATACGATGACTGACTTGAAGCATCTATTATAAATTACTATATTTTATAAAATAATATACTTTGATGAGATAGCTGTTTCGATTAGAACTCCGACAAGCCACATTTTGTCTATTTGGCATCTTTTCTACTAGTAGGGTTTGATGGAAATGAGTTTAGGCTTCCGACCCAGAGTTGTAATTTTGACGAAACATAGTTGATGTAACTCCGACAAATTCAATATTATCATATTTATCGGTCTGCTGTTTGGATCGTAATTATCAGTCATACGCCATGTTGACTGTCATTTGTTGACTGATTGGCTTCAACATTGTTTGTGATCATTTTTTTCAAATTGCCGTTATATTGTCCTAAAGTATTAAGTTAAATTCTAGATTCAACTCCGACAGAGCTCCAGTCATGATTGTTTAACGAATTCTACTGCGTGTTATTTGAAATATTTTTTTTTAGTATGGAAACATGGGATAATATGATTATACGCTTTTAAATAACGAGGCTGTCGGAGTAAGAGTTAACAAAATTTCAACAGCATTATCTAACTCCGACATATTAAGTGTTTTATAAATTTGATGTAAATTCTGATCAGATTACTCAATTCCCAACCTAAAAGAGCTTGAGATTATGCAAGATACTGTTCCAATCGGAACTCCGACAAACTGATTGCGACCTACAAACTCAGCATTATCTCCAAAAGTGGCAACGAGTTCCACCGGATCGATCCCGGATCGAAACCTGTTGTAGGACAGCGCCAAAAACCTGGCTGAACTTGAACTTTTATCAAGCTGTCACTGCTCTCGCTGTGCGAAATACCTCCGACTTTCGTCAGTGTCTGTCTTGTAGACAACGCATGCGAAGCGTGAGTGAAAGGTCCACCATGACCACCACACACAGTCGAGTGATTAATGATATGTGGCGTGGCATGTCGGGATGATAGGTCGGCAAACAGGTTTGCCATTTCATTTCGTTTTCCAGCAGGTTCGTTGTTTTTGGCTTCCTTTACCCGTACTTCCATGGTCCTATTTTTAAACCGCCGCTGAAAAGAGAAGGCGCCGAGGGAGCTCTGTCAGTGGTGAGTGACATTTGCGCCAAATATGGTCGTCCAAGAAGGATTCCATCCGATGGAAGTGGGTCACGTGCTGATGGTGCCGGTTGAAATCGAATTCGATCTTTCGATTAGCAACCTATCGTCGATGGTAATTATGGAACACAACATTCTTGCTCCTGATGGAAGAACCCGTTTTCAACATAAAGCAAACGAATCATCACCATATCGATCAAACAAAGTACAAGTCCGTTCCATTTCTCCGCAGTCCCCGTTGTTTCCGCGCAATGCCGGCGAAGGTAATATCCTAGCGAACGAGAAATTACCCTAATGGCTCAGGAAAACTCATGAAACCGGCAAACAGCGATTTACAGCAATCACGTGCTACGGCATGTGCCGCACACCGGGGAGAATCACAAGCGAGAAGCGTTACACATTTCTTCGAAACACATGTCGCACGATTTCTCGACATTTGCATGACGTCAGACAACAGCAAATTGTCATCTCGCCGTTCTCACCGATCGCCGTCGTATTGACTTGTCAATCCAAATCAGGAATGCACCCTCGGAATCCGTGACCTGTCACAGAAATTTGTTACTGTTCAAACATTCCGTTAGCCTCCACAGTTCAAAGTTCGTCAACTGGCGGAGGTGAATGGAAGACTATTTCTGCACGCCACCCACCGCCCGCTTCTCCTGGCTTTGCTTTGCACAAATGGAAATGACTTTGTTTGATCAATGCTCAAACCACGCGTTTCACCCGGCGTTGGCTCTTGAATCAATTTCGGTTTTTACGAGCCCGATTTGGGAACCGTTAGAACTAGTAGGAAAGCATAAACCATGGACTACCGCTTGGCTTGCATGCAATGCTGCCTATATTCCCTCCCCATAAGAGTCATAACCCCCGAATCGCTTTCGAAGGAATTTTATGGCGCTGCTGTGTTGACGTATGTGTGTGTGTGTGTGTTCAGTGAGTCGCTTGACGTTTTTGATCATTCGAGGGGGATTCTTTCTCCCGAGGACAGTTTGAGTGAAGCTATCATTTATTACTTCGTTTGATATGAAGTATTTAGTTGTTCAGTGATTTATTTGATAAGGCTCAATCGAATTAACTTTACAGAGCCGAGGATTCTTGTTCACTATACAATGCAGCTTAAAACTACAGGCAAAAGGTACAACACAATCAACACTTTATCTTCCGCTATCCAATAAGACTCCCCCATCAGAACGGGAGCCGCTTCCAGTGGTTTCATTGTATGGCAGTATCGCCAACGGGGGCATAGTGCTTCCATTGCAGCAATGGACGCAAAACGCGGTCAGCACTCATACACTCATCATTAAACGGTTGCTTTCCAAAGTCGCTGATGAAGAACAATGAGGAGGACCTAGGCGCTTAATATAACAGGTGGGCAGGAGCTCACGGTCTCCCAGTGTTGGTGAGTTCTTTGCCGTTAATGTTCACGAAAAGTTCACTATTTTGCCATACAGAATTTCAAAACAAACCAAAAATTATGGGCGGATTTGGACAGTTTTTGACATGTTTCATACGACCGGAAGGTGTATGCTGGTCACAAATGCCGTGCCAAACTGATTTCCTGCGCAATTAATCAACCTTTGATGTGAATTTCGCTATAAACACGAGGAGCATTTCTTATAGCAAAACTTGCCATAACAAAATGGGCATAGTTCATGTTAGTAAACAAACTAACACTTCTTCCTACTGTGTCACCTTTCTATTACCCGCCTAGGAGGAGGACCACACAATGGTTGCTGCCGAGTAAACAGACGATCGCGTGGCACACATCGAGAGTGGCCAGCTTCTGTCGACAGCCGAGTGAACACTGATGTGAAGTATGTGTAGCTTTAGTTTGTGACTTCAGGAGCATTTTTCTTTAATGCTCAGCTTATGATCGTTTAGTTTTGGTGACGTATAGATTGATAATTCTAATGGAAACCGCAAAATAATTGAGGACTAAAATATCATATTAGAATCTGTTGGAGTTGCATCAGAAATTCAGATAAAATCGTAAATCGCCATTCATTTCTGTAGAACTTCTAGGGCGATCTGGAGACGAAATTTTGTCTGTCGGAGTTCCGATGGGACATCGTCTTTAACTTAAAACTCATCCCTGCTCGATATCATCGACTCTCCACAATACAGAGAGCGAGATATATATAGAAAATCGCCAGTCGGATCGAATTATATCGGGTATCAGATTGAGCTTAATGCAAAAAACAGCTCATTGAGTCTCCTTCCACCCCACCGCTGGTGTATTGCGAAGTAACATTGCAAGTTAAATCGAGGTTTTAAAGCATGCTACAAGTCTAAATCACGGTCTGTAGAACCCTTATAAAACCAAAATTGTTACTTGGGAGATCACGTATGATGGGATGAGTTGATTTCAGACAAGTGTTTCCAAACCTTTCCAGGATAAAAAATCTCCGTTCTTCTAATGTCTGAATTCCAGCCAGGAGGTGGATCTCAGAATTTCTAGTTCGCGGGGGACTGTTTAGGATCATCCTAAGGACCTTGTTCTGGATCCTTTGGAGTTTGAGGTGATTTTTTTTTTTTTTTTTTAATTTCCTTCTTTAAGAAAGAGATTTTTAGCCTTAGGCAGGATGTCTGCTCATTTTTCTAAATAAAATTACTTGAGTTTTCCAGGTTTTCCCAGAATTTTAACGGATATATTCCAGGCTTATAATAAGAAAGCTATTTTTGAATGCGTTAAAAGAATGTTTTTTTTTTGTAGACCGAACGTTTTTAATACAGTTTTAAAGAAACAGCTTTTCAATCAAATCCATTGCATGTTGAAGTTTAACATTTCATTAATTTCTCACTCTAATAAAGTTAAAAAGCTTACTTAGTTTGGGTAAGTCCAAGATCTAAAAATATTCAGTGTCTTGAATTTTCGTATTCCATGTACAAGATCAAGGTATTGAAATTTTTCAAAGGGCCAGAATTAAGGGAAAAAAAAATTATTTATTACAAGTTCGTAATTAACTTTATGAAAGATTAGAGATCTTCATGGTAGTCTCAATAACTTCACAACATTATAGGAACTTTAGAGAAGTTCTGAGGAATGAAAGGAAATGCTGAGAATTTCAGTGAAGCTTGATAAACAAACTGCGGAACATAAGGGATTTTATCATGCTGAAAATATGGAGAACTTATTGGATGCTTTAAGAACCTTAAAGCGGTTCTTTTAGCATCCAAAAATTTTAAGGAAATTTTATCATGTTCCTAGAATTTCAGGGAAGTTCACAGGGGTCAAGTGAACTTGATAAATATAGAAAACTTGAGGGGTATTGTGCAATTATTTAAGAAGTTCTAAGCACCTCAGAAAATCTAGATCTAGAGATCTTTGGGGAATTTCAGATCTTTTGGAGCAGTTTAAAGATCTATAATGGTAAATTTAGAAAAAAAATCAGAGAGTTCCATGATGAGCTGAAAAAAATCAAGGACCCTTGAGATGTTCCGAATATTTCAGGGAAGAGAATTTATGAAAACTTCATAAATATTTCAGGAACTACACAGAAGTCCACAGGATTTCAGGGAAATTTAAAGGTGTTTACGAGAATTACATTTATTTCCGAGCACAACCGAAACCTTCAATAGAATTGAGAGCTTTAGAGAAGCTTCGAGAACATCAAACAGATCAGAGAATCAAAAATTAAAAGAACACCCGGAAAACGTGTTAGTATTTTAAGGGTGTTAAGTTGATTAGAGAACATCAACGAAGTTCCATTAATTTAAAAAAAAAATGCGAGAACTTTAGGCAAGCAGCAAAATCTTCGGGAAATTCCAGAGATCTTCTAATAAATTTAGATATTTTTAGATAGTTTCATGATATTCAGCAAAGTTCCGAGTACTTCGAGGACGATCAGATAGGTTCAGAATAATCCCATTAACTTAAGTAAATTTGCAGCGACTTACAATGAGTTCCGTGGAATTATGGGATATTCCAAGAATTCTATAATTGATCCGAAAACGTCAGAAGCGTCAGGGAAATATGAATATATATATGTATCAGAAAATTTGCCGGATTATTAAAAAAGGTAAGATAAGTTCCGGGAAAATAAGTGAGCGTTTATAATGGTTATAGTACTTAAGGAAAATTGACGAAACTTCAAAGTAAATCAGTTAATTTCAGTAAAGTTTCGGGTTCTTAAATAATACTGATAAATTCAGGGCAGTCTAGAGAATTTTAAAGAAATTCTGTAATCGTTTAGGCAGTTTTAATAACACAAGGAAAGTCTAGACTATTGAAGAAGTTTTAAATTAGTGTCGATAATTTAAGGTAAGTTCTTGAGAGTTCAGTGAAAATCATAGAACTATATTAATTATTTCGTACTAATTACATAAAAATTGAGGGAGCACAAAAGTTCCAGAAATTTAGAGAAAGTTCACTAAGCCCCGAAAATTGGAGAAATTTCAGGGGGAGGTCAGTTCCTTCGTTTCAGAACATTAGTGGGAAATTTAAAGCAGTTCCCATATTTTCAGATAACAGTTCCTTTGACATTAGAGAAGTCACATAAATTTTCAAGAAGTTTAGAGAACTTCAGCGAATTTTTAAACCTTTAGAGGAGATCCATGCTCGTTAGAAAAATTTAGGAAAATTTAGGAAGTGCTATAAAGTTCAGGGAATTATAAGAATTTGACGAGAAGTATTATGAGCATCAGGCTAGTCTTTCAAACTACAAAAGAACTTCAAGGCAGTTTCATT
Organism: Ochlerotatus camptorhynchus; assembly: GCF_037179485.1. Taxonomy (NCBI): domain Eukaryota; kingdom Metazoa; phylum Arthropoda; class Insecta; order Diptera; family Culicidae; genus Ochlerotatus; species Ochlerotatus camptorhynchus. The sequence continues at coordinate 811,984 of NW_027040615.1, forward strand.
AACTTCAGGAAAAATTTGGGAGATTTCAAGTAGTTCAAGTAGACCTCAGAATTGTTCATTTCATATTCATTGGAGATTTCCATTGAAATATTCCTCATACGTTCGATGAAGCTATCCTCCGAATTCAATTTTCTTTTAATTTTTCTCGGAATTACCTTGAAATACACAGTATGAATCTCTTTGGAAAGATTCTCCAAATTTTAATTAGTTCATTTCAGATTTCCGTTTGAATCTTACTCCTTCCTTTGGAATTCTACTCACGCTGAAAGGTTCCTAAGAATTCATTGGCATTTCTCCTCACAAATTCCTTGGATTTCTTCTCATAATTTGTTTGACATACTCTCCTGAATTTATTTTCCGAATTCCTTTGAAGGTATCCTGGAGTTATTCTCAGATATAATTTTAATCCTATTAGTATTAAAAAAAATCCAAGTGCTTATGCTCCGGATTCGTTTTCTCCCACAAATTTATAAAATCATCCTCTGAAGTTCACAGGAGTGGTGCTCCTCAGAAATTCCTAAGAGTTTCCATTGAAATTAAGTTTTAATTCAACTCAGGGTTTCTGAAAATTATACTCAAAACTTCACATGAAATCTAAAATGTATCAGAACTACCTTGAAAGCAGATTGCATTTGATGGACTCCAGAATTATAGAAAAACTTATTGAAAATTATGCGCAAAACTCTAATAAATTAATATTTTACTAAAAATAATGCTATTTCATAGACTTTAAAAATTAAAAAAAATATAGATTTTTTAAAGCAAGTTACCAGTCTACACTTTTCACCAAGTTTTAGAACATTTCTTCAGTTTTCTTGATAAAAAATTATTATGATAGTGGGGAGGAGTGTTTTGAGATAATCAACGTTTTACGTTTTTTTTTTTAAATATTAATTGACTAATATTTTATTTCAGTGTATTTTTTCCTTAAAGATAACTTAACTACCTACAACTTCTTTTCAGATGTCATCTTGATCAGATCAATAGTTCTCGTGTTATGATGTTTTGAAAAAATATAATCATTTTTTTTTTTAATACGCCCTTTTCAAAAGTTACGGTGAAGAAAAAAAATCATATGTAAATGAAAATGCAACCATTGGTAGCAGCAAACATATGAGTAATGTTTCATTCAAATCGGAAACACTCACGTCCAACCGGTTTGCGTTTTGGGCTGGAAATGCTCAGTGATCTTATTAAGAAATTACACTTGCTTTTCGTTTTGTCAACGTGCTCCCTGAAAATCAGCTTGCTGTCTAGCGTTGAGCCGAGGTAGACTACCCCTTTCGACTATTCCACCACTGTGCCGTTCAGGCAGATCTTATTATTCTCCGACGGAACTGAAGTCTGGGAGATTTAGAGTGTGGAAAGATGATGACCTGGGGCTTTGCCGCGTTGATACGGATCTTCCAGCTGTTGAAATATTCAGACAGGGCCGTCCAGGCCTCTCTGAAGTTTGGCAGTCAGAGCTCCGATGAGCCTACCCTTGTAGACGATGGATGTGTCATCTGCGAACAGAGACAACGATCCACCATCAGGGAGAGCCGGCATATCGGAGGTGAACAGGTTGAATAGAATGGGGCCCGGCATCGATGTTGAAAGCATCCGAAGTAATGCCATTCAGAGAGACTCGGAACGTCCTGTCCGATAGATAGTTGTTTATCATCTTCACTAGGAAGACTGGAAGACCGTACTGCTGCAATTTGAACACCAGGCCATCCTGACATTGTCGAATGCCATGGCAGATGTTTTCGAAACAGACCTGTTCCGTCCGAGAATGTTCCTTACTCAAGTCAGCTGGTGGACGGTCGAACGACCTTTCCGAAAACCAAACTGTTCCTCGAGTATCAAGTTGTTTTCTTCGGCACATATTAGGAGCCGGTGGTAGACTGCTCTTTCGAACAGTTTCGATAACCCTGAGAGAAGGCTAATTGGTCGATAACTTGAACTAGAGGACGGATCCTTCCCAGGTTTCCGGATGGGTATGACTTTAGCTGACTTCCAACACGAGGGAAAGTATCCAAGTCGGAGGCACAGATTCAAAATCAGTGCCAGATGGTTGTAGAATGTGGAACTCAAGTGTTGTCGAAACCTGGGGCCTTCATGTTTTTAGATGATTTCATATTAGAGGTGGGCAGAATAGCTCATCTGGCTGAGTGGATCAGACCCGTCCAGCTCATTAAAGGGAGTCGATTCTTTCAAACAGCTCTTTAGCTCACCATGAAATTATTGAAATTTTGACACAAATGTCACACGCAATGATATGCTCGACATCGTGTTACACGATGTTACGCTTTTTCTCAAGCTATGCATTCCAGTCTACATACAGATTTTATTTCTGATGTTAATTCTTCCGCAGATTTGCTCTCACTAGTCTCGGCATCAGCTCAGATCTAGAGATGGGCTCTCGAGCTGTTCGATAGACCCGACTCACTAAAGTCAGCTGATGACCCGTGGCTCATTTTTAGGAACCGCAGCTCATCAGCTCACTGATATCATAAGTCAAATGGTGTATTCAGATCTGAGCGGGCATTAGCGGAGCGGAGCAGAATTTGCGTTGGAATGAGAGAGACAACTAGTACTTCTCTGCCTCTCGTACATTCGCAAAATCTCGCCCCGCGCGTGAAATATCGCTCGGGACGGAATCAGCCTTGATTATCCAACACAATTGCCCCCACTATTCTCGGCTTCAGCTGCAGATCATCAGCTTAGATCCGGATCCGGAGCTGAATCGTGCCGAATCGAGAGAAAAAAAGATCCAAAGAGCTGGACGGGTCCGAGAGCTGTTATATCAGTGAATCATTCGAGCCGACGATTCGGATCCGGAGCTTAGCTGATAAGCTGGAGAGAATGATGGGAGGAGAGGGAAGAGCCATATACTGGAGGAATAACAGCAGCAATAAGAGCCGGGTACGTAAATGCATTGGATAATACCAGTAGAAATTAAAGATCTTCTAATCGTAGGTACATGTTGAATTAGGCGCGTACCTTGGGCTGTTCAATGCGTAAAGGAGCAATGAGTGCTTTTTTGATAAATTCCGCTATAAGTGACGGATTGAATGGTGTAGATTTGTGATAACAGTGTACTGTTCCTAAAAAATGAACCGCGGGTCATCAGCTCACTTTAGTGAATCGGGTCTTTAGAACAGCTCGGGAGCGGATCGCCCATCTCTATTTCATATAGGCCAACAGTTCGTCAGCCGTAATCTCGGATTCCTCGGGAAAAATATTAGGAATCTGATGGAGGTTGGTTGCATTTTCAGCAACCTCAACTTCGTGCGGGCTGACCATGTTTTATGGAAGCTGACGAATCGCGGCAGCCTTCTCTTCTGGAGTTATCAGAACTGGAGTCGCCAGGACTATCCAGTGGGGTTTTGGTTAGTTTCCAAAAGGGCTTTGCACAATGGATGGTTTTTGTTAGGCGATTACAGTGGGTCTTCAACCACTGGCAAGCCAGAACGTTGGTATAGCCTTCGAATTGAGTTACGGAGTCCAACAAGTTTTTTGGTAATTCTATCGAGGCTCAGAGTATTGCTCACCTGTCTGGATACTGGCACGTGTTGTTCCCTGGCCTCCTCGATGGAACGCAGACACCGGTCAACGTCTTCGAGCGTCTCCGCAAGGACACCGTAGTCGACACAGTGTTGGAACTGATCCCAGCTGACGCGATGGTAGCTGCGTCGGGAAGCTAGGAATCGGTTGACTGATGAGCCCACATCGGCCACCACCGGATAGTGATCCGAACTCAGCTCCCAGGTGTGTCACAGGTTGCGAGGTGTTGTCTCCCATGTTGCTAACGAAGATGTCGATGGTGAAGTGTACCCCAGACCGGCTCAACCGGGTGGTAGAGTCCGGCGCTAATATGGTGTAGTGAGCCTCTTCCGCCCAAGTATCAATTTTGGTTTTATGAGGTTTCTGTAGACCACGATTCAGACTTGTGGAATGCTATAAAACCGCGATAAAACCTGCAATGTTACTTGGGCGGTCTGGTCTAGTCTTAAAAGTTGAAAATCGGGAGGTGAACGTTTATCTCCGGCTTCAGGTGTGTTTCGGTTATGACAGCTATGTCAATGTTATGTTCATTGAGGAATTCAACGAACTCAATGATTTTGCTCATGAGCGGGCAAGGGTTCCAGTTGACTATTTCGATGGCTTCACGGTGGCGACCGGGTTGGTTCCTCGTGAAAGCCTGTTATCGGATCTGGATGAAGGCCGCTCGCTTGGTACATCTCCTATCGCTGCCCAGGTGGTTGGAATCACAGTTCACGCACTTAGATTCAGTTTCTTCTTGCAGGCGGTAGTATTGTGAGCCCCAGCATATTTTCCACAACGAGCCTTCCTGTGACAATTCTTCGTACCGTGCCAAAATGCCAGAGAATTAGTGTCACGCCGAGGGCGATACTGCTCCCTCTTAATCACGATGTTGAACAGTGCGCGAATCTGCCGCAGAGCAGACACATTTTTGGAGCCCTTATCCAAGTGCACCAGGTTCAACTGGTCTCGGAATGCACTGGTTTCATCACGTCTTGCGATGGAAAAAATGTTGATTGGTTGCAGATGAAGGCACTCCAATTCCGCTGCAATCTCCGCAACAGGGAGATTTGGAAGACCACGGATCACCATTTTCGTGAGTAATTAATTAATTTAGCTTTATTTAGGAGGCTTTCAGCCTTAGGCTGGTTCGCCTCCGAATTTTCGTGAGTATAGAACTCAAACCTGTTCACCTGAAGAAATGTGCCAACAGCTTTGTAGTTCCAGCGTCGACCACGTGATTTTGATCCCCGTGCTGCACAACTTGAACAGCGGATGGATTTGATTTTATACCAGCTCATTCCTGAGCAATGCGAGTTCCTTCGTCGAGGTGAACAGTGAGGGCACTTTTTCCCGTTTCTCAACTGGATCTATTGTCTGCTTCTTCGGGGAGTGCCGAGAACGGATTACTCTGAAGCAACCTTTCCGTGTGGTTGCTGGCACCAGCTTTCTTGCGAGGCCTTTTCGGGGCACCTTGAACTTTTTTCAACGGGTGAGTGGAGGCATTCAATTGTTGCTCCGCTACCGCAGATTTAGTGACTGCCACAAGAGAGGCGAGAACTGACGACACCACGGCCAAACGACCGACTTAAAACGCGGAACGACTCGAGAGAGCGAGCGAAAAGAAAACAGGACTGTACAGCTTGATGGTTCAGCAGAGAATGTGATGAGCGGTAGGGCAACAGCAGCGCTCTTTTATAGCATAACAGGTGTGCAACCAAATGATACACGATAATGACAGCTGGGTTAGGGAAAACGTTTATTTCACGAAAACATTGATAAAATTATCATCTTTCTAGACTTTTTAAATTGAGAATTGGAAAAGTATTTATTTCAGCAGATTCGTACAGTTATTTCATATCGCTTGGTGTGTTTGGATTTAAATTTCATCTATAAATAACAAAGTTATAAGCGTTCAAAACCTAACACCTTTTTGTGACGGTCACAATTTTAGATTTTAGATTTACCCTCGATTTACCTTCACGTAAGACGTAGTCTACGTCAAAAAATCCTATGTATCAACAAAGAAGAAATCACATAGCTACACTGAAAACAAATCTTATTCAGAGAGTGAGTCACTTTTACTATTCGTATGGAGAAATTTCTAAAGACGTAGGTGTCCTTTAATTCTTTAATGAGAAATTGAAGTGTTTAGAGGGGGGACTACGGAACCTTATGATCACCCAAGTATCAATTTTGGTTTTATAAGGGTTCTGTAGACCATGCTAGACTCGTAGAATGCTTTGAAACGTCGATAAAACCTTCAATGTCACTTGGGCAGTTTCAGGAAATCGCCAGTTTAACGGTACTTCCGCATGTTTTGGATAACCGTCCCGTGTCACTTCAGGGTCCGCAACCTTAAATTGAGTCTCATAAAATCTCCCTGATTGGCACAAAAAGCACTTGTTTTTAAGGTCATCGTACAAAAAAATAATCTTCCATCTCCCGTGGACCAAATTCAGTGACGGGCAGTTTTAGATAACCTTCTTTATCAATTTAAACCAGTCATGCGCAGAAAAGCTTGACTTTCTTAAATGCTCTTCCAAGATACCAAGTTTTTTTTTACGTATATTAAAAACCATTGAAAGGTTACACTAGGCGCGGTATTAGCTTTTTTTCCAGCAATTTCCTCCGCTGTTTAAGGTTATTCAAATAGACTTCAGTACCGCAGTCTAACACTGTTTTAGCCGCGTGAGGTAATAAATTTAATGCAAACAAAAAAATGCGGCAGGATGTGCCGACCTTTTCGTCATTGGGCCACCAACTGGACCATATGTAAATGACAGTCGACCGGCTGCCGTCGTCGTCGTCGTCGTCGGTCAGTTGCATAAATTTGGACTTTTAACACATCGCTTTCGCCGTGTAAACAGTAGTAGCTCGACTGTATCTAAACGCTAATCGATCCCGTTTGACGTGACGAAAGCTCGCTGCAAGCTTCGAAGCGCAGCGAGTTTGACCCCCGGAAGGGGGGTACCCAAAAAATCACCTCTTTACGATTTTTACAATCCGTTTCGCTTGGACCTTGTCCGAATTTGAACCCATTCACCGGATTTGGAGCTCCCGCGGCGAATTATACCCGGTGTAGGTGGTTTGAGCTGCAAAAGGTTGTTCGGGCAATTACCCGTCGTCGTAGGCGACGGTGATTGCCTTCGTCATCGGCGATTTACCCCGCGCAATGACATCTCCGAAATATAATTTCTGGAAAAATAATACATGAAGGCCGGTACCACCTACTAATAGAACGCGAAGCACAAGCAACCGACCCGGCTTTGGCCTTGATTGTCAATTAGCCTCCTCTTCGTCGGTTGCGTTAAAGATGATGATTGTTGATTTTTTTTTTTCGGAGCGGACCGGAAGACTCCAAATTTGGGATCGTGCCCGAATGCAATTAGCAACTTCCTACACACGCACACGACAAACTATTCCGAGAAGAGAAAAAAAAGCGAAAGTGCCGGTGTTACTTTGTGTGTTACATCGGAACAGATCGAGAATTGAGTAATGTTCTGAGTTGTTGTGTTTCCATCGAATGCGAAGCGGGGGAGGAACGGGAGGAGTTTGGCTGGAGTTCAACGATCTTCTCGCCGGTTTTAGGAATCGCCGGGGGGAGGTTGAAACGGAGCATATGTGCATCGGTCGTAGCAGTGTGTGTGTGTGTGCGTGTTTGTGTGCTGCAACATATCCGTTCGTTGGCGATCGATGGAATTTTTAATGAAAACCATATTGCCACACTTGAGCAGCGGGTAGCAGACGACGGGCGTCGACATGTGCAGATGCGGGTGCTGGAAAGTTCATTGCTTGCATGGAAATTATGCCGTGAACTTCGTAGCGTTTTCGGTTTTGGGTGGTTTTTGCGATCCAAGGAATGAATTTGAAATTTATTTGTAAATTTGAAAAATTTGTTACTGCCATGATTCTAATGTTTTTCTCTTTCTTCTCTTTCAGGTAAGCGATCCAAACTGTTGTTCGAAAGTAGAAGTACGTAACATGTCGTGTGATGCCCTGAAGCAGACCAAATTGTAAATCTTCAACTGGAACAAATCTTCAACAATTGGAATTGACAACTTGATCAAGATTGTTTGCACCAACTGGTTTTTCAGTATTTAGCTTTGAACTGTCCCGATAAAGTAGAATCGTCATAATTACTGGTCGTCCCGAATCACAAAATAAGAGCATGGCTTACGGTGGTCGTCCCGAACCGCTTGCTATCGAAGTAGAGGTGGGTAAAATAGCTCATCTGGATGAGCGGATCAGACCCGTCCAGCTCATTAAAGGAAGTCGATTCTTTCAAACAGCTCTTTAGCTCACCATGAAATTATAGACATTTTGACACAAATGTCACACGCAATGATATGATCGACATCGTGTAACACGTCAAGCTATGCATTCCAGTCTACATTCAGATTTTATTTCTGATGTTAATTCTTCCGCAGATTTGCTCTCACTAGTCTCGGCTTCAGCTCCAGATCATCAGCTCAGATCTAGAGATGGGCTCTCGAGCTGTTCTGTAGAACCGACTCACTAAAGTCAGCTGATGACCCGTGGCTCATTTTTAGGAACCGCAGCTCATCAGCTCACTGATATCATAAGTCTAATGGTGTATTCAGATCTGAGCGTACATTAGCGGAGCGGAGCAGAATTTGCGTTGGAATGACAGAAACAACTAGTACTTCTCTGCCTCTCGTACATTCGCAAAATCTCGCCCCGCTCGGTTAATATCGCTCGGGACGGAATCAACCTTGATTCTCCAACACAATTGCTCCCACTATTCTTGGTTTCAGCTCCAGATCATCAGCTTAGATCCGGATCCGGAGCTGAATCGTGACGAATCGAGAGAAAAAAGATCCGAAGAGCTGGACGGGTCCGAGAGCTGTTATATCAGTGAATCATTCGAGCCGATGATTCGGATCCGGAGCTGAGCTGATAAGCTGGAGGGAATTATGGGAGGAGAGGTAAGAGCACATATACTGGAGGAATAACAGCAGAAATAAGAGCCAGATACGTAAATACATGTTGAATTACGCGCGTATCTTGGTTTACGCGGTGGCTGTTCAATGCGTAAAGGAGCAATGCGTACTTTTTTGATAAATTCCGCTATAAGTGACGGATTGAATGGTTTAGATTTGTGATAACAGTGTGCTGATGAGCTGCGGTTCCTAAAAAAATGAACCGCGGGTCATCAGCTCACTCTAGTGAATCGGGTCTTTAGAACAGCTCGGGAGCGGATCGCCCATCTCTATATCGAAGCATGTATTCAGCTTAAAACTGTTCTTTGCTGGTCGTCCCGGTCCAGTCAAACGAACTGATTGTCATTCAAATGCACCAAGTCGCCGGTGGTGTAGTGGTAAGCGTGATTACCTCTCACCCCAAAGGGCCTGGGTTCAATCCCAGTCGACGCCGTCGGGATTTTTTGAGGCATAAAACCTCTGATCACGCCATCATTTAGGAAGGGAAGTAAAGCCGTTGGTCTCCGGTCCATGAGTTGATGGGTCGCTAGGTAGTTTCCAGGTGTGGAAGCTGCCTCCCGGGCGTCGGTAACATTGATACTAAGTACGGAAAACATGATCGACGGAAAACAAATGCACCCTTTAGTTTGGTATTCCAAAAATTTGCAATTTTCAGTTGTGAAATTTCCTCACTATCCAAACCAATCCAAGTGCCAGAAATTGTCCTACTTCCGGCTGTTAGGTAGGTACTTATGCATACTTTTTACTGAATAAATTCCCAACAATGCCGACAGTCCGGCATCACAAAAATTCAACACTTTAAAAATTTGTGTAGAAGGTTAGTTTCTAAAAGTTTGGTTCTGGGATTGATTTTTTGGAACCATGCATTTTTTGCATTGCATAAAAAATGGCTTTGTAAGACTTTTATCACTCCGAACACGATGCTTCCGGGTAAAATGTGTTACGGAAAATTGTCAATGTTTGAAAAACCATTGCTCTGCAATTTATCGATAGGTTTTAAATCTATTAATTCCGAATAAATCTTTAAAGTATGAAGGTTCAAATGGTGCCAACAGATTGGAATTTCGTCAATAAATGCTGTGATTTTTCAAACATTGCAAGTTTGCCGTTAGACATTTTACCCGGAGGCATCGTGTTCGGAGTGTTAAAATGTGTTATAAATGGAGCATTTTTGAGCCCATGAAATTTCCTAGTGCAATTTCCGGCTCATAAAAAAAAATTGAAGAAAGTGTTGGAAAATCAGATGAAATACACGTGCTTCTTCTACGTTCTTACACCAATGCAACTGCGGCGGAGGTTAAAACGACAATTCATCCCAATGTACCTTATCCCAAGTCTACATCCAACCTGTTAAAAAATTGTTGTTCTTAACCTCGAGTAAGCCGCGAGTATTCGGTCCCCGTTCTACAAGCTTTAGTCATAAGAAACACTTTATATTGAATTACGGCTCCGCAAAGCTAACGCAATTGAGCCTTTACAAATAAATGATATTAAAAAAAAAAACTTGTAAAATTTTCGAATGTTTGGATTTTTTGAACTCTCGGTAGTTGAAATATTTCCAGGACTTGAGAAATCTTCAAACTTTGAACTATGCCAATTTGTGGAACTTTGATAATTCGAAAATAACAATTTTGAATCCAAAGAAAATCTCTAGAGCTTTTAACGCCCCGAACACGATGCCCACGAAAAACGTGTATCGGAAAGTTTGCAATGACCTATCTTAGCCTTTTCTTGACGAATTTAAAGAAAAATGTGCTTTCACAAGAGTCGCTAGGGTCTGTAGATTATTTTTAACGTAAATAGGTTAAAAGCGAAAAAAGCCATTCCACGTTTTTGTTTTAAGGGGTGTTTATGGGTTTTGCTTAAGTGGCTTAAGGTCTATAATTTTGATTAATGAGCACAAATGTATAATTAGCAAAAATACAGTCATGGTTCCCATATACAGTCATTCCATAGCAAAACGATATAGTGCCATTCAGAAATTTGTAAAAAATTGTAGATTTGTTGCTTATCTCAAAATATTAGACCTGTATTTTTTATTTTTTTTACTAGGGTGACCATTTCCATGTTAAAATAGTCCAAAAATTCGTTTTTTTTCAATTTTATTCAAAAATGACTTTTTACAAACATTTGTTACTTTTGAACCACTGGCCGATTTTAAAGATCAAAATATCAAATGAAAAGTAATTAAAAATACTCTTAAGGAAAAACATAAATATACTCAAAAATTGGCATTTTGTATTGAAAAACATTGATTGTATTTGTTTTTTTATGGTTTTCATGGGTTGTACACAGAGGGCGCATACATATTTTTCCTTGAAAATTTAGGCTTTTTTACACAACATATCAAAAAATCAGCGATGTGTTTTGTTTTTCGTTTTTGAGTTATATTTTTTTTAAAGTTATCAAGTTTTGGGTTTTCGCACAATACTCCTATGCGACTAGACTACCATGTGCCTCCATTGATTTAACGCGACTGTTACATGGTCACAACGCATGGTAGTCTAGTCGACTCAAAAACGAAAAAAATTACGCGTCGCTGATTTTTTGCTACGTTGTGTAAAAAGCCTAAATTTTCAAGGGAAAATATAAACCATAAAAACCAATAAAAAAACAAATACAATTATTTTTTTCAATAAAAAACCTCAATTTTTTAGTATCACTTATTTTTATATTAAAATTATTTTTAATTACCTTTCAGTTGATCTTTTGATTTTTGAAATCCGCCCAGTGGTTCAAAAGTTATGAATTTTCGAAAAATAAGTCATTTTTGACAAACATTGATTTTTGAACCACCCTAACATGTAAATGGTAACCCTAATAACAAAACAAAAAGAGTATGGGCCTAATTATTTGCAATAAGGAACAAACTAACAATTTTTACGAAATTCTGAAAACCACTATATCGTTTTTCTATTTAATGGCTGTACACGGACCCTGAAGACGACGGAACGGTCCTCCGGTAGATTTGGAACATCCGTTAAAGTTATCAATCGACGAAACTGATCCTAGAGCCCAGTCGGTTTTTTAAACATTAGAAACTGTGAAAGAATTTGGGTTCGTGACACAAGCAAGGACCTGGATGGCCATGGGACTGTCCTCTGGAAGACCCGGAACATCCGCAAAAGTGGTAAATCCATGATACTGATCCTAGAGCTCCGCAGTTTTTTTCGAAAAACGCTTGGAATTGTGATATAGGAAATAATTTGGGGTCGTGACAAAAACTTGAACCCGGATGGCCATTAGGGCCGGCCTCCGGAAGATCCGGAACATCCGTAAAAGTGGTCCATCCATGACACTGATCCTAGAGCGCCGCAGTTTTTTCGAAAACACTTGCAACTGTCATATACGAAATAATTTGAGGTTGTGACAGTAATATGGACCCGGATGGCCATGGGATCGTCCTGCGGAAGATCCGGAACATCCGTAAAAGTGGTCCATCTATGAAACTGATTCTAGAGCTCCGTGGTTTTTCGAAGAAAAAAACGTGGAACTGTGACATAAGAAAGCATTTGGCGTCGTGACATAAACATGGACCCGGATGGCTACAAGACCGCCCTTCGGAAGATCAGGAACATCCTTAAAAGTGGTTCATCCATGAAACTGATCTTAGATCTCCACGGTTCTTCGAAAACACTTGGACCTGTGATATAAGAAAGAAATTAGAGTCGTGACATAAACATGGAAGAGGGCGACTACGGGACGGTCCGGAACATCCGTAAAAATGGTCCATCCATTAAACTGATTCCAGAGCTCCGTGATTTATTCGAAAACACGTGGAACTGTGACATAAGATAGAATTCGGCGTCGTGACATAAACATAGACTCGGATGGCCAATGGGGCCGTCCTCCGGAAGATCCGGAATATCCGCAAAGATGATCAATCAATGAAACTGATCCTAGAGCTCCGCAGTTTTTCGACAATACTTGGAACTTAACTTGGAGTCGTGACATAAACATGGGCCCGGATGGCCATGGGGCCTTCCTCCGGATGATCCGGAACATTTGCAAAAGTGGTCAATCTGATTTATTCGAAAAGACGTGGAACTGTGAAATAAGATAGAATTCGGCGTCGTGACATAAACATATACCCGGATGGCCAATGGGGCCGTCCTCCGGAAGATCCGGAACATCTGCAAAGATGATCAATCAATGAATCTTATCCTGGAGCTCCACAGTTTTTTTTCAAAAACTCTTGGAACGATGATATAAAAAAAAATAGGGTCGTGACATAAACATGGACCTAAACGGCTGTGAGACCGTCCTCCGGAAGATCCGGAACATCCGTAAAAGTTGTCCATCCATGAAACTGATCCTTAAGCTCCGTGCTTTTTTCGATAACACTTTGAACTGTGACATAAGATAGAATTCGGCGTCTTGACATAAAAATTTACTCGGATGGCCATTAGGGCCGTCCTCCGGAAGATCCGGAACATCGGTAAAAATGGTCCATCCATGAAACTGATCGTAGAGCTCCGTGATTTTTTCGAAAACACTTGGAGCTCCACGGTTTTTCGACAATACGTGGAATTTAATTTATCATAGTGACATAAACATGGACCCGGATGGCTACGGGACCGTCCTCCGGAAGATCCGGAACAACGGTAAAAATGGTACATCCATGAAACTGATCGTACAGCTCCGCGGTGTTTTGAAAACACGTGGAACTGTGATATAAGAAAGAATTAGGGTTCGTGACATAAACATGGACCCGGATGGCCATCGGGAAATACGGAACATCCGTGAAAGTTATCCATCTATGAAACTGATCCTAGAGCTCTGTGATTTTTTCGAAAACACTTGGAAATGTGACATAAGAGAGAATTCGGCGTCTTGACATAAACATGGACCCGGATGGCCATGGGGCCGCCCTCCGGATGATCCGGAACATTTGCAAAAGTGGTCAATCTTTGAAAATGATCCTAGAGCTCCACGGTTCTTCGAAAACTGTTGGAACGGTGATATAAAAAAATAGAGTCGTGACATAAACATGGACCTAAATGGCTATGAAACCGTCTTTCGGAAGATCCGCAACATCCGTAAATGATGTCATTTTATTAAACTGATTCTAGAGCTCCACATTTGGAACACTGGATTGCAACACTTGGAACTGTGATATAAGAAATATATTAGAGTTGTGACCATGGAACCGTCCTTCGGAAGATCCGGAACATCCGCAATAGTGGTAAATCCACGAAACTGATCCTAGAGCTCCGCGGTTTTTCGAAATACGTGGAACGGTGCTATAAGAAATAATTTGACGTCGTGACATAAACATGGACTCGGATGGCCATGGGATCGTCCGTCGAATGATCCGGAACATCCGTAAAAGTAATCAATCAAAGAAACTGATCCTAGAGCTCCGCGGTTCTGCGAAAACACTTGGAATTGTGATATAAGAAAGAATTTGGGGTCGTGACATAAAAATTAACCCGGATGGCTATGGGACCGTTCTCCGGAAGATCCGTAAAAGTGGCCACACTTTTTTTTCGAAAACAGTTGTAACTGTTATATTTGATGTCATGACATAAAAATAGTATTGGATGGCCATTGGACCGTCCTCCGGAAGATCCGGAACATCCGTAAAAGTGCACAGTTCACGAAAATTATCCTACTGTCTTACATGACTCATAATGCATATACGTTGTATCTGGGAGCACGTGAACTCGTCTAATTTTTTTATAGCAAATGCCATGTCCCTATATTCAATCTATTTACAATCAAAATAATCTACAGGCTATAGGAATTCTAGTGCTACGACAATTTTTTTAAATTGAATCCTACAATGGCTAAGCTACCTAGCATGTAAATTCCCAAGATTTATAAAAAAGAAAACGATGGTTTAAAAACCTTACTTGGCTTACTAATCAGGTTGAGGTCTTATTGTCCTCTACTGTCCGAAGAAGTCGTCTCCACTCTACTCGATCTATGGCCACACGTCGCCAGCCTCGTAGTCTGCGGAGGGTCCACAGGTCGCCTTCTACTTGGTCGATCCACCGCGCCTCTTCTTCTTGTTCCTGTGGGCTCGCTATCGAGAACAATTTTCACTGGGTCGTCGTGCGGCATTCTTATGACGTGTCCAGCCCACTGTAGTCGCCCAATTTTCGCAATGTGAACGATGGATGGTTCTCCCAGCAGCTGGGGAGCAATTCGTGGTTCATTCGCCTCCTCCACGTTCCGTCATCCATCTGCACTCCACCGTAGATGGTATGCAACACCTTCCGTTCGTTGGTCCTCCACGAGCATAGTTCAGATCTCGTGGCCGTAGAGGACCACCGGTCTAATCAGCGTCTTGTAGATAGTCAACTTCGTGCGGCGGCGAATTTTATTCGACCGGAGAGCCCGATCTGATTTTTCCAAATAATCTGAACTCCAAGGCGATTTGGATAACTTAGACCATGTTACAGCCAACGAAATGTATCTTGAATCGTGAAATTGGGTTTAATTAACATGATAATGCATATTCCGTTGCTAAAGGCATCGTCCCTGTCCAGATTCAAGTCTGTGTTCTCAAGCATAATAACTTCCTATGGATTTGGAGATCAACTTTGCTCAAGCAAAAATGTACCTATCAGTCAGTCACCTGTGATTTGATACAACGAATCAAAAAGCGTTAGTCATATACGACCACGTGGGCTCGAATGATGGTAGCAAATACTTCAAAGTATTTTCAAATGTCCAGTTGCAAAGTGATCTTATCAACCAACAACAATCATTCCAATTCTTCCGCCCCGCTGAGAGAAGAGAAAGCCCCGCACCAGACCTGGGACTATCGGACACGTCAATCTCCGACAGAGGGCGCTCGTTTCTCCATCTCCAGAGTGCACTGAATTTGCGTCTACCGATCAACATTTTGACAGCTCACACCACCGGCTTGCCTCAGACGGTCGGGAACTTCTCGTACACCGTTTTCGACGAGCTCAATTCACTTCCTCCCCCCAAACGACTGGGACGCGACTTGCTGACTGACTGACTGAAGAGAGTCTCTAATCGAAACTTTCTAATCGCAATTAATCATTTTTTTTTATTTTACAAAACAACGTCTCTTTTCGCTGAATGCATCGCTGGGTCCAGCAAGGGTTCGATTTGAATGAATATGTTAGGGGCGGGACACCACCCATCCTAGTAATCCTCCAAGCAATCACGGTGATTTGTTTACATTTGCCAACAAGGGGGGGAGGGGGGAAGGGTGTGCGATTAAATAATATCGCAGTCGGAGCGAGCAATCATAATAGCGGAAAAAAATTAAGGTGAAAATGAAGGTTATTAAAGTATTTTTTTCTTCATTCGCTTCAAATCGCTTCGAGTGGAACAAATTTCTCGGTCGTTTGACAGCTTCACTATGCGTGGTGTTTCATAACGGTGGCTTATGGGTGTGTGTGTGTGTGTATGTACGTGTCAAATTGGAGGTGAACTTCTTTTTGTTTCGATTTCATTTCACGATTGAAAACTGCCGGGGTGGGGGGGGGAGAGACAAAGCTCTCGGTAATGAGAGACATCATACTGTGTTTGGGGTTTGAAGAAATTTTCCACCTGAGTGTGTTGCATCATCACACGTGCTGTGTCATATCTGTGGTATCACACGCTGATGATGGATGGATGGGGAAAAACGGGGTCGTTGGACCTCGTCATGGTGTGGGGGAAAACACTCGGCGGGCGGTTTGACAAGACTGGAGTAAACGACCGAAACAGGCTTGAGGGTCGGTCGGTTGGCTCAGTGTCAAAGTTCGGTCGATGGTCGTTAGCATTTGGAGCGTGAAGAGCATGGAAAATTGCTGCTCAATTAACTTTGAATGATGCATCTTAGGTTTTGATATTTGAATTAACTAGTTTGAGGTTATCTTGCGTTTCGGGTTGTATGAAAAACAAACGAATCGTTTCCCATTCATAAGAAACACGTGATTTTTCAAACCTTTCAAACACGATGAACAGTCACAAATTGTTGACATGATCAGAGATTTTATGCCTCAAAATATCCCAGTGGTGCCAACTGGGATTGAACCCAGGCCCTTTGGGATGAAAGGCAATCATGCTTACCACTACATCACCGGCGCCGCTAAGCACTGTTATTTTTCACTATCATCGTTCACAAATATGAATCGGGAAGCGATCATGACGAAACTCTTTGCTCATTAATTCAAGAGAGTAAGAATCTTCAACAGGTACCGGCAAACAGGGTAATTTGAAAGGTAAATGTTATTTATTACAGTCTGAAATAAGATCTAAGGCAAAATCCATAGAGATCCTGAAATTTTTCAAAAAAGAATAGAACATCCTTGAATATCCTGTATTTTTTTTTTTGTGATATCTGGACTTCCTCGAAGTTCCCATAACCATTGGTGTTCCCATAACCATTGGGGTGCCAGGGGGGCCAGGCCCTCTCCAGAATTATCTAAGCCCCCTCCAGAATTATCTAGGCCCCCTCCAGATAAATTGTCTAGCTACGCCAATGCCCATAACTTTCTTGAAGTAAATGGAGTCTTGTTTTTGTTTTGATCTTCCCCTCACGAAATTGACGATCGATACAAAGCGGCAATAACTGCAGGTACGCCAACCGCAGCTACGCACACTGCTGTCCGTAACATCTGGTAGTTCTTCCCGAAAGTCCCAGATTTCCTATCAGACCTCCATCACTGCTAAGTTGGCTACAGCACGTCGGTATACTCCGTTAGCCGTTCGCACTCTCGCCTGCCTCACTCTTCCGTCTGGCCCCCGGATTATCTCTTCCACGATCCCTCGGATCCAGCTTTTCCTGGTTTTTTCGTTCATCCATCTGCACTCTACGGTAGTTGGTATGCAACACCTTCCGTTAGTCCTCCACGAGCATAGTCCAGGTCTCATGGCCGTAGAGGACCACGTCAGCGTCTTGTAGATATTCAACTTCGTGCGGCGGCGAATTTTATTCGACCGGAGTGTCCTCCGTAGTCCGTTTAGCCGTTCGCACACTCGCCTGCCTCACTCTTCCATCTGACCCCCGGATTATCTCTTCCACGATCCCTTTGGATCCAGCTTTGTCCACGATGAAAACAAGGTCGTTCACCTGTAACGGCTTGTGGACCTCGAACCATTTCGTTCGTCTGTTTATGGTTCACCAAGTGTTGCGAACGCCTGTAGGTATCTCACAATGTCTCAGCTAGATCTACTGTTCCATCCACCTTCATGTCCGCGTCCGTTACTGACCCGCGAAGGAGAAGGCTCGTGGGGATCGCTTCTTACTCGGGCGTTGATCATATCTTCTGCTTCTGCTAGTATTGTCTGCAAAACCTCGTCGGACAACGTTCGTCCATCGTCCAGCGACTTCATCGCCTCCTTCACTGGGCCTCCTGCTGGGCCTGCTTATAGAATGTAACTTCCCAAGTACCATTGCAAGTTTTATCGAGGTTTTAAAGCATTCTACAAGTCCAAATCATGCTATACAGAACCCTCATAAAACCAATATTGTTACTTGGGTTCTGCATGTTTAACTCCTCCTGCTTGCCTTGACGTTTTCGCTTCAAAGTACCAATTTTCTTTAAAAAAAAAACGGCTCTTTTCAATTGTCAATATCTTCAAATGAAACAAACCGATTTTCATACAAAGTGTTTTTTATGTTACTTCATACGCGAAGTTAACGATTTTCAGAGTTGGTTGGAAATGCTAACATGAAGCTTTAGTGTGATGATTTATTAGCTAGAGAATGATCTTTAGAAGAGGGTAGGTGGATAGTTCCGTTAGAGTACGGCAGTATGAAAATTGAATAGAAGTTGAAAATGAGCGAAGGGCCATTAAAGCGACAGTTTACAAGATAGACGCACATTTTTGCCTGTGGACTTGGAGACATACTTCAAGTCCCCGCGTACATCGTACGGGCTAGGCAAAAATGTGCGTCTATCTTGTAAACTGTCGCTTTAATGGCCCTTCGCTCATTTTCAACTTCTATTCAATTTTCATACTGCCGTACTCTAACGGAACTATCCACCTACCCTCTTCTAAAGATCATTCTCTAGCTAATAAATCATCACACTAAAGCTTCATATTAGCATTTCCAACCAACTCCGATTTTCATACTTTTGATTCCATTTGAAAGATCGTTTTTATCATTTTTGGTGACAAAAACTGCGAGAGCGTTTTTTAATAAAGCATTACATTTAATTAAAAAAGTCATATTTTTAACTCAGCAAAAATATGCGCCATAAAAATTTCTAAAGGTATCAAGCACAATATTTTTACGATAAATGAACGTATAAAAAGATATATTTAAAGAAAGCCGATTTTCTAGGGGCCACCCTAACCTGCTTATTTAAAATAATCATAGCTCATGAATAATAAGAGATAGAAATATGGTGTCTTCGAATTGATTGTTCTACATATTTTTAGGACATTGGTCTACCTCAAATTAAAAAAACGTACCACCCTAATTTTACTAACATAAAAAGATCGACACTTTTAGAACCTTTAATGCGCATATTTTTGATGAAAACACCATATTTCTATGGTTCATGAGTTATGATTTTTTTAGCAAAGTAGCTTAGAGTGGTCCATCAAAAATTTATGAGTTATTATTTTAAAAAATCAGGTTAGAGTGGCCCCTAAAAAAACAGTTTTATTTGAATATCTTTGCATACGTTCAATTCGCGTAGAAGCTTTGTTCTAGACATATCTTTTATTTGAAAAGTTATGGCTAAATTTTGCTGAAAAATATTACTTTGTTTTTAAATTAAATTAAATGCTTTAAACAAAAAACGCATTAGCAGTTATTTTCACCAAAAAAAATAAGAAAAACAAAGAATTAAAAATTAAGAAAATGGAATTCAAAGTTAGAAAATCGGATTGCTCCATTCAGTGATATTGGCAATAGAAAAGAGCAATTTTTTTGAAGAAAATCTCCTTCAACTTAAAATCAAAAATATCCGTCATCAAAAGTTCTAAAAGTGTCTAGAATAACGATTCTACGAGAAATGAACGTATGAAAAGATATTAAAAGAAATCTGACTTTTAAGGGGCCACCCTAACTTGCTTGGCCTCATGAACCATAAGAGATAGAAATTTAGTGTCTTCAGCAAAGTTGCTTCGAATTGATTGTTGTACAAAATTGCATTGGTCTATCTCAAATAATATTTTTTTTTTGTAAAATTCAGCAATTTTATGGACCACCCTAATTTCCCTAACATTAAAAGATCGGCCATAAAACTTGAAGAAACTTCCCCAAAGGTACCATATAGGGGAAATGGATGTAATGTCGGCCTAAATGCCCCTAATTTAGGCCCATCCATAAATTCAGCAATCGACTAAATTTTCAATAGCGATCAAAAATATCCATTAGTACCGTCCCAATGACGCGTTCATCTAGATAAAATTGATAAAAAGCAGATTTTAACGATGGGCCCAATCTTAGATCCAGGCCAACATTAGAGCCATTTCCCCTACCTTAAAGTGATGGTTTGGGCGCAAATATTGCTGTCTTCCTAAATACGGCTTTGGGACCATTCTGGCCACTAGTGCATCAATGTTCGGCCGTGGATCAAGAATAAGCTAAATAACCCTAACGGATCGAATAGGCATATGACTACACGAAGCACCACGTGCTTCGTAGGTGTGTGCGAATCATCCAGAGCGTGTTTGAGATCCTGGCAACATACAAAAGTGTAGGTGAATTCGTCACCACTCGGGATCCATTTGAGAATCCAGAGAATTTGGTTAACCAAATCAGTTATCATGATTTCATTTCATTTTGGTCGCTTTAAAATTAGGTTTTGACGTAGAATTACGTCTTTCGGCAACATATTGGGGGTGCCATTTATTAAAAACCAAAATCGACCGTGTTACGAAAGGTGGTCAGGTTTTGACCACTTATAACTCTGTCAATAGCGCATTGCTTTTAATTCTAAACAAGCCAATCGATGGAAACATTACCAATTTTCAATAGGTCACTATAGAAAATTACACAAATGACCAACTGTTGCAACGGTGATCAAAATTATCATCGATTGCTTGCAAAAAGCGCTTTCCCTAACACAGATTTCAAAATTGAATGCCATCCGGGCTTATTAAATCACCGTTCGTAGTGGTGTCCGGTCGGTCGTCATCAGCAGCAGCAGCAGTGTTTTCGGCGAGTGGCTTTGAACATTTCTCCAGTACACAACGAAAAGCTGCCCGCAAGCAGTGAGCTGCAGCCCACATGAACGTTCATTCACCGAAGAAAGAGGAAGAAGCCTCGCCGCTACTGATCGGATTCAGTAGCTCTTCGTGAGTCGCTGTGGGTCATCTATGCCAAGCCCGTCTACCTCGTTCCAAACAACATACAGCTCGCCAGCCTCATCTGTGTTGAACACCCTAATAGCTTTGCATTACTCAACCATCACGACAAAACGGTCCTTTTCAGGATCACCATAAATTTGTTGAAGAGTATTTTTTGGTCAAGGTCATCAATCGGATGTCAGTTCTCATAAGTTTAAATCTAACATACCTTTTTTTTGAGCAACCATTCCAAAAACTAAAGGCGGTCACGACATGAAAGTAGCTTGATTTTGATCCAGAGAGGATGGATTTTAATTCTTAATACGCCAATCGATAGGAAATTTTTCTACGAATCTGTTAAAATTAAGACTTCATCAATTTTCAAAAGGTGACTGCTGCATTGATAATTAAAATTATCACCGATTGCCTGCGAAAAGTGTTTTCCCTAACACAGATTTAAAAATCTAATTCCACCCGGCCTCGCCGAACGGTGTTTCTTCAATCACAGCGTGTGCTGAGTGGTGGTGTCCGGTCGTCATCAGTCCTTTCGGCGCATTGCTTTGTACATTTTTCTCCAGTACACAACGAAAGGCTCCCCGCAAGCAGCTAGCTATCGAGGCTGCCCTCAAGAGCCTCGATTCACCAAAGTAGGAGGAAGAAGCCACACCGCTACTGATCGGATTCAGTTGCTCGTCGTGCGCCGCTGTGGGCCATCTATGCCAAGAGCATCACCCTCGTTCCAAACATCATACAGCTCGCCAGCCTCATCCGTGTTGAACACCCTTATGGCTCAGCATTACTCAACCATCACGACAAAACGGTTCTTTTCAGGAACACCATAAATTATTGCTGTTTAAGAGTAAATTGTCATTGAACGTTCGCTCGCCTTGCTCCAGTCACATCACCCCCAAAGCTCTTTAATAATGCACCCAGCAGCCAAACGTTTGTGGTCAAATGCGTAACAGTATTGAAGTGCAATGACCTATTACCACATGACCTTGTGAATTAACCAGAAACACTTAGAATTAAGGCAAGGTTTTCTCAAGGACGCTAGAAAAAAAAAGCAAACAAAATCTCGAATTTATATGATTGATCGCGAAAATCTCCCGATTGGAAAAATTTAGCAAGCAATTCCTCTTATCAATTTTCGCTCTTTTTACTATCTATTGAATAAACCAAAAATTCCGTGCGTTTTGTGCATGAAAATACTTAATTTTGCCATCAGAAAACCAGGCGTTTCCGTGATGGGAAAAAAGTGGTTTCCCTAACACGGTCGCCGAACACGTAATCCTACGTCAAATCTACGGTCGTGTCTTGGGTACAACCCAAGGGGTAAGTCACTCAGCACATTGTGCCGAAATTAGATTTGGCACATCCATCGGCAC
This sequence comes from Ochlerotatus camptorhynchus, assembly GCF_037179485.1. Lineage (NCBI taxonomy): Eukaryota > Metazoa > Arthropoda > Insecta > Diptera > Culicidae > Ochlerotatus > Ochlerotatus camptorhynchus. The sequence continues at coordinate 834,077 of NW_027040615.1, forward strand.
ACCTTTGGCACAATATCGTAGGCATTGGATTGTTGTAAATAAAATAGGAGCACTGCTGGACAACTGCCATTGAAGTTGTTCACAACATTACGCACTGTTTGGCTGTATATTCAGGAACATTATAACTGAATATACCAGAGGAACTCAGACCAGCAGTTCACTTCTCGGTTCACTTAAAGATCTAAATACGAAATGAAGCTTCTAAAGCGGGCTCAAGAGAAAGAGGCAGTTAATCAGACCCCATTAGTACCCTTAATTCAAATAATGCTGCCACTCTCACACTCTAGACCGTTGCTTTTCACATCACGAAAAGCTAGGTTTCTGATCCGCCTTTGAGGGCACCCTATAAAACCCTAAATCACAGGACTTGTATTAATTTATGACAATAATAATTTCGCACACCCACCGCTTCCCGCGTCACCCTTCATCCGATTTATACTTGCGATTTCAAACCAAAACATTCAAGGTGTCAGAAATACCGGGTTGCCGGGATGGGTATTTTACAAACAATCGCAGCTTGCTCTATGACCGGCACAGTCGGCGCACCTGCGGTACACTTGCGGCACACTGACAAAAAAGATGACCCAAGATTGGTGTGCGAAGGGACCTTCCCCTGGATACAACTTCTTACTTTTTAGTTAATTTTGGTCACAAATCGACTATTTTTATATTTTAACACTGCTGTCTGGCATTCCAGGGTTCATTTTTCAGGTTTAAAAGAGGGCCATTTCAGCTTAAGTGTGTTCAAAGTTGTAGTCAATGTCACCGATTTCAACCGAACTTTGCCAAAATGCTTATTTTGGTATTCTAAGAAACGTCCTTTTGGATTTAGCTTTAAAGTGCTTGGTTGCACCTTGGCTACAACCCTGGATTTTCTAGATTTTTTAGAAATTATACCTTTAAATAAAGATTACTCGCCAACCAAACAAGTTCAATGTGTTCTTGACCCACCATTTTGAAGGCATTTCAATGTAGAATTTGATGGATTTATAAAAAAAAATTGACGGTGGACTACGTCTGTGATTTCTATATGGGGATACACTTTGTGAAAACCGAAAATGGAACATGTAACAAAATTACGAAAGATTTTGAACGTTAATAACTCAGCTGCCCCTGGACCAATTTCAATAGTTTTAGCACCAATCGATCAGAAATATTTCGATGCATCTTAAAGACTTCATCATTTTTAATGGCACTATTGAAAATTGCACGAATGTGCAACTGTTCCTATGATAATCAAAATTATCAACGATTGCCTTCGAAAAGCGATTTCTATAACACGGATTTCAAAGTTGAATTCCATCCGGTCTCACCAAACGTTGTTTATTCAATCACCGCGTGGTGAGTGGTGGTGTTCTCCAGTACACAACGAAAGGCTCCCCGCAAGCAGTTAGCTATCAAGGCTGCCCTCAACCGCTGATAGGATTCAGTTCCAATCACCGTGTGTGGTGGTGTCCGGTCGTCCGCATCAGCAGCAGTGCTTTCGGCGCGTGGCGCTGAACATTGTTCTCCAGCACACAACGAAAGGCTGCCTGCAAGCAGCGAGCTGCAACCCACATGAGCATCCTTAGAAGGAGGAAGAAGCCGCACCGCTATTGATCGGAATCAGTAGCTCTTCGTGAGTCGTTGTGGGTCATATATGTCAAGCGCGTCATACTAAAGAGTATAAACAGAGAGAACCCCGCTCAAATTCCCATTCCTACACAACACACAAACTCCTGCTGCAGTTAACAAATAAGATGTATTATATAAGGCCACATAGTCCTACGTCACCATTGCGGACAACCCCATAGGGCTGTCCCTTGTAGTTTTTTTTTTATTAAAATTAAAGTATAGAGACAGATTATTGGAAGATAGTCAATTTTTCAAAATAGGCCTTTTTCATATCGACCTGAAATTCTTCCCTTAATGCCGATTTGGATACCATTCAATAGTCTGACCCTTCACTGTAGTTTGAATAACTTAAATCAATTTTTTTTTTTGCTTTATTATAGAGACTATCAGTCTTTAGCTGATTCGTCTCTTTAACAAATCAAATTTCCAAAATGGTTACAAGGACACATAGCACTTGTTGGGTTGCGGAGTAGTCTCTATTTAAAGATATGTAATCTAAATATCTCAAAATCCAGGGCTGTAGACCAGAGTATTTTAGAGCAAAGTCCAAAAAGGCTTTTTCTTACAATATCAAATTCAGTATTTTGGCAAAGTTTGCTGGAAATCGATGGCATTGACCTCAACTTTGAATACATTTGAGCTGGAACAACCCAAGTGTTCGTAATTAAAAATGTTATATATGTTCATTATCCATCTTCCCAAACGTGAGCAGATCTTTAATTTTTTTTCCTAACTGATGATGATAAGCAGCATCATCGACTCCTACCGCGTATGTGAATGCAATAAATTTTGTATTCCATCAAATTGAGTAATTGCGCGAGAGGTGCAACAAACGACGACGACGACGACGACATATGACGAAGGAAGACACAGCCGTAAAAGGTAATGGCATAACGCTCAAGACGCTACTGCTGATTGGTGCGGGTGTTTACAATTTGCTGGGAAGTGCCATTCAAGTGCGTCTTCGGTACACTCTTTTCGACAGCGTGTCTGTTTATTTGATATGCAAATTGCAGTAGCTCGTGGAGCTGCATGTCACACAGGAAGTGCTGGAGTAATAGGCAGAAGCCGGTATTTTGTGAAGCTAATGAAGTCATTCGCCTTTGAGGGTGGCGTTGCTCGGTTGCAATTTACAATCGACTGTCAATTAAAGTTTTCGAAGTCTCATACAAAGAAAGTGGACAATGCGAAAGATAAAGAACAAGAAGAGACCCGCTGGCGGCCCCGCCGCCGCCGCCAGGTGTAAAAAAGTGCAAATAAGCACTGTTCTGCTATTACCTGTTTGGTATGCGTCGTGATATATTGAATGTTTTGCCGTTTGCTTGCTAATTACTGCACAAACAGTTTAACAGCTTCAGTAATATTTAACAATGACTGGTACAATCACAAAACACGGAGTAATTTTTCTCGCCTGATAAGGTATCTTTATTAATCTAGACAATATGCACTTGGAATGCGAAAACACACGAGGAAAGCATTTTTTTTTGTATGACGGCCATAAGAACAAGCGCTTTTTCTGCTATTTTAAGAAAACTCTGAAACAGCCCTCAAACTATAAAATCTTGAAAAACACTAAAGGTCCAATAACAGTTAGGATAAGGAAGCGTTACATTGCCAATCAAGGAAACGATCCTGTGCAAACAACCTTCGGAACGACCCAAGCCAAAACCGGAATAAACCACAAACGATGGCGAGCACAATCCGGGCCGGGTGCTTCTGCACCTTCTGCGGTTTGCGATAAATCAACCGAATTATGATCGAATTACCTTCTGGTGGATATAGGTGCTGTTCCAAATAAAAAACAACTGCACACAACTCAGCTCCGTCGAACCAGGTGCTTTCGCTGCACCTGAAGCCGGTCACATAACCACAAAAGCTAAAACAATCATCAACAACAAATGGGCTTTGGGAGGTTTATCGAATGTCACTTTCCGACAAGCAGCGCCCTTCCCGTGCGAGATTGGAGCTGTGTTATTTGAAGCCCGCTGATCGATCAGAGCGACGACGACGACGACAATCAAGGAAACAGGGTGCTATAATTTCAGTGTCATGCAAGCGCAAACTGAAACTGAAAGGTGTAGAATTCGATTAGATTAGAAACGCTTGCAGTCAGCAGATAACGGCCACTCGTCGTCGTTCACTTTCTGGTGTGTGTTTACTTTTCTCCAGCGCACCACCGTGTGATTACAATCACAGCCCAAAGTGACGGTTGTAGCTACAAGTAAAACAGCGACGCTGAACTCGATCTGGCCGGGGCGGAAGCGGTACGAGACAATGCGTCGCCTCTCATGGTATTAAGAAAAGGGCGGACACGTGCAGCGGAGCCTGCCTTCGAAGCCATTGTTGCATTCCGTCGGCTAGGAAAACAGGAAAGTACATATTAGGCGATTTGGCTGCTGGATAGTTGCGCGAAGGGCAGTCCCAGAAATGGGAGAAAGGAAAAAAAACAATCAAACTCGTTAGGGGCCCTCGTTTGATTACCTAATGCCTGAAGAATTGGGCGATCTTGGATTTCGATTAGTCCCGAGGTCATATTGGTCAACTTCAGAGGCCTCATTGGTTATGTTAGTCTTTGTTAAAAAATAATCATATTTTTCCGAAAGCTTTGGAAGCTCAAAGCGAACTTTTCTTCCGAGAGATCCAAAGAAAAGTTTAGAGGATACTTTAGACAAGTTCTAAGTTCTAAGAAAAGTTTCAAGAAGATTAAAAGTTAAGTTCTAATAAAATTTTAAGGCATTTTGCTTGAGCTTATGGAACTAGATAAATTCAGAGGAAACTTCAGAGAAGAACTAACTTGAAGTTCACTCAGAACTGCCCTTAAATATCTTCTGAAGTTCTAAAAGGTCCTTTTAGAACATCTAGAAAAATCCATAGAAACTCTTGAGGAGTTTAGTAAGAATTAATCTTAATTCCATTCGGAACACACCAGATGTTTCCTTAGAACTTCTGCGTAGTTTCCTGGGAGCTTCTGTGAAGTTCAGTAGGAACTTCTGCGAAATTTCCTTGGAACTTCTACGAAGTTTCTTTGGAACTTCCGCGAAGTTTCCTCGGATCTTCTGCGAAGTTTCCTTGGAACTTCTGCGAAGTTTCCTTGGAACTTCTGCGAAGTTTACTTGCAACTTCTGCGAAGTTTCCTTGGAACTTCTGCGAAGTTTCCTTGGAACTTCTGCGAAGTTTCCTTGGAACTTCTGCGAAGTTTCCTTGAAACTTCTGCGAAGTTTCCTTGGAACTTCTGCGAAGTTTCCTTGAAACTTCTGCGAAGTTTCCTTGAAACTTCTGCGAAGTTTCCTTGGAACTTCTGCGAAGTTTCCTTGAAACTTCTGCGAAGTTTCCTTGGAACTTCTGCGAAGTTTCCTTGGAACTTCTGCGAAGTTTCCTTGGAACTTCTGCGAAGTTTCCTTGGAACTTCTGAGAAGTTTCCTTGGAACTTCTGCGAAGTTTCCTTGGAACTTCTGCGAAGTTTCCTTGGAACTTCTGCGAAGTTTCCTTGGAACTTCTGCGAAGTTTTATTGGAACTTCTGCGAAGTTTCCTTGAAACTTCTGCGTAGTTTCCTTGAAACTTCTGCGTAGTTTTCTTGGAACTTCTGCGAAGTTTCCTTGGAACTTCTACGAAGTTTCATTGGAACTTCTACGAAGTTTCATTGGAACTTCTACGAAGTTTCATTGGAACTTCTACGAAGTTTCATTGGAACTTCTACGAAGTTTCATTGGAACTTCTACGAAGTTTCATTGGAACTTCTGCAAAGTTTCCTTGGAACGCAGAAGTTCCAAGGAAACCAAATATGCTTAATTTCGGGCAAGTTCACGAATCTTCCGATAAGTTTAAGGAAATTCCGAAAAATTCACGGATTTTCCGATAAGTTAACGGTTATTCCAACAACACCACGGATCTGCTGCCAAGCTCACGGATCTGCTGACAAGTGCAAGTCCAACAAGTTAACGGAACATTCAAGAAGCTCATGGAACTTCCGACAAGTGAACAGGATATTCAGGTTCGGAATAATTTCGAAAAGTTCACTGAATAACTGAAAATTTAACGGAACTTTTGACTAGTTAACGGAATTTTCGAAATTTTTTAAAGTTTTTTAGAGAATTTCGACGAGCTACAGCACTTTTAGAAACCTCATTATAAATCTAACAGAACTTATAAGAACTGCAGAGAAACTTTAAGAACTTCTCTCAGTTCCCTGAAGTGCCCTTAATACTTGTCGAGAGAAACTTTCGAGATGTTTATGGAGTTTCCGACTAGGTTATGGAACATCCGACAACTCGGAACTTAAGACTGGTTTATGGAGGGTCTGACAGGTTCATGGATCTTAAAATAAGTCCATGCAACTTCCAATAAGTCAACGAAACTTGTGACAAATTCGAGGAGCTTCTGGCAAGTTTTGAGGAATTTCCAAAAAAATTACACGGAATTTCTGACAAGTTCATGAAACTTCCAACAAGTTCATGGAAATTTTGGTTTGTTCACGTCACGGAGCTTGAGAAATGTTCACTGTATAACTGAAAATTTAACGGAGCTTCTGACAAGTTGACGGAATTTCCGAAATTTTTTAAAGTTTTTTAGAGACCTTCTCCCTTAATACTTGTTGAGGGAAACTTTCGAGAAGCTCATGGAATTTTAGACTAGTTCTCGGATCTTCTGGCAGATTCATGGATCTTCCGACAAGTTCATCGACAAGTTTTACGGAGTTTCCAAAAAATTCATGGAAGTTCATGGAACTTCTAACAAGTTCATGGAACTTCCAAAAATTTCATGGAATGTTCGACTAGTTATCAGAACCTCTTAAAAAATTGCCCAATTTCCGACAAGTTCACGGAACTTCTGACATGCTCGTGGGACTTCTGACAAGTTCACGAAGCTTACGGCACGTTCAGGAATTTTACAACAACTCCACGGAACTTACGAAAAGTTCATGGGCCTTCTGACAAGCTCATGGATCTCCTGCACGGAATTTACTACAAACTTACGGAACTTTCAAGAAGTTCAAGGAATTTCCAACAAGTCTACAGGTCTTCCGACAAGATCACGGAACTTGCGAAAAGTTTACGCAGTAGCCAAAAATTTAAAGAAACTTCGAATAAGTTCACGGAAATTTTTACCAGCTCATGGAACTTTCGCAAAATTAAAACTGACCTGAAACGTGCTACCCCATTAAAATACATGAGAATTCTAAAACAAGCTCAATGGTGGTAAAATTGAGTACCCAGGTGTTCCGGGCTCCCCCGGGAAAGCGGTCAAAATTTGAATTGAACTAAACGTATCATGCGACACCTCAAATTACATGAGAATTCAGAAATAAGATCATTGGTGGTCATACTGAGTGTCCAGGATCATATTGGCCACAACCGGACATGTTTCGGCCTCCCCCGAGGATGTGGCCAGAATTTGACGTTAGCTAGAACCCACTTTAGCTAGAAATCACATAAGAATTCTAAACAAAAATCGTTGGTGGTCATATGGAGTGTCCAGGACCGCATTGACCACACTCGGATATGTTCCGGGTTCCCCCGGGGAAGTGGCCAGAATCTGACTAGAGCTAGAACCCATCATGCGACACCTCAAATCACATGAGAATTCAGAAATAAGATCACTGGTAGTCATACTGAGTGTCCAGGACCATATTGGTCATACTCGGACGTATTCTGGGATCCCCGGGGAAGTGGCCAGAATCTGACTTGAGCTAGAACCCATCATGCGACACCTCAAATCACATAAGAATTCAAAACTATGATCATTGGTGGTCATGTTGAGTGTCCAGGACCACATTGGTCATACTCGGACATATTCCGGGATCCCCGGGGAAGTGGCCAGAATCTGACTAGAGCTAGCACCCATCATGCGACGCCTCAAATCACATGAGAATTCAGAAATAAGATCACTGGTAGTCATACTGAATGTCCAGGACCACATTGGTCATACTCGGACGTACTCCGGGATCCCCGGGGAAGTGGCCAGAATCTGACTTGAGCTAGAACCCATCATGCGACACCTCAAATCACATGAGTATTCAAAACAAAAATAATTGATGGTCATATTGAGTTTCCAGGATTTTATTGGCCTCATCTGGAGATGTTCCGGGCAGCCCCGGTAAAATGGTTAGAATCTGACTTGAGCTAGAACCCATCATGCGACACCTCAAATCACATGAGAATTCAAAACTATGATCATTGGTATTCATGTTGAGCGTCCAGGACCACATTGGATACACTTGGACATGTTCCGGGTACCCCCGGGGAATTGGCCGGAATCTGACTTGAGCTACAACTCAATATGCGATTACTCAAATCATTACTATTCAGTAATAAGATCACTGGTAGTCATACTGAGTGTCCAGGACCACGTTGGTTATACTCGGACATATTCCGGGATCCCCGGGGAAGTGGCCAGAATCTGACTAGAGCTAGAACCCATCATGCGACACCTCAAATCACATGACAATTCAGAAATAAGATCACTGGTAGTCATACTGAATGTCCAGGACCACATTGGTCATACTCGGACATATTCCGGGATCCCCGGGGAAGTGGCCAGAATCTGACTAGAGCTAGCACCCATCATGCGACACCTCAAATCACATGAGAATTCAGAAATAAAATCATTGGTGGTCATATTGAGTGTCCAAGACCACATTGGCTAATGGTCAGACAGAATACGACTTGAGCTAGAACCCATCATGCGACACCTCAATTCAAATGAGGATTCAAAACAACAATTATTGGTAGTCATATTGAGTGTCCAAGTCCACATTGGCCACACCCGGACATGTTCCGGGCACCCCCGGGAAATTGGTCAGAATCTGACTTGATCTAAAACCCATCTAAAAATTTTGGTTTTATGAGGTTTCTGTAGACCATGATTTAGACTTGTAGAATGCTATAAAACCGCGATAAAACCTGCAATGTTACTTGGGATGGAAATTCAAAAAAAAATTCATAGGTAGTCATATTGTGTGTTCAAATGTGGCGCCACGTAGAATGTTCCTCGTTTTGGGCAAAGCTGTTCAGTTGAGTAAGATCTTAAAGATGGCATTTTGCTTAGTTCATAAATGGCTCACCAGGTGGCACTTTTCGATCATTTTCACTGGCTTTGGACAGTCAATATTGTTCATGAATCTCAATCCTTGTCGAAGATAGATAACAGGTTAAATTAGGCACATCTAAAAGGGATGTATTTTTTTCTAGTTCCATAATCCTCCGCATAGACGGCACTCTTGTCGATCTTTGTTGGGTAAGATCTCCTGTAGTAAATTGATGCCTTTGGTGAAGCTTGTCTATCACACAGCTCTCCCCAGGTCCTAGACACAGATTTGAGAGGGAGCACTTCAGCCTACCAAAGGCTAGTGATCGTTCCAAAGATCAACAGTCTTCGGTTAAATCAATCACCTATTTATCCTCGAAACAATTTCTCATTAAGTGAATACCGACCATTTGATGCTGTCCAAAATGCGGAAGCCCGAGCCACTGTGATTTATGACTTCAATCAACCAACAACTCCGGTTGCATAAGCCCGTGCCGTTCGATCAACCAGTCGATTTTCAGAATCCGAGAGCGCAACTAATTCCCGTCCCAAAACAGTCGTCATAATCTGCCTTGGCGGAGAACGACCGTGACTCTTGGGGAAATAATGAGATCGCAGCTCAGTCCGTCAATTATGGATTTTATTTGCTTTTGGATTTGATCTCCCCCAATACTCGGTCGGTCGGTCGGTTATGATTGGTTGTTGTGATTGGATCTAGCGTCAATCAGCCGGGATTTTTCGATTTCGGAATTGGAAACTGAAAGTTTTTCCGACTTACTATGAGCCCTCTCGACGCGTGCGCTCTTGTCTGTAGGCTGAAGACAGATGAAGATGCCAGGCTGTTTCGTAATGCCGGTCGGGCGGTCGGCTCGGTAGCGGCACATAATGAAATAATAACCCAGAGCTGTTTTCGACAACGACGACGGTTGCCATCCGTCAAGTGTCTTGCTAATTATGTATCATGCGGGAAAACAAACGGTTGTGTCGAAAGCGAACTTTCGCTATCAGCAGCCATCCAGGTGTGTATGTGTGTGTGTGTGTATGGATTGTAAAGACGTATAGTCAAATTGCGGCCATAACAAACGTGCGGATTACGACGGATCGTTATCCGATACTTGCTAATGAGCCGACAGATTGACGGTGGTTCAATTTAGATATAACAATGCACACAATCAAGATTTGGCAGTCGGACGTGAGGCGAATTTTGATTTTCGCCGTTTGGGAGCTGATCCTGATTAAAAAAAAAGTTAATGAAGGCGGGAATTGAACCGGGACCCGTCTCCGGATGCCAAATCTACTTGAACTTTTTTCAATCGCATCAACGCGCTCGCGTTCATTAAAATTAAAATTTCCGCACTTTACGCATATTAATCGAGACTCCAAGCCCGATCGTCGTGGGTGCTTAATGAGGGGAGCTTTTCTTTTGAATCGATTATCTTGAAAAGGAATTCCGCGCTGCGTTGGTGCCAGTGAAAGACGACCGTACCTAATCAATTTAAAACTAAACGCTTCGATTTTCTTCAGGGAAGGTAACGGCAAGTGCCGCATAAATGCCTACGGTGTCTTTGATGACGGCGGTGGTGGTGGTGGATAATTGCCTACATTTCCGGATAATTATTCGTCTGCGTGGCGCGTCGTAGTCCAACCGAGTAACTTCATTGTGGCAATTTTGATAATTCGATAAATTAGAATTAATCATTTTTGGGAGCCTTGTGCTGACCAATTGTGTATGGAATACCATCATAGAATTTATATTAACGTTTACGTTTCTGTTTCCTTTCAGGTATGTCATGATCTGCACCGTCACTTGGTTAGCATTTGATTGCTTTATGAAGATAAGTAGTGAACTAATTAAGATGAGAATCAAACACTGACTGCTGATGAGAATAATCTATCAATTTGACCGAAATAGTGCTTCTATCACTAAATAGCTTTGGCATTATTATGAAAAAAAAATATGCGAGATTATCTCGTCAAAAATTATCGGATAATGTTAAATCTGTTTAATATAAGAATTTGTTCAATTCATCTAGAGATTGGGAAATTGATCCAAAGTTGTGTGTTGTGTCCATTTTCTTCGTTTAAAAATTAAATGAAAAAAGTTACAAATTTTAACGATTTCCTCTTAGAGTAATTGATCACCATTTTAAAATGAAACTGGACATAACTTCTAACGTATATGATATAATTTGTTAGAAGTCATGGTCAATTGAATTTTAAAATGGTGACCAATTTCTTGTTGTTGACGTTGTGATCAATATCGTTAAAAACAGTGACTATTTTCCTTAGTTGTTTTGTTGTGACCATTTTATTAATCTCTTTCGATCTTGTGACCAATGTTCATTAAAGTTGAGCCTACTTCATTAGCTCCTAAAAAAACCCCAATGTCACAAAAAACTCATTTCAATTAACAATAATTTCAGAATAAAAAGATTTTCAACTCATCAAAACTTAAGACGTTTGCGTTTTATTGATAGATAAAAAATCTATGGAATTAATGGAGCACTAGTCACTATCTAATGAAAAAAGTTTATCGTGTTGTATTCAGCTTCGGTTCGAGGTTGTGTCCATTTTCGGTTAAATTGGCTCAAGGCTGCAAAATTTGTGTGGGCTAAAAAATTCCAAAAACGTTCGATCCAACAGCGTAAAAAAGGCCCAAAAAACGAGAAAAATTTATCCAATTATTATTCAAATATGTTCCAAATTGTCACAGTGGCCTGGACTTCAACCTAACCTAGACTTTGAACTGACTTCCAAATTTCAAAATGGCCAAAAATCACCAAAAATAGTCCAAATAAATCCAAAAAAATTAAATAACTTTGCACCTTTGTTAATGGTACATTTCATATTTTTATGGAACATTTCATCTTTCTTTTGTTCCGTATATTTACTGTCCTGCCCGTGTTATTTTAGTTAGAGGAGCAGAGCGACGGGTAAGGTTTTTTTTTTTAACGCTTTTGGGTCATTTGTGGGGGCCTCATAGCCTAGTCAGTAAAGGCACGGTATTACCAAGCCGGAGGCGGCGGGTTCGATTCCCGGTCCGGTCGAGGGAATCTTTCGGGTTGGAAATTTTCTCGACTTCCCTGGGCATAGAGTATCATTGTGCTTGCCACACAATATACAAATTCATGGTATGGCATTGGTATTGGCATCGAAAGCTCTCAATTAATAACTGTGGAAGTGCATTTAGAACACTAAGTTGAGAGCACGCAATAAGCTAATATGCGCTAAGCAATAAGCTTGAAATGCGAATAAGAAGAAGAAGAAGAAGAAGAAGAAGGGTCATTTGTGACTTGTCCGGGAGTGAAATTTGAACTCGTGACTTTGTCGTGAGAGGGTCCCCCCCCCCCATTGGCGCATTTAATTTTATAGTAGGTCAGTATTTTTTAGAGGAAATTTTTTCTTTTTTAGCTAGCTGAGTGTGCCCGGCCTTGTTCGAGATTCAAAATTAGCTTGAGTTTATGAGCCGATTAAAAAAGAAGCATGCTATATTGTACGTAGCACCCCCTCATATCAAAGGGTTTGGTTCCAGTTGCTTGATTAGTTCTTGAGTTATGCAGAAATTTCCGTTTCATTTGTATGGGAGCCCCCCCCCCCCTTGCAGCGGGGCGGGGGGTCTAAAACCATCATAAGAACCTTTGCCGGCCCCAAAAACCCCTGCATACAAATTTTCACGCCGATCGGTTCAGTAGTTTCCGAGTCGATAAGGGTCAGACAGACAGACAGAAATTCATTTATATAGGGGAAATGACGGCTTCGGCATGACAGACTATTTTCGGCAACCCAAATTGAAACACTATTTTCACTGGATTTTCTTACGAAAACACTTCGCTGAATGCATGCAAACCATTCTTTATGCTTTCAGCTTCAATTTGACTATATTTTTACCACTGAGAAAAAGCAATCTAGCAAGGTTTTCTTGAAATGCAACACACGCACTACAAATTGTAGCTGATTTCGAGTTGCTGATAATAGAACAGCAGATTTACATGCAGTTCAAATGGAATGGTTGCCGAAGAAAAACTGGTTGCCGACAATACTCGCTCTCACTAGAGAAGATTGGAGCTTTGTAAAAGCGTTTCAAAACAGTTTTTGACAATTCTTTCGACTTAAATTGTTAGAGCAGCTGGCAGCAAAACATTGTAAACAAACCAATACTGCATATGTGTGCGTTCCTTAGAGAAAAAGGCTATAGAAAGAAGGTCGCTGCTTGGGTTGCCGAGAATACGTAAATTCCCCTATATAAATAGATTTTCTTGTTTAATAAAGATTTTTTCTCATTTTACTAGTGCAATTTTATTTGTTCATGGTGTCTCCACCTTTTCTTGTTGAGAATTTCTACTTAATTGGCACATAAGCCTGTTTTTATGGGTCAATTATTAAGTTTTTAGGTACATTTTATTGTTTCTATGGGTGAAAAATATGGGCTCCCCTTATAAATTATCATAAGTATCATCAGAAGTTGTGGCGATTTCAACTAACTTTGTCAAAAGTTCAAAGTCAAATTGTGATTGTTTTCAGCAGATTTGGTGGCTTCGTTTGAGTGTGGGCTCAATTATGTTCGGAATTTTCTACAATGTCATTGAAATTTGTGATCGATTTTGCAAAAAATCGTCACCAATCTCGTCGAATAATCGTCCAAAAATGCCACAATGGCTTGGACTTCATACTGATCTAAACTTTGAACTGGCTCCAAAATGACAAAATAGCCAGAAAACGCCAAAAAATGTTCCGAGTTTTTTTTATATGCGAAACATGACTCAAAAATGTTCAAAAGGCCAAATAAATAAATGTCAATAGGTCCAACAAATTCCAAAAATGATCAAAATCTTACCAAACACGATCAAAAAACAAGTAAAATATCGCCAAAATGGTCAAAAAATGAGGATCGTTTGAACGAGCAAAATGATTAAGATTTTCCAAAATGGCCAGGACTTCAAACTGACCTTCAAAATGTCCAGAAAATTCAAGAAATGGCCCAAAATATTCCAAATTTGATCCATAAAATTACCAAGAACCAAAATCGCTAAAAAGACCCTGAAAAACGGCGTTGAAAATGGACCAGAATTTTCCAAAAACTATCCAAAAACACCAAACATGGTCCAACAACGTAAATAAGTCCCACAAAACGTGAAAAATTGAGCCATAAATGATCCAAAAATGTTCCAAATTGTCACAATGGTCTGAACTTTAAACTTTGCACTGAACTTAGAATTACAAAATGGCCAAAAAATTCCAAAAATTGCCAGCAAAAAAAAATCAAAAAAATGTCAAAAGGAAATTTTACAAGTCTACCAAAAATGGCCAAATTAGCAAATGTTTTGAAAATGTCATAATGATACTTTAAACGAGATAAATGGTTCGAAATTGTAAAAATGTCCTGGACTTCAAGCTGACTCTAAAATTCCAAAATGGCCATAAACATCCAAAATTGGCCCAAAACATTCCAGAAATTATCCCAAAATGGCAAACATCCAAAACCGTTAATGGCACCAACATAATTTTAAAATTCCAAATGGCCAGAAAACGCTAAAAAAGGACTGAAAATGATGAAAAATGATCCAAAAACTCCCGAAAAACAATATGCCAAAGCTGGCTTCAAAATTACAAAATGGCCAGAAAACGCCAAAAAATGGGCCAAAAAAAATATCCAAAATACGCAAACCATGGTCCAGAAACGTAAAAAAAAACAAAACTGATCCAAAAATGACCCTGAACGTGAAAAATGGTGCCAAAAATGGCTGAAAATTGTCACAATGGCCTGTAATTCAAACTGAATTGAATATGCAAACTTGCCAGATAATGCCAAAATATGACCCCAAAAACATCGAAAAGGCCTAAAAAAATCTATTTTTCAAACAACTGATTTTATAATTCTATAATGGTCGGAAAACGCCAACAATGCACAGTGGTCCAGAATGCAGATTTAGGTGGAAGGATACGTTTTGAGCCTGAAATTGAAACTTTAGACTAAAAGTCTCTTCTACAAAGTTGTTCCTTCGGAGGCGAACCAGCCTAAGGCTGAAAGCCTCCTAAATAAAGCTAAATTAATTAATTAATTAAGTTGTTCCTTATAGTTAGGCTGTCATTTTTATGACAATGAATTCTAGGGTTGTTCTTACTATCATTGAAATCAAAAATCTAACTTTTTTGCTTGAAGGAATTAATGTATATAATGTATATATATATAGCTGAGCTGATTTCAAGCAACTTTGATACAAACACTTTGTTTATATCTCATAAATTGACCGATTAAGAGCTATTTTCTTGAATTGAGTTAGGGTGTATCTAAAAAACAGTTGTTTTGCTCTAGTTTTCTTATTTCAAATTTCTCAGCAAAGATGTCTTTCAATAGCTTTTAGATCTTTAGGGGCCAACCAGAGATGTTAACATTTGAAAAGGGCATATTTTTAGTAGAAAAACCTCAATAACTCTTGATCAGCGAAAGATATCAACAAGCTCTGTGCAGAAAAAAATCTAAAGTCTGCGCCTTTAAAAGATCTAAAGGTTATTCAAAGACTTTTTTGCTGAGAAATTTGAAATAAGAAAACTAGCGCAACACAACTGTTTTTTTAGAGACACCCTAACTCAATTCAAGAAAATAGCTCTTAATCGGTCAATTTAAGAGATACAAAAAGTATGTGTTACAAAGTTGGTTGAAATTAGCTCAGATATATGTTTGCCGAAGAATGTATACATTAACTCCTTCAAACAAAAAAATGTGGCTTTTGATTTCAATGATAATAAGAACCTCCCTAGAATTCATTGCCATTAAAATGAGGGAAGAGACTTTTAGTCTTAAGTTTCAATTTCAGGCTCAAAACATATCCTTTCACCTAAATCTGCATTCTGGACCACTGTGCAATGGTTGTAAAAATAAAATCCAAAATCAATCCAAACAACGCTAAACGTCCAAAACCCAGACAAATGGTCAAACAGGGTCCAACAGCTTAAAAAGGCCCAAAAACGAGAAAACTTGTGCCAAAAGTTGTGCCAAAAAAGGCCTAACATTGTCACAATGAAAGGCCTGGAATTCAAACTGACTTTAAAATTACAAAATTGCCAGAAAATGACAAAATATGGCCCCAAAAAATGTCACTGAGCTTTGCAATTCAAAAATGGTCAGGTTATCAAAAATTGTTTTAACAAGAAATGTCGAGATGATACTTATTCATATTTGTCAAAATGGCCAGGACTTTTCAAACTGACTTAAAATTCTAAAGGGTCAAAAACGTCGAAAATGGTTCAAAAGAAAAACAAAATCATCCAAAATACGCCAACCATGGGCCAGAAAAAGTGCCAAAACTGATCAAATTAAATGTCGACATGATCTTGAACGTTAGAAATGGTGCCAAAAATGACCCAAAATTGGCACAATGGCCTGGAATTTAAACTAACTTTAAAATTACAAACTGCCTATGTAACATTTCTGGTTTTATGAGGGTTCTAAAGACCGTGATTTAGTCTTGCAATGGGGTGGCCAGAAAATATGACCCAAAAACAATGAAAAGACAAAAAATGAGAACAATGTCACCGAACTGACTTCCAAATTCTAAATTTTGTCGGTTCGTCGGTGGTAATTCAGCTTCTTAGTCGGACATTGGAGTATTATTGAAATTATCGATCAAACGAATTTCGATCACAAATTCGTTATGGTTGCCTTAATTTATTTTCGAACTCGCCGTTAGGTAAAAATATCACTCCAAATCAATTCCAAGGATTTTTTTGAATTTTGGGATCAGGAACAAAATTAGGTATTTATAAGTAATTTTCCCCTGCTCGGGATGTTATCGACCTGATATTAAATCCTTGCGCTAATAACTGAAAGCTAATTAGCGATGTAAAGCATATTTTTTTTCGTACCACGTGAGTTTTGAACAAACGTTGCATTCTTCGTAGCCAAATAGTATGTTTTTCCTGATTACAACTGATAACCAAAGTTAGTCAAGGTTGATAACTAAGTTAGTAATACGATAACGACTGCAAACCAAATGATATCTGGAATAACAAAACTAGTTATTTAGATGATATTTAACAAATTTCAAACTACTGCAGTTCACATTAGTTCCAAAAATTTCAGGAAATAAATCAAATCAATAAAATAAATCTAGTAAATCAAATAAATCAAATAAATCAAATCAATGATATAAATCAAATAAATCAAATAAATCAAATAAATCAAATAAATCAAAAAATCGAATAGTTCATATCAATCAAATGAATCAAATAAATCAAATAAATCAAATAAATCAAATAAATCAAATAAATCAAATAAATCAAATAAATCGTATAAATCAAATAAATCGTATATATCAAATGTTTTTTTTTTAATTCTTTATTAAAGAGATTTTTAGCCTTAGGCTAGTTCATCTCTAAATATAAATCAAATAAGTCAAATAAATCAAATAAATTCAAATAAGTCAAAAAAATCAAAAAAATCAAATCTATCTAATAAATCAAATAAATCAAATAAATCAAATAAATCAAATAAATCAAATAAATCAAATAAATCAAATTAACCAAATAAATCAAATAAATCAAATAAATCAAATAAATCAAATAAATCAAATAAATCAAATAAATCAAATAAATCAAATAAATCAAATAAATCAAATAAGTCAAAAAAATCAAATAAATCAAATTAATCAAATTAATCAAATAAATCAAATAAATCGAATAAATAAAATAAATCAAATAAATCCAATAATTCAAGTAAATCAAATAAATCAAATAAATCAAATAAATTAAATAAATCAAATAAATCAAGTAAATCAAATAAATCGAATAAATCAAAGAAATCAAACAATCAAATTAATCAAATAAATCAAATATATCATATATATCAAATATATCATATATATCAAATATATCAAATAAATCAAATCAATCAAATCAATCAAATCAATCAAATGAATCAAATAAATCAAAAAAATCGAATAAAATTAATTAAATTAAAAATATCAAATAAATCAAATCAATCAAATGAATCAAAAAAATCGAATAGTTCATATCAATCAAATAAATCAAATAAATCAAAAAAATCAAATCAATCAAATAAATCAAATATATCAAATCAATCAAATGAATTAAATAAATCGAATCAATCGAAAAAAGCAAATAAATCAAATGAATTTAATAGATCAAATAAATCAAATAAATCATATAAATCAATAAATCAAATAAATTAAATAAATCAAATAAATCAAATAAATCAAATACATCAAATAAATCAAATTAATCAAATTAATCAAATTAATCAAATTAATCAAATAAATCAAATAAATCAAATACATCAAATAAATCAAATAAATCAAATAAATCAAATACATCAAATAAATCAAATGAGTCAAATAAATCAAGTAAATCAAATAAATCGAATAAATCAAATAAATCAAATATATCATATATATCAAATAAATCAAATAAATCAAATAAACAAGAAAATCGAATAGTTCATATCAATCAAATAAATCAAATAAATCAAATAAATCAAATAAATTAAATAAATCAAATGAATCAAATAAATCAAATGAATCAAATGAATCAATTAAATCAAATAAATAAAAAAACGAATAAATCAAACAAATCACATAAATAAATCAAATAAATCGAATAAATCAAATAAATCAAATTAAAAAATCAAATAAATCAAATAAATCAAATATTTCAAATAAATCAAATAAATCGAATAAATCAAATAAAGCTAATAAATCAAATAAATCAAATAAATCAAAAAATTTAATCAATGAAATAAATCAAATAAATCAAATTAATCCAACAAATCATTTAAATCAAATGCCTTCATCAAATAAATCAAACAAATACTATAAACTAATTTAATCAAATAAATCGAATGAATCAAATAAATCAAACTAATAAAATAAATGAAAAGATCAAATAAATCGAAAAAATCAAATAAATCAAAGAAATCGAATCAATCAAATGAATCAAATAAATCAAATAAATCAAATAAATCGAATAAATCAAACAAATCGAATAAACGAAATAAATAAAATAAATCAAACAAATATTATAAATCAATTGTATCAAATAAATCAAAAAAATCAAATAAATCATATAAATCAAACAAATCGAATAAATCAAACAAATCGAATAAACGAAATAAATAAAATAAATCAAACAAATATTATAAATCAAATTAATTAAATTAATCATATAAATCAAATAAATCAAACAAATAAATCAAGCGTGTTTGCCTCTCACCTCAAAAGGCATGTGTTCAATCCCAGGATTTTCTGAGGCATAAGATCTCTGATCACTCTGATCCTTCCAAAAGTTAAACCGTTGGTCGCCGGCCATGAGTTCATGGGTTGTTAGATAATATCCAGGTGTAGGAGCATTGGTACTCAGTACGGAAAACAAGAATGACGGAAAACAAATCAAGGACAAAAAAAATCAAATCCTAAAACACCAAATAAATCAAATTAATCAAACATATCAAATAATCAAACCAGTCAAGTAATCAACAAATCATATAAATCGAATACATCACATTAATCAAATAAATTAACCAAATCATGAACATTAAACCCAATTAATCAAATAAATCAAAAAAACCATATAAATCAAATACATAAAAAATCAAACAAATGCAATAAATCAAATATATAAAATTAATCGAAGTAATCAAATAAACTAAACAAATAAAATATATCAACTAAACAAAAAAAAACAAACATCATAAAAATTCACCACATCAAATCAATGAAATAAGTCTAATAAATCAAAACAATCAAACAAATCAAAATCACCAAATAAATCAAATAAATCAAACAAATCGTATGAATAAAATAAATAAGAAAATCAATAAAAAAAATCGTAAAGCTCAAATAAACCAAATTAATAAAATACATATAAATAATCAAACCATTCAATAAATCAAATTAATCAAATAAATCATACAAATTCAATAAATCAATTAAATCAAACAAATAAAACAAATCCATTCCCTAAAATAAATCAAATAAATCGAAAAAATCAAGCAAACCAAATAAGTATAAAATATCAAATATATAAACAGAAAACAAGAATCAAATAAATCCACTTAATCAAATAAATTAAATGAATCTAATAAATAAAAATAAATAAAAAATCATACAAATTATATAAATCAATCAAATCAATCCAAGCATATGAATCAAAATCACCATAGAAATCAAATAAATCAAGTAAATCAAACAAATCACATAAATCAAATGAATCATTCAAATCATATAAATGTAATGAAATACACCATTTAAATCAAATAAATGAAATAAATTCAAATAGATCAAAAAATCAAACAAATCATAGTTGAAGATGCTAATTTCAAATAACAGACTAAAGTGGTAATTTTATACGATAGATGAGGAGGAGGTGAAAGTATAGAATTGATAGTTCCGTTTGGAGTACGGCAGTATGAAAATTGCATATAGAGAGTAGACAGCAAGCTAGGACAACTTTTAGGAAGGTACAAATCGGTTTTATCATCTCTCTTTACCAAACTCCCCCTTTGGAGAGGGATGTGTTTGAACCAGTTCTACCGATCTTTCTAACGGAACTATCATCTCCTCCTCATCTATCGTATAAAATTACCACTTTAGTCTGTTATTTGAGATTAGCATCTTCGTTGACTTCACGCAGAAGTAATACTAAATATATAGTCAAAGCAAATAATTCAAATATACCAAATAAATCGTAAAAATCTAATAAGTAAAATAAATCACATTAAGCAAATAAATCATATTAATCAAATAAATCAAATGAATCAAATGAATCAAATAAATCAAATAAATCAAATATATAAAATTATTCAAAGAATACGTCAAATAAATAAAATAAATAAAATAATTTGTTTCGAGCTAGTAGAGATTAATTTTGCTAGTAATTTCAATTCTGTTTGATGCGATTTTTGATCTAGTAATCTTAAATTACATCCAAATTTATTGCAACATGTGTAATATGACGATAGAAACGGGACTATGGGCTTTGCTTTACTCATCTTTCATGAGGGCAACATCGAAAAAAAAAATGATAATCGCGTAAAATTGGGTTTGAGTGTAAATTAGTGTACGTACAAAAAGTAAGGTAAAAATTCTATAAATTTGAACTATCTCAAGCAAGATTTTAAACAGCAGTCTATGAGGTTACGATCATGAAAATCCCAAATCCCTGTTCGAATAGTCTAACTTTAAATGAAAGGGGCATTACAAGTTTTGTTTTCAAAGTATGATAGGCCCTTTTCAAATGTTCGCGAGATTGCATCTCTTTTATTGATGCATTTCATATTTTTTATGGAACATTTAAGTATTTTTAGGGAACAATTCTTAACTTGTTCACGAAACATCTTATGTTTCTTATTGATCTGAATTTATGGAGAATATAAAAAAAAAATACTGGTGCAATTTTTCTTATTTATGGTACTTTGACATTTTTTATTGACCATTTGCATTTAAATATTGACACATCTACCTGTTTTTTTATGGGGTACATTTTGAAATTTTATTAAGCTTAATGACAAAAATTCCTGTCATAAAGTGATGATGGATCTCAATCCAAGATGACTTATAGAAAAAAAAAATAATGACCATATTTGGCTATAATGACCAATCATAAAACCATCGAAACAGTAATTCGAGGTGCATTCCATCGGATTTGGAACCCCAAAATTGCGGTCATTATGCCACCCGCTCCACTAGAAACGATGTTAACGCATTTATCGATCAACCGCAAACCGAAAGATAAAAGTTGACAAGCTGCCGACACTTCATAACAAGCAATCAAACACACACTCACTCACACAATCAGGAAGTTTTCCACCGCTGAACACACTTCAATTACAGCAGAACATCGCAGAGCGATACATTTTATCGAGGTCGTGTGCCATTCCCGGCCATTAATCGCTTACAGGTAGCTTCCGATCCGATCCGATGGTAATTACAATTTGAATGCAAACTCGCAACTCACCACAACCGTCGTCATCAGCAACTCCAACACACCGCACATTCGGTGGCAGCTTAGCTTGACTCAGCTCGACTGTAGACAGATCTAATTTAAATAATTATCTGATTATTCTCTCAGTCAGCTTTTCCCCTAGAGCAGCAGCAGCAGCAACCCGGAGGCTAGACATGAAAATTTGCAACTGCAACTGCAACTGCTGGTGCTGCACACTCCAATTGCTGGCAGTTAGTTTTTCCGACACGCTCTGGTACTGCTACTACCTACTGCTGCCTCACTCGTTGATTGGATTGAGCTGAGCTCATTTCGGGCTTCCTTGAACTATGACGCTTTGTTTCCCGGCCCCAGGGAGAGATTTCGCCAAGGCGAAATTAATCAAAGTTCGTTAATTGATTTCTTGTGCCGCTTGTTTCCATTTTTATGGGAGCCAATAAATCACCCCAGTTCCCGAGGAAGTCGTGATCCACCAATATCGTAAGCTTGATAAGAAATGGAAATTCACTTTTTTTAGAAAAATGATCTCGTAGGAGGAAGCCAGGGCGTAAGATCTATGGCTCCCATTAGTCTGCAAAAGGGGAAAGGATTTTCTAAATTAAAAAAAAAACTTGAAGAAACGGCTTCACTTCCCACTCGGCTGAGCGCCACCACCGGTGAAAATCCGCAGCTAATGAGATATATCTCCCTCTAATGATTGCAACGACCGAACAACCGACCAGGGTACATGCATGTAACTCAATGAAAGGCTTGCCGCCGTCGTCATCAGTCATCCAGTCATCCAAAGTGCTGAAGCGTCCAATATCAAACTCACGTTTGCCGTACTGCCGTCGTCGCCGCCGCCGCCGTTGTCGTGTTCAATTCGATGGGAATATCTGGCTGCCGTTTGCCGTTTGACGTGGTCGTTGTGGCAGATTAGAAATACCCTCCCGCAGCAGTCTGTCACATCTGATTAGTGTCAATTTCAGAGATCGGCACACGGTAAGCCACGTTGATTGCGACACGACTGGGCGACGACAGCGAGCTGGATAGCGGGATTGAATTGATGGACAAAAATGGATGAATGCAACCAACTCGTGATGGGCTCGGAATTGCAGGGACAACATAAGCTCATGCAATTTTGTGGACAAGCTCAGAAAATCTGCCATGAGAAGTTTTAAAAAATATCAAATGTGGTCTGGGAGATGTCCCTGTTAAGTTCCGGTAATTTCCCGTAGACTTCATGAGAGCCTCAGGAAACCTCGATGATGTGCGGAAAACTTCCAAAGGAAGTTCAGGCTACTTCAGTACAAACAAGGCATTCAGTTAGCGAAAGTACCAAGCTAATTTTAGAAAACTTCTGAGGCAAAGGAACTTCCAGGGAAAAACCTAAAAGGTGGGATCTGATCCTTCTTACTAAATAACAAAGTTTGTGCCACATCCTAGTTCTAGTCAGCAACTGGCTACTTTCCCGGGAGTTCCCGGAAAATGTCCCAATGTGACCATGGGCACTAGATATGGCTATCGATGAACGTGGTTTTGAATTCTCATGTGATTTGAAGTGTCGCATGATGCGGTTTGGTCAAGTCGGAAACTGGTCACTTCCCCCGGGGGTACCCGGAACATCTCCGTATGTGACCAATTTGGGAACTCGGTATGACCATCAATGAACTTGGTGTTGAATTCTCATGTGATTTGAGGTGTCGCATGAAGGCTTTGGCTCTAATTAGGAAACCTCCACTTTCCCTGGAACATTTTCCGGCCATATCTCCGGAACCAGTTGACCGATTCCAAAATTATTCTATAGTGTTCTATGGGACGATAGTTCCTGTTATTTTGTGTTCATTGCATCCAATTCGGTTCAGTTCTAAGGGACTATAAAACCTTTCATTTGTCGGTTGTTGCGTCCAACTCAGTTCAGTGGTTGCCGAGAAAGATGACTTAGTTCCTAAAATTCGTGTTTTTTAAACTTAATCCGGAACTGGATGACCGATTCCAAAATTATTCAATTGCGTTAGATGAGACCATGATATTTTTCATTTGGCGGTTGATGCGTTTAATTCGGTTCAGTGGTTGTCGAGTAACAGGACTAATTTTCCAAAATCCATGTTTTTTGGAACATGTTCCGGTCATATCTCCGGAACCGGTTGACCGATTCCAAAACTATACTATATTCTTTTATGGGGCTACACAACTTTTCATTTGGCGGTTCTTGCATTCAATTCGGTTCAGTGGTTGCCGATAAACATGACTTAGATCCCAAAATCCGTGTATGTTGGAACTTAATCCGGCCATATCTCCGGAACCAGATGACCGATTCCAAAACTTTTCAATATCGTTCTATGGGACTATAAAACCTTTCATTTGGCGGTTGTTGCGGCGTCTTATTCGGTTCAGTGGCTGCCGAGAAACACGACTTATTTCCCAAAATCCATGTTTTTTTTTGGAACATGCTTTGGCCATATCTCCGGAACCAGATGACCGATTCCAAAACTATTCAATTGGTTTTCTATGGGACCTTGATACCTTTCATTTGGAGATTGTTGCGTTCAATTTGGTTCAGTAGTTGCCAAGAAACATACCGTTATTTATTTTGTTACGCACGCACACAGAAATTGTCCGATCTCGTCAAGCTGAGTGAAATGGTATATGACACTAGGCTCTCCGGGCCTTGGATCAAAAGTCCGGTTTCCAAGCGATATGGATAACCTTCTCTGTAAGATATTGTCAGTGAACCTCTAGGGGAAAGGACTAAATTTGGAGTAAAGATACCCAGTACTCCGAGAGGTCTCGGATCTCCAGAAACTTCTGCAAAACTTTAAAGGTTTTTGAAGCTCCTGGAATTTCAAGAACTTTTAATACTTTGTCAACTCTCGTGGAGTTGCAAGTAGTTCCGGAGTAGAACTTTCAAAAACTTCAGGAAATTCCGACGCTTCGGGGAAACACTCAGAATATGCGGCACTCTCAAAATTATAGGTATTTCTAGAGCTATATCAGTCATCTGCGGATGCTTCAAGGGCTTCGGGATTTTACAAGAGTTTTTTTTGGGAACACTGGAGGTTTCCGGAGTTTCACAAGTTCTCCAAGTGTCTCGATGTATCAGTTTGTTTCCTACAATATATGGTCAGGGAACTTCTAGGGAAAACGATGCAGACTAAATTTGGAGTAAAGAACCCAGTACTCCAAGAGGTCTCGGATCTCCAGAAACTTCTACAAAACTTTAGAGGTTTTTGAAGCTCCTGGAATTTCAAGAACTCTTAATACTTTGTCAACTGTCGTGGAGTTGTGAGTAGTTCCGGAACAGAACTTTCAGAAACTCAAGGAAATTCCGACGCTTCGGAGAAACACTCGGAACATGCGACACTCCCAAAATTATCGGTATTTCTAGAGCTATATCAGTCATCTGCGGATGCTTCAGGGCTTCGGGATTTTACAAGAGTTCTTTTTGGAACACTGGATGTTTCCGGAGTTTGAAAAATTCTCCAAGTGTCTCGATGTACCAGTTCGTTTCCCGCACAGCGAAGCTCCGGTGGTTTATAAAGTTATACTATTCAAGACTGTTCATAGAGCTTCCAAAAGACCATAATATTGTTATTTCAAGAATTTCGGAACTTTCTGTTGATATTCGCATATTTGAATATCCCTGGTACTTCCCGTGGACAATCAACAGAACTTCCTTTTAGAAGTTGAGTGTTCACTCGGCTATCGACAGAAGCAGACCACTCTCAATGTGTGTCACGCAATCGTCTGTTTACTCGGCAGCAACCATTGTGTGGTCCTCCTCATTGTTCTTCATCAGCAGTTCTTTCGGTCGATGCGTCGTCGACTTTGGAAAGCAACCGTTTAGTGATGAGTGTGTGAGTCCTGACCATGTTTTGCCATCCATTGCTGCAATGGAAGCGCTCTGCCCCACGTTGGCAATACTGCCATACAATGAAACGACTGGAAGCGGCTCTCGTTCTGATGGAGGATGCTTATTGGATAGCGGAAGATAAAGTATTTATTGTGTTGTACCTTTTGACTATAGTTTTAAGATGTTTTGTATAGTGAACAAGAATGCTCGGCTCTGTAACGTTAATTCGATTGAGCCATATCAAATAAATTAATACACATTATTAACTTTCCGTTTGAAGTTGTAAGAGCTTCCTCCTGGATGTTCCCGAAAAATCCCGGTGGCCGATCACCCGCTTAAAGGTCCCTGAACGTCCCGTTATAATTTCACAGAATATTCCTTTTGAAGATCTCAGAACTTATTATTGAGAATCCCTTTATCATCCCAGATTTTCTCGATGTACGTGTCCAGAACTTCAATTTCGTTCAATGATCCCAGAACCTCTCGTTGAAAGTCGTTTGAACTTTCCATGTGAACATCCCTGTACTTCCCGTGGAAAGTCTTCAGAACTAGCTTTTAGAATTCTTCTGAACTTTCCATTGTCGCTGGATGTCTCGAAAACTACTCTTGAATGCCTCCGGATATTGTCGTCTGTAGCTCCCAAGGACTTTCTCGTGGATGTTCCCGAAAATTATCGGTGGACGGTCACCAGTTTGAAGATCCCTAAACTTTCATAATCTTCCCATTGGAAGTTCGTAAAAATTTTCGTTGAACGGTTCCACAATATCTAGTTGAAAGTCACCAGAAATCATCAGAACTTCTCATTGAAAACCTCCAGTCCTTCTCATTGAATGTTTAAGATCTTCACTATGGTTTCCCCTTAAACGTTCCCTGGGAAGTTCTTAGAAACATCAGTTGACAATACCCAAAGATTATCGTTAAAAGCTCCCAGAACTTCCCGATAAACTTACCGCTGGAAGCTCCCAGAACTCTTCATTTATAGTCCCAATCCCTTGCAGTCGGTTATCCCCAGAACGTCCCCTTGAATGCCCCCAGAACATTCCATTGAAAGTTTCAAGAACTTCCAACTTGACGATCCCAAAATTTCCCGGTGAACGTTCATCCTTTGGAAGATCCTTAAACATTCCGCCGAAATTTCACAAAACTTTCCTGTAGAAGATCTTGGAACACATATTTTAAAAAAACCTATAATCTTCCCGGTGGGTGTTCGCAAAAAGTCTCGATGAGAGGGTTCTGAACTTCCCGCTGGAATTCTACAGAACTTCTTTTTGGGTGTCCTCAGCTTTTCCCGTTGACCTTCCTTAAACATTCCGTCAGAAGATCTTAGAACAAAAAAAAAAATTAAAATCCTACAATCTTCCCGGTGGATGTGTCCAGAAACTCTCGAAGGTTCCTGACGTTCCCTACAAAGGTTTCAAAGGTTCCCAACGGAGGAGTTTCAAGACGATTTCAACGGAATTTATAGAAGTTCCTGAATGAGGAGGTTCTAGACGACTTCAACGGAGATTCCAGAAGCTGCCAACGAAGGTTCCAGACGATTTTGAAGAGATTCCAGACGTTGCCGACGAAGGATCCAGGCATTAACGACAGAGGAGGTTTCAGACGACTTCATTTCCTTCATTCCAGAAGCTGCCAACGAAGGCTCCAGGTTCCACACGATTTTGAGAAGATACCAGACGGAGGTTCCAAACATTGACGACAGAGGAGGTTCTAAACAACATCAACGGAGATTCCAGAAGCTGCCAAGGTTTCAGACGTTCCCGATGGGAGGTTTCAGACGATTTTGAGAAGATCCTAGCCGTTGCCGGCGGAGGTTTCAGAAGTTCACGACAGAGGATGTTTAAGACGACTTCAACGGAGATTCCAGGAGCTGCCAACGTGAATTCCAAGAATTTAAAGAAGTTCCGATATCTTAAGGGTAGTTCTGAGAACTTCAAGAACGCCCAGAACCACGGGGAAGTTTTCAGATCATTTATATTAGGCTCCGATAGTTTCCGGCCAGTTCCATAGATTCCAGGAAAATGTCAAGAACTGTTCCAATAAATTGAGGAAAATTGCAATATTTTAACACAGGTTGCCAAAACTTCAATTGAGTTTAAAGGTTTTAAGGGAAGTAGTGTAAACTTCGAATGTCAGGAAAAACTTCAGGACAGTTCCATGAACATCGAAAAAAAAAATTCAGAATTTTAGGGAAATTCCAAAAACTTCAGGAAGTTTTTTGAGAGTTTCAGGAGCTTTCGATTATTTAAAAAAAATGCAAGAACTTTACAGATATTCCGAAAAAAAGGTCCAGAAAACTTTAAGAAATTTGCGAGAGCCATCCGAGAGTTCCGAGAGTTTCAAGGACATTTTGAGGATTTTATGTTCGTTCCATTCCCAGGTAACAATTTTAGTTTTATGAGAATTCTGTAGACCATGATTTAGGCTTGTGTAATGCTATAATCCCTGAACTTTCTGGTGGATTTCTCCAGAAATTCCCCTTGGGTGTCCCCAGATCTTCCCGTTGGAAGATCCCAGCCCAAGCAACATTGCAAGTTTTATGGAGGTTTTAAAGTATGCTACAAGACTAAATCATGGTCTACAGAACCCTTATAAAACCGAAATTGTTTTTTGGGAGAACTTCCCGTTGAAAGTCCTCAGGGCTCAGCAAGAGATCCGTGGAACTTAGTAATTTATTCCAATGTTTTAGACCAAAATGCGGAATACCACACCGCATTGATGTATTCAAAGAAGTGTAGCTGGCATTCCGGTTTGGGAACACGACATCTTTTCCAAAGTTTCCGCGCGACAACCGATTCAACTAAGATTCAGACGTTCCTGACTTAGATTTTAGACGATCCAGAATATGATTACATACGCTCCCGAAAAAGATTCCAGACGTTCCCGACGGAGATCCCATACGTATTCGCCAGGACTGCCAGACGTTCGATTTAGGGAATGCCTGCCAGACGTTCTTTATTCCTGTGAGTTTGAGCACTTGATTCCCACACCGGTGCAGCGTAGAAAATTGCAGGTGCTATAATTTGATTGCAGACAGCCAGTTTGTTAACCCTAGAGAGGCGGGATCTGCGACAAATCAGCGGACACAAACACCTAACTTAGCTTGAACACTTAACTAACGTCTTCTCTACAATATGCGAGCGGAACAGGAGCTTCTCATCGAATACCATTCCAAGGTACGTAACTTCAGCAGACCACTCAACCCTTGTGCCGTCCATGACTACAGTGCAAGAAGGTGCCGGTATCAGTTTGGGCGATTGCCTGTGCAGGAACATGATAGTTTGGGTTTTGGAGGCATTGATTTTGATTTTCCGGAGTCTTTGCATAGTCAGCAAAGGTGTCAAGGCATCTTTGTAGTTTGTTTGTATTCATCTGCGAACAGGAAGAACACGCAACCGTCTCCGAGGGGAGGAATTTCGGAAGTATACAAGCTGTAGAGCAAGGGGCCCAACAAACTGCCTTGCGGAATGCCTGCCGGGATGGAAAATTTGTCTGAGAGACAACCATTGAACGATACCTTGAACGACCTTTGCTGAAGGTAGTTACGGGTAATTTTGACCAAATGCAATGGTAAATTGAAGTTACAAATCGTGTATATAAGTCCGTCATGCCAGAAATTGTCAAACCCCTTTTCGACTGCTAGCAAGGTCATGGCTGTGGACTTGGATACAGCCTTGTTACTTCGGATGTTGTTCATCACCCGTACTACTGACGGAGTTATTCCAGACGGGGATTCCATACATTTTCAACAACGATTGCAGAGGTTCTTGACAGATCTTAGAGACATGATGTTGATTATGAGCAATGCAAATAATGTCTTGAAAAAATATCTACAGAACTTAATTGATTAGCTGGAGATCTTTTGAATATTTCTTGATCATCTTGCCGTCTAGAGAAAATATCTGTAATAATATTCTGTGACTTCTACAACGTTCCTTGAACATCTAAAAAATTACAAAATGGTTTGATCCTCTACAAAATTCTCTGAACTTTTACAAAATACCTGCACTTCTTTGAAGTCTTACGCAGTTCCTTGTATTGCTGCGTAATTCGCCCCTACAAAGTTTGCTGCACTTGTACGAAGTTCGCTGAGTTCCTACGTATACTCGTTGAAGGTCCCTGAGAATTTATGAGGATCCCTGAAATTCAACAATGTTCCCTTGACTTCTACGAAGTTCCCGAAACTTGTTCAAATTTCTCACTTCTACGGAATTTTCTGAATTTTTACGAATTTCTCTTAAGCTCTACGAAGTTCTCGGATTTTTTACGATTATCTAGGATTTTCTACGAAGTCCTTGAAGTTGTTTGAACTTCAGTCAAGAAAAATCCCTGATCTTCAATCAATTTCACTAAATTTCTCAATTTTTTTCAGAATTTCCACAAAGCTTAAAGAAGTTCCCTAAACTTTTGCCAAATTCACTGAACTTTCAACAAAATTCCTATCACTTCTACAAAGTTCACTGAAGTGCTTCGATGTTCTCTGAAGCGTTTACAAATATACCTGATCTACGAAGTTCTTCCCTGATCTTTTACGAAGCTCCCCGAACTACTTCCAAGGGGCATGAAATCAAATGCTGTTCTCTTAACTTCCCTGATCTTTTCTGTAAGGAGTAATTTTAAGAAAAATCAAATCGCCGCCACCGCCCGGTCCAAAACATGAAAACTCTTTATGACCTTCCTGGGTGACATGTAGGCATAGAATCCAGACGATTTGTATGTTCAGCAAAGGAAAACCAGGCCTTAGACAGATTGAAGATTCCGACTCATCCAGACTGGACCAAACGTTGGGAATGTGTGGAATCTCGCGTCAGGAAAGTTTTGGATCATCTCCATTGAAAATCTGTGGAATCGCCTTCGGGAACGTCTGGAATCTCCGTTAGGTATCTCGCGTCAGGATCGTCTGGAATTATCTTTGGCAAACGGTTGGAATCTTCGAAAACGTGTGCAGTTTTCGTTGACGTTGGAACCTCCGTAGAAAACGTTTGGAATCGCCTTCGGGAACGCCTGGAAACTCCGTTGGGAACGTCTCATCAACATCAACCATCGAAATCGTGCCGAATCTCCATCTGGATCGTCTGGAACAGGATTGTTAATTGCGTTAACGTTTGCATTGCAAATTCCCATTGAAAACGTTAAAACAGAACGTCATTAACAACCCTGATCTGGAATCATCGTTGGGAACGTGTAGAACTTCGGGCTGAAGCGTTTTGAATCCAAATCGGGAACATCTGAGATCATCTTTGATAAAGGCTGGAACCTCCATCGAGAACGTCGAGAATCGTCTTTGGGATCGTTTGGAACCTTCGTTGGAAACGTCTGGAACTTCGCGTCAGTGTGCAATCTACGCTGGGAGCGTCTGGAGTCTCTGCTTGAAGGGTCTGAAGCCATCTACGAGAGCGGCGCGAATCATTTTTGGAAACGACTGGAATCTCGCGTCAGAAATGACTGGAATCATCTTTTGGATCATCTGAAACCTCTGTCCATAACGTCTGGAATCATCTTTGGGATCGTTTGGATTATCCGTTGGAATCATCTTTGGGAACGTCCGGATTATTCGTTGGAAACATTTGGAATC
This sequence comes from Ochlerotatus camptorhynchus, assembly GCF_037179485.1. Taxonomy (NCBI): domain Eukaryota; kingdom Metazoa; phylum Arthropoda; class Insecta; order Diptera; family Culicidae; genus Ochlerotatus; species Ochlerotatus camptorhynchus. The sequence continues at coordinate 865,073 of NW_027040615.1, forward strand.
AGACGTCAGCAACGGCTGGAATCCATGTCGGGAACATCTGGAATCATCTTCGGCAACGTCTAAAATCATCTTTGATAAAGCCTGGAATCTCCGTCCAGAATGTCGAAAATTGTCTTTGGGAACGTTTGGAACCTTCGTTGGAAACGTCTGGAATTTCGCGTCAGTGTGGAATCTACGCTGGGAGCGTCTGGAGTCTCTGCTTGAAGGGTCTGAAGCCATCTACGAGAGCGGCGCGAATCATTTTTGGAAACGACTGGAATCTCGCGTCAGAAATGACTGGAATCATCTTTTGGATCATCTGAAACCTCTGTCCATAACGTCTGGAATCATCTTTGGGATCGTTTGGATTATCCGTTGGAATCATCTTTGGGAACGTCCGGATTATTCGTTGGAAACATTTGGAATCAGACGTCAGCAACGGCTGGAATCCATGTCGGGAACATCTGGAATCATCTTCGGCAACGTCTAAAATCATCTTTGATAAAGCCTGGAATCTCCGTCCAGAATGTCGAAAATTGTCTTTGGGAACGTTTGGAACCTTCGTTGGAAACGTCTGGAACTTCGCGTCAGTGTGCAATCTACGCTGGGAGCGTCTGGAGTCTCTGCTTGAAGGGTCTGAAGCCATCTACGAGAGCGGCGCGAATCATTTTTGGAAACGACTGGAATCTCGCGTCAGAAATGACTGGAATCATCTTTTGGATCATCTGAAACCTCTGTCCATAACGTCTGGAATCATCTTTGGGATCGTTTGGATTATCCGTTGGAATCATCTTTGGGAACGTCCGGATTATTCGTTGGAAACATTTGGAATCAGACGTCAGCAACGGCTGGAATCCATGTCGGGAACATCTGGAATCATCTTCGGCAACGTCTAAAATCATCTTTGATAAAGCCTGGAATCTCCGTCCAGAATGTCGAAAATTGTCTTTGAGAACGTTTGGAACCTTCGTTGGAAACGTCTGGAATTTCGCGTCAGTGTGGAATCTACGCTGGGAGCGTCTAGAGTCTCTGCTTGCAGGGTCTGAAAACATCTTCGAGAGCGGCGCGAATCATTTCTGGGTACGATTGGATCATTCGTAGGAAACGTCTGGAATGGCTGGAATCATCTTTGGGATCGTCTGAAGCCTCCGTACAGAACGTCTTGAATCATCTTTGGGAACGTCTGGATTATTCGTTGGAAACATCTGGAATCGCACGTCAGCAACGGCTGGAATCATCTTCGGCAACGGCTGAAATCATCTTTGATAAAGCCTGGAATCTCCGTCCAGAATGTCGAGAATCTTCTTTGGGATCGTTTGGAACCTTCTTTGGAAACGTAGGGAATTTCGCGTCAGTGTGGAATCTCCTCTGGGAATGTCTGGAATCTCTGTCTGGAGGATGTGAAAATATCTCTTTTTGGGTACGACTGGATCATTCGTTGCAAACGCCTGGAATCTTGCGTCAGGAATGGCTGGAATCATCTTTGGGATCGTTTGGAACCTCCGTCCAGAACGTCTGGAGTCATCTTCGGGAACGTCTGGATTATTCGGTTGGAATTCAAGTCGGGAACATCTGCAATCATCTTCGGCAACGTCTAAAATCATCTTTGATAAAGCCTGGAATCTCCGTCCAGAATATCAAGAAACGCTAACGTTTGCATTACAAATTCCCATCGAAAACGTTAAATCAGAACGTCATTAACAATTCTGATCTGGAATCATCTTCGGGAACGTGTAGAACTTCAGGCTGAAGCGTTTTGAATATAAGTCAAGAACGTGTGGAATCCAAGTCGGGAACATCTGAAATCATCTTTGATAAAGCCTGGAACCTCCATCCAGAACGTCGAGAATCGGCTTTGGGAACGTTAGGAATTTCGCGTCAGTGTGGAATCTACGCTGGGAGCGTCTGAAGTCTCTGTCTGGAGGATGTGAAAATATCTCTTTTTGGCTACGACTGGATCATTCGTTGCAACCGTCTGGAATCTCGCATCAGGAATGGCTGGAATCATCTTTGGGATCGTTTGGAACATCCGTCCAGAACGTTTGTAATCATCTTTGGGAACGTCTGGATTATACCTTGGAATCGTCTGGCATCTCACGTCAGGAACAGCTGGAATCATCTTCAGTGAAAGCGTGAAATCTCCGTCGGGAACGTCTGGAGCGTCTGCAATCATCTTTGGGAACTTTTGGGATCATTTTTCAACGCCTGAAACCTCCGTCGAGACCGGTTTAAATCGTCTTCGGGAACGTCTGGAATCTCGTACCAGGAAAGTCTTGATTCATTTTTGGTTGCGGTTGGAATCTCCATCGAAAACGTGTGGAATTTTCGATGGGGAAGTCTGGACTATCTGCCTGAAGCATCTGATTATACTTCGGGAACGTCTGGGACTTCATCTAGAATCAGTAATTATTGGAATCCAAGTCGGGAACGTCTGTAATAATCCGTCGAAAACGTGTGGAATCCGTCTGGAACGTGTGAAATCATCGCCGGGAATATTTGAAACCTCCACCGTAAATGTCTGGAGTAATCTTCAGAAACGTTAGGAATCATCTTCCGACACGTTTGGAACCTCCGTCGCATCAGAAACGCCTGAAATCATCTTTGACAACGGCTGGTATCTCTGTCAAAAACATGTGAAATCCCCGTAACGCCTGCAGTGTCCATCTGAAGCGTCTGAAGTCATCTTCAGGAACTTCTAGAATCATCTTTGGCTCCGTCGAGAATGTTTAGAATCTGCGTTGGGGTCGTCTGAAATCATCTGCAGAATCTTCGACGGGAACGTTTGGAATATCCGCCGGGAACTTCTGGAGCCTACATCGAGAACACTTGGAATCTTCGTAAAGAACATCCGGAATCATCGATTAGTATTTTTGTCAGATCTCCATCGGAAACGTTCTTCGTTGGGCAACTCTGGAATCTGCTTCTGGAACCATCGTCGGGAGCGCCTTGTCGAGAACCTGTGGGAACATTTGTCGGAATCTGCGATTGAAACGTCTGGTATGCCCGTCGTATGCGTGCGTGACGAAGTGTAAGGTGATAATGGGCCGCATTTTGGAAGTCGAAACTACAGACTTTTTCATACAAGCGTTCATACAAAAAATGCTTCGTTTCGACTGCCACTAGGAGGCCCCAGAGCACTGAAAAATGGTCACATCTCTGGCAATGTTGGCTGCACCTCAAAAGCAAATGGATCAAGACGAAACCCGATTGAAATCATGCAATATTTGGATCACAATTTAGAACGTGATGCAGGATTTTAAATCAACTCAAATCTAAGAATTTGTAACTATATCATTTTTGGATCATTTTATCAGTATCAATTGTTTTGAAACATCGGTAATTACTGCTTTAGCTAGTTTTTAAGTTTTTTCGTGTTTGAAGGCGAAAATTAAAACTTTTGGATTAAGAACGGAAAATTTAGTCGGAATGAATTTCTAAGGAATGTCCGAAGGAAGCCGACAAAACTTCCAGAGAGTAACGAATGAAGCTCTTCTGGAGAAAGTTTGAAGAAAGTTCTAAGAAGAGTTGGAAAAAGACTCGGGGAACTTCCAAAAGAAATATTGAGAAACTTTTGGAAAACATCGGATGACACATCCAGAGGAAGCCAGCAAGGCTTCAGAAATCGGATAAAATGTCCAGGAGTAGCCATTTCCAGGGGAAGTCAGAAGTAGTTCCGACTCGGAAAACTTGTCAATAGAAATTGGAAAAAATCTCCAGAGAAAACTTATGGACAATTTTCCAGAGTAAGACGAAGGAAACCTCTGGGAGAATTCAATAGATAGAAATCAAGCTAAACATTGCATTAGGTCCTAAGTAACATTTAAAGATTATCTTTGTCGACTTTCTCTTTGTATCCCCACGGCCATGGAATGATAATCTTAGCTATTTTCAGCACACAGATCGATAAAAGAAGCTTTTATCTAGCATCTAATACGATAAACACAGCAAGAAACGGTTATGTGCTCAAGTTATTAACGAAAGAGAAAGTCGACGAAGAGAATCGATTGATGTTACTTTGGACCTTATGCAATGTTCAGCTTGAAATGGACAATATCAACATGAATCCGATCGACTTTGTTCATTTGTCAACTTGTCACTCCCAACACAGTTTACCCATTTTTGGGTAGGTTCAGTTTTGACCGATCTGGGTGAATTCTATCCAAATTTGGGTAGCTTTGAAATAACGTATCAGATAAACGTCAAATTGTTTTTTTTTTTTGTAAAATCGCCTTACCGATGCAAATTTCCAAATCGTGCACCGGATCGATTAATTTATTAGCCGCGGTTATTCAGTTCCGGAGGTCCGGTCCGGACCTCTGGCAGCTGAACCGCGCCGACTAATCGATCCACCACGTAATGGACTTTACCGTCGTCGTCGCCGATGACAGCAAACCACCTCCGGCAGTCCACCGCCAATGACGGCTAATCTGATTAAAACAATATGTTTCCAGCTAAAAGCATACTAAACGAACCAGCTCCGAGGAAAAAGTGAAATTTTCTACCATTTATGAGAGAGTAGATAGGTTGATCGAAGCGGGAAGTTCCATAAAATAGAGAAGCGAGCGTGGGTTCCGAGCGGATCGGGTGGTGTGGATTAAAATCAGTTCGATTGCCAATCGATCCGGGGGCAGGAAAATCTTGATGGGAAACATTTTTTGTTTTCGCTTTGACAGCCGGAATGGATCGGACTCGGCCGGTGACGTCACTACATTCGGGTTCTTCCTCCTTTCCCTTTCATTGGGCCCTCGGGCAGTAGGCCATGTGGATAAAAAGTGAAACAATGTCGATTCATCTAACCACAGCCGTAAATGGCCAGCAAGAAGAGAGCCTGACAGATTGTGGCTCTGTGCCGGGGGTTTTGTGTCAATTGACAAAACAAAGTAATGCGACGTATAGAAAAAGACAACAATTGCGACAGAAAGCGACGGAGGCAAAACAAAAACTGTAGCGCTTCATATAAAAATTGTGCAAAACTTTCTTTTCCATTAGCAACGCGCGAGAGCGACTTTGTCGTCGTCGTCGAGAAGGCATAGAAGATTATGTCACTCCCCTGTTCCCCCCCCCCCCCCCCCCTCGGTCCTAAAGCATAAAAGGCTTTGGGCACGTGCACAAGAAAGAGTTCCACTTGGGGTAATTCAATGGAAGAATTGAAATGTTTCCTCCATTTACAGCTACCCATTTTTTTCACCTTCCCGCGCTCCCTCTGACATACGAATTGCATCATTTTTGCAGCTGTCAAACATCGCCGCCCCACACAAGTCCGCAAGCGCTGCCCATATAGATGGCGTGATTTGACAGCTGAGCAAAATGCCACTGGTTGCCAGTGGCGGCGACGACGACGGTGGGTTCTACAAAGTGCTTAAGCAAAATAAACAAACCGAAACAAGCGGTTTCTGACTCTTAACAGTAGATGAAGCATTCAAAAGCCCGAGGGAATGGGATGTGCTTTCAAATGATTCCATTGTTGCATGTAAGAAATAGGTAGCCGCCGTACGCGCGTGTCGATCAGAATTCCTAGACAGATTGCTACCGCGGACAGCTTCCTATACAAATGCTAACAGACAGGCACAACCTCGCCATCTACCGCTTAAAGGTAGAACTGACCGAACTAATTTTATAGCGAATGTGTCATCCCCTTGTTTACATATTTGTACGTATTTCTAATCTCACCATCTCACCCTCAAATAGACTACACATCTAAAACCCACTTCTGATCGAATCATTGGAAACGACGGGACCAAACGGTGCACAATCTAGATCGCCAATATCCAGGCGATCCAATTTTCCACTCAATTGTACTTCCCCCTGACACATATTTATTTCTGCATACACAGCAAAGATCCGACCTCCATCGTCATCGTCATTCGTCATAACAATCACTCCGAACGATCCACTTAATACCGTCAGAAACGGAACGCATCATTTTGCGGAGCGGAGCCGAAACAAGGCCGCCAGGGCCAGATTCAAATTGCACAAGTTGCATCTTCCAATCCGGTTGTTGTTGTTGTTCTTGTTGGGGAAAACGGCTCTTTGCCCTAATCTCGGACGAGCCGCCGCGCCGCTGCTGGTACAGGAAGGCATTGTTTACTTTTGCGGGAGATTGTTTGCATTAGCGCGCATAATGGAGGAGGAAACCGTTTCAGTCGAGTAAGCAAACATAAGTCTTTGTGCAGCCGAGATAAGATCGATTCGCGGCGTGGAATGAGTCATTTCATTTGTTCCGATCTGTCCTTGAAGGGAACTGATGTCGCTACCTTATAATTATTTTACTTACCATTAGGCAGTCTGCGGAAGGTTCTAACTTGAGTCTTGTTTATTCCCTTCTCTCCATTTCAGAGTGACTTGTGCACACTGGGTTCGCACCCTGGTATGGAGTGTGTGCCACTGAGATCTCCAGCAGACCCGTATCACTATCATCACGTCACCGATCAAACAAAGTCACTACAGGTAGGTGTTTCGGCGATTTTGAACTGCGAAATTCTTCTTCCATGCAGCTTACTATATAGTCAATACCCCGATTACACTAATTAAAGTTTTAAATCAAAGTTCAAAATATCAAGTTGAACACTAGCTCAGTCTAATGGGTGAATTTTGAATTGAATTGTTCTGTCCGTTGATCTAAGCCGATATTAACAGCGATCTTCTATCTTGGGATAATTTCAATTTAAAGGAGAACAGAAGTCATCAATATGCACACTAGCACCGTCTGGCTACTCAGATTTACTGTTCTGCCCATTTTTTTTCGACGTTGTACTACTACTTTCGAGAAGGCTGCCATTCCAGGGAAATGTAACGAAAAGAGGTCAGACTTTAAATGCTAATAACTTATCCAATTATGGATGGATTTACAATTTTAATCTGTCATTTGAATCAGATTTGATGTAAGATTTGTTTGGCGTTAACATTGTTTTTGGTTATAAACAGGGTGCCTTCCATTCATTTTGGCTAAAAAAATGTTTTATGGAATTATGGAATAGTAAGATATTCTGATGATATTTTGTATGTGTAATTAACAAGAAAAGGTTGTAAAGTTTGTGTTTAACACATACAACCTGCAAATTTAGCTTTGGCAGAGTCACAATGAGCGAAGAGTGGGTGAGATAAATGGCAAAATCGCTTATTGCGACTCTCATGTAGCAAAATTGGCAGCTATTATGTGTCAAGCACAAACTTCACAATCTTTTCTTGTTGCTTTCCCAAACAAAATATTATCATAATATCTGATTATTCCATAATTTCATAAAGCATTTTTTTTTTGCCAAAATGAATGGAAAGCACCGTGGCTATAAATAGTAATCTATTGCTAAATCTATCGAACTTGTTTGCATGCCATTACTTTGGAATGTCGATTGACTTAGCCCATAGCAAATCCCCAACACGGACTTCAACTACAGATACCAAAACACTAACGTAAATTCATCCGATGAACAAATATACAATGTGCATACAATAGCAAATAGCTGGAGCATCTCTGCTTAACCGTCAAGCAGTGCGGTCCGGTTTCGTTCTCTCTCTCTCTTTCTCAAGTGTTTTTGTGCTAGTCCGTTGTGATAATGTTCGTGCTTTATTTTTCGCGGTGTTAAGCAAAACATCGTTCGATCCCAGCACGGGAAAGCCGCTGCGTGATGATGCGGTTGCAGGCTCGTCCGGGAAGCGTCCCCGACAGGAAACCACCAACGCTCAGTCATCATCAAAAAAGTTGCTTTCGAACAACCGGTGCGCCATTCTAGGAAATGACGAAGAGCTGGTAATTGAAAAGAAGGAGAAAGTATTTCCAGTCTTCGTCCGGGCTTCGGGAGAGCATTGAGTTCTACATTGGGAAGGGATTGAAGTGCACCATCAAGGTATCAAGCTTACGGTTCCAGCAAAGAAACACTACAAGGCCGTTGAACAGTATTTCTCCAACGATATCGAGGCGCTCAAGGTGGTCCGGCAAGGTCTGCCCGACATGGAAGCCGCTGTCGGAGGAACTGAAGGTGAACGGTCTGAAGTCGAACCAAGTCTTCAAAATTAATCTGGCACGACAGCTCCCGTAAGTACTGTGACCAGCTGTATTTGATCCACCTCGAGCGAAACTCAACGTGTCTAAATGACCTTCCGTGCATTCGGGCCCTTTTCCACATCTTAGTTAGTTGAGAACGTAATTAACCTCGCCACCGTAACGTTATCTAATGTTCAAACTGCCCGTGGCTCATCGTTGCAACGATTGTGGCAAATAACATGCACCCGAAGCATGCGAGAGCATGGAGGACGCCGATCCACAATGCGCCAATTGTAGTGCAGCTCATCGGGCTACCAGCAAGTCTTGTCCAAAACGTGCGGAATTCATGGATATCCGCAAAAGGGCCTCCACGCAAAACCAACCAGGTCGGAAGAAGGCTCGGGCATGAAACGCAAACAACTGCGGTGCATAACACTCCGGTAAACTCAAGTCGTCAGTCATATGCGGCAACCGCTGCATCCCGAAGCCACCTCCGGAGCTATTGTGGCAGCATGAAGGGACTCTTCCTTCATCAACGATCGAGAATGCAGACACTCTGCTTACAACGGCGTAATTTGCTACACTCGTGACGGAAGTCATCATGATCCAGCGCACCTGCAGAATTCTAACAGAACAGCTTCATTCTGCCATATCCCTCATCAATAAGTATGGACCGTGCAGCCATCAAAATTGCCAATTGGAACGCTTGCTCGCTCAGGAGCAAGAGCATAGAGTTCGTTGAATTCCTCGATATATCCATCATCACCGATTTCCGGCTTGTGAGGCTAGATCGAACCAGCTCCGGGGGAGGAGGGGTCTGTCGGCTGCTGCCGAGCTTCCAGCTGAAGATGGTCGAAGTCGTAGGGGTGGAAGTTCCTACTCCTGTCGACCCCACCACCATCGTTGCGGCATGCTGCCCCAAACAAGTCAACATCAGGTATGGGTCGGCAGCAGACCTGCGAAGAGATATTGTCAAGCTAACACGACGGCGGGAAAAATTCATCATCGCTGGCGACCTGAACGCCAAACAGGCGCAAAATCCAGGAACCGCAGTACAACATCTTGAGTCCGGACACTCCCACCCGGTTGAGTATCGGGTGGTGGCCGAGGTTGGTTCCTTGGTGAACCGATTCGAAGCTTCCCTGCGTCGACACAACCATCGACACTGCGTCGACACAACCATCGACTACGATGTCCGAAGACGTTGACCGGTGTCTTCAATCTATCGAGGAGGCAATATCCCTGGCCAGGGAACAACACGTGCCAGTATCCAGACAGGTGAATAACACTCTGAATCTTGACAGCCCTACCAAAGATCTCATTAGGCTCCGTAACACCATTGCGTAAGAAGTACCAGCGTTCTGGTCTGCCTAACTTGAAGACCAATTGTAATCGATTAACAAAGATCATTCACCCGCTCTCTCCCAGATTGTGCAAAGCCCTTCTGGAAACTAACAAAAATCCTTAAAAATAAGCCAAGGCCCATTCCACCATTTGTACCGTTGAATCAACTCAATGATTCAGTCGCCAATCTGATAACCTCTGAAGCGAAGGCTGATGCTATAGGTCAACACTTCGCTAGCTCTCATAATCTCGGACTGAACATGACAAGTCCATACGATACTGAGGTTGCTGAAAATGCAGCTAACCTCCAGCAAATTCCCAACAATTTCCCTGTGTAATCCGAGATTGCGGCTGACGAACTGCTGGTCATCTAAAACCATGAAGGCCCCAGGTTTCGACCAAATTCTGAATCTGTCCAGATTCTTCAACCAACTGTAACTGATTTTTAGTCAGTGCCTTAGACTTGGCTACTCCCCTCGTGCTGGAAGTCAGCTAAAGTCATCCCCATCCGGAAGCCTGGGAAAGATCCGTCCTCTCCTTCAAGTGATCGACCCATCAGCCTTCTCTTGGGGTTATCTAAGCTGTTCGAAAGGGCAGTCTACCACCGGCTCCTAGCATCTGCCGATGAACACAACTTATTGCTCGAAGAACAGTTTGGCTTCCGTAAAGGTCGCTCGACTGTTCACCAGCTGACTCGGGTGACAAACATTCTCAGACGGAACAAGTCTGTATCCAAAACATCTGCCATGGCATTGTTGGACGTTGTTCTATAATGTCTGGCAGGATGGCCTGGTCTACACATTGCAGAGATACGGTCTTCCAATCTTCCTTGTGAAGATCATATCTATCTCTCGGACAGGAAATACCGAATCTCTCTGAATGGAATCACATCGAATGCCTTGAACATCGGTGCGGGTTTTCCACAAGGAAGCATCCATGGACTCATCTTGTTCAACCTGTTTACCTCCGATATGCCGGCTCTCCCTGATGGTGGATCGTTGTCCCTGTTCGCAGATGACACATCCATCATCTAGGATCATCGAAGCTCTGACCGCCAAACTTCAGAGAGGCCTGGATGTCCTGTCTGATTATTTCAACAGCTGGAAGATCCGTATAAACCTGGTGAACACTCAGGTCATCATATTTCTGCATTCCCTTTCTCCCAGAGTTGATCCGTCTGAGAATAATAAGATTAAATTAAACGGCACACTGGATTTTCCTAACCTTCTATGACGTTCCTGTTATTTTTCTAGAATACTCGAAACTTATCTGTAGCTCCCGTAATTTTTCCGGAATTCTCGGAACTTCTGTGAAGCTCTTTAATTTTTTGTGATGTTATCTTATCTTCTTTGGAGTTCAATGGACTTCCCTGAAATTATCAGAACTTCTCAAAGGTAAATTTTACCTAAAAATCTAAATTCAAATAATTTACGCCGATCCAAGATTGTCACTGAAGTTCCATTAATTTTATTGAAGTTCATGGAACTGCCCTGAATTTATAGGAACAAATTTTTCAAAATCTTTAAACAACCCTGAAAATATAGACTTTCGAAAAAAAAATCGGAGGTTCCCTGAAGTTATTGTAAATACCTCAAGGATCTGGACTTCCCTGAACTTCTCTGGGCTACCCTGGAGTTTTTGGATGCTTGCCTAATGTCCCGGCAATCATCCTGGAATTTGTGAGACTTCCCTGAACATCATGCAATTTTCCAGTTTTCGGAACATCTCTGAAGTGATCGGGATTTTGGATAGTTCCTTGGAACTTTCTACAACTTCTTTAAATTAATGAAACTGCTTTAAAGTTATCTGATCTTCCCCCAGAGTACTCTAAACTTCTCTAATGTTAAGTCGATTGCCCTAAATTCCTCTAAACTTATCAGGAGCTGTTTGATCTACCCTGAAGTGAAGGTCTCGAAGCGTCTTAAATGTTTTTGCAGTTGTCTGAAACTAATGGAACTGCCTTGAAGTTCTCTGATCTTTGCTAAAGTCTTAATTTTCGAAATTGATCTGAAGTTTATGGAACTTGTCTCAAACTGTTCCCGCCTTCTATTGATGTCCAGAAGCTCTCGAAAGTTTCCTGAAGTTTTCGAAAATTTGTTGAAGATCTCGGAGCCACTTTCAAGTTCCTGCAATTTACTTGAAGCTAATGGAACTGCTCTGAGGTTTCCCTGATGCTCTTGGAGCTTTCCTGAAGTTCTCGAAATTCTCCTACCCAGAAACTAATTAAACAGTATTAAAAATCTTAAAATTTCCCTTTAGATCCCTGGTTTTTTGTTAAATTCCTGATATGTTTCTAAAATTTTCTTTAAACCACCCCAAAAATGAGGACGTTCCTTAAGATCTCACAACTTCCCTGAAGTAACCGGAACTGCCCTTAAGAAATGTAAACTTCCTGAAGCTCTTGGAACATTTGTTTTTGTCTTCCCACAATTTACCTCATGTTATTTGGACTTCTGTGAAGTTGCCTGAACTTCCTTTAAATTCACCAGATATCCCTGAAATCCTCAGAACTTCTTGAAAGTTTCTGCAACTCCTCTGAAGCTAATGAAACCGCAATGATTTTTTCGAAACTTCTCTGAAGTTATTTAAGTATTGCAGATTGTTCTACTAGTCTGTTGATGAAGCTTGAACATATTAAAACTTCCCTTTAGTTTCCTGATTTTCTGTTAAATTCCTAATATATTTCTGAAATTTTCTAAGTTCCAAAACTCACCCTTATAGGTCATTAAACCACCTCAAATTGTGAACTTTATTTGAGATCTCGAAACTTCCCTGAAGTTATCAGACAGTAGGAACTGTCTTCCCACAATTTACCTCGAGTTCTGTGGACTTCTGTGAAGTTGTGTGGACTTCCTTTAAATTCACCAGATATCCCTGAAATTCTCAGAACTTCTTGAAAGTTTCTGCAACTCCTCTGAAGCTAATGAAACCGCCTTGGTTTTTTTCGAAACTTTTCTGAAGTTTTTAAAGTATTGCAGATTGTTCTACTAGTCTGTTGATGAAGCTTGAACATTTTAAAACTTCCCTTTAGTTCCCTGGTTTTCTGTTAAATTCCTGATATATTTATGAAATTTTCTAAATTCCTAAACTCACCCTTATAGGTCATTAAACCACCTCAAATTGTGGACTTTAATTGAGATCTTGAAACTTCCCTGAAGTTATCAGACAGTATTAACTGTCTTCCCACAATTTACCTAGAGTTCTGTGGACTTCTGTGAAGTTGTGTGGACTTCCTTTAAATACACCAGATATCCCTGAAATTCTCAGAACTTCATGAAAGTTTCTGCAACTCCTCTGAAGCTAATGAAACCGCAATGAATTTTTCGAAACTTCTCTCAAGTTTCTGAAGTATTACAGATTGTTTCACTAGTCTGTTGATGAAGCTTAAACATCCCTTTAGTTCCCTGGTTTTGTGTAAAATTCCTGATATATTCCTGAAATTTTCTAAAATTCTAAGCTCACCCTTATAGGTCTTTAAACCACTCCAAAAGTTTGGACTTCATTTGAGATCTTGAAACTTCCCTGAAGTTATCAGACAGAACTGTCTTCCCACAAAATTACCTCAAGTTCTGTGGACTTTTGTGAAGTTGTCTGAACTGCCTTTAAATATATACACCAGATATCCCTGAAATTCTCAGAACTTCATCAAACTTTCTATAACTCATCTGAAGCTAATGAAACCGCCGTGAATTTTTCAAAACTTCCTGAATTTCCTGAAGTATTACAGCAGTTTTCTGAACTTCCCAAATGTTCCAGTAGTATGTTGATCAAGCTTTTCTGAAATACTCAGAATTTACTTTTAATCCTCGTAACTTCCATTAGGTTCTTATAATTTTCGAAAAGTTATTGGGGCTGCTCGAAAGCTCTACATACTTCCCTGAAGTTTTTGAAACTTCGAAGTATTCGCAACTCTCCTGATAATGTTCTTAAAACTGTCCTGAAATTAGTGGAATTGTAATAAAGATAGAAGGACCTCGCAATTTTCCTGAAATTGTTGGAATATTCCACGGAGCTTCAATTATTGAATGGAACTGTTCTGAAATTCTTTGATCGTTCTTTCAAAGTACTCATAATAATGAGACTTTCCTGAAGATCTTCGAACATTTTTGAAGTTTTCGAAAATACCCTGGTTTTCTTCAGAATGTCTGAAACGTCCTTTCTTTGAAGTTAACTAAACTGGCCTAAGGTTCTTGAAGTTTGTGTGAAGTGCCCGCCATTCTCTTGAAGTTTTTGATAGTGCTCTTAAATAAGATCTTTAAGCTTTCCAGAAATTCTTTGAATTTCTACAAAGTTCCCAAAATATGCCTGAAGTTTTCTAAACTTTTGAGGAGTTCTCTGGGCCTCCCTGAAATTCCCGGAAATGTCTTTCTCGAAAAGCTACCCTTAATTTATCGAAACTAACCTTTACAGATCTTTGAACAACCCACACATTATGGACTTCCCGGAATTTATTGGGTCTGCCCATAAGATCTCCGAGCTTCCCGGAAGATCTCTATACCTCGCTTCCCTGAAGTTCTTAGAAGCTCTTAAAAGTTTCTGCAGTCTCCCTGAGGCAGAAAGAATGCCCGAAATTTTCCGGAATTTTTCGGATCTTCCTTTATTATCTGTTCATGAAACTTCCACGATATACCGGTATTTCCAAAATTTTCCTTGGAACTTCTTTAATGTTGAAACTAACCTGTACAGTTCTTTGAACATCCCGCAAATTATGGACTTCCTTGAATTTATGGGATCTGCCCATAAGATCTCTGAGCTTCCGAGCGGCTCTTGGAACTTCTTTAAAGTTTTTACGATTTTCCTCACGTTCGCTGAAGTTTTCAGGACTTCCCTGAAGTTCTTAGAACCACTTAAAAGTTTCTGCAGTCTCCCTGAAGCAGAAGGAACCGCCTTGAAGATCTCGAAGCTTCCCTGAAATGCCAGAAATTTTCCGGAATTACTCGGATCTTTCCTTATTATCTGTTCATGAAACTTCCACTATATCCCGGCATTTCCAAAATTTTCCTCGGAACTTCTTTAATGTTGAAACTGACCTTTACAGTTCTTTGAACATCCCACAAATTATGGAATTCCCTGAATTTATGGGATCTGCCCATAAGATCTCTGAGCTTCCGTGCGGTTCATGGAACTTCTTTAAAGTTTTTTACGATTTTCCACTCGTTCGCTGAAGTCTTCTGGACTTCCCTGAAGTTTTCGGTACTTGTCTTATTGTCTGTTCAAAAAACTTCCACGATATCTCGGTATTTCCTTAATTTTCCACGGAACTTTTGTAATGTTCCTATAATTTTTGTGGACTGCCCTGAAGTTCTCGCTACTCTGTTGATGATGTACATAATTGAAACTGTCCTAAAGATCTCTTAGCTTCACGGCGTCGCACTTACGTAAACTTTTCGGCACTTCTGTGAAGTTTCCGAAAATTTTCGTAAGGTCTCTTACTTCCCTGATGTTTTCTGGACCATCTTTAGTTTTTGGAACTTTTTGAATGTTCTTGCTATTTTTTTTTTTAATTTAATGGAACTGATCTAAAGTTCTCGAAATTTACCAGTAGTTCTCGGATCTAACCTATAAGTTCCCGCAATTTCCTTGATATTCATATTTTAGCTCTCAGAACCGGAATTTTAAACTCGATCCAATCCGATTTGCTTGAAACTTTGCATGATTGTTGGCTAAAATCAAAATCAGAAAATCAAAATCAGCTGTCCTTCAAGATCTACATCACCTAAAATCACAGGCACCAATCTGACAAGTCCATCATCACAACGATTTCCGATTCCCAAAATCTACCAGCATCAATATCAACCAACATCAAAATCATCGAAAATGATAGGATTAGAAGAGATGTTAAATTCTAGAGTCTGGAACATTTCGAAATTCACGTCAGCATTCCGGATGAAATTAAAATGGTGGATTTCAACCCAAGCCATCTTCCACAAATCCAAGATGGCGGACCAGAATCCAATATGGTGGCCTCCGGACAGCGTATATGCATCTAAACCCATGCAACATGGGTATTTATGGAATGGGCTCGATGAGTAGAAGTGGAAAATTTACATCCGCCGCCATTTTGGAATTCAAGATGGTAGACCAACATCCAATATGGTGGTTTCCGGATAGCGAGTATGCATCTAAATCCATGCGATATGGATATCTACGGAATATTCTGAATGAGTAGAAGTGGAAAATCGACATCCACCACCATTTTGGGATTCAAGATGGTGACCTCAAATCCAATATGGCGGCACCCGGACAGCGTATATGCATCTAAATCCATGCGATATGGATATCTACGGAATATTCTGAATGAGTAGAAGTGGAAAACCGACATCCGCCGCCATTTTGGAATTCAAGATGGCGGACCAAAATCCAATATGGTGGTCTCCGGACAGCGTTTATGCATCTAAACCTAAGCAATATGGGTGTCTATGGAATGGGCTCGATGAGTAGTAGTGGAAAATCTACATCCACCACCATTTTGGAATTCAAGATGGTGAACCAACATCCAATATGGCGGCCTCCGGATAGCGTATATGCATCTAAACCCATGCAATATGGGTATCTATGGAATGGGCTCAATGAGTAGAAGTAGAAAATCGACATCCGCCGCCATTTTGGAGTTCAAGATGGCCGACCAAAATCCAATATGTAGGCCTCCAGACAGCGAATATGCATCTAAACCTTTGCAATTTGGGTATCTACGGAATGGGCTCGATGAGTAGAAGTGGAAAATTTACATCCACTGCCATTTTGGAATTCAAGATGGTCACCTAAAATCCAATATGGCGGCCTCCGGACAGTGTATTTTCATCTAAACCCATGCGATATGGGTTTCTACGGAATGGGTTTGATGAGTAGAAGCGTAAAATCTACATCCACCACTATATTGGAATTCAATATGGCGGACCAAAATCCAATATGGCGGCCTCTGGACAGCGTATATGCATCTAAACCCATGCGATATGGGTATCTACGGAATGGGCTCAATGAGTAGAAGTGTAAAATCGACATCCACCACCATTTTGGGATTCAAGATGGCGGACCAAAATCCAATATGACGACCTCTGGAAATTCCATAGATACCCATATGGGTTTAGATGCATCAGGGTGGCCAGCAAACCGGGAAAACCGGGAATACCGGGAAATATCCGGGAATTTGAAAAGTAATCGGGAAAACCGCGAAAAACCCGGGAATTCGGTGAGAGAACCAGGAAAAATAAATTAACCATACCATAGGAATAATTTTTTACACCAGAATTTCAGAATAAACCATTAAAACAAAGTAATCCTTTACCAAATGAATGTCTTGTTCTATTTGCTGCATAATTTTCTTCAGTTTCTCGTCTTATTGGTCTCAGCAATATTGCAAATTGATTTTTGTCGTTTAAATTTCAGATGTAAAGTGCTTGGTCCTTAAAAGAAAATATTGAAAATGCTGGACTTTGGAAACAAAAATTTGTAAAAACCGAAACTGAATTATTCTTTTGCAGGGTTTTAATTTTTCTTTGTTCAAAATCCTCACGATATGAATTCCAGAATTAACTTGGAATTCAGCTTTGAATTATCTTGAAATTGTTCTGAAATAATCCAGAAAACACCCCGCGTAATAATTACCGTTGAATTCTTTTTGGAATTTCCTTGCAACCCCTTCTAAGAATTTAATTGGAATCCTTCTTAGAATACGCCTTTTAAACTAAACCTCTGGTGGTAAATAGGAGAACGTCAAAAAGAGTGTTGTGAGCACAAATTTCTGCCATGAGACATAGGAAGCGGAACACCTTTTTTTTACTTTTTCTGATAAATTGATTCATCTGAGATGCTTCAAAACTTGATTTACAGTTGAAAAATTTAATTCTGTATCGTTTTTGCAAGGATCCTGCTAGTGTCCAAGAACATTTTTGGTGAGTAAAATGGAAAATTATAAAAGTGGTTATTCTCTTCTGAATTTCTTGTGTGTGAATAGGACAGGTGCAAATCAGTTCAGGTCTGTGAAAAATCGTAATACCTATACGGCAATTACTGATGGAAATTGGCAAGATGTTGGATGAAAAATGCTCTAATTTGCATTGTGAAAAATCCTAATTCTGATGTAAACAAATGGTTTGGCTGACGTTTCCTCTCGAATTCGCTTGGCGTACTCTACATTGGTGGTGTATTAAAAAGGCATATTCTCTTGAGTCTATCTGGAGACTTCGATTCCTTTGAAAATCTTTCAACTCTTTTCAAAACAGCAGAAATCTTTCTAAATTTTATTTAGAGACCATGGAAGTATTTTAAAGAATTTCTTTCTAATTATCAGCAATTTTTTGCATTCAATTTGGAGTTCTGTGATGAATCTTTCGCAATAGGATTGAAATTATTGCCAGAACACTCTTAGAACTCTGTTTCTTGTTGAATGCAGATCATAATTCTCTTGGAATACTTCTTAAAATTCATCTGTCATTTTCGTCACGATCTCCATACAAATATCCTCAGAATCAAGTAGGAATTTTCCGTAAAGTTTTGTTTTTAAATTTTCTAAAATTACCTAACAATTTAATTTAGAACTTGCATTCTTCTCCACAGAAATCCCTCCAAATTCATCTAAAAATTTCTAAGGATTTCATGTCAGCATAATTCTGGTATTCTGCTCAGAACTTCTCATTCGAAGCTGTGTGGGAATCCTTCTCAATATTTGTTCCAAAAAACTCTTTGAATTTTTTTTTTAATTTGACTAAAAACTCCAGGGTTTGTCCACTAGATTCTATAGAATGTTCTGTAATTTGTTATAGCCCTTTAAATGCCCTTAGCGTGACAATTATGAGTCCACGACTCATAAGTATGATATTCTTTTTTTCAAATCTGTGATCTTGAAAAATTTTCAAGCTCTCACATTTTAAATATTTTTTCTCCAAATCTTGCACCACGAATCATTATTAATCACAGATTATGAACAAAAGCTCTACACAAATTTAAAAGCCCAACAGTCTTGGGAATCTTCTTAAATCATATTTATCCCTTCAGTAAATTCCTTGCAGCTCGCTCTTAAAAATGCGTTCAATTTCGTTTTTTTGTTGAATATTAACAACCGGGAATTTTTAAAGATTTGAACCGGGAAATCCGGGAAAAAACCGGGAATTTCAAAATGAAAATTCACTGGCCACCCTGGTTTAGATGCATATACGCTGTTTAGAGGCCGCCATATTGGATTTTGGTTCGCCTTCTTGGATTCCAAAAGGGTGGCGAATGTGGTTTCTTACTTTGACTAGAATACCAAGGTATTGAATTTCCGTTTGGTGATTTTGTTATCTCAAAATCAGCTAAGGTTGAAATCTCTCAAGATCAGCTAAGATCAGCTGTTTGTGATTTTTAGCCGTTCCTTTTGGATTTTGTGTTGTTGAAAAAATAAGGTATTTTTTAGGAAGAATGTACACGTTAAAAAAATATTAATTTTGGATAGAAAATCGAAAAAGAGTTTAATATATAATTATTTTATTAAAAAAGCACTTGAAAAAATTTCACATTCGAAGCGATGAAAACACTTCAAAATTGACGAGAATCGTAAAACAACACCCTAATGTGAAATATTTTAACTTGCTTTTGCTTGATTCTAAATGGCCGAAATATAGCACAAATGTGTTCCCATAACAAAAAATTATGCAAATCGGAGAAGGTCGTGTCTGACCGATTCCTCATTTGGCTTATTTAGGATTTTTGACGCTTAAGTACTTTTTCTAGTTCTCTTGCAGTGGTTTGATTTTTTTCCTAAATTCCGTCTTAATTAATCATATATATCGTTCGACCATTTTCCACAGGGATGGTGCTGTTCCGCTGGTAGGAAGTGATTAAAATTCCCATATAGAAATTTAGAGAAGTGGAAATAACTCGCTTTCGGTGCATATTCAGGTCAAAAAAAAAAGTGAACGACAACATAAAGAAATTAGTCAGTTCAATTTGTCGTTCAATTTTTTCCCGGAAATTAATGTTAAACAAGCTAAAATTGAATAAAAATTATTTTTCCCAATGCAGTTTTAACTGCTTTACTACTAGTCCCCAGAGAGCCAAAGCTTTCAAATTTGAGAGAGAAAATTTGCTCTCACTAGTTCAATTTCTCAACATGCCATGTATTTTTATGACACTCTATTTGTGATTTCCCTCTCACAGACTACAAAATAGAGTACCTGACACTGCAAAACATGTCTGGTGCCTATATATATGTTGATTAACATCCGAAGTCCCTCCTTTTTTTACATATTCTGCACAAAAGATACTTTATGCCCCGCCCCATTCATGGGAATCGTCGGGAAATCCTGTGAGGGGTGAGCTATTTTGTGTGCAGAATTTGTAAAAAGGGAGGGGCTTCGGATGTTAATTTAAATGCATATATAGAGGTACCAGACATGTTTTGCACTGCACTGTCCTCTGTGAACAATTAGCGGAAAACAAATTATGTGTAGTTTCCGATAGATGTCACCGCCAACAACAGCAGTGACATCTGATGGAAAATGAATGCAGAAGCTTGACAAAATGATTGATTGCATATTTGTTTACAGATATGCGTATTGAGCAGTTCCACGCCAACTGACGAATCGATTTTATTTGTCCCATTTATAATAATTACTTACTAGGGATAATGAACCAAGATTGTGCCTAAAATGGGCCATTATGACTAACGCCTAATTTTTCAAAAAGGCGTATTCGATATATTTCAATTAATCATAGCACGAAATGTCTAATCTCATGTAATCGAAATGACGTTTGACACAAAGTTGTAGGAAAGTGGATTGCCTTTTCAGTAAAAAATACACACTGAATAAAAAATAACATTTTTTTTGTCAAAAAATAAAAAAAAATACTTCAATTACAAAAAAAATAAGATTTAAAAAAATGCTAACTTTTCTGAAAAGGACATAAGTGTCCTTTTTTTTGGATTTATACATACATTTCAAAGGAAAGCATTTTTTGACAATGTTTCACTAGTTATCAAAACTATCAATTTGTATTGTCCAGATGACGCATTGATCTTCCAATCTTACGATCCATAGGCCAACATTAGAACCATTTCCCCTATATCACCGATTTCGTTACATTACTTAGCTTAAACATCAATTTAAAATTATCGTTACTGAATTTGGGAACTGGTTGGAACTGTTTCAAGCCTTCAAAATTAAAATCTATTTTCGTACCAAAGTCTTTGAACTGCACCAAGATCCAGATTTTCGCCACAATTGATCAATTTAGATGGTCAAGTTTTGAACCCACCGCAGCATGCTTTTGGTGCTACTGCATACGGACGATCAAATGTAAAATACTGTCGCAGCCACAGCATAGTTCTTGATCCATTTCAACCTCATCCACCCAACTCGCGAATTGGCAAAATCGATTCTCCTTGACCTACATTCTGAAGCGCAAAACTTCTCCATCTTCGCCTCCAAAGCGCCAAATCCATTTACAGCAAACCCCACCCATCCCGAGCCCAAGAAGGAAAAGAAAAAAAAAACACCCTCATTATCATCGGCATCTCTCGGAAGTCAGACCAAGGGAGACCAAGTGGCGACCAAGCTTCTTGGATTTGGACCTTGGACACACAAAGGATTGAGTTGGAGTTGGTGCTGCTGCAGTGCACTCGTTTTCCGGGCAACCGGGCGGCAATCGATAATCGAATCCCACCCGACCGACAGGGCTTAAGTGCATTAACAGAGAGAGGAAGGCAGACAGGCGTTGCATCACTGACTGGCTGCAGCTTGCAGCCCCGAGCCGAGAGCCGTGTGTTACCAAAGAGCGATAATGTGGTGTAATTATTTTGCACTGCTGCCATCCGTCGTCGTCGCCGTAGTCGTCATCGGCTCCGTACAGTTCTCGAAGCCTTAGTTTTGCCCGGGTGGCGAAGCGATGGCATTAGGGAAACACGTTAAGCTCTCCGTCTAATCGGTGCGGAGTTCGGGCATGTAGGCGGGTGCTGCATTACGTAAGCCACTGCATTTAGGTGCGGCTAATTTTTCTGGGGGCTTCTTGTTCCGGATTTGGCAACAATTGGTTCGATGCCGAATGAATTAGAAACGATAGCAGCAGTCCAAAAGTGTCGCCTCTGCAGTGAATTTGCCCGTCAGACAGGCTGCTAATCTCGCACAGATCGTTGAACGTCTGGCAGAGGAGGCAGTGTGCGTTCGAAATTCCCACATGAATGGGTGATTAGTGCGAATGCGAATAGAAGATATGCAAGAGGAATTGTACGGGGCGGCAGTGATGCCAGGAAGAGGATTGCCTATCGGTTTTTGAAAGTATGGAGTGTTAAATATTTTAGTTTTCAGTATATAATTTATGAAATCCTGTACATTTGTCGACGAATGCCGGATACATAAGAGATTTTGAACAGTAGATATATAGTCTATTTTTCGATAGCAACCCATTGTTGCGGTGCTTGTTCATTGTTTGAAGTTCGTTAAATACGTGAGAGTGTCCCGGATAGCGATCGAGCATTGGTGATGTAAAGCGTGCAGTTCAGAAGAAATTTCCAGCTGCCTTGGGCCTCGATATGCACACAGGTGTACGTAGGGGTAATTATGAGATTCCCAGCTCACTGTATTTCCTCAATCGAAAGGGGGACATCTTCTATCAAGGGAACAACAATTTGTCCTTTATTTGTAAGACTGAGGGGCATCGCATGAATTCCTGCCCCAAACGGAAGGATGTTCCATGTTGTAACCATTTTCCCTACTATTCGCATTTTTTGGGAGTTTACCGTAATTAAAGTTAAGCTTGTTTAGTTCAAATCATTTTTTTTTAGAAATACCCGTTGGTTTCAGATCAATTGGTACCTAGGCAGCAAAATGGCAATGGAAAACTCACACTATTGTACAAAATACAACGCGCGAGTGCTCGTGTTACAAAAGTTGGTGCGAGAATGAAAGGTAATTGAAATGAAAGCAGGTTCAACGAACTTTCAGGGCAAATCCTGAGGAACCAGGACAATTCCGGAATTGTACATGGTGAGACTTCCAGAAAAAATCCAGAATACTGCTAGGAAGGACTTACAGGAAAAGTCTAGATAATTTTCAGAACACATCCAGAGATCTTCCAGAGAGAGAGCCTATAAGACCTTCAGACCAAGGCTAGAGGACTTGCTAAGCAGATCCAGAAGAGTTTCAGAATAAGTCCAGAGCGCATTCAAAAAAATTTCAGAGAACTTTCAGTGCAAGGACAAATTGGCGCACTAAGAAATCCCAGAGGTTTTCTATGGTGAGTCCCAGGGTGGGTGTAAAGGTCCCCCAAGACAAGCTTAGAGGAATTTCAGAGCTAATTCAGGGCATTTTTGGGGCTATTCCCGAAGATTCGCAGGGAAAATGCACAGGACGGTCAGTACTAGTTCATAGGATTTCCAAGGCAAGCCTAGAACACATGTAGAACAAGTCTAGAACACATGTAGAACAAGTCTAGAACACATCTAGAGACGGTCAGGAAGACTTCCATTTTTTTTCCAGGACCAGAAGGCTTCCTCGGCAAGCCCAAAAGTTTTCAGGAGGAGTTAAAAAATTCAGGAGAAGTGAATTTCCAGGGTGAGTCTAGAGGACTATCAGAGAGGACCTTCAGCCATTGCAGTCAGCTTCCAGAAGATGGGGCAAGTCACCAAGAGGACTTCCAGGAAAAATCCAGAAAATATTGAAAGCAAGTTCGAAGAACATTCACAGCACGTCACAGTTAACAGTGAGTTCAGAGCAAGTCTAGAGGACTTTCTGACCTGATCCAGATGAACTTTATAATAAGTCCAAAGGGTTTTGAAAGCAAGGTCAAAGAACATTTAGTGCAAGGACAAATGGGCTCCCAAAGAAATTCCACTATGGTGAGTCCTTAAAAATTCACAGGGTGAGTGTAAAGGTCCTCTAGGACAAGTCTAGAGGAATTCCAGACCAAATGTAGGGTGTTTTTTAGTTCTAGTCCCGAAGATTCGCTAGGAAAATGCACAGGGCTTTCAGTGCTAGTTCATGGGATATCCAGGGCAAGCCTAGAAGGCATGTAGAAGAAGTCTAGAGGACATCTAGAGGTGGTCCAAAAGAATTCCACTGCCTTTTTAGCGTCTAGAGCTCTTCCACAACAGATCCAGAGGACTTTGAAAACGAGGTTTTCAGGAGAAGTTCAGAAGACTTCCAGAAGATTTTTCATAGCGAATCCAGAGGAAATTCAGGAGAAGTACAGACTACTTTCAGGGCGAGTTCATAGAATTTCCAGTGCATGCTCAGAGGATTTCCAAGATGAGTTTAGAGGACCTTCTGGGCAAGTCTGGTGCATTTCCAGGATGAGTCTGGAAGACTTTCAGAGTATGTCCAGGGGTCCTTCAGAGCAGATCCAGAGCCATTGCTGATAGCTTCCAGAAGATGAAGCAAGTCGTTCAGAGGGCTTTCAGGGCAGATGAAGAGCACTTCCAGAAAAAAGTCTGGAGAAGTTTCAGAATAAAGCCAGGGGGCTTTGAAATCCAATTCAGAGAACTTTCAGCGCAGCTACCAAAGGCTACCCAAGAAATTCCCGGGGTCTTCTATGGTGACTTATGAAGACAAAATATTTGCTCTGGAATTCCTCTAGACTTACCCTAAGTCTAGAGGAATTCCAGAGCATATATTTTGAGGACTAGTCTCAAAGATTCTCGGGGAAAATGGACAGGACTTCCAGTGCTTGCTCAGAGGATTTCAGAAGCAAACCCAAAAGACATTTAGAACAAGTCTAGAGGATATCTAGGAAACATCTTGAGGATCTCCATTTTTTCCATCATCTAGAGGTCTTTCAGACAGAGTCTAGAAGAATTCGAAAACATGCTATGCGGGCTTCCATATCAAGGCCAAAGATTTTCCAAATTAAAATCAAAATACTTTTCAGAGCAAGGAGACAGTCCAGAAGACATCTAGATCAATTCCAGAAAACTTCAAGAGCAAGTCCTCCAGAGCAAGTTCAGATTACATCAAGGAGAAGTTCAGAAGTCTTCCTGAGTATTTTGAGAGCGTACTCAGGAAACTTATCAGCCCAAGGCTGGAAGTCTCTCTCAAAAAGAAACTCAGGAAACTTCTTAGGTCCAGAGCTATTCTAGGGCTAGTTTGAGAGTAAGTCCATAGGACCTTGAGAGCAGATTCAGAGCCATTGCAGATAGCGTCCAGAAGATGGAGTAAGTCGTCCAAAGGATTTTCAGAGCAGGTATAGAACTTCCGGAAATAGTCAAATCGACATTGAAAATAGATTCAAAGAACTTTCAGAGCAAGTCCTGCTAGCACCCATGGAGAAATTTTGGAGGTGTGGTGAATGGTGACCCCTTAAGATTTCCACGGTGAGTACAGAGGACCCTCAGGGCAAGTCTCGAGGATTTTCAGAGTAAATTTTAAGCACTTTGAGAGTCTTTTCCAGAAAACTTTCAGGCCATGTCCAGAGGGCATTCAGATCAGATCCCCAATTGTTGCAGTTGACTTCTAGAGCAGGTTCAGAAGACTTGGAAAGCAAGTCCTGCTGGCACTTAGGGGAGAAATTTCATAGGTGTTTCATTCAATCCTAGCGATTTATTCTCAGGGCATGTCCCGAGGACTACCAGAGCAAATCCAAAGCATTTTGAGAACTTTCAGGACAAGATATTTTCAGATTGAATCCAGAGGACTCTCAAGGCTAGTTTCGAAGATTTCCAGAGCAAATTCAGAGCTCTTCTAGAGGAACTTTAGAGCAGATCAAGAATCATTGCAATTGGTTTCCAGAGCAAGTTCTGAAGACTTCCAGAGCATGTTTTTCAAAGTTCTTTCAGTTGCATGGAAAGCAAATTCTGCTGGCACCTAGGAAGAAATTTCAGAGGTGTTCCTTTCAATCCTAGAGATTTATTCTCAGGGCATGTCCCGAGGATTACCAGAGCAAATCCAAAGCACTTTGAGAACTTTCAGGACAAGAGATTTTCAGATTGAATCTAGAGGACTCTCAAGGCAAGTCTCTTCATTCAGGCCTTAGTTCAGAGGACCTTCAGAGCAGATGCAGAACCGTTGCAGTTGGATTCCAGAGCAAGTCCAGAAGAATTCCAGAGCACGTCGTCCAAAGGACTTTCAGAGTAGGTCCAGAGGACATAGGGAAAAGTGCGTCGGACATTAAAAGCAACTTCAAAGAACTGTGCGCACCCAAGGAGAAGTTCCAGAGGTGTTTCGTTGTGGGTCCTAGAGATTTCCAGGGTGAGCCCATAGGCAAGTCTCCAGAATTTTCAGAGAAAATTCATAGCACTTTGAGAATGAGTCCTAAA
Source organism: Ochlerotatus camptorhynchus (assembly GCF_037179485.1). NCBI lineage: Eukaryota > Metazoa > Arthropoda > Insecta > Diptera > Culicidae > Ochlerotatus > Ochlerotatus camptorhynchus. The sequence goes on from NW_027040615.1 coordinate 890,599, forward strand.
GATTCTCGTTCCAAGTCAAGAGGACTTTCCAGCTAAGTTCGGAGGACTTTCAGAGCAGATCCAGAATCATTGCAGTTGGCTTCCAGTGCAAGTCCAGAACACTTCCAGAGCATGTCGTCCAAATGACTTTCAAAGTAGATCCAGAGGAAAAAGTCCGGAGGACAGTTCATGTCCCGAGGACTACCAGAGCAAATCCAAAGCACTTTGAGAACTTTCAGGACAAGAGATTTTCAGATTGAATTTAGAAGGCTCTCAAGGCAAGTTTCGAAGATTTCCAGAGCATATGGTTTCCAGAGCAAGTTCTGAAGACTTTCAGAGCATGTCTTCCAAAATTCTTTCAGGGCTGGTCCAGAGGACTTCCGGAAAAAGTCCAACGGACATTAAAAGCAAGTTCTGAACACATCTCCAAGATTTTCAGAGCAAATTTAGAGAACTTTGAGGATCTTTTCCAGACAACTTTCAGGCCTTACTTCAGAGGACCTTCAGAGCCGATACAGAATCGTTACAGTTGGCTTCCAGAGCAAGTCCAGAAGAATTCCAGAGTAAGTCGTCCAAAGGACTTTCAGAGTAGGTCCAGAGGACTCAGGGAAAAGTGCGTAGGACATTTAAAGCAACTTCAAAAAGCTGTGGGCACCCAAGGAGAAATTCCAGAAGTGTTTCATTGTGGGTCCTAGAGATTTCCAGGCAGGTCCATAGGCAAGTCTCTAGAATTTTCAGAGAAAATTCAATGCACTTTGAGAGCATTTCAGTTCCAAAGGCTTCCGAAGCAAGTCCAGAAGACTCTCGTTCCAAGTCCAGAGGATTTCCGGGCTAACTTCAGAGGTTTTTCAGAGCAGATCCAGAATCGTTGAAGTTGACTTCCAAGTCCAGAAGACTGCCAAAACATGTCGTCCGAAGGAATTTCAGAGTAGGTCCAGAGGACCCCAGCGAGAAATTCAAGAAGTGTTTCGTTGTGAGTCATAGAGATCTCCAGGGTGAGTCCATAGGCAAGTCTCCAGAATTTTCAGAGCAAATTCAAAGCACTTTGAGGGTATGTTCAGAAGATTATCTTTCCAAGTTCAGAGGACTTCCAGGCTATGTTCAGAAAACTTTCAGAACAGATTCAGAATCATTGCAGTTGCAGTCATTGCAAATGACTTTCAAAGTAGATCCAGAGGAAAAAGTCCGGAGGACAGTTAAAGCAACTTCATAGAACTGTGGGCACCCAGGGAGAAATTCCAAAGGTGTTTCATTGGAAGTCCTAGAGATTTTCAGGGTGCGTTCATAGGCTAGTCTCCAGTATTTTCAGAGCAAATTCAATGCACTTTGAGAGTATTTCAGTTGGCTTCTAAATTAAGTTCTGAAGACTTCTAGAGCATGTTTTCAAAGGGCTTTCAGGGCTAGTCTAGAGGACTTTCAGAAAATTTTAGAACAAACCCTACGGGCATCACTGCAGAAATTCCGGAGATGAGTTCTTGATATTCCAAGGTGAGTCCATAGGCAAGTCTCGAGGATTCCCAGACCAAAATTGAAGTAATTCCCAGACCAAAATCGGAACAAGTTCAAGTCTAGTAGACTTTTGGGTTAAATCCAGAGGTTTGAGTTGAACTGCGAAGCTGCCCTTTACAAGAATCTGTAAGCATTCTGATTTTAAACTTGTCTTTAAAATAGCTGAGATTCTGGTCATGGGCGTTCCCTGAACTTGCCTGCATTTTTTTTGAAGTTGCTCCATTTGAAGTGTTTGTGAGAAGTGCTTAAGAATTGCCTGATCAGGTTCTCTGAACCTTCCTTCACAAGTTCTTGAACATGTCTACGGGGTTTCCTTCAATCTGGCTCCTGTAGTTCCATAATTTTGCCTCCAAATATTCGATGATCTTGCCGTTTTTAATTGCTTGAGCTTGAGTCACAGGTAGGTTTAAGATATTTGAGTCTGTAAATCCTGATACTCACTATTGAACCTAAAAAAAATCAGAACGACGTGTCACATCAAGATTCCCCACCTGACAGATGATAATTTCGTTGGCCGTGGGCTTTCGCAATCCCCCTCTGAACATCGACCAATAATTGCATTATAATGTCACTGCATGTGATCCGTTCGTGTTATGATCACAGCAGCGTACAAGTGCAGTACCGTGTGTGGATTTGCTGCAGCTTCGAAGACGACGAAACACGTGCCTTACCCAATAATAATATTTGCCGCACCCGAGCGCCCCTGCAGGGCAGCCATATTACCGCCGCCGCCACCACCACCACCTAACATAACTTCCGGCGATGAAGGGCCTCGTCCCCGTCTTCTCCTCTCCGAACAACGAACACGAGAAAATCAATGCAATCACGAATTTATGCATACATGAGCCTAACTACTAGCCCAACATCTTCCTACACTTCTTCCCTTGCGAAGTCACACCACTCTAGCGTCGTACCGCTTTCTAACCGCACATTCTGCATGAGTCACGATGAGACGAGCGCACACCAGACCAGCACTGTATGTGCGAGACGATTAATTTATAGAGTGTTACAACATAATTGATGTCTGCCAGATATGGGCAGACCGACCCCTTCGCCATCAGAATCAAACAAAACTTGATTCGAGTGGATTGCAGCAATTCAATTTGGCGCAATTGTCGCGGACCATCTAGGGAAGGGGCTGTGTCTCTGCAGAAGAATGGCGTTTTCAAACGCATCTTCTAGTTGGATTTTGGATTTTGTTAAAGCTTTTGCTAGCTGTCTTCAATTCGATCTACGACACACGTCATCACGAGTGTGTGTGTTTATCGGTACAGTCAATTTAGGTAAAGCAGCGCAGAGAAACAGTGCAGCCAGATTGGAGAATCGGTTCATTAAGAAATTTTAGACTATTTTGGAAAATTCAATTTGCTGCGTTCAGTACAACTAAACACAATTTTAGAAGGTATCCTATTGGCTTATTCAGTCACAATATCTATACTGTTGACGTATGGCAGTAACATTGTCTTAAAAATAAGTTTTAGTATAAATGATGATTTTCCGATGAGTTAGACTAGACTAGACTAAATGATGATTTTCCGATGAGTTTGGGATGCATCTAATTATTGATGCATCATCATTAGTGCATCTCTAGACGCTGGAAGAAGGAGAACTCCCCGAGACCTTCGCTAGATGTCCTTTTAACTTACCCTATAAGTCCTCTAGATTTATTCGGCATGTCCTCTTGACTTGCCCTGAATGTCTTCTGTGCTTGCCGTGGACATCCGCTGAACTAGCACTGACAGTCCTGTGCACTTAAGTTATGGAATTCCTTTTGACTTACCCTGGGAGCTTTCTGAACTCACCAAAAAAATCTTCAGGACCCATCATGGAAGCCCGTAGAACTTGTTCTGAGTTGTCTGGATTTCTGCTCTGCTCAGACTAGTCCTCTAGATTTGCCCTCGATGTGCCCTCAAAATCCTCTAGACTTTTACTGTAAGTCCTTTTCACTTGCCCTAGAAGTTTTTTTGGAATTGGTCTGGAAGTCTTCTGGAATAACTCCGGAACTAGTCTGGGCTTGCTCTGAAAAGTTTTTAATCTGGACAACCTTTTTACTTGCCGTGGGAGCCCGAGGAACATACTCTAAACGTTCTCCGAACACGACTCAAAGCCTTTTGGAGTTATTCTGGATGACCTCTAGATGCTAGAAAAAGTTTATGTCTTCTATCCCCTTTTATAGATGTTAAATTGCACTGTAAGTCCTTTGGATTTTTTTCTGCATGTCTTCTGGACTTACCCTGAAAGTCCAACGAGCTTGCACTGAAAATCCTCTGAACTAGCGCTGAAAGTCCTTTGCATTTTCTTTGAAAATCTTCGGGACTAGCCTTCAAAATACTCCGAATTTACTTTGTAATTCCTTTTGACTTGCCCTGGGAGTCTGAGTAGAAATTGCTCTGAAAGTTCTCTGAACATACTATCAAAGTTTTCAGCTCTGCTAAGCGAATCCTCTATACGTGCCCTGAAAGTCCTTTGTACTTACTCTGGAAGCTCTCTGAGTTTTTTCCCAGAAAATCATCTAGACTTCTCTTGCGAGTCTTTTTCTGCAGTCTTCTGGAATTGCTCTGGAAGTCTTCTAAATACGCTCTCGAAGACCTCTGGACTTATTTTGGAAGGCCTCCAGATGCTGAAAAAGTGGAGTCCTCTAGACCTTCTCTTAATGCGCTCTGAAGTCCACACTTGTTCTGCTTGTCCTATGGACTTGCTCTGAAAGTCTTCTCTGCTTGCCCTGGAAATCCTCTGAACTCTAGCGCTGGAAGTCCTGTGTACTTTCTTTGAGAATCGTTGGGACTAACCCTCAAAAGACTCCTGAATTTCTATGGAATTTCTCTAGACGTACTCAGGGAGTCCTCTGGACCATTCCAGAAAATCTTCAATACTCATCTTAGAAGACCTCTAGAATTCCTTGTAATGAAAGTTAAGTGAACTTGCTTTAAAAGTCCTCTGTATTTCTGGAAGCTGTCCTCTGCATGTCCTCTAGACTTGTCCTGAAAGTTCACTGGACGCTCTCTGGAAGATCTCTGAGTTTGCTCTGATTATCCTCTTTTCCTGTAAGTCTGGAATTGCTCTGGAAGTCTTCTGGACGTGCTCAGAAAAAGTTAAAAGTTCTCTAAACACGCTCTCAAAGCCCTCTGGACTCATGCTGGATGATCTCCAGACGCTGGAAAAAGCGGAAGACCTCTAGACCTTCTCTTGATGTCCTCTTAAGCTCGCATTTGCTCTGCCTACCTTCTGGACTTTCCCTAGAAATCCTCTGAACTAGCACTGGAAGTCCTACGTATTTTCTATCATAATGGTAGGAAATATCACTCAAAAGACTCCGGAATTGCTATGGAATTTCTCTGGACTCACCCAGGAAATCTTCAGGACTCTGAAATACCCTAAGAGCACATAGTACTTGCTCTGAAACTTCTATAAACTTGCTATCAAGGTCCTCTGGATTTTTCCAAAGTTTTCCGCTCTGCTTCTAGACTAGCCCTAAAAATCATCTAGGCTTACTCTGGAATATTGCTGAGTTTGACCTGAAAATTCTTTATACTTTTCCTGTAATTCATTTTCACTTGCTATAGCAGTCTTTTGGAATTACTCTGGAAGCCTTTTGGACGTGCTCAGAAAAACTTAAAAGTTCTCTAAACACGATCTCAAAGTCCTCTGGACTTATTCTGGAAGCCCTCCAGACGTTTGAAAAAGTGGAACATCTAGATCTCTAGACCTTCTCTTGATGCCCTAGTCCTCTTAACATGCCCTGTAAGTCTTCCACACTTGCGCTGAAAGTCTTCTGAACTAGCACTGGAAGTTCTGTGCACTTTCCCCGAGAGCCTTCGGGACTGTCCTCAAAAGACGCCGGAATAGCTATGAAAACCCTATAGTCCTACCCTGGAAGTTCTCTGGACTTACCCAGGAAATCTTCAGCTCTCATCACTCAGGACCCTCTGAAAATACCCGACTTGCTCTGAAAGTTCTCTGAACATGCTATCAAAGTCCTCTGGATCTATGGAAACTTTCTGCTCTGCTCGGCAAGGCCCACAGGATTTGCCCTGAAAGCCCTCTTGACTTACCCTGGAAGATCGCTGAGTTTGCCCTGAAAATTCTCTAGCCTTTTCCTTGCCATAGCAGTCTTCTGGAATTGCTCTGGAAGTCTTCTGGACGTGTTCTGAAAAAGTTAAAAGTTCCCTAAACATGCTCTCAAAGTCCTCTGGAAGACCACCACACTTGTTCTGCCTGTCCTCTTGACTTACTCTGAAAGTCTACGGGACTAGCACAAAAAAATTCTCCGGAATTACAATGAAATTCCTTTAGACTTTCCCTGGGAGTCCTGGGAGACTCATCATAGAAGACCTCTGAAATTACCTTTGGAGCCCATAGGACTTGCTCTGAATGTTCTCTGAACTTGCTATCGAGCTCCTCTGGATTTCTGGAAGCTTTCTGCTCTGCTCATGAAGTTCTCTAGACTGGCACTGGAAGTCCTCTGGACCTACTTTTAAAGATCTATGAGTTTGACTGAAAATCCTATAGACTTTTCCAATAGGTGCTTTTCACTTGGAAGCCTTCTGGACGTGCTCTGAAAAAGTTAAAATTTCCGTAAACACGCTCTCAAAGTCCTCTGGATTTATTTTGGAAGCCTCCAGACGTTTGAAAAAGAGGAACTTCTAGACCTCTATACCATCTCTTGATGTCCTAGTTCTCTTAACTTGCCCTGTGAGTCCTCCACACTTGTTCTGCCTGTCCTCTGGACTTGCCCTTAAAGTCTTCTGTGCTTGCCCTGGAAATCCTCTGAACTAGCGCTGAAAGTCCTGTGCACTTAAGTTATGGAATACCTTTTGGCTTACCCTGGGTGCTTTCTAAACTCACCAAGAAAATCTTCAGGACCCATCATGGAAGCCCGTAGAACTTGTTCTTAGTTGTCTGGATTTCCTCTAGATTTACCCTGAAAGTCCTCTGCTAGATCCCTGAACTTTTCCAGATCCTGATCACTTTTCCTGTGAGTCTACGGGACTAGCTCTTAAAATACTCCGGAATTGCTATGGTATTCCTCTAGACTCGCCCTTGGAGCCCTCTGGACGCACCCAGGAAGACTTCGGAAATTATCTCGAACCCGGACTTGCTTTGAAAGTTCTCTGAACTTGCTACCAAAGTCTACTGGATTTCTGAAAGTTTTCCGCTCTACTCAGCAAATCCTCTTCACTTGCCTTGAAAGTCTTCAGAATACAGCATAGAATACCTCGGGAATTCCCTGCTTTGAAAGTTCTCTGAACTCGCTTTCAAAGTCCTCTGGACTTATTCTGGAAGTCATCTGGATCTACTCAGCATGTCTTCATCTGGATCAGGGTTGTTAATCGATAGGCGTCCACAACGTCTACGCTAGCGTCTTCTATGCACATTCACAATTGCAGACGTTAACACTGACGTTATCTGCCGTTATCGATTAACAATTCTGTTCTGGATCTACTCGGTAAAAGTCTTCTGGATTTGCCATGACAATTCTCTACATTTGCTTCATTTTTGCTCTGAAAATCCTCTAGATGAGCACAGAAAGTCCCCATGACTTTCAGTTGACTCATGAGGGCTCTCAAGTTGATTCAGACTTTAGGCTTAGCCCGTTGAGTCTTCAAAATTAACGCATAATTCATCCCAAAGGGATCGATAAGATCTGTAAGGGTTACTCATGAAAGGCTCTACAGTTGATCAATAATGCGTCTCGAATAGTTCTCACGACCGATTAAGACTTTGAAGTTACTCAGAAGGTCTTTAGAGCTCAGTTTAGCACATCAGCCGTCAGTAACTATCCCGTATGGCTGAATTCAAACGACAAGGTCGCTGCAGTTAATCGTAAAGCTACCAAAGATCCGGCCTACTAGAGAGTCCTTTGCAGTTGATCTATGAGACTTCTGATGTTTCTACAAGGCCTCTGCCGTTTACCCTAGAGATAATTGTAGATGAATCTATTAGTTCTGTCAACTCAGGTCGTATCCCAAGTAACAATTTTGGTTTTATGAGGGTTCTGTAGACCATGATTTAGACTTGTAGAATGCTATAAAACCTCTATTAAGCTTGCAATGTTACTTGGGATGGTTCCTGTAGTAAACTCAACTCCAAAGTTGACTTATAAGTTTTATGGAGTTTTCAAAAGATGGTTCTGTAGTTGATCCAAGCTGCAAGTGAAACAAGAGGCTGCCAAAAAAATTACTCCCTAATAGATAGACTAAGTCTAGAGCCCGCAAAGCCAGAGCTCAACCCATAAGGTCATCACAATTGACGGACAGTGAACTCTGATACCACTCGATATTGAAGGGACCGGCGAGTTATAGAATCTCGAGTTTTAGTACAGCAATCACCATTTAGAAAGACATTTTTACTAATGTTCTACAGCTCGAATGCGAGCTAGTGGAAATCGAGTTGTGGAGTGTTGACTGTACAAGATCTCTGAAGTTGACCCAGTTGTCCCCAGATATCTAGAGTTGACCTATAAGGTCTCTAAACATATACCAATTTTCCTCCAAAAGTTAACTATTAACTTGGCCCATAAAGCTTGATAGGACCTTGAAACTTGCTTTGTCGTCTTTAGATGCAATCAATTGTAGTCTTAATTTAGTACATGTTATGAATTAAAACCTTATAAGTGTTTTTAGTGCATTGCAGTTTTAGTACAATTTGTTATTTTCCAATATTTAGAGAAGTATAAAATTTAAACGAATCGAATTATCAGCAGAAATTTAAATAAACAAGAATTATCATACATCAAAAATTCATAGTTTGTACTAAAACCACACTCAATTATTTTTTTACTAGATTGTTGCGCATTTGCTGGTTCAAAATGATAGATCCACAAGGAAAAATGTGAAAAACATTTCAGCCAAGATCATTTTCAGTACGACAAGAACGATTGTTTTCACTGAATTATTTAAACAATTGTACTAAATTTCAAAATTAATTTAAAATCTGAATGCTTGTTTTTTTGTTCTAGAATTTTTTGAAGCCTAACGTTCCAAAACTTCGTTAGCTAAAGCTGCATATTTTGTACTAAAACCATACTCAATTTAGACGTTTATTTGTTTTTTGCGCAACTCCTGGTTATAAATGATAGTTTCACTAGCTTTTTGTTTTAGCATTTTCTGAAGCCTAGCGCTCCGAAACTTCTTGATCATAAGCTGCATATTTTGTACTAAACCCACACTCAATTAAAACTTTTCCTTGATTTTTGAAGCCTGACGTTCCAAAACTTCGTTAGCTAAAGCTGCATATTTTGTACTAAAACCACATTCAATTTAGACGTTTACTAGAATTTTGCGCATTTGATATCAACTCCTGGTTCAAAATGATAGTTTCACTAGAAAAATGCTACCAAAATTTCAGCTGAGTATATTTTTAGTACGAGAAGAACGATTGTTTTCAGTGAGTTGTGCAATTAAATTATTTAAACAATTCTAGATAGAGCTGGAATTAGGGCGTAACAGCTTTTGTAAACAATGACTTCTTTCGATGATTTCTAGAAATTAAATGCTCGCCAACGAAAATCAACAACACCATCGGGTAGGGGAAGACTTCACCTACCCGACAGTTATGTTGGTTTGCGTGGGCGTGCCTTGAGTTCCTAGAAATCATCGATAGAAGTCATTGTTTACAAAGGTTGTTACGCCCTAATTCCAGCTCTATCTAGAATTGTACTAATTTCCAGAATTCATTTAAATACTGAATGCTTATTTTTTTGTTCTAGCATTTTTTGAAGCCTAACATTCCCAATCTTCTTAAACTTTAGCTGCATATTTTGTACTAAAACCGCACTCAATTTAAACTTTTGCTAGATTTTTGCGCATTTGATGTCAATTTCTGGTCGAAATTCATAGTTTCACTAGGAAAAATGTGACAATTATTTCAACTGAGTGCATTTTTAGTACGAGGAGAACGATTGTTTTCACTGAAGTTGTGGACTTCAATTATCTAAACAATTGTACTAAATTTCAAAATTAATTTAAAATCTGAATGCTTGTTTTTTTTTTGTTCTAGAATTTTTTGAAGCCCAACGTTCCAAGCCTTCGTTAGCTAAAGCTGCATATTTTGTACTAAAACCACACTCAATTTAGACGTTAACTAGATTTTTGCGCATTTGATGTCAACTCCTGGTGATAAATGATAGTTTCACTAGAAAAATGTGACCAAAATTTCAGCTGAGTGCATTTTCAGTACAACGAAAACAATTGTTTTCATTGACTGATGGAATTTAATTATTTGAACAATTGTACTACACTTCAAAATTCATTTAAAAACTGAATGCTTGTTTTTTTTCTAGCATTGTTTTAAGCCTAACGTTCTGAAACTTCTTAAACCTAAGCTACAATTTTGTACTACAACCACTCTCAATTTAAACGTTTTCTAGATTTTTCCGCATTTGATGTCAATTTCTGTTTCAAAATGATAGTTTCACTAGGAACATGTGACAAACATTTCAGCTGAGTGTATTTTTAGTACGAGAAGAACGATTGTTTTCAGTGAGTTGTGGAATTAAATTATTTAAACAATTGTACTAATTTCCAGAATTCATTTAAATACTGAATGCTTGTTTTTTTTTGTTCTAGCATTTTTTGAGGCCTAACATTCCCAATCTTCTTGAACTTTAGCTGCATATGTTGTACTAAAATCACACTCAATTTAAACTTTTACTAGATTTTTGCGCATTTGATGTCAATTTCTGGTCGAAAATCATAGTTTCACTAGGAAAAATGTGACAACCATTTCAACTGAGTGCATTTTTAGTACGAGAAGAACGATTGTTTTTACAAAAGTTGTGGATTTTAATTATTTAAACAATTGTACTAAATTTCAAAATTCATTTCAAAACTGAATGTTTGTTTTTTTTTGTTCTAGAATTTTTTGAAGTCTAACGTTCCAAAAGTTCGTTAGCTAAAGCTGCATATTTTGTACTAAAACCACACTCAATTTGGACGTTTACTAGATTTTTGCGAATATGACATCAACTACTGGTGATAAATGATAGTTTCACTAGAAAAATGTGACCAAAATTTCAGCTGAGTGCATTTTTAGTACAAGGAAACAATTGTTTTCATTGACTTATGGAATTTAATTATTTAAACAATTGTACTACATTTCAAAATTCATTTAAAAACTTAATGCTTGTTTTTTTCTAGCATTGTTTTAAGCCTAACGTTTTGAAACTTCTTAAACTTAAGCTACAATTTTGTACTAAAACCACTCTCAATTTAAATGTTTTCTAGATTTTTCCGCATTTGATGTCAATTTCTGTTTCAAAATGATAGTTTCACTAGGAAAATGTGACAAACATTTCAGCTGAGTGCATTTTTAGTACAAAAAGAACGATTGTTTTCATGGAGTTGTGGAATTTAATTATTTAAACAATTGTACTAAATTGCTAAAACTAAAAAACTAAATTTAAAAATACATTTAAAAACTGGATGCTTGTTTTTTTTTGTTCTAGCATTTTTTGAAGCCTAACATTCCGAAACTTCTTAATCATAAGCTGCATATTTTGTACTAAAACCACACTCAATTTAAAGTTTTACCAGATTTTTGTGCCTTTGATGTCAATTTTGGGTTGAAAATCATAGTTTCACTAGGAAAAAATGTGACAACCATTTCAGCTGAGTGCATTTTTAGTACGAGGAGAACGTTTGTTTTCACTAAAGTTGTGGATTTTAATTATTTAAATAATTGTACTAAATTTTATTAGTTAATTTAAAAACTGAATGTTTGTTTGTTTTTGTTTTGGATTTTTTTTAAGCCTAACGTTCCAAAAGTTCGTTAGCTAAAGCTGCATATTTTGTACTAAAACCACACTCAATTTGGACTTTTACTAGATTTTTGCGCATATGATATCCAACTCCTGGTGATGAATGATAGTTTCACTATAAAATGTGACCAAAATTTCAGCTGAGTGCATTTTTAGTACAAGGAAAACAATTGTTTTCATTGACTGATGGAATTTAATTATTTGAACAATGTTACTTCATTTCAAAATTCATTTAAAAAGTTAATACTTGTTTTTTTTCTAGCATTGTTTTAAGCCTAACGTTCTGAAACTTCTTAAACTCAAGCTACAATTTTGTACTAAAACCACTCTCAATTTAAACGTTTACTAGATTTTTCCGCATTTGATGTCAGTTTCTGTTTCAAAATGATAGTTTCACTAGGAAAATGTGACAAACATTTCAGCTGAGTGTATTTTTAGTACGAAAAGAACGATTGTTTTCATGTAGTTGTGGAATTTAATTATTTAAACAATTGTACTAAATTGTTAAAACTAAAAAACTAAATTTCAAAATTCATTTAAAAACTGGATGCTTGTTTTTTTTTGTTCTAGCATTTTTTGAAGCCTAGCATTCCGAAACTTCTTAATCATAAGCTGCATATTTTGTACTAAAACCACACTCAATTTAAACTTTTACCAGATTTTTGCGCCTTTGTCAATTTAGGGTTGAAAATCATAGTTTCACTAGGAAAAATGTGACAACCATTTCAGCTGAGTGCATTTTTAGTACGAGAAGAACGGTTGTTTTTACAAAAGTTGTGGATTTTAATTATTTAAACAATTGTACTAAATTAAAAACTGAATGTTTGTTTTTATGTTCTAGAATTTTTTGAAGCCTAACGTTCCAAAAGTTCGTTAGCTAAAGCTGAATATTTTGTACTAAAACCACACTCAATTTGGACGTTTACTAGATTTTTGCGCATTTGATATCAACTCCTGGTGATAAATGATAGTTTCACTAGAAAAATGTGACCAAAATTTCAGCTGAGTGCATTTTTAGTACAAGGAAAACAATTGTTTTCATTGACTTATGGAATTTAATTATTTAAACAATTGTACTACATTTCAAAATTCATTTAAAAACTGAATGATTGTTTTTTTGCATTGCTTTAAGCCTTACGTTCTGAAACTTCTTAAACTTAAGCTTCAATTTTGTACTAAAACCATTATCAATTTAACCGTTTACTAGATTTTTCCGCATTTGATGTCAATTTCTGTTTCAATATGACAACCATTTCAGCTGAGTGCATTTTTAGTACGAGAAGAACGATTTTTTTTTTACAAAAGTTGTGGATTTTAATTATTTAAACAATTGTACTAAATTTCAAAATTCATTTAAAACTGAATGCTTGTATTTTTTTTGTTCAAGCATTTTTGAAGCCTAACATTCCGAAACTTTTCAATCATAAGCTGCATATTTTGTACTGAAAACACACTCAATTTAAACTTTCAGTAGATTTTTGCGCATTTGATGTCAATTGCTGGCTCAAAATGATAGTTTCACTAGGAAAAACGTGACAAACATTTCAGCTGAGTGTTTTTAGTACAAGATGATTGTTTTCATTGAATTGTGGAATTAAATTATTTCAACAATTGCACTAAATTCCAGAATTCATTAAAAACTGAACGCTTGTTTTTTTTTTGTTCTAGCATTTTTTAAGCCTAACGTTCTGAAACTTCTCAAACTTTAGCTGTATATTTTGTACTAAAACCAAACTAAATTTAAACTTTTACCAGATTTTGACGCTTTTGATCTCAATTTCTGGCTGAAAATCATAGTTTCGCTAGGAAAAATGTGAAAAATGATAGTTTCACTAGACAAAATGTTATAAACATTTCAGCTGAGTGCAATTTTAGTACGAGAAGATCTTTTTTTTTCACTGAGAGCATTTGTGGATTTTAATTATTAAAACAATTGTACTAAATTTCAAAATTAATTTAAAACTGAATGCTTATTCTAGTTTTTTTGTTCTAGCAGTTTTTGAAGCCTAACGTACCAAAACTTTTAAAAGTTAAGTAAGATACATATTTTGTACTAAAACCACATTCAATTTAAACGTTTACTAGATTTTTCCGCAATTGTTGTCTATTGCTGGTTCAAAATGAATGTGACAAGCTGCTTGACAAATAAAAATTACGTATTTGATTTGAAAACATGATGTTGGTTACTGAACTGTGCCCAAACTTAGCCATTTACAGTTGGTGACAAAAAGACGCTGAACCTTAATTAGGATTACAATTAAATAAGTTTATCGTCAGTTCATATCGTCAATGCAAAGTTTCATTCTTATAGGCACAAAAAAAAAGAATAAATTCTCTTCTTACTCAGTTTTAGTACAATTATTATGAGGAAAAAATATCTAATCGGACTGTTCGTTTTTAAAAGCAGGAACATCAAAACCATGTGTACTAAAATCAAACTCGACTTCAACGAGGACTAGACAGTTTGGTATACTTCGATTTTTTGTTCACATAGCGAAGCTGTCGATTTCTATTATTTAATCAACTGTACTAAAGATGCTCCAATCACAAAGTGAATACTTTCCGGGATAAAAATGCATGTTCTAAAAATGCATTATCTACAGATACTTCATACAATTAATTGAAGCCATTGATTTAAGCATTTCAGTAGACCATAGTTTTAGTACAATACTGCATTTTTCGAACAGTCGAAAAGTTTTCAATGTAACCGAATGACGTGTACAGCAAACTTGTTCAAAGGCATTCAACAACATTAAATACGTCTTGAGCCATCGTAAAAACATATTATGTACTAAAACCACACTCGAACAATAATGCTCCCCGGATTTTTTACACTGTTGCTGCTGATTCAGCTAATGTTATCCAAAAACAGTAGCCCAAAAGATTGCAAAACAGAAACATTATAATGCCATTTCCACTAATGGATCCACCTCTATTAGCACCACCTCCGCTAGGAAATTCCGGATCCTAAATCAAGTTAGCCGTAGATCATGGCAAAATGTTAAGCAACTCGGACGGCAGCTCAGCAGCTTGGCACTTTTCACCTCATTTTATCGGCCGCAAATCGCAACACAAACATGGACAACGGCCATTCAAAATCCAACTTGATTTCCATATTTTCCGTAGGCTTGCTTCTGGTTGTGTTGCTTTTATTATGGGAAGACATTCACCTCTAGAATTAGTTCTCGCCTATTGAATACCTCCCTAATCGCTCTTTCGAGCAACGCATTTCGAGTTGTTAATTAGTCGAAACCCATTTGTCTGCCTCTTGGTTGAATCTTGATGGAGCGTTTCGCATATTTCATTGTTGTTTTTCTCGCGGCTGAAGCTGAAGACGGTCGCCGTCTTGACCCCGGGCAGACAAAACAACCCAATCTCATATTCAACCTCTCATCAACCTTCCATCATACGGGGTAACGGGGGGGATCCCGTTAAATGCGAATGCGAATGAATGGAACGGTTATTTCGTTCTGTTGTTCCCCACCATATCGACTGTAGGCCATCTGCTTCAGTGTTTTAGTTTTATTTTTATGGCCAAAATTGCAATTATTTAGACAACCTTGAAATAACAACGGATCGAAAACAATGCCCACCACCACGATCGTTTTTACTAATCATCGTTATTTTATCTCTTCTGTTCCCCCTCCATCCAATGGAACATACAGGAATTGCAGAATGAAGTCGGCGCTCTGTTGGAATTCCGCGATCTGGTTATCGAGACCTTTCCCGACCTTAAAACAAAGATGGCATCGTCCGCTGCCAACAGCACACTCACCGGCATCCCGTCGTCATCGCTGGCATCCAGGTAAGAGCTGTCGGGGTTGGATTAATTTAAAAAAAACGGTCGTCCCGATTCATTTTTTAGAAGTGTTGCCTAGTAGAATTCTCAGTAGTTGTCCCGATCCGCCTGATTCCAGGGTTCGTCCCTTCTGAATGTTAATCTCATTTGTGTGAGCCGTGCCAACTCAGCTGGTTCCTCGAAAGTTGTCGTGCTTTGTCTGGAGCGGTCGTCCCCCTTCCAGTGAAGCTACATTCCAAAAACGAAAATGGTAACGTGGTGTCCCGACTCTGGGTTTTGATTTCATTCGAGGATTCATACCGTACCGATACCGTACAAGCGAACAAAATATTAGCGGTCATTCCGACTCCAACGAAGCTACACCTGAAGTAATCGTCATATTGTTTCGATTTGAATTTTCACATGCTTGAGCACAACTTTTATCTTTTAAAGCACCCTGTGGTTGTCATGTGGATTTCGTTACTGTTTTTGCTTTCATGGTAGCGGGTTCGGCACACATTTTTTTTTTAAGGAAGCTCTCTCAACAGGTGTCCTGATTCCACCTTTGTGGGATTCTCACTGTACTCGTTAAACATCGAACATAGCTATTTAGTGTTAAGGATCGTCCCGAATCTTCTCCACAACATTCTCATTCTACCATTGTTCTAGCAAACCTGCCGTGGATTTTTAAAATTTGGCATTCTGATGGATTTTACCAATCTTCTAACGGATTTCAGTTTCGAAATAGGGGGAGGCAATTTTATAAGTACCAATCTTCTAACGGATTTCATCAAGGTTTCGAAATAGGGGGAGGCAATTTTATAAGTACGAAGAGGTCACTAGACCAAATTAGCCATTAGACTGAAATTAACATTTCTGACAAACCGTACTCAGCAGATCCTGATTATCAATTTTAGGGTTTTCCGGTGCTTTCCCGGAATTTGAAAAATGCTCGCGGTTGTACGATCTGCTTTTAAATTAAGCATATACATTGAGTAGTTCTCTGTGATTACCTTGCAATGTTCATTACAATCAGAAATTCAATGCAGAACACTCAAAACAGATCATGGAATTAATCCTTAAGAGAGAGAAGGATTAGTAATTTTCATTTAATTCCACTACCTTAATTGCTTATCCTTGACAGATACGCGTATTTCGTCTGCAATGTGCAGACTTCTTCAGTGTCTTGTACTAATACCCGAGTATTAGTACAAGACACTGAAGAAGTCCACGCATTTAGATGAAATACGCGTATCTGTCAAGGATAAGCAAAAAAGGTAGTGGAATTAAATGGAAATTACTAATCCTTCTCTCTCTCTCTCTTTATTCCATGATCTGTTTTGAGAGTGAACTTTAACCCTTCGAACACGGTGCCTCCAGTAAAATGTGTAACGAAAAACTGGCAATGTTTGAAAAATCATACCTCAGCCATTTATTGACGAATTTCAAATCTATTGACGCCATTTTAAATTTCACACTTTAAAGATTTATTCGGTATCAATAGATTTAAATCCTATTGATAAATTGCTGAGCAATGATTTTTCAAACATTGCCAATTTGTCGTCACACATTTTACCGGAAGCATCGTGTTCAGAGTGTTAATTATTCTTCAAGAATTCAGCTTCCTTTCACAATTCACTTGAATTCTCCATAGAATTTATATGCAATTTACCTCCTAAATTTTTCGATATCAGGGAAATTTCAACTGAAGTAAGTACAACTCATAATAATCGTTTGTAAGATTACAACACTTCTAGAGAACGTGCAATTATTACCCTAGGATTTCGATATTCAAAGATCTTTTTGGAGGCACTCAAACCATTTGCCTTTTGGCGTACGAGCTCTTTGGACAGGCTCTTAATGTTTTCTGGACATGATTTTGAGGTATAACTTGAGAAGACCCTTAGCTCCGGTGTGGACACCCCTGGTCCTGATCTCTGGGATTTTTGGACAAACCCCAAGGATTTACTTCAAATCATCAGTAGTCATCCTGGGGTTTCTGCAAATGAGCTGTCTGAGTCTTGAGATCCTACCTTTGAAGGAATCGGAAGGTCGAAGTGACAAAAGGTCGAATTATGAATGAAACAATAGGACAAAAGGTTGAAGAACAAAAGGTCGAATCATGAATAAAACAATAGAACAAAAGGTAGAAGGAAAAGAAGGTTGAAGGACAAAAGGTTGAAGTAACAAAAGGTCGAATCATGAAAAAAAACAATAGGACAAAAGGTCGAAAGGAGAAAAAGTCGAATCATAAAAAAACAATAGGACTAAAGGTCGAATCATGAAAAAAAAGAAAAGGACATAAGGGGGAAAAGGCTAAGGGTCGCAGAGACAAAAGGTCGAAATGACGAAAGGTCGAAGGGAAAAAACGTTGAAGGGATAAATGGTCGAAGGACTTAAAGGTTGAAGGTACAAAAGGTCGAATCATGAAAAAACAATAAGACAAAAGATCGAAGGAAAATAAGGTTGAAGTACAAAAGGTCGAAGTAACAAAATGTCGAATCATGAAAAAAAAATAGACAAAAGGTCTAAGGAAGAAAAGGTCGAATCATTAAAAAACAATAGGACAAAAGCTCGAATCATGAAAAAAAAATGACACGAATGCCACACAATAATGTGGTAAAGTGTCATAAATAAATAATAATAATAATAATAATAATGAAAAAAAAAACAATGCCATAAGGTCGAAATGACAAAAGGTCGAAGGGAAAAATGGTCGAAAGAATAAATGTTCGAAGGACTAAAAGGTCGAAGGGACAAAAGGTCGAATCATGAATAGAACAATAGGACAGAAGATCGAAGGAAAATAAAGTTGAAGGACAAAAGCTCGAAGGGACAAAAGGTTGAATCATGAAAAAAAAACAATAGGACAAAAGATCGAAGGGAGAAATGGTCGAATCATAGAAAAAAACCAATAGAACAAAAGGTGGAATCATGAAAAAAAAGAAAAGGACATAAGGGCGAAAAGGCTAAAGGTCGGAGAGACAAAAGGTCGAAATAACGAAAGGTCGAAGGGAAAAAACGTTGAAGGGATAAATGGTCGAAGGACTAAAAGGTTGAAGGTACAAAAGGTCGAATCATGAAAAAAACAATAGGACAAAAGATCGAAGGAAAAGAAGGTTGAAGTAAAAAATGTCGAAGTAACAAAATGTCGAATCATGAGAAAAAAATACGACAATAGGTCTAAGGAAGAAAAGGTCGAATCATTAAAAAACAATAAGACAAAAGGTCGAATCATGAAAAAAAAAACAAAATGACATAAAGTCGAAATGACAAAAGGTCGAAGCGAATAAATGTTCGAAGGACTAAAAGGTCGAAGGTACAAAAGGTCGAATCATCAAGAAAACAATAGAATAAAAGGTAGAAGGAAAAGAAGGTTGAAGGACAAAAGCTCGAAGGGACAAAAGGTCGAATAATGAAAAAAAAAAAATGTGGAATATATTGCCAAATACTAGAGCTGCACCGAATAGTGCTATTTGGCCTGGTATTCGGTGTTTACATGCAAAGTTTCGCTACACGGCAAATGAGAACGACCCAAATTTGAGTTTAGTTCACTCATAATCGCCAAAAGTGCAGGAACTCAGCGATGAGTAAAATTTGTCTTATGTTTTCCAAGGTTTTTCCAGGATTTACCAGGGGAAAATTCCCGAATTTGAGAAAAGTAAAGATTGGATTCACTCAGTCTCAGTGGCGTCGCGTCCACAAGTGCAACCTGTGCACTGCACAAGTGTAAATAATAAAAAAATGGGTTTAGATTTTTATAGATTTTTATAGTCACATTATAGCTGTACTTCTTTGCTCCAGACCACAAGTGACCATGAATACACTATTTTATAGTGTGGTTCAATTAAATCTTCGACCTTGGTTTGCTTCAAAAAGTATTAAATCCAGTTCGGATGGTCTGCCTAATCCCTAATGCTTTGATTTTTAAGCATGTCGATAACACTACCATGACAAAACTCCTTAAATAGTGCACTTAAAAGCGAGCTTTTTTGGGTGACGGGCGGCAAGTTTGTGAATGGTCAAATGCCTGATGTAAGCCAAGCAGATCTTCTATCCCCTTTTGAAACATACCACAAATTTTCCACAATACATGGCGGTTTGGACCACTAGTTGTAAGTGAAGCTTTCAGAAGTTACGCGTTAAACGGGAGCAACACGAAAACAGCAGTCTGGTACGATTTGGACGTGTATTATACTTGAAGACCGGTTTGAATGTGTGAGTTTAAATTAGAAGAAGATTTGTGATGTATGGGTGCCTAAAGCGTGCATTTTTCGCTGTGCACGTGGATATCTGATTGCAGGCAAAGAGAGTAATGGAGAAAGAGAGCGCAAAAGCTCGCTCTCACTCTCTTGTCAGTTGTGAATCGCTCAATTACCGCCGATGCGTCTGTCAAAACTTATGAGCTTCCCCTGGTTCATTCTGATAGTGTTGTTCTGAAGAATAAAGAGTTGATTAATTCAATTTTGCTACCCAGGGGACTTCATGAATTTTCTCTAGATTTTGACATTGTTTTGTATCAAAAAAATGTTCAGAAGCGTTTGACGGATATTCTTTATTATACTTCAGTCGAAAGAGTTGGCCTTGTGATAAAAACGAGAATTCAAGCTGAACATTGCATTAGGTCCTAACTAACATTGACAGATTCTCTCCGTTGACTTTCTGTTTGTATCTCCACGGCCGTGTAAAGACATTCCCAGGTATTTTCAGCACACAGAGTGATAAACACAACAAGAAATGGTTATGTGCTCAAGTTATTAACGAAAGAGAAAGTCGACGAAGAGAATCGAGCAATATTACTTAGGACCTAATTCAATGTTCAGCTTGAATTAGTTAAGTTTTGCAATTCCTTACTTCGGTTAGCGCGAAAAGGGCCATACAAGTTTTGTTTACACAAAATGATAGGCCCTTCAAATGTGACGTTAGGTAGTGATCAATATAGTAATTGAGAATATGTCCTTCGAATTCATGGAGCATTGAAATATAAAACAAAAACTAATATGTGGTGGTAAAGTATAACGAACAAAGTTTGGTGCACAGGTAAACAAATAAGGCACGCGACGCCTCTGCTCAGTCTATTGGTAATACTCCGAGGACTGAATAAAATTTTCGTCAATTTCCTCATTTTCCGGCAGATTTTTTAGGTTTTCCACAGGAAACCATGAGACAAATTTACTCATCGCTTACTTCCTGCACTTTTGGCGATTATGAGTGAACTGAACTCAAATTTGGGTCGTTCTCATTCGCCGTGTAATATTCGACCATTTTCTTACAAATGTGTGGTCGACAAAACGATTGAGTGAAATTTTGTTAGCTCAACGCCTGATATTCGGCCGAATACTATGGCGGCCGAATTTACGGTGCAGCACTATCAAAGTATTTTTGGAAACGGGATGACGTCTAGAGAATAAAATCAATATCAGACGCCATACAAAATGGCGGCTTCGGATTTCAAAAAAAGTGGGAAATACATCAGTATAGGTATTTTTGGAAGCAGATTGACGTTTAGAGGCCAGAAATCGTTGATTTTTTAAATAAAAGTAGGAAATACTGATGCCGACCCATCCATAGTGGGTATTTTTGGAATCGTCGTCTAGACGATGACGTCTAGAGAATGAAAATCGATATTCGACGCCATTTTGAAATCCATGATGACGGCTTCTGGATTCAGTAAAGTGAGAAATTATATCAAATAGGGGAAATGGCTCTAATGTTGGCCTATACATTTATCAATTTTATCTAGATGGGACGGTACTAATGAATATTTTTGGACGCTATTGAAAATTTAGTCACTTGCTTAATTTATGTATTGGCCCAAATTAGGGGTATTTAGGCCGACATTACATCTATTTCCCCTACCATATATATGTTTTTTTTAGAATCAGGTTAACGTCTAGAAGCCGGACATCGATATCGCCATTTAAAATCCGAAACGACGGCTTCCGATTTGAGAAAAAGTGTCAAATACCCTAAAATATGGGTATTTTCGGAACGGGGAAGACACGTAAAGGCCGGAAATCGATGTCAGACGCCATTTTGCAATCCCATGGTTTCAGAACATGTGGGAAATACTGTCAAATACCCATCAATGTGGGTATTTTCGAAATCCCAGTAACGTCTAGCGGCCAGAAACCGATGTTTGACGGCATTTTAAAATCTTATTCATAAAAAGAGTAAAATACTGTCAAATACCGATCAATGCGAGTATTTTTGGAATCGAGGTGACATCTAAAGGGCGAACACGAAATTATTGCGACACATTCAACAGGGCATAACTTTTTTACCATTGGGTAAAAATCAATCAAATTTTGCACACTTTCTCATTGATGTGTATTGTGTACATACTGTCAAACTCGAAGTCGTGTTTTTCGATTCAACGAAAATGGAGGTGAACCAACGCGAGTTGATAGAACAAATTCTTTCCAAACACCTGGAATTTCCTGACCTGTTGCACCGGCAGTTGGGAAAAATGTTGAACATTCACCATTCAACCGTCTCCAGAGTGTTGAAGCGGTTCCAGGAGTGGTTGACGTTGGACCACGGCAAAGGAGCTGGAAGAAAACCGGGACCGGAGAACAAAAAGACGGAGGGAAAGGTGAAGCGGATGATTAAAGCAAATCCCAACGTCTCAAGCCGTGATTTGGCTAAAAAGATCGGCATGTCGCAGAGCTACGTCCAGAATGCAAAGAAGAGAGCTGGACTACATACATACAAGGTACAGAACTTCCCAAACCACGATGAGCGGCAACAATCGACGGCTAAAACTCGGGCACGGAAGCTCTACGAGAAGATGCTGACAAAATATGGCTGCTGTGTGATGGACGACGAAACGTATATAAAAGCCGATTTTAAGCAAATTCCGGGGTTGGAGTTTTTCACCGGCAAGAGCAAGTTCGATGTGGACGACAAATTTAAGAAGCAGAAAATGTCGAAGTTCGCCTCCAAATATCTCATTTGGCAGGCCATCTGCTCTTGCGGACTGAGGAGTGAGCCTTTCGTGACAAAGGGCACAGTAAATGGCGAGATCTACAAATCTGAGTGCCTCGAGAAGCGCCTTTTGCCGTTCTTGCAGCAGCACGACGAAGCTCCGCTATTTTGGCCAGATTTGGCATCATGCCACTATTCTAAAAGTGTTCTGGAGTGGTATGAGGCCAATTCTGTCCATTTTGTTCCAAAGGACATGAATCCGCCAAACTGTCCGGAGCTGCACCTGGTGGAGCAGTACTGGGCAATAATGAAGCGGGAACTTCGGAAGAGCAAGAAGACAGTCAAAGACGAGAAGGACATGTTAAGAAAATGGAAAAAAAAACTGAGAAACTGGTACCGGATGACACTGTAAAGACTTTGATGGAGGGCATCAAGCGAAAATGCGTTCAATTTTACACTCAAGGCTCCATCGATTACCTTTTCTTTTGATTTTTGAAGTAAATATATGTATAAAACTACCCTAAAATTTTGGTTTGATTCTAAACATTATAAAAAAATTGGCATGACATTTTCGGTGTCGCAATAATTTTGTGTTCGCCCTTTAGAGGCCGGAAATCGCTGTCTGACACCATCTTGAAATTCAAGTAGTGGCTTCCGATTTCTGCAGAAGTGTTAAATACCCTACAAATGGCGTCGGATATCGATTTTTGGCATCGACGCGTCGTTCCCGTTTCGAAAATACCCAGATCTTAGGGTATTTACACTTTTCGTAAAACGTCAAGTATCGATTTTCGGCATCTACGCGTTATCCCCGTTCTGTAGGGTATTTGACACTCCTAAAATGGCGTCGAGTGTTGATTTTCAGCTTCTACGCGCCGTCCCCGTTCCAAAAATACCCATATTGGGTATTTGACACTTTTGCCGAAACTCGATGGCCGCCATGTTGGATACCAAAATGGCGTTGGATAGGATATCGAAATTCGTCATGTACGCGTTGTTCCCATTCCGAAAATACCCATATCTTAGGGTATTTGACACTTTTTTGAAAACCGTCGTCGAATGTCGATTTTCGGCATCTACGCGTCGTCTCCGTTCTGAAAATACCCATATGGTAGGGTATTTGTGGCTTTTCCTGAGCCCGATGACTGCCATCTTAGACTCCAGAATGGCCTCGTTAATTTAATTTTCGTTTAATATAAAATAACATTTTATTACCAAATATAATCCGGATGCCAACCCTATCGGCAACCGATATTGACTATATTTTGATGCCTGATGACACGACGCGTGACATGTCGAATTAGCCCCGAATTTAAGTGAAAGTGGAAACATCGAAGGAAGCGGTTTTCGAGTCATTCATTGCGTCAATTGAAACAAGTCTTTGCTTCAAATGAAATGAACTGATGCACTTGACGAACGAAACAAGCGATAGTCATGCCATGTTTGACAGAAAGAGTGTTCATCGTGACTCGATAACAAGAAACACAATGACTTACACGAAAATGATATTGCTCGAAATGAAGATCCTGCGGAAAGCTCATTTTCTTTTCTTTGATTCGAAAATGCAGAACCCTGCTCTCAACATAGATCATGAAATTAATCCTTACATTAACTTTGAATCTTTAACACTCCGAACAAGGTGCCTCCGATAAAATGTGTAACGAAAAACTGGCAATGTTTGAAAAATCATAGCTCAGCCATTTATTGACGAATTTCAAATCTATTGGCGTGTTTTGAGATTTCAAACTTTAAAGATTTATTCGATATCACTAGATTTAAAATCCATTGATAAATTGCTGAGCAATGATTTTTCAAACATTGCCAATTTGCCGTTACACATTTTACCGGAGGAGGCATCCGAACATCTTCAAATAAACAGTTTCCTTTCATAATTCGCTTGTGATCACCATAGATTTTCTTGTAATTTCCCTCCGAAATTTAGCCGGCGCCAGTGGTGTAGTGGTAAGCGTGACTGCTTTCTCTCCCCATCTGGGTTCAATCTCAGCCGAGATCTGTGGGTTTTTTCTGAAGCATAAAAATCTCTGGTCACGTCTTCCTTCGGAAGGGAAATAAAGCAATTGGTACCGGCCCATGTGTTGCGTTTGAAAGGGTGCGATATCCTAAGCAGGTGTGGAAGTTGCCTTCCTGCAAATTCGATTGCCGTCAATGGATTGGCACTGGAAACCGACGTTAAATAACGGCAGGAAGAACCTCCGAAATTTTTCGGGTGGAGTTCAGTAGATTAGGAAAATTTCAGCTGAAGTAAGGCATTTGGCGTTGGAGCTCTTTGGACAGGCTTTTAATGCTTTTGAGGTATAACTTGACAAGACCCTTAGTTGGGAATTCTTATGGGCATTCCTCCGAGATCCTTTGGAGTTAAGTTCCCTTAAGGTCGTTGGAATTTCTTTTCAAGTTATTGCTTTTAAAGTGTACAATGCATACACATGGACATTGTCCTGTTTTTTGAGATCTTTGGACAAACCCCAAGGATCGCCTCGACTTGCCATTCAAATCATCAGTACTCATCCTGGGGTTTCTGCAAATCGAGGCTGTGTCATTTTGCCGATAGGCGTTTCGCCGAAGGACATTCCGCCGAATGGGTCATTTCGCCGGACATCGATTGTCATTCATTGACGGCAATCGAATGTGCAGGAAGGCAGCTTCCACACCTGCGTAGGATATGGGTCGGGACCAACGGCTTTATTTCCCTTCCGAAGGAAGACGTGACCAGAGATGTTTATGCCTCAGAAAAATCCCACCGACCTCGGCTGGCATTGAACCCAGACCCATTGAGGTGAGAAAGCAGTCACGCTTACCACTACACCACCGGCGCTGACTAGCAAGAGCAAGAGCATTTTCTTCATTCGCGTGATGTCAAGACTTATGTCCAACCACTACTCGCTAGACGCACATCTCTACAGGCTTCAAAAACCAGCTTCCTACCTAGCTCCTTCCAATCGAAATTGTTACCCATTAACCTCGAGCCCGCCACGAGTAATTGGTAACCAATATTAACCTAGAACTACTGCTGTTTAAAATGTAGATTCTAGCATTACTGATTTTTAGCTCCGCAAAGTGTCATACACGACTGAGCCTAGTAAATAAACGAACTAGGTTTAAAAAAATGTATAGAAACGTCAATCCGATGCCAGCGCTGTGGTGGGGGATTCGTGTAACACATATTATTTAAATTGAATGCTACATGGGGGCTGTCCATAAACTACGTAGACAGATTTTTCTCCATTTCCAACACCCCCCTCCCCCCGTAGACAACCGTAGATATTTAGCAACTCCCTCCCCCCCCCCCCCCCTACCTGTCTACGTGGTTTTTTTTTCCAATACTCCTAAATACGCTGAAAAACGAAAAAATAGAATTCTTCTGAAAACAACAAATTCAAATTTTTATTTTTATACGTAGATATAACTAAAATATAACAAGAAGAAAAACTCAAGAGGAAAGTAAGAAGTAAAGAAATATAAAAAAAAAACAAAAAAAAAACTTAATAGTGCCTCTCCATATAGTCTTCAACAAAAGGTTGCTCAAACCAAACGTTGAAATTGTCAATCACCGAGAACTCCATGTCTGAATTATTGAACAACATTTCATCAGGAGGCAACTCAACAGAAACGTTATCCAGCCAGACAACTTCCATGACATCTGCTGGGCCTTCAACCACACAAAGCACTTCCTCCGATCGCTAATTAAATATTTTAAGTGGCCGTGCCTTGAATTGACTGCCAATCAGTTTGTGGAAGTTTTTAATGTGAGCTGCCACATTGCTCTTTGATGCAAACTATAGGCCATATACAGTGCACACACGTCCTGGAAAAAGGTAAACATCAAGATAATAATCGATACCGATTGTCGTTTGGGCAAATCCAGACCAATGAGCTAAAATCGGAATTTCAGACTCGACCCTTTCAGATTACCGTGAAACTTTGCAAATTGTTCGCTATGGGAAATCATTGACACTCCCGATAAAAAATTTGGGGGTACCCTCCAAATAACATACCATTTAACGTAAAATTTCCATTTTCTGTGTGAAATTTGAAAGATATTGAATGAAATTTACTTCGTAAGTATATGGATCCATAAGTTTTGTAAAATAAAACTTCACCTAAAGTTACATTTTCCCAAATTCACATTGAACAATCATGACTGATTTTCTCAGAATTTGGTTGGCCAAATTTTGAAATTAAAGTGGTAGTAGCACCCTTATTGTATACCCATCAAGCACCGTTCATGATTTTTTTTTGAAAATATTTTAAATAATTAAAATAGTTAATTATGTCATCGCTCACAAGTTTGGAGTCACCCTTAAAAAACTGAAAACCTCGTACTTTGATAATTTATAACTCATTGTCGAAATTACGTTGTATAGAGAAATGATAAGAAAATTTTCTCATCAATACATTCAAATTGCAATCTATCTATCTGAAAAATGTTTTCAACGGCATTTATCACAGTGGAGGAAAATCGAAATAAAAATCAGGAAAATCCTTCACCAGGTTTATGAAAAAAAAAATTTCTTATCTTTCAGTGGTAATACTAACGACCGGCCATAGGATCTCTAAGAAAACTGTCATTTTCTTGTTTAATGATTTTCTTAAAATGGCCCATAATCGTCCATTAATTTTTCCGATAATTACTATAAAACGGTAAAAGATACCAGAAATTTGCACCAGTAAAAGATAAGAAGTAATGGTCACCAGGGCAAGTTGAAACGGTTTTTTGAAACTTGAAATTTAAGGCTCTCTGGAACAGTAATAAATTTAGATACACCAGATGTTTTTACACCAACAGTTTCATTAAAGAGTTTTCCAGAAGCATATTTGTTAAGCATACAATAATAGTGTGTATTATTTCATGTTACCCCATATAGTGGGGCTGTTTGAAACACTTATTATACAGCAGTTTAACGATGAAAATTGTAAAAAAAAAATCCTTAAAACACTATTATTCATGTATAAAATAACCCTTTGCGGATATTATACATAAACTCCTGGCGGGATTAAAAGTATCTCCCAAAGTGTACGGTTTTTTTTCCTTGTCGGGTATTTCCATCACTGCGACCATTTTTCTGATCTATTGTGATATATTCCCCATTTTTTTTCTTCAGCTACATCAAGATGCCGTATCACTATTATTAGGAGTGATCGCCAACGCTTGACTAATAGCATTATCCTAGTACGGCATTATACTTCGAATAAAGTGCACTGCTGTACTGGGAGTTGTTCCCCAAATGTCAAAGGGTTCTATCAGCCCCTTGTCGAAGAACTTACGCCTTTTATTGAAAATTGCCAGACAGTGGCATAGCAAATGTTCCGAGTCTTCCTTTTCTATGCCACAGAAGCGACATACATCATCTTGAAGTTTTCCAATCAGCTTCAAGTGATAACGGCTCGGACAATGACTTGTTATAAGACCTGCATATATACTAAGATCTTTCTTAGAAAGTTCCAGGATTTTGTGGGTCACAGAAATGTTTGGATTAATGAATCGCTTCGACTGCCTAGCAATAGAAGTGTTCTTTCAGTTTTCCTCCACTTTTGAAGATTTCCACGCTTTTAGCCCCATTCTAAGAGATGCAGCCGATAAGCCACAAAAGGGCTCTGGCCCGATGAACTTATGAGAAGATCCGAGTCTTGCTAGTGCATCAGCTCTTTCATTTCCCTCAATCCCGCAATGACCAGGAACCCAATATAAGTTGACTTCATTATCACAAGACAACTTTTGAAGTGATTGAACATTTGAATGATTATTTTTAGCAAAATAGACGATAAGCCTGAAGGATTTTGGTGAAATTTTATCCTTTTTATTAGCCTTGGGGATAAAAATAACCCGCACTTGTCGCCACACTACCGGTATATAGCTTAATATTAATATTTGTTAGAATAGGTATTAAAACCGCTTTTCCCTTCTGTAGTAGTACAGGAAAAAATCCATCCCTACCTGTTGACTTGAAAGGTTCAACGGAGTCAATCGCCCATTAAACTTTTCTTTCAGTATAGATTTTGTTGGCCAAAGTGCAAGCATCAGCTCTTGTTCTGTCTAGCTCAGTCGTTTCATTCAATATTTCATGAATATCCGTCCTGGTTTCATCGATACCTATTGCTGTTGTCGTTACGTTTTGGTCTTCGTTTGAATTAATAATAGAACATGGAAAATGCGTTCTCATCATCAACTCTAACGTTTAATTTTTAGAAGTAGTAAAAGAGCCATCCTCTTTTTTTTTCAAAGTGCCCAGACCAGTGCCCAGGAATGATCTTTAGCGAGAATTTTCTGCAACCTAGCAGTTGCTGGAGTATTTTCAATGTTCTCACATGTATGCCTCCAGTGTATCTTCTTTGATCTCCGTATTTCCTTATTATAAGCGGTGAGGGATTTCTTATATTGTTCCCACTGTTGTGTTCGTTTAGCCCTATTGAAAAGCTTCCGGGCTTTTTTCCGAAGTTTCTGTACTATAGTGAACGGTTGGTAGTGTAGTACATCCAGACAATAATCAAGGAATTACAATGAAATAAACATTAAACAAAATACTTTCAATTGTTGACAACTACTCGCATTATAAATGTAATTTATTAGCAATATGAACATATTTAGTGTTACTACAACAAGTTGACCCCAGTCTGTCTGTAAATGCATAATACATTTATGCATAATAATAATTTGTAACAATGAAAATCATTTTAAATGATCGGATAGAGCAACAATCAATTACTCGTCATCAATCACTACTATTTCCGGTTTGTCCTCCAACCAACTGCACTGTTTTTTTGTAATGAGATTGTGACAATCATCATCCATTTTAACTTGCTCCTGTACTCATTTCATTTTACCCTATGGGGTGCAAAAATATGGGGCAAGTTGAAATGCTTTAAATATTTCGGAAAATTATTGTGACCGAAATTTTATGTGCAATCACTCTAACTGGCCTTCATATGTACATCACTGGATTAAATTATACAAAACTCATCTTTTTGGAGAAGATAACTACTTCCAACTATTTGTTTTGACAGTAAAAAAATGCATATAGGTGCTTATTATACTGAGTAGTTCCACGCCAAATGACGAGTCGATCAGACGCGACCTTCTCCGATTTGAATGAAACTTTTCATAATTGTTTGTTATGGTCAATCATGTACATCTGAGCTAAAATTTGGCGATTTTGAATCTTGTAAAACAAACTTCAAAATGGCGTATTCAAAACTTTTCAATGAACCATAACACGAAATCGTTACTTCCAATCAAAATGACGTCCGAGATAAAATTGTAGGAAAAAAAATGCTTTGCAGAAAAAATATAAAAGATTCATTAAATTAATGTAACTTTTGGTACGAATCCTTAAAAGTGTTAAAAACTTTAATAACAGAAAATGACCCTCTTCAATATTTTTGAACCATTTTTATTAAAAAGCATACTCAAAGTTCTATTGTATTGTGAAATTTTCAAGTTGAACACTTAAAAATTGACAAAAATCATGGTACAAGTTTTTGTAAGTTTTTTCACAGAAAACAATTTATTAGGTCTAAGCAATCAAATTGTGTTCAACTATATACCAAAAAATCTTTTTAACAAAAAGTTAAAACATTTGACTATAAGTTCTTGTTCTATGATATTTATCAATTTTTTAGTGTCCATTATGATAAATTCTATTTTTTGTGAAATTTTCATTCAGTTCTATTTTTTTGTGAAATTTTCAAGTTGGACACTTAAAAATTGATAAAAATCATAAAACAACAACTTTTAATAATATTTTAACTTTTTGTTTAGACGATTTTTTGGTATATAGTTGAACACAATTTGATTGTTTGGACCTAATAAATTGTTTTCTTTGGGAAAACTTGCAAAACGTTGTATAAACAAAAAGTTTTACAGTTTTTCCATGATTTTTGTCAATTTTTAAGTGTCCAACTTGAAAATTTCACAAAAAAATAGAACTTTGAATATGCTTTTTAATAAAAATGGTTCAAAAATATTAAAGAGGGTCATTTTTGTTATTAATGTTTTTAACACTTTTTAGATTTTTTACCAAAAACTTCGTAAATTTTTGTACCATTTATATTTTTTCTGAAAAGCATTTATTTCAGTGCTAACATTTGAAAACGGCACAAAAGCCATTTGTAAACAAATGGTTTGTGGGCCCTTTACTCACTACTTGAAGTACACCCACGCGACACAACAGCAACATCGGGTAGGGGAAATTTTCCCCTTCCTGACGATGCTGTTGGTTTGCGTGGGCGTTCTTCGGGTAGCGAGTAAAGGGCCCACCAACCATTTGTTTACAAATGGCTTTTGCGCCGTTTTCAAATGTTAGCACTGATTTCTTCCTACAACATTGTCTCAGATGTCATTTAGATTTGTTGTGGCGTTTTCGTGGATTTATTGAAATATTTTGAATAACTTTTTGCATGATTCAAAATGGCTTAATTTTAGCTGAAATGTGAATGATTTACCATACAAGGCAACTATTTATATAAAGTTTCATGCAAATCGGAGAAGGTCGAGTTTGAAAATCATTTTTTTTTGCTATTTGGCCTGGAACTGCTCTGCTCAATCACAGTGATATCACACTTCCGCTAATAGTTACGCCTTCCTTTTCAACTTACCCCGGTGTACCTTATTCAAGCATAAAACAATATAAGAAAAAATGTTTCACCCTGGCAATGGTTTTCCGGATTTTTCATGCGGGTTTTTCGTGGATTGCTGAGATGATTTACTTATGCCACGGATACACTTGTATGAGAATCTATGAGCATAAGCATTTCTGAGCACTTAGCATAAACTAGTAATCCTATCCTATATATATATGTGACCAAGATTACCAATGGATTTTTTTTCAAAAACGATTTTATTTTAAAGTCAATTTTTGAACCGCACGGCCGATTCCAAAGATCAAAATATAAAATGAAAGGTAATTAAAAATGCTTCTTAGTAAAAATATGATGATAATACTCAACTTGTTTTTTTTTTTATTATTTATGTTAGCTATGTATCAATGGAGAAGTATGGTAGTCTAGTCGCTAAGGAGTATTGAGTAAAAACCCAAAACTTGATAACTTCCAAAAATATAATTCAAAACCAAAAAAAAAAAAATTGCTGATTTTTTCAAATTTTGTGTAAAAAGAGAGAATATCTATTCGTATTACTATGTCCTGTGGATTTCCTATATACATGGAACTGTTATGCGAATAGCGGTGGTATCCACAACCTATTTCCACTTATCTCCAACTCTTCCTGGGTCTCTCCTTAAATGATACTGCCAAATAATTTGAATATCCAGCTAATTAGTCAAATCTTACTTAAAGCTCACGCACATTTGTTTCGTTTACGAAGCGTTGATGCAAATTTGATAGCTAGACAATAGATTGAGCTTTTATTTTGCAGGAACGTAAAGGGTGATACGGTCAAAATTTGGTCAATATCAACTTGACGTATTTCTTTCAATTTTGCATTTAAAAAACCTGAACACCCCTCATTTTGAAGGTGTGTGTGTGTAGAATGTTGCTCTTATTTTGATTTTGGAATTCACTCTTCAGTTGTCAAAATGCCGTCGCGAAAATCCGAGCTACTCGCACGCAAAGTTGGCAAAATCGCTAAAAGTTGCCAAATCAACCGTTACAAATGTAATTAAAGTGTTTGGGGAACGTTTGTCGACAGCCAGGAAGTCTGGATCGGGGGGAAATCGAAAACCGGAAGCCGCTGAAACGACAAAGAGAGTTGCCGGTAGTTTCAAGCGAAACCCTAACCTCTCTCTCCGAGATGCCGCAAATAAGCTGGGTGTATCGTCTACAACCGTGCATCGAGCCAAAAAACGAGCCGGACTATCGACTTACAAGAAGGTAGTGACTCCAAATCGCGATGATAAACAAAATACGACGGCCAAAGCGCGATCCCGGAGGCTGTACACGACGATGCTGACGAAGTTTGACTGCGTGGTAATGGACGACGAAACCTACGTCAAAGCCGACTACAAGCAGCTTCCGGGACAGGAGTTTTATACGGCAAAAGGAAGGGGAAAGGTAGCAGATGTTTTCAAGCACATGAAACTGTCAAAGTTCGCAAAGAAATATCTGGTTTGGCAAGCCATCTGTACCTGTGGCTTGAAAAGCAGCATTTTCATAGCTTCCGGGACTGTCAACCAAGAAATTTACGTGAAAGAGTGTTTGAATAAACGTCTGCTGCCTTTCCTGAAGAAACACGGTTGTTCCGTACTGTTTTGGCCGGATTTGGCATCTTGCCATTACGGTAAAAAGGCCATGGAGTGGTACGCCGCCAACAACGTGCAGGTGGTTCCCAAGGACAAGAACCCTCCCAACACGCCAGAGCTCCGCCCAATTGAGAAATACTGGGCTATTGTCAAGCGGAACCTAAAGAATACCAAAAAAACTGCTAAGGGCGAGCAGCAGTTCAAGGCAAACTGGCTTTCTGCGGCGAAGAAGGTGGACAAGGTGGCTGTACAAAATCTGATGGCAGGGGTCAAGCGTAAGGCCCGGCAATTCGGATTTGGAAAAGCGGAAGCCTAACTGAATATTTTTCCTGAATTTTACACTAATTGAACTTGAAAAAGAAATTTAATTTGATTTTTTAAATAAACGATTTCACCGATTTACACGCGTTTTCCCTTGACCAAATTTTGACCGTATCACCCCTTATTACAACCGGATCAAATGTGCGTGATACTTTATGCATTGTGCGCCGGCCTTCAACCGTTTTCACTAAGCGAAATGGAATCCTTTTAGATGAATTGGAACAGCATTTCACTGCTGACCTTATATTTTATTCTTACTGAATAATACTCCAGATAGTGGTCATTTGAATTTCATAGACTTAACAACTAATCAATAATCCAAAAAGGCCAATAATTCGGTCAGCTTCGCATCCTGATTTATCCAAAACTGAATTTAGGCACACCAAATTTTATGCAATTCAACTGTCTATTCCTGTGGGTTATGTTTCCTCATAATGTTCAATTATTGGGTTATTTGTGGTTTTGTTCTTGATCTCTCAATGAAAATGTTCTATTCGGAATAAATTTGTAGATGGAAGCATCACAATAGTAAGCGGCTAAATACATAAAAAAAAAACTGTTCTAATAAAACCACGTAGACAGGACCTTCACCCCTCCCCCCCCGTAGACTAACGTAGACATTTTTGGAACCCCTCCCTCCCCCCTAAGTGTCTACGTAGTTTATGGACAGCCCCATGCGTGAACGACGATTTGGGAGAAAGGGTTAAGTCGGTTTGTCTGTGATGTCAGATTCATGGAGTCAATATGCATTATGTACTATCAATTTCCAAGAATATTTGATTTTTCAGGTTCTCTAAATCATATTCAAGTTCAAGTCAAATGATCTACTAGATCACAGACTTTCACCGAATTCCAAAATATTTTGCAGGGCTAGGTCATCTAACCATCAAAAGACTACAAGCGAAGGTTCTAGCTTGGTTCATTATTCCTTCTGTCCTTTTGTCCTTTCGGCAATTTGTTTAAATAGAGTCTTCTTCCACGTCGTTCTCGTTTGTTTTGAGTCATACTTCCCTCTTAGAACAGAAATCCGTCCGATTCCCCCTCAAATGTACCCGAAAAGCGTTCGTTCTTAAAGCCACCATACAATTCTAATCACAACCCTTTCCTTCCATTTGCAGACGCGAGTGGGAGCCCGGGATACGGTCCCGGCGGAAACTGACCTACAAGGAGTCTACGTCGGTGGCGTCATCGGCGGCGGCAGCAGTGGCAGCGGCAGCGACCGCAGTAGCGTCGTCGTCCTCGTCCGCCGAGCTCCACCAGCACTCGTCGTCGTCGCTGATCCGCAGCAGAAGCAACTCGCACAGCGGCAAAAAGGAACCAAAGAGCGGTGAGGGCAACAACGGTAGCGTCGTGATACAGGACTCGGGCTTCTCGACCGAGACGTCCTCGTCCAAGGAGACACACAGTGCCTCGTCGACGACGGGTGGCGCCACCAACAGCGGTGGCAGTAGCAGCGGCAGCGGTGGCCTCGTCGGGCAGGGAACTATCGTATCCAATACGCCCAATCGACTAACTGTAGATACCGAAGATGAACTGTGGAACTTACTAGATGTGATACATAGGAAAAGCAATCGACTTCGGGAGGAGGTGGATGCGCTGCAGCAGCTGGAGCGGGAAAAGTATCGAACGAATCAGCTGAACAACAGCAGCAACAGCAACAGTAACAACAACAACAACAATAACATCAATAATCACACGACCGTCGTTAGCAGTACTAGTAATATTAATAATATCGTTAATCATAGCAGTAGTAGTAGAAGTAGTAGTGGTAGTAGTGGCAGTAGCGGCAACCTTCCTCAAACGCATCAGCCGCCGGGCGTTCGGAGTGCCAACGGTTCGGTCGTCGCCGTCGGTGGCGGTGGCAGCCTAGCGAAAACCTTTCAAAATCAGCTTCTAGTGGACATTGTAAATAAGGATGATGTACAAATTCTGCGGAAGGAACGGGATCGACTGTTTGACAAGCTGTCCGAGTTCGAGACGGAAGCGATCGCTAGTCGGATACGGACCTCGAAGATGCAGGACGAGGTCGACGCGCTGGCACTAGCCAAGCGTGAACTGGAAGACCAACTCAAAGCGGCCCTAAGTCAGAAGCTAGAACTTAACAGTAGGATTCATGATCTCCATCAGCAGTTTGCGAACAAGAGTGCGCCTAGGTAAGTTCCCTTCTATCCCCAGTAGTCGTCCATCCGATGATATTCTAACCCTACTTTTCACAGTTCTCCGGATTCCATCAAAAGTCGGCACCAGTTGACGCCGGGTCTGCGGAAGCATTCGTCATCGGATTCCACCACCAGTACCATCATCGTCACACCTTCCTCCCATCTATCGACGTCCCCGTCGTCCGGTAGCCAATCGACGACGCCGGCTACGCATCTACTTAAGCCGCGCTTTAGTCAATCGAGCTTCGCGCCCGTCAAGAGCGTTAGCAGTAGCAGCAACAACAGCAACAGTAGTAATACGAAAGTTCCCGTTCCGACGGTTCCGTCGGCTGTGATAGCGGCAAGTGCCGTCGAACTGCAGCAGGAGGAGATCGCCGAGCTGGGCAAGCTGGACGGACTGGTGAGTTCGCCGGCGCGGCTCAGCAAGGTGCGCATGACTGATTCGAAAAAGATTGCCGCCATCCTGCTGGAGACGAACATTGTCGAACTGCAGCGACATCTGCTGACCATTACGGTGCAGAACCAGGTAAGTGACACCAAAGTTCCTACGGCATGCGATGACACACATCGGAGAAACGCACTTCAACTGTTTGTCTGATTAGTCCGGTAGAATCAGGGACCATAAAACGCATCACAATGCCACCACATTCCCCCCCCCCCCCCCCAGCGAACGGGAGTCCGACCGAGTTTAATTTGCATTTGCTTTGAAACGAAAAATGCTTTTCACACACCCACCTGGGACTGGCTGGATGGACGCTCCCTGGTGCGATTGCGAGTGCCATTCCGTCCCACATCGGCAACGCGCACCGTTTAGATCACCGTTAATTTATTGTAATACCGAAATGATAATTTTCATTTCCAATTCGCCCCGATTTGGATAGCCGCGTGAGTGGGAGGGGTGGTGTGACGACGACGACCATCTCGCTTTTGTTGTACGCTTTTTGTATGGGCTTATAAATCGTCATCGTAAATTACGACGACCAGCCGGAGTCCGGAGTGAGAGGGCGACTAGTATCGCTCTGCTTCGCTGGAACAGTGTCGGACGAAACTTTAGAGTGGATTGGAAGTTTGGAAGACCTTTCAGTTTTGCGCTGGATTTTCTGTTCAGTGTGGTGCGATTTCAAACCTGACATTACAACATTACAGTACATTACAAATATGGAATTCATAAGAAATTCCGAGCTAAATTACGGGCAGTTTTAGGATTTCTTAGATTATGAGTAAACTTCCAGGAAATTTTGAGGGAACTGTTGAGTAATTCGCCACGGTTCCGAGGGAATTTTTGAGAAGCTTTAAAGTAATAACTAGGACGTTCCGTTGTAATAAATTCCTGGAGAACTTTTCCGAGCATACTTGTAAGAATTTATGAGCGAACTTCTGGGATGGTTCAAGTGTATTATTGGGAAGTTACGAGGAAATTTTTGCAAATATGAAATTCATAAGATAGTCCAACAAAAATTACGGGAAGTTCCGAGGCAGCTCTAGGAATTCTTAGATGTTCAGAGTTTAGAACAAACTATTGGGAAGTTCTGGGAAAAAATCTGGGCTGTTCCGTGAGAACTTTTGGGGAGTTTCTAAAGAATTTCGAAAAAGTTTCGAGTGAACTTCTGGAAAGCTCAGAGCAAGGCATATACAAATTTCAAACAAAATTACCGGAACAAAAGAAGCTTTGAGGACGCTTTAGATGTTTTTGAAAACTTCTGGGAAGTTTTCAGGGTATTATTAGGAAATTTCGAGAAAGCTTTCGAGATGCTTCGAGAGAGCTTTTCTTAAGTTCCGGGCAAGTATGAAGTTATTCTTAGATATTCCGAGTCAAATTCTAGGAAGTTCCAAGGGAAAATAAAAAGTGCGAAGGCATGTTAAGTGGGAACCATTGGGAACTTCCGAGACTCCAGGTGAACTTGAGGGAAGTTTTGATTTTTTTTTTCTGGGATGCTCTGAAGGTACAGCTAGGATAATCCAAAGAAACTTCAGGGATGTTTCGAGCAAACTTCTAGGAAGTTCCTAGAATTGTTCTAGAAAATTTGAAAATTTCCAAATGAACTTCTGTGATGTTCCAAGTGAATTACTGAGCATCTTAGAGGCTTACAAGAACACCTTAGACGTTCTAGAAGCTTCCTTGGAATTTCCGTAATTATCCTTGGAATTTGTTATGAATTTAAGGCTGAGTATATATGAAGCTCCGTGAATCTTCTCGGCAGTTTCATGAATCTTTTATTAAGTTCTTAGGTTTCCTCATAATTTCTGAAGTTCCGTTAATTTGTTTTGAACTTGTTTGAAGTCCCTCAGACTTCTCTTAATTTCCGTAGACTTCTTTGAAGTTTCATGAACTTCTTTGAAGCTTCCTGAACTTTTATCAGCTTTCCTGAACGTCTATGCATTTATATGAAGTTCCTTGAGCTTGCACGAAGTTTGCTGAAATTATTTGAAGTTCCCTGAATTCCTTCGAAACTACCAGCAAGAAGCATAGAAGCTTTCGGAACTTCCAACAAGATCACAAATTATCATAGAATTCTAGAAAGCCTCATATAGAGTTTTTGACACATTGACACACGTTTTCAAATCTTACCCAAGCAGCACACTTCCATCGAAATAAGTTGTTGCAACTTGATTGTGACTGGAACGGGTTGCACACAAGTAACCACAATTATTCAGTGACAAATGTGTTGCTAGGGTAGTGAACTTCTTACTCTGAAGGTACAAATAGTAGATTCCAAGGAAACATCAGGGAAGTTTTGAGCGAAGTTCTAGGAAGTTCCGAGAATTTTTCTAGCCAGAATCGAGAGCATATTTGGAAATTTCCTAGTGTATTTTTGGGATGTTCCGAGCATCTTTGAAGTTGACAAGAACATCTTAGAAGTCCTAGAAGATTCCTCGGAATTTCCCGTAATTATCCATGGAATTTGTTATGAATTTCATATTTTCAAGGCGGGTATTATTTATTAGATTCCGTGAATTTTCTCTGAAGATCCTTCAATATTCTCTGAGATATCCTCATTATTTCTGAAGTTCCGTAAATTTGTTTTGAACTTGTTTGAAGTTCCGCAGACTTCTTTTAAATTCCGTAGACTTCTCTGAATTTTCATAAACTTCTTTGAAATTTCCTGAACTTTTATCAGCTTTCCTGAACTTCTCTTCATTTCCCGAAGTTATATGGAGTTCCTTGAGCTTGCACAAAGTCTGCTGAAATTATCTGAAGTTCCCTGAATTTCTATGAATCTAGAAGCAAGAAGCTTAGAACTTTTCGGAGCATCCAACAAGTTCACACATTTTCATAGATTTCTTATGCCTTTTGTAGAGTTTTTGGAACGTTAATAAAAGTATGTGGAGCTCCAGGGACGTTCTCAGATCTTTCAAGAAGTTCATGGAACTTGAGATATTCACGGAACTTACAAGAAATTCGAGAAGTTCACGGTTTTTCGAAAAGTCCGTTAGGAAAATTAATAGAAGCTTCCGGGTTTTTAGCAAACTTCACGGAACATCTGAGATGTTAACGGAACTTAAGAGAAAATCCAGGGTCTTTTGGGAAGTGCACCGAACTAACTGAAGTTCACAGATCTTCATAGAATTCTAGAGACCCTATTAATTTTTTAACAAATCAATAGAAGTTCCAGGATCTTCCAAGAAGTTATCTTGGAAGCTTTTGAGAAGTTCACGAAACTTCAGAAAAAAATCACAGAACTTCAGAGCTGGTCAGGAAACTTCATAGTAGTTCACGGAATTTCAATAGAAGTTCCATGTTTAGAGACACTCCTGGAAATTCCAAGAAATTTACGAAACTTCTGAAAAATTTTCTGATCTTCCGGAAGTTTTAAGGAGTTTTTGAGAAAATCACGAAATTTCAGAGTAACTCACGGTACATCAGCGATGTTCACGGAATTTCAATAGAAGTTCCCGGGGCTTCAGAGACATTCATGGAACATCTGAGAAATTTACGAAACTTGAAAAAAAAATTAATGAACTTTCGGGAATTTCACGGAGCTTTTGAGATGTTCACGAAACTTCAGAAAAATTCACGGTACTTCAGCGATGTTCAGGGATCTTCATCGTAGTTCACGAAATTTCAGTAGAATTTCAACTCACGGTACTTCAGCGATGTTCAGGAAACTTCATAGTAGTTCACAGAATTTCAATAGACGTTCCCGGAGCTTCAGAGACATTCATGAAACATCCAAGAAGTTTACAACACTTCCGAAAAAATTACTTCTCTTTCAGGAGGTTTAAGGAGCAGTTGAGAAGCTAACGAAACTTCAGAAAAATACACGGTACTTCAGCGATGTTCAGGAAACTTCGTAGTAGTTCATGGAATTTCAATAGTAGTTCCCGGAGCTTCAGAGACATTCATGGAAGTTCTAAGATGTTTACGAATCGTCCGAAAAAATTACTGATCTTTCGGGATGTTAACGGAGCTTTTGAGAAGTTAATGAATCTTCAAAAATATTCACGGTACTTCAGCGATGTTCAAAGAGCTTCATAGTAGCTCACGAAATTTCAATAGAAGCTCCCGGAGCTTCAGAGACTTTCATGGAAGTTCTAAGATGTTTACGAAACTTCCGAAAAATGTACTGATCTTCCGGAAATTTTAAAGAACCTTTTGAGAAGTTCACGAAACTTCAGAAAAATTCACGGTACTTCAGTGATATTCAGGGAACTTCGTAGTAGTCCCGGGAATTTCAGTAGAATTTCAATTCACGATACTTCAGCGAAGTTCAGGGAACTTCATAGTAGTTCACGGAACTTCAAAAGAAGTTCCCGGAGCTTCAGAGACATTCATGAAACATCCAAGAAGTTTACAATATTTCCGAAAAATTTACTGCTGTCTCGGGAACTTTACGGAGCTTTTGAGAAGTTCATGAAACTTCAGAAAAATTCATGGTACCTCAGTGATGTTCAAGGAGCTTCATAGTAGTTCACGAAATCTCAATAGATGTCCCCGGAGCTTCAGAGACATTCATGGAAGTTCTAAGACGTTACGAATCTTCCGAAAAATGTACTGATCTTTCGGGAAGTTTACGGAGCATTTGAGAAGTTCACGAAACTGCAGAAAAATTCATGGTACTTCAGCGATGTTCAGGGAACTTTATAGTAGTTTACGGAATTTCGGAGAAGTTCCCGTAGCTTCAGAGACATTCGGGAAGTTTTACGGAGCTTTTGAGAAGTTCACGATACTTCAGACAAATTCACGCTACTTAAGCTTCCAGAAGTCTTCAGGAGACTGATCAGTTTCCGAGAATGTTCACCTAGAAAATCTGAAGGTCTCTTTTATTAGATGGAATGTTCAGAAGACTACCGAGTTAATTTCCAGAAGTCATCAGATATTCAAGGAATCCTAAGTAATGCTCGATATTCATCAGGAAGTCTTTCATTAGATATTTCCAAAAATCTTCTGGAGTGGAGACAAAGTATTCAAGTCCTCTGCAGCAGTCAGCAGATGTTTCCTAAAGGAGTCTTACAGTACTCTTTAAAATCATTTTGCAGGAGGAGTGTTGAGCAATTTGTATTTGAGAGTCTTCAAGAGGAATTTTCTGATATCTTCAGTAATCCCAAGTGTTATTTAAGAATTTTCAGTAGTCTCCAGGAAGAAGAGTAGGAGACTCTTCTCCAAAGAAGTTGCTAAAAGCCTACAGAATCCCTAGGTGTCTTTAAGAGAAGCTTCCACAAGACTTCAGGAGAAGCTTCCAGAAGTCTTCAGGAGAAGGTTCCAGAAGTCTTCAGAAGAAGCTTCCAGAACTTTTCAGGAGAAGGTTCTAGAAGTCTTCAGGAGAAGCTTCTAGAAGTCTTTAGGAGAAGTTTCTAGAAGTCTTCAAGAGAAGATTCTAGAAGTCTTCAGGAGAAGCTTTCAGAAGTCTTCATGAGAAGCTTCCAGAAGTCTTCAGGAGAAGCTTCCAGAAGTCTCTGGGTGAAGCTTCTAAAAGTCTTTAGGAGAAGCTTCCTGAAGTATTCAGAAGAAACTCCCAGAAGTCTTCAGGAGAAGCTTCTAGAAGTCTTCAGGAGAAGCTTCCAGAAGTCTCCAGGAGAAGCTTTTAGAAGTTTTCAGAAGAAGCTTCCAGAAGTCTTCAGAAGAAGCTTCCAGAAGTCTCCAGAAGAAGCTTCCAGAAGTCTTCAGAAGAAGCTTCCAGAAGTCTTTAGGAAAAGCTTCCAGAAGTCTGAAGAAGAAGCTCCAGAAAACTTCAGGAGAAGATTCTAGAAGTCTTCAGGGGAAGCTTCTAGAAGTCTTCAGGGGAAGCTTCTAGAAGTCTTCAGGAGAAGCTTCTAGAAGTCTTTAGGAGAAGCTTTCAGAAGTCTTCAGAAGAAGCTTCCAGAAGTCTTTAGAAGAAGCTTCTAGAAGTCTTCAGAGGAAGCTTCTAGAAGTCTTCAGGAGAAGCTTCTAGAAGTCTTCAGGAGAAGCTTCTAGAAGTCTTCAGGAGAAGCTTTCAGAAGTCTTCATGAGAAGCTTCCAGAAGTCTTCAGGAGAAACTTCTAGAAGTCTTCAGGAGAAGCTGTCAGATGCCTTCATGAGAAGCTTCCAGAAGTCTTCACGAGAAGCTTCCAGAAGTCTTCAAAAGAAGCTTCCGGAAGTCTTCAGGAGAAGCTTCTTGAAGTCTTCAGGAGAAGCGTCCAGAAGTCTTTAGGTGAAGCTTCCAGAAGGCTTTAGGAGACGCTTCCAAAAGTCTTTAGGAGAAGCTTCTAGAAGTCTTTAGGAGAAGCTTTCAGAAGTCTTCATGAGAAGCTTCCAGAAGTCTTCAGGAGAAGCTTCCAGAAGACTTCAGGATAAGCTTCCAGAAGTCTTCAGGAGAAGCTTCCAGAAGTCTTCAGGAGAAGCTTCTAGAAGTCTTCTGGAGAAGCTTCTAGAAGTCTTCAGGAGAAGCTTCTAGAAGTCTTCAGGAGAAGCTTTCAGAAGTCTGGAGAAGCTTCCAGAAGGCTTTAGGAGACGCTTCCAGAAGTCTTTAGGAGAAGCTTCTAGAAGTCTTTAGGAGAAGCTTTCAGAAGTCTTCATGAGAAGCTTCCAGAAGTCTTTCGGAGAAGCTTCCAGAAGACTTCAGGATAAGCTTCCAGAAGTCTTCAGGAGAAGCTTCCAGAAGTCTTCAGGAGAAGCTTCTAGAAGTCTTCAAGAGAAGATTCTAGAAGTCTTCAGGAGAAGCTTTCAGAAGTCTTCATGAGAAGCTTCCAGAAGTCTTCAGGAGAAGCTTCCAGAAGTCTCTGGGTGAAGCTTCTAGAAGTCTTTAGGAGAAGCTTCCTGAAGTATTCAGAAGAAACTCCCAGAAGTCTTCAGGAGAAGCTTCTAGAAGTCTTCAGGAGAAGCTTCCAGAAGTCTCCAGGAGAAGCTTTTAGAAGTTTTCAGAAGAAGCTTCCAGAAGTCTTCAGAAGAAGCTTCCAGAAGTCTCCAGAAGAAGCTTCCAGAAGTCTTCAGAAGAAGCTTCCAGAAGTCTTTAGGAAAAGCTTCCAGAAGTCTGAAGAAGAAGCTCCAGAAAACTTCAGGAGAAGATTCTAGAAGTCTTCAGGGGAAGCTTCTAGAAGTCTTCAGGGGAAGCTTCTAGAAGTCTTCAGGAGAAGCTTCTAGAAGTCTTTAGGAGAAGCTTTCAGAAGTCTTCAGAAGAAGCTTCCAGAAGTCTTTAGAAGAAGCTTCTAGAAGTCTTCAGAGGAAGCTTCTAGAAGTCTTCAGGAGAAGCTTCTAGAAGTCTTCAGGAGAAGCTTCTAGAAGTCTTCAGGAGAAGCTTTCAGAAGTCTTCATGAGAAGCTTCCAGAAGTCTTCAGGAGAAACTTCTAGAAGTCTTCAGGAGAAGCTGTCAGATGCCTTCATGAGAAGCTTCCAGAAGTCTTCACGAGAAGCTTCCAGAAGTCTTCAAAAGAAGCTTCCGGAAGTCTTCAGGAGAAGCTTCTTGAAGTCTTCAGGAGAAGCGTCCAGAAGTCTTTAGGTGAAGCTTCCAGAAGGCTTTAGGAGACGCTTCCAAAAGTCTTTAGGAGAAGCTTCTAGAAGTCTTTAGGAGAAGCTTTCAGAAGTCTTCATGAGAAGCTTGCAGAAGTCTTCAGGAGAAGCTTCCAGAAGACTTCAGGATAAGCTTCCAGAAGTCTTCAGGAGAAGCTTCCAGAAGTCTTCAGGAGAAGCTTCTAGAAGTCTTCTGGAGAAGCTTCTAGAAGTCTTCAGGAGAAGCTTCTAGAAGTCTTCAGGAGAAGCTTTCAGAAGTCTGGAGAAGCTTCCAGAAGGCTTTAGGAGACGCTTCCAGAAGTCTTTAGGAGAAGCTTCTAGAAGTCTTTAGGAGAAGCTTTCAGAAGTCTTCATGAGAAGCTTCCAGAAGTCTTCAGGAGAAGCTTCCAGAAGACTTCAGGATAAGCTTCCAGAAGTCTTCAGGAGAAACTTCCAGAAGTCTTCAGGAGAAGCTTCTAGAAGTCTTCTGGAGAAGCTTCTAGAAGTCTTCAGGAGAAGCTTCTAGAAGTCTTCAGGAGAAGCTTTCAGAAGTCTTCTTGAGAAGCTTCCAGAAGTCTTCAGGAGAAGCTTCCAGAAGTCTTCAGGAGAAGCTTCCAGAAGTCTTCAGGAGAAGCTTCCAGAAGTCTTCAGCAGAAGCTTCCAGAAGTCCTCAGGATAAGCTTCCAAAAGTCTTCAAGAGATGTTTCCAGAATAATTCAGAATAAGCTCCCAGAAGTCTTCAGGAGAAGCTTCCAGAAGTCTTCATGAGAAGCTTCCAGAAGTCTTCAGGAGAAGCTTTCAGAAGTCTTCATGAGAAGCTTCCAGAAGTCTTCAGCAGAAGCTTCCAGAAGTCTTCAGGATAAGCTTCCAA
This sequence comes from Ochlerotatus camptorhynchus, assembly GCF_037179485.1. Taxonomy (NCBI): domain Eukaryota; kingdom Metazoa; phylum Arthropoda; class Insecta; order Diptera; family Culicidae; genus Ochlerotatus; species Ochlerotatus camptorhynchus. Next base: position 933,996 of record NW_027040615.1, read on the forward strand.
AAGTCTTCAGGAGATGCTTCCAGAACTATTTAGGAGATTATTCCAGAAGTTGCCATGAGACTGAGCAGTTTCCGGGAATGTTCACCTAGAAGATCTGGAGGTCTTTTTTATTAGAATCGTCAGAAGACTACCGAAGAAATTTCCTGAAAACATCAGATATTTAAGGAACCCTCAGTAATCTCCAAGAGGAGTCTTCACGAGTAGTGTTCAGTATTCATCAGGAAGCCTCTAGAAGGAGACTTTTGAGAGTTCCAGAAGAATTTTCATTATATATTTCCAGCAGTCTTCAGGAGTCCGAAGATCCTGTGGAATTGTTCGTCTTTAGGAGTCCGAATAATCGGAAAGGCTTCTTCTGATTTTCCTTCAGACAAGGTATTCAAGTCCTCTTCAGAAGTTAGCAGATGTTTCCTAAAGGAGCCTACAGTACTTTTCAAAATCATTTTGCAGGAGGAGTGTTCAGCAATATTTGGAAGTATTCAAGAGGAATTTTCTGAAGTCTTTAGGAAGAGTAGGAGACTCTTTTTGAAAAAAGTTGCCAGATATCGACAGAGCTCCAAGGAGTCTTCAGGAGTCCGAGGATTCTACATGAGTCAGTGGCGTCGCCCTAACCTCAATCTACCTGTTCAACAACTTCTAAAACGTAAACAAACAAAACAATATTGGTTTCAATGGATACAAATCAGTGAAACTAAAAGACCCTTTGCCTTTTGGAACTGAATTGAATGTAAACATGACCCTAAATAACGTTTTCAAAGTTGTTGAACAGGTAAAAAGTGAGGTTACGCGACGCCACTGACATGAGTATCTTCCTAGTAAACAAGTAAACCTTTCATTGAAGCTCAACATTTCATGGAACACTTCTGGAAGACCTCTGAAGTCTTCGGAGCTTTCCCCGGAGGGTTTTCAATATCTACCGGATAATTTTTATTAGATCTATGGAAGACCATTGAAGAAGGTCTTCAAGCAACTTCTGAAGTTCACCTAACCATTGAGCCTTCGTAGTAGCCTCTTGAACTATCATTCAAAGTTATCTGGAAATCCTAAAATAAGACTTTCTCATGTTCAGAACTGAATGACCTCTTAGTCTCCTATAGATAACCATTCAATAGTTTTTAGTCTTTGATCTACAGGAGGAGTCTGCAAGAGCCTGCAAAAGTTTTCCAAAAGACTTTTCAAGAGCAGTTTGCAGGAGCTTGGGAGTCTTTAAGAGGAATTTCCTGAAGCCTTCAAAGGAGGCTTTGGAGTGCTTCAAGAGTTTGCAGTAGAAGTGTTCAAGAACCATCGAGAAGGACACAGTGGAAGACCTAAATTCTCCAAACGACTTGCCATTTCTCGTTTGAAGTTGTTCATATGTTCGAAGATTCCTTAGAAGTGATCTGAACTAATCCGTTAATTTTCCGGAAGTTCTCCGAAATTCCTTGAAATTCACGTTACTTGCGTAAAGATCACTACACTTTCGTTTTTTTAGACTTAGGAAGCCCTTGAAATTCTCTGCACTTTCCTGAAATTCTCTAGACTTCCCTGAAGTCCTCAGTATTTCTTAAAAGTTCACACAATTTTTCTAAAGTGACTACTTTGGTGATTTTTGAAAGTTTGATACTCACGGAACTTCCTTTAAAATCTTCGAACTTCCCTAAACATCACAGATCCTCCCTGAAATTTCCTTAATTGTCCTAATGTGCATAGATCTTTCCTGAAGATTCCGTAATTTTTGGGGATTTCTCGGAACTTCCTGACTTTGCGAAACTTCTGTTCCTGAAGCACTCTAAACTCCTGCAGTTTCGCTGCAGTTTATAAAGTTGCCCTGAGGTTCTTGGAATTTTTCCGACGTTTTCTAAACTTCTATGAAGTTTTCTGAACTTCCAGAAAATCTGGGCACTTCTCAAAATGTCTTTATTTTTATTTTTCTGAAATTAATGGAACTGCAATAAGCTTCCCCGGTGTTTCCGCAATACTTGAAACTGCCTTGTAGTTTACGGAACTTCAATTAAAATGTTTCTGCATAATCATCATTAAATTTTTCTGGAGTATTTGCCATTATTCCCTAGTTTTTAGAACTTTCATGAAGTTCTCAAAGTTTTCCTATAATTTCCCAAACTTCACGGGAGTTCTATGGACTTCTGTGAAGTTTCTCAAGTATAGCTAAGATTGTCTAAATTTCACTTATGTCTACTTCCCTTAAATTCCCCGAAACTTATTTAAGGATCGTTTTTTTCCAGAAGTTAAAACGAAATAATTAATGCAGTTTTAAGATATCCACTTAAGTTTTCGAACATTTTTATTTTTTTTTTTTTATTTTATCAGAGCTAGAGTCTAGTCTTTCATGACGTTTTCGATGCTTTCCTGCATTTCTCAGAACATTTAAAAAGCTCCCGCCAATTTCCTGAAGTTTACCAAACTGCCTTGAAGTTCATTAACCTTCCCTGAAGATCCCGAAATTTCCCTGAAGTTTTCGAAACTTTCTTGAACATCTCTGACGGAACATCTTTTAGAATCTCTTAACTTCCCTCATCTTCCTAACAAACAATTATGCAGGCTAAAAGCTTTGAAGGCCTATATTTAGTTGCATAAGGCTGATCTGCAGATTGAATTGTTTGTTCGGTTCTAAGACCTTCCCTGAAGTTCACCAAATTGTCAAGAAGTTCTCAGAAATTCCTTAATGTTCCTGAAATGTTTTCTGATGTTAATGGATGACCCTGCCATTTTCCTAAAATTTTCGGAATTTGCCATGATCCCTTGAAATTTCGTGATATTTTTTCCAATTTTCCTGAAGTTAATGGACGTGCTCCGAAGTTCTTCGATCTTGCTCGAAGTGTTAAGAACTTTCCTGAAGAAAAATAAAATAAAATATCTAGAAATCTCTGAAGTTCTTTGGACTTCCCTAAAGATTGTTCTTTAAAGTTTTCAGAAGTTTCCTGAGTTACGCAGAATTTCTTTGATCCTGTTGATGTTAATTGAACTGCCCTGAGGTTCTCTGATCTTCGCAACTGTAGCTCTTAAAAATTCTCCTGAAGCTCTAAAATAAATGGAAATCACCAGACAATCTTCAAACAGGACTTCCTCAAATTCTCGGACCGTCTTAAATATTAAGAAACATCTCCTGAAATTCTTGGAAATGACCGGATTTTTTTCGAAACTTGCTCTTCCAGATTATTAAACTTCTAAAAAGTCTGAACGGTCCTAAAATTCTCGGAGCAGTCCTGAAGTTATTGGAACTGCCCTTAAAGTGTCTGAGCTTCCCTGAACATCTCTAAACCTAGCTTTCCTGAGCCTCTTGGAACTTCTTTCATTTTTTTCAATTTTCCAGAAATTCTCCGAATATCCCTGAAGTTCTCAGAACTTTTTAAAGTTGTTGCAGTTTTCCTGCAGCCAATGAAACCGCCTTGAAGTTCTTGAAGTTTCCTAGAAGTGCTCGAAACTTGTCCAGATATTCCAAGAACTTTTCTTATGTTCCCGCAGTCTGTTCAAGAAACTTCCCTGACATTCTTGGAACACCCGTTCATTTTTCGGAACTTCATTAAAGTTCCCTAAATTTCGTGAAGTTATTAGGACTGTCTTGCAGTTCTCTAATCTTTCCTGCTGCTTTCGGAACTTCCCTGAAGCTCTCGCTCAGATATTTCCCAGTAGTTTCCACAAATTTTCTGATATTCACGGAACTGTACTGAAGCTCTCAGAATTACCCAGAAGTTCACGTAATTTGCCTAAAGATCTTGAAGCTTCCCTGAAGTTTTGGAAACTTTGCCCTCTTGAAGCTTTCCAGACGGTCTTGGAACTGCTCTGAAGGTTTCGGGTCTTCTTTTTTCTCATTTATAGAAACCTTTCAAAATTTTTAATTTCCTGGATTGAGGGCGAGCACTTCCCCCCCTTATGGACGCTTTCTTCCTGTGCAATGACTTTGCTTTGCAGTTAATTGTCCAATCACTCGGTCAATGATACCAATGTTTTGTCCGTCACTGTTCCCCCTTAGAGACAGGCAGATTCCGAAAACTATGCCCATACAGAGGCGCAGAAGCTGAAGCAACTGAGTATAAACTTTACGCCCATACGACGGGTACTGAGGGGATTGACCACCATCCACTCAGTCAGTGGTGGTCGTGGGATGTCCCGTCCCATCGCGTATGAACTGCGAAAACCGAAGGTGCGTTCACTTGCGCGACCGGTCGTAAAAAAAGCCATAACCGGTCGGAGTAATCTATCTCGCAGTGTTGTTAATTAATTGAAACCAAGCGATTCTTCGGCCTTTCCCCGGACAAGAATCGTAACTCTTGGAAGGGGCCCTAACTCGATAATGCTTTGGCAGACGGATGGGGCAAGACAACGGCCTACCCCTTCTAATTAAATTAGCAACCTGCTGCTGCCGCTACCTTGGCTTCAAGCCGACCCCAATCGTCGGATTAGTTGATGATGGGCTCGTTAAAACTATCCTTTGAGAGTTGGCAAAGTAGCAAAAAGCATTGGAAATGAAATGGAGAAGCTACATAAGTCGTTAATCTGCTGGGCACCCTCCCAGTCAGTGCTGCCCCTACTTTGGAGAAGGAAATGTGACTTCTTGGAAGTTTTGCCCATTTGCGCGGATGCAGATTTTAATCCTTTCCCTCCCCCAGTGAGTGTCGATTCGATGGTGCTAGGCAAAACGAGACGGCTCGTGATGTTGACATCAGAAACACAGAGAAATAAGATGCGCCAAACAACGTATTTAAATTTTTAAATTTAGCAAAACTCGATGACATGTCTAGCTACCTGTTCATCATTTTTCGTGGACAAGTAACAGGTTCTTTTCCTTTAGAGGGTAAGAGACCGACCATTATCCACGAAATGTTGGCATTCCTAGCTTCTTCAAATAAAGTTATTCATTCCTTGACATCTTTTTAGCTGTATATCAACTCTAAACAGTCATAAATGTGTAATTTTAAGGTTATGTTAGTCTTTAAAAAGTTCTATGCTGGAGCGCATGTGAAAATTTTTCAGCATTGCCCCTTCTGAATCCTGTAGTAAAACCCCGTTTTGGATGCTCCAATAAACAGTCTATTCCAGAGAAACGGACTTCTTTGGTAAGTTCATCAAAAGCAATTCGGCACTTGCACTTTACGTAATAGGCTACGAAGCCTTTCCAGAAGGTTTCTGTTAATTCGAAAGGGGCAGTTCATAAACTAGGGAGATAGTATTTTAGAGGTTTTAGACCCCCTCTCATCTTCCGTGTTGACAATCATTCATACAAATGTTTGGAAATTTGTATGGATCGTAGACACTTGCCCATCCCCCCCGTCACCACCCCTAAATGGTCTAAGTAGTTTGTGAACAGCCCCAAACGACCGCTTCTATCTGAGGTCCCTTTAGAACTATCTGAAAAAAGCCTTTGATTAATTTGTTTTGGATATTATGATGTAGTACTGATCTCCAAACATCCAGGGGCCACATTCTAGTGGAAATTATATAGAATTTAAATTTTTGTCACACAAACCAATGATCCCATTTACCCCCAGTGTACCTTATTGGCTTTTCAGTTTAACGATGGATCGAAACGCTGGGATGTTTTATGTCCACTGTTTCGGTCTTTGGACTTGGCCTTCTTCAGAGTATATAAAGTTGTACCTCGTTTATCGTTCAGCTCAAAAATCTTTACGATCTCAAACTCAAACTAGCCCTGGATCGTCTACAAAAACCTATCCACTTCTACGAAGTTCGTTGAACTTCTACAAAGTCAGCTGAACTTCTAAAAAATATGCTGCACTTCTAAAAAGTTTCCAGAAGTTTGCCGAACTCCTCAGAAGTTCCCTGAACTTTTATTGAATTCCCTGCACTTTGAAGAAGTTTCTCATATTGCTAGGTTATTTGAAAAACTTTAAAAAAATCGCTTCACTACTACAACTTAATTTCTTCTACAAAGTTTCCTGAACTATTTTGGAGTTCGCTGAACTTTTTCCAGTGAGTTTTGCTAAACTAGTACGAATCTACTTTAACTCAAAAAATTTTCCCTGAACATCTACGAAGTTTCCTCAACTTCTATGATTTTTTTTTGGTACTTCTGCCAAGTTCCATGATTTAGCTCTCTTAATTATGTCAAGTTATCAGAGCTTCTAGGAAGACCCTGAATCTTCCTGAAGATCTGTGCAGCTCCCTTGAATTAAACGAAGTTCCCAAAAACTTCAAGGAAGATCATTCAGGTGTTGTGAAGTAAGTCACTGACAAGCTGCTACGAATTTCCGTAAAATCGCTGAAGTTCTACGAAGTTTGCCGAACTTCTACGATATTTCCTGAGCCAGTATGAAATTTCCTGAAGCTCTACGAAGTTTTCTTAGCTTCTACAATGTTTGCCGAACTTCTACGAAAGAGTCTGAACTGTCACAAAATTCCCTGCACATGTTTGACGAAGTTTCTTCAATTGATACGTGCAAAGTTCGCTGCACAATTTCCCAGAATTTCGTTGATTTTTCTGTTGTTCCCTGAACTGTTCCAAGCCCATTAGACTTCAACGAAGTCCCCTTAGAAGAAGGTCCCCGAGCTTTGATAAAGTTTCCTAATATTAAACAAATTTCTCTGAACATCTGCGAAGTTCCCTAAAATTTGTATAAAATTCCCAATTCTACAAAGTTTCCTGAATGTTTCCGATGTTCTCTGAACACCTTCGAAGCCTCCTAAGTTTATAAAAGTTCTCGGAAGTTTAAAAAAAATCTTCTGGACGATGATTTTGCAAACAAAAAAAAAATGTACATTTGCCACACCTACTTATGGCACTGGACATTATTGAGTAAATGATCTCACTTGACTTGAAATGAACTAACTAAATATCATTAGAAATCGCGCTGCGTGAATCGCCAGGACTGGCTTAACTAAAAGTAAATTTGTCAATTCATCTTTGATCTGAGGCAGGGATTCATCTCCGAGCAGACCGTTCAAGACAACCTTGAACAGACGTTCAGTTGTGGTGTCGTAAGTAAAAAAAAAATGTGTCCCTTCTCAGGAAGATACTTGAGAAGACGTTTGAATCCGTCGAAGGTTTCAGCCAAAACGCGGCGTCCACCCCGACGGCCAATTTGAAGTCAAAAAGTTTCATGCGAAGAGCATGAAAATCGGCAGTGGCTACCACAACAGAGGGGACCTTTTCCTTCTTGGCATTAAGCCGGGAATTTTGATTGGAATTTTGTCTGGGTGGTGGATCATTCTCATCATCCGTGAGCATGTCAAATTGATAGCTGAAATGAATTTCATTAGAAGGCGAATCAAGAGATTGCCCTTTTTTATCTTTAACATTCTGAGTACTTGTACGAAGTTCGCTTAACTTCTAAAAAGTTTTCTGGTCTTTGTCTTTGTTTAGGTCTTCTCTGGACTTTCCTGAAATTTTTAAACTTCTTAAATTTTACTGACGTTCATGGTGCTGGCCTGAATTCACCGAAATTAACGTTCACAGATCGTAAAACTTGCCCGAAACTCTGGACGTCCCTGAAGTTATTGTGAGCTACCCTGAGCTACTCTGATAGTCTCTAGATCTATCTTCCTTGAACTTCTTAAAGTTTCTTAAAATTTTACTAATGTTCATGGTGTTGGCCTGAATTAATCGAAACTAACGTTCAAGGTTTTTAAGCTTCTCCGGTAGTGTGGACGTTCCTGAAGTTATCGTAACAGCCTTAAGATCTCTGAGCTACCCTGATAACCTCTAGGCCTATTTTCCTTGAACTTCTTAAAGTCTCTCAAAAATTTACTATGTTGATGGTGCTAGCCTGAATTCATCAAAACTATCATTCAAGGGTTTTAAGCTTTCCCGTTAGTGTGGACGTCCCTGAAGTTATCGTGACAGCCTTAAGATCTCGGAGCTACCCTGATAACTTCTAGACCTATTTTCCTTGAACTTCTTAAAGTTTCTCGAAATTTTACTAATGTTCATGGTGTTGGCCTGAATTAATCGAAACTAACGTTCAAGGTTTTTAAGTTTGTCCCGTAGCCCCTGAAATTGTTGTGACAACCTTAAGACCTCTGAGCTACCCTGATAACCTCTAGACCAATCTTCATTAAGGTTCTTGGAACTTATCTTAAGTTTTCACTATTATCCTCAAGTTTTCTGAACTTATCTGAAGTATTCTTGACCTAACTTTCTTCTGGATATCTCTGAAGTTCCAATATCTTAAAGTTCTCCAAGCTTGCCTGAAGTGCCCGAAGTTTTACAGAAGTTTCAAAATCTTCAAAATCCTCGATATTTCCTTTCATGAACTGATCTTGAAGTCCTTGAAATCTTACGCATTAGTCTTGGTATTAGTTATATTTGTGCACATGGAGTTGCCTTTGCAGAGCCTTGGATTTATCTCGATGATTTTTAGGAAATCAAGACACGCCCACGCAAACTAACATTACCGTCGGGTAGAGGAAGTCTTACCCTACCTGATAGTGATGTTGATTTGCGTGGGTGAGCCTTGACTTTCAAGATATCATCGAAAGAAGTCATTGTTTACAAAAGCTGTTACGCCCTAATTCCAGCTCTATCTTGATATGGGAACTGACATCCGATTAATGACCTTGACAAATGTCCAAAAATACTCGTTAACAAATTTATGACGGTCCTGAAATGGACCGTTTTGTCGTGAAAGCTGAGTAATTGCTGAGCTATTTTGGTGTTCACACAGATGAGGCTGGTGAGCTGTATGTTGTTTGGAAGGAAGGTGACGCGCTTGACATAGAAGGCCCGAAACAACTCACAAAGAGCTACTGATTCTGATTAACAGCGGTGCGGCTTCTTCCTCCTTATATGGATGCTCAGCCTTTCGTTGTGTACTGGAGAACACCACCACTCACCACGCGGTGATTGAATAAACACCGTTTGGTGAGACCGGATGGAATTCAACTTTGAAATCTGTGTTAGGGAAATCGCTTTTCGCAGCAACAGTTGCACATTCGTGCAATGGCCAATAGTGACATTTTGAAAATTCGTAGATGTTGAGCAATTCGTAGAAGTTGAGAGAACACCATTTGATTTCAGAGAACTTGGTGAAACTTCATGGTACGTTTTAGAACTTCAAGGAACTTCGTAAATCTTGAGAAAACTCCGTAGAATCTTCTGAAACTTCGTAGGAGTTTAGAAAACTTGGTCTGATTTCCGGGAACTTTCTTTCAACTTCAGGGCAATTTGTTGAAGTCTAAAGGACTCGAAAGCATTCAGCGAACTCCGAAATAGGAAACTTCTGGGAGCTTCGCCGAAATTCAACGGAATTCTTAAAACATCAGGAAACTTCAATTAAGTGTAGTAAACTTCGTAGTAGTGAAGCGAACTTTGTAGAAGTGTAATCCTTGAAACAGTCCCAAGCACAACACCAGTTGCAAGCACTCAATTTCTTTATAGAAGTCTATCGAATACGTACCAAATTCGGGAAACTTCTTCAAACTTCAGAGAAGTGGAGGGCATTTCATTAAAAGTTTAGGGAGCTTCGTAGGAGTTCGGCAAAGACCAGAAAACTTTTTAGAAGTACAGCGAACTTCGTACTAGTGCTCAGAATGTTAAAGAAGAAAATGAGCAATCTCTTGATTCCCCTTCTGATGAAATTCATTTGAGCTATCAATTTGACATGCTCACGGATGATGAGAATGATCCATCACCCAGACAAAATTCCAATAAAAATTCCCGGCATAATGCCAAGAAGGAAAAGGTCCCCGCTGTTGTGGTAGCCACTTCCGATTTTCATGCTCTTCGCATGAAACTGTTTGACTTCAAATTGGCCGCCGGGGTGAATGCCGCGTTTTGGCGGCTAAAACCTGCGACGGATTCAAACGTCTTCTCAAGCATCTTCCTGAGAAGGGACACAATTTTTTTACTTACGACACCACAACTGAACGTCTGTTTAAGGTTGTCTTGAACGGTCTGCTCGGAGGTTTCAAAATTTTCAAATCTTTTTCACGGGGAAATAATTCAGGTGGCATTTCCTCGACTTAGTCATTTCCTCCTGCAAGTATTCCAATGGCATTAAGGAATTTTAGCAGTCCAATTTTCCATCGGCGCTCTTGAAGCGCTACATCCCTGGAGATAAAAACAAACGCTTGAAGCAAATTCTGAATACTTCAGTGATGTTACAAGAATGTAAGTGAATATCCGACGCGTTCAGAGTAGTTTCAAAAACTTCAGGAAAGTTCAAAGAACTACAGGAGAGTTCAGAACTTTCGGGAGATTAAAGATTTTTGATGGATTGATACCCAGAAATTCAATTAAGTTCTATGAACTTCAGGAAATTTTCGTAAACTTAGATCAAGATCAGAAATCTTCACGACAGTTACATTAACTTCAAAAAAAATCCAGGAACTTTACAATACCTTAGTAATGATAAACGTCACTAGAACTATTCCACAGCCTTTACCTGTGTATTTGAAGCAAAATTTCAAGTCCCCTCATCGATAAACGTGTGAGCTAGGCAAAAGAGAGTGCGTATGATTAGTTCTGTAGCATTAATGGCCCTTCACTCAATTTGAAGTTCTATTCAATTTTCACACTGTCGTACTCTAGTGGAACTATCAACCTAGCCGCTTCAAAACTTTCTCTAGCTAATAAATAATCACACTAAAGCTTCATGTTGATATCCCTAGCAACACAAATTCATAGGAATATGTTGAGTAAACTCCTTTTCAAGTAAAACAAGTCATACAAACGTCATATAAACTATTATAGAACATGTATGCTGATTGGGATTAGTATAGCATTGCCAACCAACTCTGAAGAGCTTCAAGAAACTTCAGAAAACTTCATGTATGTTCTGAGAATGTCACTGCAGTTCCATGAACATCCGGATAATTGTGAAAAGTTGAGAGAGGTTTCAAAAACTTCTGGAAAATTCTGAGAACTTCACGGTGCGTTCGATTAAATTCATAATAATTGAAGAAATCATACAGATGTTCCAAGAACAACATCCAGAAAACTTCAAAGTGGTTAAGAGTCCCATGAAACTTTCAAAACAACACAAAAATTGCGAGAACCTTCAGGAGGTTCTGAGAATTTTATGGAAATTCAAAGCATTTAAAGGAAATTCCCAAAACATAAAGACCGTCCAGAACGTTCAGAATACCATGGAAGTTTTAAAGGTCTTTAGGGCAGTTCCATAGATTTCAGGAAAGTTTTGAGCACTTCAGTGAAGATCCAACAGCTTAAGAGCAGTTCTACTGTATTCAGGAAAAATGCAGGAATTTCAGGAACTTCCATTGCAAAAACTTCAGTTGAGTTCAATGATCTTGAGGAAAGTTACGTAGCTTCGGGCGATTGCATGATAATCAGGAAAATCATGGGAACTTCAGAGAAATTCCGAAAAGTTCAGGGAAGTTTCGAGAACTTCAGGTATTAGGAAAATAGCTAGAACCTTCCAGAGTTTCCAAAATGAATGACAATCTTTAAAAAGTTTGGAGAGCAAGAAAAATGTCGGAAACTTCACAGAAATAAAAAAAACAGTCGCAAAGTTTAAAGGTCTTTAGGGCAGTTCTATTAATTTTAGGGCAATTCCTGGAACATTATCAAAAGAGTAGTGAGAACTCGAGGAATGATACAAATTGAAGGCAGTCTTCAAAAATTATTGGAACATTGAAGAAGCTCTGAGTAATGAAAGGAAATATCGAGGATTTTGAAGATTTTGAAACTTCTGTGAAACTTCGGACACTTCAGACAAGCTTCGAGAACTTTAAGATATTGGATATTGGACCCGGCGTTGTGGTTAATATCCATTCCTCTCTCCCCAAAGTCACGAGTTCTAATCTCACCCCCGGACAAGTCACGAATGACCCAAAAGTGTTAAAGTGACTACTAGGATTTGATGAAGTATCTAGATGCCTTTCCATTGTTTTTCGGACTAAACATTTCATCCAAATGACCCATCAAATCAGAATAAACTCCCCATTGGTAGGGGAAAGAGCCCGTGCTCTATCCAAGAAATGTTAGCATTTCTAGTCTCTTCATTCATCTTGCTTGAATCCTTCAAGCCTATTTACAGCTCTATCGATCTTCCAAAGTTTCATTCCAGTTGCCCAAATGTTTTCACGATTGAACATGTGACTGCCGAGTGAATGATGCGGTGCCCGTGTCACTGTTTTCAAAAGCAAACAATTCAATTATTTCTGCCTGCCCCGTCCGAATCTAGATCAAACGATCATCGCTCAATTTATATCGTTTGACATCAATGAAGTTCGAGTTCGGCAATAGAAATGGAAAACTACACCGTGAATGACACTCCCCGATTGTACGGCACACAGCACTCACATACATTGGAAGCCACACGGTATATGTCAATCGTGGCGCACCAGCCGCTACCAAAACGACTATAGCCGGCAAATCACTTCAGCCCGTCATCATCATAAGCACCAACCGTTAACGACAATTAAATGAGTGTGTTGGATAGTGCCGCTGCCTGATGATGGATTTACCTGAAAATTCCATGCATCAATCCGTCGCTCGATTGGTGCCGCCTCATGTGGCGCTTTTTATGGGATCATCCCAGTTACGTGAATACTGGTGCAACGGTTGCAGTAAAGCACACCGTCGTCGGCACTTTGCCAGGCGCGGCGGACTGAACATGTTTTGCATCCCAAACAACGGCGGTGATCGTAAATCACGTTCCCGGCTTTCAAAAGCTACTTAGCATGATCAATGTGCATTTGGAATGTAAACAAACCCTCCGAAACTGTCAAACTGCTCTTGGAAAATTCTGTCATACATGGCAAAGCAAAGCGATTGCGCAACTTCAAATAGCGAATAAACACTGACTAGTCAGGGGGAAATGAGAGCAACACAAGAGGCTATCTAATCGAAGAAAAAAAAAACACACGGGTGGTTATTTTAATAAATTGCGTTAAATTTCGTTTATAGGCGACTTGTGCCCGTACAAAGAAGAAATCAAGAGAAAAAAGGAAATTAATGCGAATTCGTGACGGAGGTTCGAGAAGCCATCGAAGGAGAGAAACACTCTTTATTAAGTAACTCATCACGCTCGCGTTGTTGTTGGGTGGTAAATGTGCGAAACCAAGTGCTGTTATTATAGGCCCAGGTCCCGCGTTGGCCGAAGCCGTGCGTCGCAATCTCCGCCAACGACTGCGACTGCCTGATGATGGTGTTTTGAACGGGTTTTTAATAGCCGACATTGGAGCCACACATTGCTGCGGACGAAAAGTGCGTTTCTGCACCAAAAGATGTAAGGTAGATAGAAGCCCGATTTTGGGTGGTTTTGCGTTTCTGTGTATCACAGAGAGATTAGATGCTGCTTCATGAACGTACTCCAGTGTGTATTTTGTGTATTGCTTGTATGCAGGCAACTAGAACGATCTCAATCGAAGTCCACCAGGAACGTTGTTGATATTGATTTTACAAGCTCCTTTTTGATATTCCCCCAAGTAACATTGCAAGCTTTATAGAGGTTTTATAGCATTCTACAAGTCCAAATCATGGTCTACATAACCCTCTTAAAACCAACCAACTAACCAACCAACGGCCGGGACTATTCACAACATGTAAAAATGAAGCTGTGAGAGTTGACTCGACACCAAAATGATTCCGTTGCGCATCGGTTTCTTAGAAAGAGAAAGTATAGTTTACTATCTCTCTTTACTCTTCACCGATGGCAGACACGAAGCTACTGCTGCCAGCAGTGACGGTAGCTTCGAGTCGGGTTCGGATGTAAAGCAAAAATCATGAAACTCAAACTCACCACGGTTTGGTTAGAATTGTAGCTCTGGTGAGTTTTGTTAGCTTGATATTCGGAGCAACGGTATCGTAGCTTGAAATATCATCCGCAGTTGCTTGCTTGTTGATCATTATCTACGAAAATCAAGCGTGATCTTGGGCATTGGTGAGATTTGATTTTTTGATATTTTCCCAACACTGCTTTGTTGCATTCAAAATTGTAAATGTTTATGTTTACTCTGCCCAACGCCTGATTCGGATTCTTGGAATCCAAGTTCATAAAGCAGATCTACTATAAATACACTGTGAAGCTATTTAAAGAGTAAATCAATTTCACCCCTCATCGACATTTTTAATATTGAGACTTCAATTTTTTTCTAAAATTAAAAATAAATAAATCTAATACGACAAGTTATTGTGTAAAACAATACACGCCACATAGCTACTGGTTTCAATTCCATTGGTTGGTCAATATCCTTTTTCGTTGAATTTTATAACAATATTTAAGTAGGGTCATTAGGGCCGAACGCCATTACTTTTTTGAAAAGTTAAGCAATGGACTTAAAGAATTCATTGGAACAATTTTCATCATTCTGGGACTTTGCATTTTTTTTTTCAAGATTCGTGCCGCCCTACTTAGCCATTGAAGATATTGCAAAATCTTGAACTTAAGTAGATTTCAAGGATTGCAGATCTTTGAAAATGTTTTAAAATTGAAGCTATAAAAAAATTAACCTTTTTGAGTCTTAAAAAAAATTAAAATCTCATTCTATGAAAAACTACAAGGGACAGCCCTATGGAGTTGTACGCAGTGGTGTAGAATTACGTGGTCCTATATAATAAATCTTATTTGTTAGCTGCAGCAGGAGGTTGTGTTTTGTCTAGGAATAGGAATTTGAGCGAATATAGATGGCCCACAGCAACTCACGAAGAGCTACTGATTCCGATCAATAGCGGTGTGGCTTTTTCCTCCTTCTATGGACGCTCATGTGGGCTGCTGCTCGCTGCTGGCAGGGATCCATTCGTTGTGTACTGGAGAACACCACCACTCACCATGCGGTGATTGAATGAACAATGTTTAGTGAGACCGGATGGAATTCAACTTTGAAATCTGTGTTAGGGAAATCGCTTTTCGCAGGCAATCGGTGATCATTTTAATTATCATAGCAACAGTTGCACATCCGTGCCGTTTTTTCAATAGAGACATTTTGAAAAATGATAAAGTCTTAATTTTAACAGATTCGTAGAAAAACTACCTATCAATTGGCGTATTAATAATTAAAATCCATCATCTCTGGATCAAAATCAGACCACTTTCATGCCGCGACCGACTTTGGTTTTTGAAATCGCATCCCCAATGTTACCTTAAAGTACATGGTATGTTAGATTTAAACATATTTAGATAGAGCTGGAATTAGGCGTAACAGCTTTTGTAAACAATGACTTCTCTCGATGATTTTTAGAAATTCAAGGCACGCCCACGCAAACTAACATTACCGTCGGTAGAGGAAGTCTTGCCCTACCTAATGGTGATGTTGATTTGCTTGGGAGAGTCTTGACTTTCAAGACATCATCGAAAGAAGTCATTGTTTACAAAACCTGTTACGCGAAGCTCTATCTTGATATGGGAACTGACATCCGATTAATGACCTTGACAAATGTCCAAAAAATACTCTTTTACAAATTTATGGTTCTCCTGAAATGGACCGTTTTGTCGTGAGGGTTGAATAATGCTGAGCTATTAGGGTGTTAAACACAGATAAGGCTGGTGAGCTGTATGTTGTTTGGAATGAAGGTGACGCGCTTGAAGTAGATGGCCCACAGCAAATCACAAAGAGCTACTGATTCCGATTAACAGCGGTGCGGCTTCTTTCTCCTTCTATGGATGCTCAGCCTTTCGTTGTGAACTGGAGAACACCACCACTCACCACGCGGTAATTGAATAAACACCGTTTGGTGAGACAGGTTGGAGTTCAACTTTGAAATCTGGGCTAGGGAAATCGCTTTTCACAGCAACAGTTGCACAATTATCAAAGCAACAGTTGCACATTCGTGCAATTTTCAATAGTGACATTTTGAAAAATTATAAAGTCTTCAATTTAACAGATGCGTAGAAATATATCTGATCGATTTGTGATAAAATTATTGAAATTGGTCCAGGGACAGCTGAGTTACTAACATTCAAAATCTTTCATGATTTTGTTACATGTTCCATTTTCGGGTTTCACAAAGTGTACCATCCATATAGAAATCATAGACGTATTCCTAAGTCAAAAATAGGATCACAAATGTTGTCCTTATTTTTCAATTAAGAGATTATGGGCGTGGACATTGATTTAATATCAAAGACTTGGAAAGTTTTTCAAGACTTCACATGTAGAAACACTTTCAGCTGTGGAATTTTAGTCTATCATTTTCATAGTAGATATCTCCTTCTTTAAAACAAGTTCTTTCTAGACATGGGCGATCTGTTCCTAAGCTGCCCTAAAGACCTGATTCACTAAAGTGAGCTGATGACCCGCGGTTCATTTTTTAGGAACCGCAGCTCATCAGCTTACTGATATCACAAGTCTAAACCTCACAATCCGTCAATTTTTTTTATTAATTCATTTGATAAGGCTCAATCGAATTAACTTTACAGAGCCGAGGATTCTTGTTCACTATACAATACAGCTTAAAACTATAGTCAAAAGATACAAAACAATAACCACTTTATCTTCTGCTATCCAATAAGCCTCCTCCATCAGAACGGGATCCACTGCGAGTAGTTTCATTGTATGGCAGTATTGCCAACGGGGGGCAGAGCGCTTCCATTGCAGCAATGGAGGGCAAAACATGGTCAGGACTCACACACTCATCACGAAAGGGTTGCTTTCCAAAGTCGACGACGCATCGACCGAAAGAACTGCTGATGGAGAACAATGAGAAGGACCACACAATGGTTGCTGTCGAGTAAACAGACGATCGCGTGGCACACATCGAGAGTGGCCTGCTTCTGTCGACAGCCGAGTGAACACTCGATCCGTCACTTATACCGGAAATTTTCAAAAATGGACTCATTACTCCACTTAAGTGAACCCTACACGATTGGTTTTATTGACAATAATCGTATTGCCAATACATTCAATATTGATGTCAATACATCGATATTGACAATATTTCTGTATTCACATCATCAATATTATTTTCAATAATTCCCCTTTGCGTCAATATATTGATACGTGTGGGGTTCGCTTTATGCATTGAACATCCACCACGTAAAACAAGATGTACCTTATGATCGATAGCATCAACGGTAAAAGCAAACCTCCGAGCGACTGTATGGGAGAGAGAGAGAGAGACATGAACATGTGTTAAGTGGACCCTACACGACAGTTTGTATTGACAATAATCGTATTGTCAATACATTTTATATTGACGTCAATACATCGGTATTGACAATATTTCTTACCGTGTGGGGTTCGCTTTACACGATGTTAAATTTCTACTGGCATTATCCAATGTATTTACGTACACGTCTCTTATTGCTGATGTGCTCCTCCTCTCCTTCCATCATTCTCTAGGGGAGCGGAAGATCGGCAGAAAAGCAAATAGCCGAAAAGCAAAATGAAGCTGTCCACCTCAAAGCTATGCTCCGGATCCCGAATCATCGACCCGATAGGATGATAGCTCTCGGGCCCGTCCAGCTCTTCGGATCTTTCTTCTCTTTCTCTTGATTCTTCACGATTCAGCTCGGCTTCCGGATCTGAAGCTGAACCCGAGAATAGTGAGAGCATTTCTACTGGAGAATTAACATACACGCTGTTTCAAAACTACCCAAATTTGGGTAGAATCCACCCAGATCGGTCAAAACTGAACCTACCCAAAAATGGGTAAACTGTGGTGGGAGGTAGAATTTGACATACGAACAACATCGACATGAATCCGATCGACGTTGTTAATTTGTCAACTTGTCACTCCCAACATAGTTTACCCATTATTTGGGTAGGTTCAGTTTTGATCTGATCTGGGTGGATTCTACCCAAATTTGGGTATTTTTGAAATAGCGTGTAAGCAATAACATTTCTATGTAGACTGGATTGCATAGCATGAGAAAACACGATGTCAATCATATCTGGTGTCCTTTTTGATTGGGTCATATGTAACATTTATGTCAATTAGAGAGACGGGGTGTTTTGTTTTGGTGAACAAAAAATTGTTTCTATTTTCAATGTGAAGGATAATTCTTTCAAAACTTCCCATTAACTAACATCTCAGGAGTGTTGCTATCAACTGAGTAAGGTATTGATAGCGTTTCTGTTGAAAAACAAACGTTTTTTAACCAATCAATATTATACGACCTTTTGCATGCCCTGGTTTTACATTCGACCGTGCGCTTTGTAGCGGCTTAAAAATGTATTATTATGAGTAATTACTCACAAAAAACGTAGTTATCATTTTATAGACTACCCACAACCGTTTAACATTAAATATTTGCAAAATTTGCACTTTTATTAGGAAACAACAACAGGTCTTATGTACAGTTTTTACGCTTCTGTCAAATTTGTTACATACGACGATTGACACCCCCATAGAAGTTAGGTGTCGTATGTAAAATTGAGCTATGCTTTGGTCAGTTGTCACATACGACGAATAGCTTTTTGACGATAAAATAGAAACAGAAATGAGGTAGCGGGCCCAAATTTTGCCTATAGTAAGAGTAAGCAGAGTAGTGTCTGGTAGCATTAAAATGTCAATTTGTTTACATTTGTTACAAATGACCCACACGCTAACTTGAAAGTACCCATTAATGGTTGAAAAAGACCCATTTTGAAGAAAAGTGGCTTAACTCATTAAATGAGTAAATTTTTTACCCATTAATGAGTATCTGTTACCCATTTATGAGTAATTGTTAATCATTAATGGGTAACAGATACTCATTAATGGGTAAAATTGTTTAATCATTGATGAGTTAAGCCACTTTTCTTCAAAATGGGTCTTTTTTTACTCATTAATGAGTACTTTCAAGTTAGCGTGCAATCAAAAAGGACTCCAGATATCATGTGTTGTTGGACTAGGATTGGGCGATCTTCAGAGAACGATCGATTTTGACGGATCGATCTTATATTTGGCTCTAGAATCGATCCACTGATTAAATCGTTACCAAAGAATCGATCTTTGGTGGATTGATTTCTTAATTTTTATTTTAATACGTTTGTTTACGTTGGTACCTCAAGAAATTATTTCCTTTATAGTATTCAATTAAATGTTGTCGTGACGGTAAGGGGCTGTTCATTAACTACATACAGTATGCAAAAAAAGTTTATCCACCCCCCTACGAATTAACATTTCTTTTTGTTTTTATGGTGAAAATCAGTTTAATTTTATGAGTGTTCCGCCATGATTTATCAATTTATGTTTATTTATCACATTGCCATTGAAAATACGGGTTTATATCTTTTCTTGAGATTTCATGTGATAAACTATGAAAAATGGTAAAAAATATCGCAAAAAAAGTTTATCCACCCCCAAACGGATACTATGATTTATGTGTGTTTTACAGAGTTTTAGTGTGTATTCTGTAACTTTATCGAATGTAAACATTGTGTCTATCTGTCATTTAGTGCTCTTGAAGTTTTCGTGCTCAAAATTTCAGTTTTGTGTTCAAAATTGGAAGTTATTTGTTTCAAAATGCCTAACAAAGATCAAATTTCAATCAGAATCCGAAATTTGATTATTGAACATCACAAAACTCGCAAAAGCTACCGTGATATTGCCTATATTGTCCAGATTCACAAAGATACGGTCGCTAGAATTGTGCAGATGTACAAAAAGCGTGGTTCTATCTCACCAGCTAAGCGATCGGGGAGTCCTTCAAAGACAACTGGCCGAATGGACAGAGCTATCGTGAAGAAGGCGGAGCTGGACCGGGGACTATGAGCTCCAAAAATTGCGAAACAGATTGAAAGCGAGTTTTCCATTTAGCTGACATCACAATCCGTACGAAATCGTCTTCATAAGAAAAGTCTTAAGGGCAGAGTAGCTCTTAAGAAGCCATGGTTTTCCGCAAAAAAAATTTAAAAAAAGATTGAAGTGAGCCCAGGACCACATTTCATGGACTAGTGATGACTGGAATAAGGTGATCTGGTCAGACGAGACGAAAGTAATGCTATTTGGGTCACCATTGATACCATCAGACCCAAATAGCATTACTTTCGTCTCGTCATGGTCCATGAAATGTGGTCCTGGGCCCACTTCAATCTTTTTTTAAAATTTTATGCGGACAACCATGGCTTCTTAAGAGCTACTCTGCCCTTAAGACTTTTCTTATGAAGACGATTTCGTACGGATTGTGATGTCAGTTGAATGAAAAACTCGCTTTCAATCTGTTTCGCAATTTTCGGAGCTGATAGTCCCCGGCCCAGCTCCGCCTTCTTCACGATAGCTCTGTCAATTTGGCCAGTTGTCTTTGAAGGACGCCCCGATCGCTTAGCTGGTGAGATAGAACCACGCTTTTTGTACATCTGCACAGTTCTAGTGACCGTATCTTTGTGAATCTGGACAATATCGGCAATATAACCGTAGCTTTTACCAGTTTTGTAATGTTCAATAATCAAATTTCGGATACTGATCGAAATTTACTCTTTTTTGGGCATTTTGAAACAAATAACTTCCAATTTTGAACACAAAACTTAAATTTTGAGCACGAAAACTTTCAGAGCACTAAATGACAGATAGACACAATGTTTACATTCGATAAAGTTGCAGAATATACACTAAAACCATAGAGGTAACTCTAAGACAGGAAGGTCCCGAATAAACGTGCTCAACTTTTTGGCTCAGCTCTGGTACTCTCTTCGGTCCCAAGCTAATTGATGCACCCCTCGAAACATGGGAAAATGCATGAACCCCTCATTTTATCTGTCAAACTTTCATAGTGAATCAAAACAAACATAGTGTAGTACTAAAATTTCTACTAGAATGGGGTACGTTAATCGTTTGCTAGGGACCAATAGGCTAGTCAAGTAGTGAGCCAATTTAAAATCGTTAGTTGCCACCGGTTGCTAAAACTCTGTAAAACACACTTAAATCATAGTATCCGTTTGGGGGTGGATAAACTTTTTTTGCGTAATTTTTTACCATTTTTCATAATTTATCACATGAAATCTCAAGAAAAGATATAAACGCCGTATTTTCAATGGCAATGTGATAAATAAACAAAAATTGATAAATCATGGAGGAACACTCATAAAATTAAACTGATTTTCACCAGAAAAACAAAAAAAAATGTTAATTGGTAGGGGGGGGTGGATAAACTTTTTTTGCATACTGTAGACAGTTTTTTGGGGTTCTTGACCCTCCCCCACCCCTCCCCCTGCGTAGACAATTGTCCATACCAAATTTTTCAAATTTGTATGGGCCGTTGATAATTCCCAACCCCCCTAACCTGTCTACTTAGTTTATGAACAATCCCTAAGGAGCAATGAGCACAGGAGGGAGGTAGAACAAGCCTTCAAATGTTGCAGTATTCGTAAATATCGAAAACGCAAATAGGGACGTCATTCTAGGGAGCGATGATGATGTTGATGTTATGTTCGTTAAATTTACTACCCAGTATGTTGTGAGAATAAATCGTTTTTTCGAAGTAAATATACTTAAAAAAATTTGTAGATCGAAAAGATCGAAAGAAGAGATCGATTTTTTCGTTTTTTTCGTGGACAAAGAATCGATCCGAAAAATCGGAAATCGTGATGAAAAAGATCGATCGTCCAAGGATCGATCTAAGATCGCCCAATCCTAGGATCCTGTGAAGGATTGGGCGATCTTTAGTAAAAGATCGATCTTGGAGAATCGACTTTATTTACGGCACTAGAATCGATTCATCGATTTAATCGGTACAAAAGAATCGATCTTTGCAGGATCGATCTTTTCTTCATAATGCTAAATTACCGTAATGCACCGAATACTGGACAGTCGGTTAACCGGACATTTAAATTATAATTAAATATTACGTCTACTTTGCAAGATAACTAATAAAACACGTTTACGTGCCTTTTTGAGCATAGTAGGCAGTGATAATAAACTTTTAAAAGTGTTCAGGTTTTTGGGCTAAGTATCTGGATTTCGAGTCATTACGGTATATTTTGAAATTTGAAATTAAAAATCAAAAGTTACATGTTTCAATTTTCATTTACTTGTGTTTTTCAAGAGATTTTTTTTATTTATCAGAAGAATTGCTTAAGAAGTCTTTAAATGATATTTTGTATTAGTAGGTTGCTTAAGTAGATTATAAGGAATGTGTTGCTCACATAAAACCTACCAATTTTGCTTTCAAAGAGTACAAATCAGCGATGCTCGGATCGCTGTTCACGAAAAATCAAGAAAGAGTCAGATTTTATGAGTATACAAAATACAAAACATCATCATAATCAGGGTTGGAAAGCGCCTCAGAGAGCGTTTGCAAAGAAACTTTGTGCATGCATCTATAACACTCGACAAAGAGTGTGTGATTCTCCCATTTGCTTCGCACACTCTTTTCCAACTAATCTTTGAGAAAGAGATCCACACAATGAGCGGTACACGTCGTGCGGTGCAGGGAGCGAATATAATACAAGAAGCGCTAATGTCTTCTTTGAGTTCTTTGCAGACTTTGCTTACCACGAAGATGAAGAAGTGCACAACGAAGAAGAATATTGTCATTATGCTAGGCTAGGTTTCCCATGTGCAACCCTACACTGAGTGGCGCTCTTTGCGTCGGAGCCGTCGGAGCGATGGCTACACATTGAGCTTTCGTGCGCATTGAATGATCAGATGACAGCCCTGATCATAATCATAATATCTTATGATTCCATTATCCCATAAAACATATTTTTATGCGAAATGAATGAAATTAACCCTGTTGTCAACCTAACTGTCATAATGCATAATATTGAAAGAGACAACATTTTAAATTTATATTCTCAGCACTATTTTATACAACATTAGGAGCGACTATGCTGAGGCTAAATTTGAGAGTATGTTCATTATATTTAGGTTTGCGGAGAATGGAAATCAGTTTTTCGATGCACACAACTTACATTCGTTTGCTTCTTTGAAGATCGAAAAGATAGAACAGTAAGATCGATTTTTACGATTTTTTAATAAATAAAGAATTGATCCTAAAAATTGAAAATCGAGATCCAAAAGATCTCACAAAGGTCGATCCAAGATCGCCCAATCCTAAAAGAATTGGCGTTGACGGCGACTCTGTAACTCTTTACTCCTATGAGAAAATCCATAAGCAAACGTCAGACTGTGCGTGAAACATGGCGGACTTTGTTCTATCCTTTCACTCCATCGAAAATTCCCATAAGAAACTGTCTATATTTGCTGGAAGAGCAAATTTTTCGACGGTGCCGTCAACGCCAATTGAGTTCTCCAAGCAGGATCTCACGAACACTACACTAATAATATAATTTTACACACACTAGCGTAAGTTGTTGTGTTTGTTCTATTAGATGCTAGATAAAAGTTTCTTTTATCGATCTGTGTGCTGAAAATAGCTAAGATATTTGACTGTTATCGTGCAAGCGTAGGGTTTGTTTTCGTTTTGTTGTTTATTTTTACTTTAGAATGACAGTTCTTACAGCAAACAAAAAAATTCTCACAGTTAACAAAAAATTTCATCTCACTAACACACGCAAATCTCACCAATACGAACCCGCCTGGAGAGGACTACACTCATAAAATAAATCACATAACCAGTGGAAAATATCCATGTGAATTTCACATAACTTTCATGTGATCCCATAATTGGGAATTGCACCACTAAATCACATGAACGTTATGTGTCCAATGAAATCTATATGATTTATCATATAGAATTTCTAATGCTATGTGATATACAGATAGAAATCATTGTTTTTGTTTTTGGAAAAATACTATGTGCGTTCCTAATAGAAACTAAGTGAAAACTTTTTTCAGTGTATGACATTAAATTACATTAAGCTGAACATTGCATTAGGTTTTAAGTAACATTGATCGATTCTCTTCATCGACTTTCTTGTCAACTTGTGTTTGTTCTATTAAATGCTAGATAAAAGTTTCTTTTATCGATCTGTGTGCTGAAAACAGCTAAGATTATCATTACATGGCCGTGAGGATACAAAGAGAAAGTCGACGAAGATAATCTGTCAATGTTACTTAGGACCTAATGCAATGTACAGCTTGATTTTGCCTGCGAGATTTTTCATTTCGCCGTTTCAGATCATTACGCGATAGGCCTTTTTAATAGAAACTAAACGATCGATTCAACCTCTGGTGGTGAATAGGAGAACGTCAAAAAGAGTGTTGTGAGCATAATTTTTTGCCTTGAGACATAGGAAGCGGAACACTTTTTTACTTTTCCTGATCAATTGATTCATCTGAGATGCTGCAAAACTTAATCTACAGTTGAAAAATTTAATTCTGTAACGTTTTTGAAAAGATCCTGCCGGTGTTCAGCAATATTTTTGTTGAGAAAAATGGATAGTTAGAAAAGTGCCTTTGTGGTTATGATCTTCCGGATTTCTTGTGTGTGAATAGTTAAGGTGCAAATCATTTCAGATTTGTGGAAAATCGTACAATAAGACAATTACCGATGCAATTTTTTTGACAGCACGTCCCTCCCCAGGCTATTCCAGCAGACTTCTTTCTGACAGACAAGGAATCAATTTTGACGGAAACCTTCTCGAAAATCGTTCGATCAACAACAGAGGGATTTTCGAACATCTTAATTAATTTTCAAAATGTAAAATTTAAGTGAAATTTTACCAAATGGAACACAGCCTTAAATCAGTTTTGGTAGGTTTTCTAAAATTGAAGAGCCCGTCTGGCAAATTGACAAATATTCCTAGTCGGATTCGAAATTCATTCATTCTCAAAAGATTAGCAGAAGCGTCTTCAAAGGTCTGTCCGTTTTGTTCGTTCCACCGAATTAACCTTGAAAATGAGCCACAAGAAGAAAGCCAACTCAGTTCCGGACCTGCATACATTTTTCGCCATGAGCAGCCTCCGGTCCAATTTATGATGGCTCATTTCCGATTCAAAAGAACCGTTCCACAACCACCGCAGTTCTCGGATCATAAGTTCCAAAACCAGAAGAAAAGTTCAGATCCAAAAAGGCCCCAAATTGGGAGCAGTGCTGATTAAGCTATTTGTTGCACCCATCAAAACAGTAAAAACACGAGGGGCACGATGAACCTGTTTATCGGTCGATCTTTGACGCTCATGAAACAGGGGGAAAAAGCGCGGCGAAATGAGTTGTTCCACAACAGTAGAAAATCACGAACGCAATCCAATTTCTGCCTAAGCCATTTCGATCGATCGATCGATCGATCGTTCGACGGTGGCCATTACTCAATCCAAAATTCATTCAAAATCAGCCCATCATTCAATTTCGTCCGACAGTCAATGACAGGACGAGTTCGGGGGACGCACCGCGAACAATATCCGTTTATGCAATCGGAAAGTAGTTTTGGCGCTCGGTAAAAGTGATTTTCTGCTTAACAAAAGCGCCAATCGTCGAATACGCTTGAGCACGCGCCTTTCGCGATCGCAAACAATGGGATGAGGGGCGAACCGAAAGAAATCGATCAAACTGATCTGTTTTATTTTCGGCACTCGATGAGCGTGAAAGACTGAAATACCAATACTTCGGCGGGCCTCTAGGACTAATAATAATCGATCAGCATCGGTTGATTATGGGCCGACTTCGAAGCGCAGCTTTTAAGAAGTGGATTGATTGTTTGCAATGATGGGAAATGGATGGCTTTCTTTGAGAAACGAGAAACACGAAACGTGTTTGTTGTTGTTGTTGGGAAGTGATTGCACTTAACAAGTTACGATATCGTCAATCGATCATTACCTGATCGGACGCTCTAAAGGCGAGGGTTTCAAAAAGTACACATAGTCTTTTTTATGGATCTCATTATCACTTCGAAAGATGCCGTGAACGTAGTCCAGCGTGCACGTCACGCTAACTTCAATGTACCCATTAATAGGCAAAAAATACCCATCTTGAAAAAAGTATTTTAACTCATTAATGAGTATTTTTACGCATTTATGAGCATATGTTACCCATTACCCATTTGTTTACTCATTTAATGAGTTAATCCACTTTTCTTCAAAATTGCTATTTTTTACCCATTAATGGGTACTTTCAAGTTAGCGTGTTAGCCCTTTATAGAATTCTCGATTAATCAGTAGTTGCTGATTAGACGAAATTGACTCACAAATTGAGCTTCATTGGATTCTAAGATGTATGTATATGATTTTCGCTGGTTTAGTTTTGTATGAAACTGGCACGTTGAAAAACTTTTTTTTTTAAATTGCCCTTCTCGCGATGTATGAACGGTTGGTAGCAGGGCCCCACAAAGTCACTTTCAATCGAAAATCGGCAAGCGACGATGAAGCTGTCAACCATCACTTTCAATTGAAAGTCATTCTGTCTTCTCTTCGAGCATATCCCCTTCAACATCAACAGAACCACTTTCGATCAGGTTTCATGCTGTTTGTTTTGGCTTGGCAAGTCTTCATTTCTTCTTTCATTGTCAAATGAAATTACTTTTGCATTGAAGCGAAGCTGTTCGATCCAAATTCGTGCAGTTTTAGGACTTTTGTTGTTTGTTAACTCGGTTCATTTAAGCGTATGCGCATAGATCTGTGCACGTGGATGCCAAATTTATCATTGTCGGGTGTTTGTTTACCCATCAAAATGGGTACTTTTTGAATTGGGGTGACGTCTAGAGATCGAAAATTGATATGTGACGCCATTTTGAAATCCAAGATGGCAACTTCCAGTGTAAGAAAAAGTGGGAAATACTGTCAAATACTTATCAATAAAGGTATTTTGGGAATCGGAATGATGTCTAGAGGATGAAAATCGATATCCGACGCCATTTTGAAATCGAAGATGGTGGCTTCCGATCTTCGAAAAAGTGGAAATACAGTCAAATACACATCAATATTGGTATTATTGTAATCGGTATGAAGTCTACAGATCGAAAATTGATAAGCGACGTCATTTCGAAATCCATGATGGCGGCTTCCAGTTTAAGAAAGAGTGGGAAATACTGTCAAATACTTATCAACATAGCTATTTTTGGAATCGGGATGGCGTCTAGAGGCCGGAAATCGATAGCCCACGCCATTTTTAAATCCAATATGGCGGCTTCCTATTTCAGACAAAATGCCGTCCGTGCTAATGCCGTCCCATCAATATGGGTATTTTTGGAATCGGGGTGACGTCTGGAGATTGGAAATCAATATCCGATGGCGGCTTCCGGTTTGAGAAAAAGTTGTAAATTCTATCAAATACCCATACAAACGGTTTTTTTTTTAGAATCAGGGTAACGTCTAGAAGCCGAAAATCGATATCCGACGCCACGGCGGCTTCCGATTTGCGGAAAAGTGTCAAATATCCTAAAATATGGTTATTTTCAGAATGGGGATGCCGAAAATTGATGTCACGCCGTTTTTAAATCCAAGATGGTGGCTTTGGTTCAGAAAAACTGTGAAATACTAGAGGAAATACTGTCAAATACTGATCAATGTGGGTTTTTTGGAATCGGGTTGACATCTAGAAGAAAGAAATCGATGTCCGACGCCGTCTTGAAATTCAAGATGGTGGCTTCCGATTTCAAAAGAAGTGTCAAATAGCCTACAAATGGCATCGAATATCGATTTTCAGCATCTACGCGTCGTCCTCGTTCCGAAAAACCCAGATCTTAGGGTATTTGACACATTTTGTGAAACCTGATGGCCGCCATATTGGATTCCAAAATGGCATCGGATATCGATTTTCGGTATTCACACGTTGTCCCCATTCAGAAAATACCCATATTGTAGGGTATTTGACACTTTCTGAAACCCTATGGCCGCATATTGAAATCTAACATAGCATCGGATATCCTTTTTCGGCAGTCACGCGTTGTCTCCGTTCCGAAAATACCCATTTCTTAGGGTATTTGAAACGTTTTATGAAACTTGATGACCACCATCTTTGATTCCAAAATGGCATCGAATATCGATTGTCGGCATCCCCGTTCCGAAAATACCCATATTGTAAGATAGTTGACACTTTCTGAATCCTTATGGCCACCATATTGGATTCCAACATAGCGTCGGATATCGAAAACATAGCGTCCCGTTCCGAAAATAACCATATCTTAGGATATTTGACACTTCATAAAACCAATGGCCACTATCTTGGATTCCAAAATGGTTTCGGATATCGATTTTCAGCATCTACGCGGCATCCCCGTTCCGAAAATACCCTATTGTAGGGTATTTGACACTTTTTCTGAAACCCGATGGCCGCCATTTTGGATTCCAAAATAACGTCGAATATCGATTTCCGACACCTTCGCGTCGTCCCCGTTCCGAAAATACACGTATTGTAGGGGGGTATTTGAGACTTTCCCCGACCCCGATGGCTGCCATCTTGGACTTCAGAATGGCCTCGTTAATTTATTTTTTGTTTAATATAAAAGAATATAGTATTACTACATATAATCCGGATGCCATCCCTATCGGCAACCGATATTGTGCGGATACTATTCGGATACTATATGCTGATGCCTACGTCATCAAGTCGTGACAATTCGAATGAGCCCCGAATTGAAGTGAAAGTGGAAAAAACGAAGGAAGCAGTTTTCGAGTCGTTCATTGCGTCAATTGAAACAAGTCTTTGCTTCAAATGAAATGAACTGAAGCACTTGACGAACGAAACATGTGATAGTCCAGTCATGTTTCAAAAGAGGAATGTTCATCGTGACTCGATAACAAGAAACACGATGACTTACACGAAAATGATATTGCTCGAAATGAAGCGATTCTGCGGAGCGTTCATTTTCTTTTCTTTGTTTCGAAAATGCAGAACCCTGGTTGGTAGTAAACATAATTACCTATCTTGAGGCAAATTTTCGTCCAAATAAAACATGGCCATTTTTTTAAATCGGCTCTAAATTTTAAAAATCATTTTTTTACGTAGAACTACTGGGGTGTAAATCAAAAAAAAATGTAGTGAAATAGTTTTAGGTTTTGAACGCTTGTAACTTTGTCATTTATAGATGAAATTAAAATCCAAATACGTCAATCGATAGGATATTACATCACGAATCCAATCTTCCTTTGAAAAATGTACAAATGATAATTTTATCACTGTTTTCACGAAATAAACGTTTTTCCCAAACCCAGTCATCATAATCGAGTACCATTTGGTTGCACATCGTTCTGCTTGAACAGCGCTTCTGTCGTGGCTCTGCCCATTAAGAAGGCGTTTGACAATGTCTGGCATGATGGCCTAGTGTACAAACTGCATCGATGCAACTTTCCGATCTACCTTGTGAAGGCCATCAAAAACTACTTATCGGGCAGATCATGCCAGGTCTACTTGAACAATGTCCCCTCTGATACGTTCAACGTTGATGCAGGGGTACCTCAGGGTAGTCTGCTTGGGCCTATCCTATTCAACATTTTCACGTCAGACGTTCCTCTCCTGTCAATGTTCGCAGATGACACCTCCATCATCTATAAGGTTCGAGTGATCCATGCTCTGGCGAGTAAACTACAACCATGGTATGCCAATCTGGGAGAGTTGTGCTAAGTTCCATCGCCTAAAGCTTCAGAAGATCCAAAACAAGATCCTCAGAATGATCCTTAACAGTCCACCGCGAACTCGTAATTCTGAGATTCACCACCTGGCCGGTCTTCAAACATTCGAGGAGCGAAAAACTTCCACGCTGGAAAGGTTCAGAGTCACCTGTCTGCGATCAAACCACCAGATCATTCGTGATTTGGCAACCTAGTACCTAGGTAGGTTTACAAATTTTTAAATTCAAACGAAAATAAGCCCTTAAAAGGGTATCCTGTAAATTAGCGCTAAACCGAAGACAACATATCAAGAAGACTGGCAACCTTGCCTGGATCCGAGCGACAGACACAGTAGCGCTGTTCTCGAGCGAAGGTGGAAGCAACTCATAGAAAAATGAGCAAACGCACAAACCTTTCTTCTGAGGATGGAACCTTTGCTATCGTTCGGAGCATTTAACTTTGAGCGGCAGATGACGCGATTGTGCCTGTCTCATGCCGGTCGTTTGAGAAAATGCAAGAGTTGCCAGTCTTCTTGATATGTTGTCTTCGACTAAACGCAATTATCATATTAGGGTGATTTGGAATGAGGAAAGATGATGACCTGGGTCTTTGCCGCGTTGATACGGATCTTCCAGTGGTTGAAGTATTCTGACAGGACATTTAGGCCTCTCTGAAGTTTGGCGGTCAGAGCTCCGATGGCTCTACCCTTCCAGCGATCCACCTTCAGGGAGAGCCGGCATATCGGAGGTGAACAGGTTGAATAACAGTGGGCCAAGGATGCTTCCTTGTGGAACCCCGGCACCGACGTGGAATGCATCCGAAGTGATGCCATTGAGAAAGACTCTGAATGTTCTGTCCGAAAGGTAATTTTTAATTATCTTCACTAGGTAGATTGGACGACCGTATCGCTGCAATTTGTAGACCAGGCCATCATGTCAAACATTTTCGAACACTTTTTCAACGTCCAACATCCAATCTGCCATGGCAGATGCTTTAGATACAAACTTCTCAAATAACATTGCAAGTTTTACCGAGGTTTTAAAGCATGCTACAAGTCTATCTTTATCTTTATCTTTCTTTATTAAAGAGACTTTCAGCCATCGGCTCGTTTATCTCTGAGCTACAAGTCTAAATCATGGTCACCAGAACCCTAATAAAACCATATTTGTTACTTGGGTTGTTCCGTCTGAGAATGTTTGCTACTCGAGTGAACTGATGAACAGTCGAGCGACCTTTACGGAAGCCAAATTGCTCCTCGAGCAATATGTGGTTTTCCTCGTAATCGATGGTAGACTGCTCTTTCGAACAGCTATGATAACCCCGAGAGAAGGTTGATGGGTCGGTAACTTGAAGGAGAGGATCGATCTTTCCCAGGTTTCCGGATGGGGATGACGTTAGCTGACTTCCAGCACGAGGGGAAGTAGCCAAGTCTTAGGCACTGATTGAAAATCTGTGCCAGATGGTTGAAGAATCTGTTACGAGACTGTCCAGAGCCACTAAATGTTCCTTCGAAAGCCAACTGCCACCGTTTTGGATCTCAATTTTGGGCCTATACACGTCGTATCCATTAATAGTTTTCGTTAAAGCAAAGGCCGCCATCTTGGATTGCAAAATGACATCTTGCATCGATTTCCGGCCTCTACACGTCATCCTCCTTCCAAAAATACCCATATTGTAGGGTATTTGACAGTTTTTCTTGAACCGATGGCCGCCATCTTGGATTTCAAAATGACGTCTGGCATCGATTTCCGGCCTCTACACGTTGTCCCTGTTCCGCAAGTACCCTATTGTAGGGTGTCGGGGACCATCCCGACCGATTGATGGTGACTTCTACTTGCCCTTGAACTTTCCTTTCCAGTCCGTATCCTTCCGTCAGTGCTCGAATTTTGGCGACCCTGTTCGCCACGTGAATTCAATCGTATTAAGCATTGCTCTCGTGGAATGTTCGCCATTCCTCACCCACTGTTCGGTTCCAGGTAGGTTCAATTGAATACCTTGCCGTTTCACAGTTGCAGCTCAATCCACCCAGTTTCGCAAGAACTTCGTTGTGCTTGGAAAGAGTTACAGTTTACCGACCATCCGATTCCCGTTCGACTGTACGCTCGAATAGCTCCTCGCAGCGTGTCTCGTCCGGCGGGTATTTGCTGCTGGTTCCCACTTCCTTGCAGGACCAAACCGTTCCATGGACTTCTCCAGATCGTTCGATACTGACATGTTACAAGCATATCTCGTACCTTGGCTTGATGTAGTAACTTCGCCTGTCACTATCCAACCGAAAACTGTTTCGGTGAGTACTGGCAGACCAGTTCCCAGTGGAATCTCTCTTCCGGATGGGAAGAAGCTCAAGAAAGCTTGGATGCCCATGACCAAGTCGACCTTTCTCGAGCGGAAGAATTCTGGATCTGCCAGTTCGATGTCTGCCGGTATGTCCCATCCATTTGCCTGCACTGTAGAAGTAGGCAGACAAGCTGTGACCTTCGGCAAGACGAGAAATTCCATCGTTCGAGAGTATGACGAGAACCGAGACTTGACGACAGCTTGGATTTTGCGATTGACTCTCGTTCCGGTTTGTCCGATACCCGATATCGAAACATCCACCTTCTCACTAGAGACCTTCATCAGCTGACTTAGATCTTCAGAGATGAAGTTGCATTGCGACCCGGAATCCAACAGTGCGCGTGCCGGATAGCGAGAACCCTGGTTGTCCTCGATCACAACAACTGCTGTAGCCAGAATTACCTGCGACGTGTGACTCTGTGCTTTGTTCGACGATACTATCTGAACCGATGCGGCATTCGCTGTCTTGGGATCAGAACTTGAGTCGTTCCAGTTACCACTTTTACCCGAATTGGCCTTCTAGGGTGATCCATTCCTACTGCTTCTTCCTTCGCCCTTGAAGCACAGCAGTGTGTGGTGTCGAGCCTTGCAGTTGCGACACGAGAACATTGACGAACAATCTCGAGCTAGATGTCCTCGCTTGAGACAGTTTCGGCAGAGTGACTGTGCTCGTATGAACGACTCCCTGCTGGACAGCGACATTTCCAGGAAGGCTGGGCACGTATGTAGTCCATGAACCTCCGTACACGATGGGCACTTAGCGGTATTCCATTGTACGGCATTGTGGCTGACCTTCAGTGAAAACGACTTCCATTTGGGTTGTTGCGGCTCGTTTTTGAGTTCTGCCTTCGCTGGTAGAGACTCGAGGATTTGAATTCTCCGTTATAGGAACTCCTGCAAGTCCTGTAGAGTGTCTTGCTCCTTAGCGGACGTGTGTTCCTCTCAGCCACGTCGAGTGACTGGATCCAGACGAGAACTCAGCAGTTCTACCAGCAGCAAATCCTTGTATTCGGCTGGTTCGATGACTTGATCCAATATCTGAATCGCACGGTCGAATCCATCAGCCAATCTGTGGAGATCTTTGACCGATTCCTTGGCGAGTGAAGGTAGTTTGACCAGCGCTTGTACCTGTTTCCTCTATAGTAGCTTACTGTTGTTGAAACGTTTTAGCAACGACTCCCAAGCAATTTTATAATTGACGCTAGTTATCTTTAGCGGATCGACTAGCGCCCTAGCTTCGCCTGCTAAGCAACCTTTAAAATAGTGAAAATTCTCCACATTCGGAAGTTCTGCCGTCTCATGGATCAAGGACGTGTAGAGATCCCTGAAACTCAGCCAGTCATCGATGTCTCCGTCGAGACAGCTTGATTTGCGGCAGGCGTACACGGTCCATTGTACCATGGGTACTGGCGGCGTCCGCACTCCGTGTTGACTGATTTAGTGCTGATTCTTCCTGGAACTTCATGGCTTTCTCCATCAAGAACGATTTCGCATCGTAGTAGCGATTCTCGAACTCCAGGTGCTCTTTTTCGACACCTTCTTGCTCTTCGTAGTCCTCATGCGATTCGATCTCCGAAGAAGTCTCACTAATTTGCTCCCACAACAAACCTATACGTTCAAGGCGGACATTGACCTGACTAGCTGTTGTACCCTCCTTATAATACCTAACGAACTGACTAATGTTGTTTAACGACGCTCGAAAACCCTTGAGTTTTGACGTCAACACCTTCAAGGAGTTGGTTGACCTGGTAATCTTCGTTGACATGGTTGTTGTCGGAGGAATCACGTTACAGAAACGAAGAACCAAGAGCCAGTCGTAAGTTGGTAGATACTAGTGATGCGTTGCTCCACGCGATGTTTGGCGAAACGTTGAAATATCCGAGAATCGAAAGGAATCGGCGATGTAGTATGCAAATTGTCTGCTTCGGCTGGACATATACTGTTCAACTCACCTGTGAGAAGAACCAGTTGTGCTACCGAAGCCAGATAGCAGTAAATTCCAAAACTGTACACCTCAAAACGTTTGATCGGGAATCTCGGTATTCCAATTCGAGCCAGTGAAGAGCGAAGGAGTGGAAAAGCGAATGTAGTAACCAATATTTGAGCTTCGGCTGAACATATACCGTTCGGCTTACCTGTGCAAACGACAGTTTGTGCTAACAGCCGAATCCAAATTGCCTCAAAATCACGATAACTATCCTTTCGAACCAGGAAGATGTAAAGCCTTACGGTAACAATTCGGTAGATCGTATCGAAATCCAGTGCAGCGAAGGAGAAATGTACCAATGTAGGTGTAGGATCAATAAATTCCAGCTTCAGCCGGGCATATACTGTATTTATGTATTTACCTGGCCAAGATGACCGTTGCACGATGCCCGAGCCTGAAATCGTGATGTCATGCCGTCTATTGTCTAGTCATAAGGAAGTAGCACCAGAATCGTCGTCGACCGTCCTCAATCGCCACCGAATTCCTCGAATGGTGCCCGAAACCAAGTTCTTCGAGAACTGATTCACCACTTCGACGTCCGTAAGTACTCGTCGATTCGCCAACAATAACACAAGTCGAAATGAGGGTGTTAGTTGAGAAATTTTGTCACTTCGGCGGACATATACCAGTTCTTACATACCTGAGTGGTAGCAGAACAACGCTCTGGTTGTCCTACAATCCTGATGATTGTCGAAAGTAACCGAGTAGAGCCAATATCCACTTATGAAAACTGGTTGCACTAGCTGGAGACGATTCTGTTGAAGGACGATGGCGACCTTTCTCTCTGTTCCACAGCTAGTCGATGATTTTCAGCGATGGTGGGTTTCCCGATGTAGGATAATAGGTGATGTTGTTTGGTTGCAATAGATCCTTTCACGTAATTGACGATGGCGATCGAATCCTTTGATCCACTTCAAGGATGGCGATTGGTCTTTTGTGGCATACGAGGCTGGCGGTTTGGTGCTCGTACGATGGCGCACTTCGATCGTACCTTGGTCAAATCGTAGAGATTTGGCCGATCCAAAATCCACCGGCAGTAGAAATCCGGTTCGTATTTGAAAGTTTTTCTTGAACCGATGGCCACCATCTTGGATTCTAAAGTGCAGTCTGGAATCGATTTCCGACCTCTACACGTCATCTTCTTTCCGAAAATACCCATATTGTAGGGTATTTGACCGTTTTTCTTGAACCGATGGCCGCCATCTTGGATTCCAAAATGACGTCTGGCATCGATTTCCAGCCTCTCTACACGTCATCCCT
Source organism: Ochlerotatus camptorhynchus (assembly GCF_037179485.1). Taxonomy (NCBI): domain Eukaryota; kingdom Metazoa; phylum Arthropoda; class Insecta; order Diptera; family Culicidae; genus Ochlerotatus; species Ochlerotatus camptorhynchus. The sequence goes on from NW_027040615.1 coordinate 968,801, forward strand.
ATTCTGTTTCGTGTCCTCACATTGCACAGCAACATCTTATATGGACAAGCTTTCCAGACATAACATATTAGGGAAGTTCATGCGCAACTCTCTCACTAGCGCCGCCTAGTGAGAGAGTTTTTAAATAATATGATCATCATCCGAAAGGACTTGGTCACCTGAACAACTTTGCTCAAGACAGCACCTTTCTATATGGCCAGGTTTTCGAGATACAGTTTATATAGGAAGTTCGCATGCACACTAGCGCTGCGTAGTGAGAGAGTTCTGAACTGATATGGCCACCATCCAAAAGGACTTGATCACTTGAACAACTGTTCCCAAGACAGTAACTTTCTATATGGCCAGGATCACGAAATATTCTATGTTGGACCTATGATCCATATATTATAGCGCCCGTCATAAGTAACATAAAAGTGAAGCGCCTCTAGCGGCATAGTTACCAATTAAACCTTATTCCAATGACACAGGCTTGTTGGTCTATCTCAGTACAACAACTTTGTTGAAGACAGTGTAGCTTTATATATTGAAACAAATAAGATAATCCACCACAGCCCCTATTTGTGAAAATCCCATAAGCTGTGGGAATCCTTATTCGCGGATAGCCCGGCAATAAGGATCCGACGATAAGGATTCCTGACTGTAACTTATTTAGTCAAGGTCCAAACACCCTGAAAGTTTCATTGAAATCTGAGAGGGGGCTGCCAGCTCCGAATACGATTTCGTGCGAAATGCGTCCAAGTGTATTTAGAAAACATCTCTAGGAACTAGGTCCTTACAGACTTAGGGCAATTTGTAAAAGTAAAGTCAACTTCATTTGATTACAGAGAACTTGAAGGACGTTTGTCGATCATCATGAAACTTTGTAGAACTTTAGGATACTTTGGAGTTCGGGAAACTTTCCAGAATTGCAGCGAATTTGTTAGAAGTTCAGCTATCTTTGTAGAACTTTATCAAACATTGTAGAAATTACCGACCATTATAAAAATTTAGCGAAGACAACAAATCAAGAAGACTGGCAACTCTTCTATTTTCTCATACGAACGCTATGAGACAGGTATAATCGCGTCATCTGCCGCTCAAAGGTAAATGCTTCGAAGGAATTTGATAGCAAAGATTACATCCTCAGAAGAAGGGTTTGTGTATTTGCTCATTTTTCTATGCGTTGCTTCCATCTTCACTCAAGCGCAGCGCCATTGTATCGGTCGCTTGGATTCTGGCAAAGTTGCCAGTCTTCTTGATTTGTTATCTTCGAATTCAGTGAATTTCGTAAAAATTCGGGTAACTTAGTTGAAATTCAGGGATTTTTCAATAACTGCAGAGGACATCATAAAACTTCAGGTACTTTGTAGATATTCAGGGTACATCGTAGAAATACAGGAAATTTCTTAGAAATTCGTGGTACTTCGTAGAAGTTAGGGGAATTTTGTTTAATTTCAAGGATCTTCCTAAAAGTTCGGGGAACTTGTTTTAACTTCATGGTACTTCGTTGAAGGGTACTGGAATTGGAATCAGGATCAGGAGATTCCGTACAAGTTCAATAAACTTCTTAAAACTTCAGGAAACTTGGGAGAAAATTGAATTCCTAAAAGTTTAGGGAGCTTTGGAGAAGTGTGGCGATCTTCATAGTAGAACGTAAGAAGCTAAGCGAATTTTGCTGAACATCAGGGTTCCGGTAACTGTTGTTGACGCTCAGCAGGGAATATTGTAAACGTTCAGCAAATTTCTCATGTCCTTCAAGCATCTTCTAATCAGTTTCTCAGAGAACTTAAACCGATTGTTCAAAGCGTTATTTTTAGAGTTTCGACAAACATTTTTTTGAAGACTAAAATACTGGCAACCCTGCTCGTAAGAACTGATCAATTAATATCATGCTGAACGAAACGATATCCCTATCGATTCAAGAAGAACGGTTGTAAATCTCCTGCATATGACATTGAGTACCTCAGGCTAGACCAATTATTACGATCCACAGTTTGTGTCAATTTATATCCGGCTAATTTCGTGCCAACAAGTCCAAGTAGTTGCCCAGAACCGGACCGAAAATAATCAAGTTAATTGTCTCTCGCAGTAGCAGCAGAGATAGGGGGAAAACGAGCTTTGCGTGCTGGCTGGCTGTTTGTCTGTCTGTGAACAAGACTGACTGAGTGGATTCAAAAGTCGTTAATTTCCTCAAAAGCAATTATCCACCGTCAAAAAGTCATTATAGACGGTCATCAGAACGAATCGCTCGGTGTCGGTGTGGATGTGCTAGGTGCTAGGATAAACAACAACACGCTGATGAACGCGATCCGTGGGATGATAAATACCAACATCAACTTCTGTAGGTTCTAGAAAAAGCAATCTCCGAATTACTTTCAGCACTACTTTTGTTACTCATATTTGTGGAAATACAATTTATCTTTGACTTAAGTTGACGATTGTGGGCAAACTGTAGTCAAATTTGCCTAAAAGTTACTCAAATTGTGGTTGGATTTTGACCCAAAAGCAACATACAAAAATTCTCTTAAAATAGTCAGTCATACCTTAAATGGCCTATGCAAACGCCACTTGAGATGACTTTGAAAACTCCGAAATTGTCTAACTCAACTCAACACAAAAATTAAAAAAAAAAATCAAGAAACTCAAACTCACCACGGTGTGGTTAGAATTGTAGCTCTGGTGAGTTTTGCTAGCGAAGCTACCTGCATGTTGATTTTTGTCTACGAAAATCAAGCATTATCTTGGGCATTGGTGAAATTGGATTTTTTTATATTTTCCCAACAGTGACAGGGGGATATTGACATTGAAGTGCGTTTCTGATTCTTAAATACTCGTTGGACTTCCATCTATTATTGACCCAACAATTAACGAATCCGTTTTCGATTCTTTTTAGGTTCTACAACAGCGGCTGGACCATGCGACTCGGTCACGGATCTTCCTCAGCAAGAAGCTGGACAAATCGAAGGAGGACATGGACGATCTCAAGTTTAAGGTAAGTTGTTTCTTTGAAAATTTAGGCAAATTGTGTCTGATATAATTTTGATGGTTAAAAAACAAAACAAATGAGGCAATCGAAGAATTTACATTCAAATTTATTCCCCTCGCACAGACATCAAAATCAAGCAACCAAATGGGCGCATTCAATCTCAACTAATAAGCGATGAGTCGAAATGGCCATATTCGCAATGAGCAGGGCCGTCGAAGTATCTCTGTGAATCGGAAGAGGTTCCTAATCACAGGAGGACTGAAACTGTTGCATCGTTCATTCCACCGAAGCGAAAACGTCAAATACACTTCTCTGATGTTTGTCTGAACGCTTAAGTGTGAGTGCAAGAATCGAGTAAATTAGCAGTATAAGTGCAAGGAAACCGTGTACATTAGGGTGCTTCATTCTGAAAAAAGTGATGAATTTCTGATGGGCCACCCTCCAGTTCGATTCATAGCCCCAAAATATGAACCTGTGCAAAAATTGGTAAAGATTGATGAAGGTTTAGAGGTCGCGCCAATGATTTGAAATTTGTATGGGAATTACTATGGAAGAATTTAAAAAATCGCTTATATCGCTATAACTTTGCTTCTACTTGTCCAAATGTCGAAAAAATTTAGTATGTTATTGCTATGGCAATAAACAAAAAGCCTACAGTTGCTACGCTCAGTTTTGCAGCGTATCAAGAATTATAAAAATGTGAAAAAATGGCAAAATAGGGTAAATTGACAGATGAATATGTACAAGGCAACAACGCCAATTTCATCGCAACAACAACAGGCTTGTTGATCATTGTCATGACAACCACATATTTTTTTTTTTTCAACGTTTGGACAACTACAACCAAAGTTAGAGCAATGTAAACGAAAATCAATAATTTCCCATACTAATTCACCAAAATCTCCATACAAAATCCAAATCATTGGCGCGACCTCTAAACCTTCATCAATCTTTACCATTTTTTGCACAGGTTCATATTTTGGGGCTATGAATCGAACTGGAGGGTGGCCTATCAAAAATTCATCACTTTTTTCAAAATGAAACACCCTAGTGTACATATACCTCTAGAAATTACCCAAAGTTCTTCATTAATATTTGGGCATTCAGAGAAGTCTATACACGGTCGATTAGACTAACTCAGAGAGATAATCACTTGCACTCAGTTGTATGAGAAATTGCTAAACAAGACAAATTACTCAGCGATGAGTGACCTGCCTTTTTTTAGAAACTTAGCATACAACTACGCAAAAGTGATAATCTCTCTGAGCTAGTCTCATCGGCCGTGATTCGAATGGGCAATACACTCTAATACCCCGTTCACATTACATCCTATATCACGTAATATAGGCTGTCTTGAAATGAGCACTCATACATAGGATTTCAAGCGAAAACTAGATGTATGAGTGCTCATTGCAAGACAGCGTATATCACGTGATATACGCTGTAATGTGAACGGGGTATAAAATGTAAATTCCAATTTGATGGGTAAACCAACCGTTTAACAACCTGACATCCTACAAATTATTTAGTTCGAGGAACTTGTCAAAAGTTTAAAAACTTGTCAAAAGTTCGAGGAACTTGTCAAAAGTTCGAGGAACTTGTCAGAAGTTTGTGGAACTTGTCAAAAATTTATGGAACTTGTCAGAAGTTCGAGGAACTTCTCAGAAGTCTGAGGAACATCTCAGAAGTTTGTGGAACTTCTGAGAAGTTCGTGGAACTTGTCAAAAGTTCGAGGAACTTGTCAGATGTTCGAGGAAATTGTCAAAAGTTCTAGGAACTTGTCAGAAGTTTGAGGAACTTGTCAGAAGGTTGGGGAACTTGTCAGTAGTTCGAGAAACTTGTCAGAAGTTCAAGGAACTTCTCAGAAGTTTGAGGATCTTCTCAGAAGATAGAGGAACTTCTCAGAAGTTTGAGGAACTTCTCAGAAGTTTGAGGATCTTCTCAGAAGTTTGCGGAACTTCTCAGAAGTTTGAGGAACTTCTCAGAAGTTTGAGGAACTTCTCAGAAGTTTGAGGAACTTCTCAGAAGTTTGAGGAACTTCTCAGAAGTTTGAGGAACTTCTCAGAAGTTTGAGGAACTTCTCAGAAGTTTGAGGAACTTCTCAGAAGTTTGAGGAACTTCTCAGAAGTTTGAGGAACTTCTCAGAAGTTTGAGGAACTTCTCAGAAGTTTGAGGAACTTCTCAGAAGTTTGAGGAACTTCTCAGAAGTTTGAGGAACTTCTCAGAAGTTTGAGGAACTTCTCAGAAGTTTGAGGAACTTCTCAGAAGTTTGAGGAACTTCTCAGAAGTTTGAGGATCTTCTCAGAAGATAGAGGAACTTCTCAGAAGTTTGAGGAACTTCTCAGAAGTTTGAGGATCTTCTCAGAAGTTTGCGGAACTTCTCAGAAGTTTGAGGAACTTCTCAGAAGTTTGAGGAACTTCTCAGAAGTTTGAGGAACTTCTCAGAAGTTTGAGGAACTTCTCAGAAGTTTGAGGAACTTCTCAGAAGTTTGAGGAACTTCTCAGAAGTTTGAGGAACTTCTCAGAAGTTTGAGGAACTTCTCAGAAGTTTGAGGAACTTCTCAGAAGTTTGAGGAACTTCTCAGAAGTTTGAGGAACTTCTCAGAAGTTTGAGGAACTTCTCAGAAGTTTGAGGAACTTCTCAGAAGTTTGAGGAACTTCTCAGAAGTTTGAGGAACTTCTCAGAAGTTTGAGGAACTTGTCAGAAGGTTGGGGAACTTGTCAGTAGTTCGAGAAACTTGTCAGAAGTTCAAGGAACTTCTCAGAAGTTTGAGGATCTTCTCAGAAGATAGAGGAACTTCTCAGAAGTTTGAGGAACTTCTCAGAAGTTTGAGGATCTTCTCAGAAGTTTGAGGATCTTCTCAGAAGTTTGCGGAACTTCTCAGAAGTTTGAGGAACTTCTCAGAAGTTTGAGGAACTTCTCAGAAGTTTGAGGAACTTCTCAGAAGTTTGAGGAACTTCTCAGAAGTTTGAGGAACTTCTCAGAAGTTTGAGGAACTTCTCAGAAGTTTGAGGAACTTCTCAGAATTTTGAGGAACTTCTCAGAAGTTTAAGGAACTTGTCAGAAGGTTGGGGAGCTTGTCAGTAGTTCGAGAAACTTGTCAGAAGTTCAAGGAACTTCTCAGAAGATAGAGGAACTTCTCAGAAGATAGAGGAACTTCTCAGAAGTTTGAGGAACTTCTCAGAAGTTTGAGGAACTTCTCAGAAGTTTGAGGAACTTCTCAGAAGTTTGAGGAACTTCTCAGAAGATTGAGAAACTTCTCAAAAGTTTGAGGAACTTCTTAGAAGTTTGAGAAACTTCTCAGAAGTTTGAGAAACTTCTCAGAAGTTTGAGAAACTTCTCAGAAGTTTGAGAAACTTCTCAGAAGTATGAGAAACTTCTCAGAAGTTTGAGAAACTTCTCAGAAGTTTGAGAAACTTCTCAGAAGTTTGAGAAACTTCTCAGAAGTTTGAGAAACTTCTCAGAAGTTTGAGAAACTTCTCAGAAGCTTGAGAAACTTCTCAGAAGCTTGAGAAACTTCTCAGAAGTTTGAGAAACTTCTCAGAAGTTTGAGAAACTTCTCAGAAGTTTGAGAAACTTCTCAGAAGTTTGAGAAACTTCTCAGAAGTTTGAGAAACTTCTCAGAAGTTTGAGAAACTTCTCAGAAGTTTGAGAAACTTCTCAGAAGTTTGAGAAACTTCTCAGAAGTTTGAGAAACTTCTCAGAAGTTTGAGAAACTTCTCAGAAGTTTGAGAAACTTCTCAGAAGTTTGAGAAACTTCTCAGAAGTTTGAGAAACTTCTCAGAAGTTTGAGAAACTTCTCAGAAGTTTGAGAAACTTCTCAGAAGTTTGAGAAACTTCTCAGAAGTTTGAGAAACTTCTCAGAAGTTTGAGAAACTTCTCAGAAGTTTGAGAAACTTCTCAGAAGTTTGAGAAACTTCTCAGAAGTTTGAGAAACTTCTCAGAAGTTTGAGAAACTTCTCAGAAGTTTGAGAAACTTCTCAGAAGTTTGAGAAACTTCTCAGAAGTTTGAGAAACTTCTCAGAAGTTTGAGAAACTTCTCAGAAGTTTGAGAAACTTCTCAGAAGTTTGAGAAACTTCTCAGAAGTTTGAGAAACTTCTCAGAAGTTTGAGAAACTTCTCAGAAGTTTGAGAAACTTCTCAGAAGTTTGAGAAACTTCTCAGAAGTTTGAGAAACTTCTCAGAAGTTTGAGAAACTTCTCAGAAGTTTGAGAAACTTCTCAGAAGTTTGAGAAACTTCTCAGAAGTTTGAGAAACTTCTCAGAAGTTTGAGAAACTTCTCAGAAGTTTGAGAAACTTCTCAGAAGTTTGAGAAACTTCTCAGAAGTTTGAGAAACTTCTCAGAAGTTTGAGAAACTTCTCAGAAGTTTGAGAAACTTCTCAGAAGTTTGAGAAACTTCTCAGAAGTTTGAGAAACTTCTCAGAAGTTTGAGAAACTTCTCAGAAGTTTGAGAAACTTCTCAGAAGTTTGAGAAACTTCTCAGAAGTTTGAGAAACTTCTCAGAAGTTTGAGAAACTTCTCAGAAGTTTGAGAAACTTCTCAGAAGTTTGAGAAACTTCTCAGAAGTTTGAGAAACTTCTCAGAAGTTTGAGAAACTTCTCAGAAGTTTGAGAAACTTCTCAGAAGTTTGAGAAACTTCTCAGAAGTTTGAGAAACTTCTCAGAAGTTTGAGAAACTTCTCAGAAGTTTGAGAAACTTCTCAGAAGTTTGAGAAACTTCTCAGAAGTTTGAGAAACTTCTCAGAAGTTTGAGAAACTTCTCAGAAGTTTGAGAAACTTCTCAGAAGTTTGAGAACCTTCTCAGAAGTTTGAGAACCTTCTCAGAAGTTTGAGAACCTTCTCAGAAGTTTGAGAACCTTCTCAGAAGTTTGAGAAACTTCTCAGAAGTTTGAGAAACTTCTCAGAAGTTTGAGAAACTTCTCAGAAGTTTGAGAAACTTCTCAGAAGTTTGAGAAACTTCTCAGAAGTTTGAGAAACTTCTCAGAAGTTTGAGAAACTTCTCAGAAGTTTGAGAAACTTCTCAGAAGTTTGAGAAACTTCTCAGAAGTTTGAGAAACTTCTCAGAAGTTTGAGAAACTTCTCAGAAGTTTGAGAAACTTCTCAGAAGTTTGAGAAACTTCTCAGAAGTTTGAGAAACTTCTCAGAAGTTTGAGAAACTTCTCAGAAGTTTGAGAAACTTCTCAGAAGTTTGAGAAACTTCTCAGAAGTTTGAGAAACTTCTCAGAAGTTTGAGAAACTTCTCAGAAGTTTGAGAAACTTCTCAGAAGTTTGAGAAACTTCTCAGAAGTTTGAGAAACTTCTCAGAAGTTTGAGAAACTTCTCAGAAGTTTGAGAAACTTCTCAGAAGTTTGAGAAACTTCTCAAAAGTTTGAGAAACTTCTCAAAAGTTTGAGATACTTCTCAGAAGTTTGAGGAACTTCTCAGAAGTTTGAGGAACTTCTCAGAAGTTTGAAGAACTTCTCAGAAGTTTGAAGAACTTCTCAGAAGTTTGAAGAACTTCTCAGAAGTTTGAAGAACTACTCAGAAGTTTGAAGAACTACTCAGAAGTTTGAAGAACTTCTCAGAAGTTTGAAGAACTTCTCAGAAGTTTGAAGAACTTCTCAGAAGTTTGAAGAACTTCTCAGAAGTTTGAAGAACTTCTCAGAAGTTTGAAGAACTTCTCAGAAGTATGAAGAACTTCTCAGAAGTTTGAAGAACTTCTCAGAAGTTTGAAGAACTTCTCAGAAGTTTGAAGAACTTCTCAGAAGTTTGAAGAACTTCTCAGAAGTTTGAAGAACTTCTCAGAAGTTTGAAGAACTTCTCAGAAGTTTGAAGAACTTCTCAGAAGTTTGAAGAACTTCTCAGAAGTTTGAAGAACTTCTCAGAAGTTTGAAGAACTTCTCAGAAGTTTGAAGAACTTCTCAGAAGTTTGAAGAACTTCTCAGAAGTTTGAAGAACTTCTCAGAAGTTTGAAGAACTTCTCAGAAGTTTGAAGAACTTCTCAGAAGTTTGAAGAACTTCTCAGGAGTTTGAAGAACTTGAGAAACTTCGCAGAAGTTTGAAGAACTTGAGAAACTTCTCAGAAGTTTGAGAAACTTCTCAGTAGTTCGAGGCACTTGTCAAAAGTTCGAGGAACTTCTCAGAAGTTCGAGGAACTTCTCAGAAGTTCGAGGAACTTCTCAGAAGTTCGAGTAACTTCTCAGAAGTTTGAGGAACTTCTCAGAAGTTTGTGGAACTTCTCAGAAGTTTGAGAAACTTCTCAGAAGTTTGAGAAACTTCTTAGAAGTTTGAGAAACTTCTCAGAAGTTTGAGAAACTTCTTAGAAGTTTGAGAAACTTCTCAGAAGTTTGAAAAACTTCTCAGAAGTTTGAGGAACTTGTCAGAAATTCGTGGAGCTTGTCAGAAGCTCGAGGAATTTGTCAGTAGTTCGAAGAACGTGTCAAAAGTTTGTGGAACTTCTCAGAAGTTCGTGGAACTTGTCAGAAGTTCGTAGAACTCGTCAGAAGTTCGAGGAACTTCTCAGAAGTTTGAAGAACTTCTCAGAAGTTTGAAGAACTTCTCAGAAGTTTGAAGAACTTCTCAGAAGTTTGAAGAACTTGAGAAACTTCTCAGAAGTTTGAGAAACTTCTCAGTAGTTCGAGGCACTTGTCAGAAGTTCGACGAAGTTCTCAGAAGTTCGAGGAACTTCTCAGAAGTTCGAGGAACTTCTCAGAAGTTCGAGTAACTTCTCAGAAGTTTGAGGAACTTCTCAGAAGTTTGAGAAACTTCTCAGAAGTTTGAGAAACTTCTCAAAAGTTTGAGAAGTTTGAGATAACTTCAAAGAAGTTCGAGGAACTTCTCAGAAGTTTGAGAAACTTCTCAGAAGTTTGAGAAACTTTACAGAAAAACTTCTCAGAAGTTTGAAAAACTTCTCAGAAGTTTGAAAAACTTCTCAGAAGTTTGAAAAACTTCTCAGAAGTTTAAAAAACTTCTCAGAAGTTTGAGGAACTTCTCAAAAGTTTGAGGAACTTCTCGGAAGTTTGAAGAACTTCTCAGAAGTTTGAGAAACTTCTCAGAAGTTTGAGGAACAATGTCAGGATAGAAAAGTTCAGCAAAGTCTAATAACCTTCAGCGAAAATCTTTAGCGACTTTCCCTAAATTTTAAAGAACTTTAAAAAATTGATACGAAGTTTCAAACATTTTATCGAAGCTCAAAGAAATTTAGTGAAATTCCAAGAGTTTGAGGTTAGCTTCAATAAGATTACGAGAATTTTGGAGAAATTTTAGGACCTTTGGTGAAGTTCTAGAAGTACGTTTAGAGATGTTCAAGTACTTCAAAGAGCACCAGCAAAGTTCCAAAAATTTCAGTGAAGTTCCGAAAACATAAGAAAGGTTAAACAAATTTTACCAATGTTTTAATGTCTCCCTATAACTTTGTGAAGATCCAACAACTTCAGCAATGTTCCAAAAATTTCAACGAAGTTTCAACAATTGGTGCGAAGTTCCAAACACTTCGACGAAGCTCCATGTTAGTTAAATTCCAAGAATTTGCGAGCAGATAATAACTTCATTTAAATTCTTCGAATTTTGGATACATTCCAGGAGCTTTGGAGAAGTTCCTAGAACTACGTATGGAGTTGTTCAAGTACTTGAAATAATACAGGTTAATACAATTTCAACAAACCCTACAATTTGCGAAGATCCAAGCACTTCAGCGATGTTCCGTAAATTTTAAAAAAGTTTCAAAAGTTCATGCGAAGTTTCAAACATTTCAACGAAGCTCCAAAATTTTTAGCGAAGTTCCAAGAACTTGAGATAAGCTCCGATAAGAACTTAAAATAAATTCCAAGAATTTTGGAGAAATTCGTGGAGTTTTGGTGAAGTTTTGAGAACTACATATGAAGATGTTTAAGTACTTGAAATAAGTCTCAACAAATTTAGCAAAGGTCCAAGAGCACCAGCAATGTTCCAAAAACTCTAGTGAAGTTCCGAAAACACTAAAAGGGTTTACTTAATTTCACCAATGTTTTAATGTCTCCCTCCAATTTAACCAATTTCCAAGAAGTTCAGCTATATATCAGAATAAATTCCGTAATTTTCAAAGAAGTTTCAAAAATGGTTGCGAAGTTCCAAAAAATTCAGCAAAATTCCGGGAACATGAGATAAGTTCGGATAAGAACTTCAAATAAATTTCGAGAATTTCGGATACATTCCAGGAGCTTTGGTGAAGTTCCTAGAACTACATATGAAGATGTTCAAGTACTTAAATAAGCCCCAAAACATTTTAGCAAAGATTCGAGAGCACCAGCAATGTTCCAAAAATTTCAGCAATGTTCCCAAAACATAAAAAAGTTAAGCAAATTTCACCAATGTTTCAATGTCCCCCTATAACTTAGCGAAGTTCCCGGAACTTCAGCGATGTTCCGTAATTTTTTCAAAGAAGTTTCAACGCTTGATGCAAAGTTTCAGACTCTTCAACGAAGCTCCATAAAAAAATAGCGAAATTCCAAGAAGTTGAGATAACCTCCAATAAGAATTTCCAATATATTCCGAGAATTTTGGAGAAATTCGTGGAGTTTTGGTGAAGTTTTTAGAACTACATATGAAGATGTTTAAGTACTTGAAATAAGTCCCAAAAAATTTAGCCAAGGGTCCAAGGACACTAGCAATGTTCCAAAAACTTTAGCGAAGTTCCAAAAGCACTTAAAGGGGTTACAAAAATTCACCAATGTTTTAATGTCTCCCTCCAATTTAGCGAAGTTCCAAGAACTTCAGCGATGTTCCGTAAGTTTCAAAAATGGTTGCGAACTTCCAAGAAATTCAGCGAAATTCCGAGAACTTGAGATAAGCTGCGATAAGAACTTCAAATAAATTCTGAGAATTTTGGAGACATTCCAGGAGTTTTGGTGAAGTCCTTAGAACTACATGTGGAGATGCTCAAGCACTTGAAATAAGTCCCGAAATTGTTTGAAAAGGTCCAACCAATGTTCAATTACCTTTAGCAAAGTTCCAAAAAATTCAGTGAAGTGTGAAGAACATTTACATTTGTAATAATGTTGTGATTGTTATAACCATGTTTTCTCCATCCCTCCATTTCATTCCAGCTCGAAGAGAAAACCATCGAACTGGAGGGTACCAAAGCTCAACTGCGGGTGCTGGAATCCAAACAGAGCGGTAAGTCCTCCTCGTCGTCCGGTTTCAGCCCGGAGCACCACCATCACCATGGCAGCACCACGACGTCACCGTTAATTACATCCGCCGGTGCCGCCGCCTCAGCTACCTCCACCATGCTGAAGGGGCCTACCGCCAGCACCACCTCGGTGGTGGTAACTACTTCGGCCGGTGGTATCGTCAGCCATCAGCATCGATCCGCCTCTACCTCGGAACTGGCCCAACTGTCGCCAGTTCACCAGCTTCATCACCATCAACAGCTGCAGCAGCAGCGGGATCTGGCGCTAAGGCTGGCCCAGTCTCAGGTTTCCACGCCCAGCATGAAGGCGATGACACCGCTGGCCATGGACGAGATCCAGCAGCACTCCAGTAGTACCGAGTCGGCGCAGGATCAGGCCGAGCGGGATTCACCCGGCCGACTGCAGTGTCCGGAGACTCCACGGAGGAGGCCCAGCAAGATTCCCCTCGCGGGGACCAAGGGCTACGTGGCGCCCAAACCTCCTTCCGGGAGAAATTTCATGGCCTCGCAGCAGCGAGGGGAGAAGAGTTCCCCCTCGCCATCCGCTTCGTTGACAAACAAGTCACTAAACAAAAGCACCGGTAGTTTGAACATGAAATCGACCGGGCCGAGCTCGATAACCAGTGCTAACAAGGACAAGAAGGACGTGAGTCTGAACCGTCCCGAGTCGGCTCAAAGCTGGCGTCGGGACACATCTCTCGAAAAAAGCCGTAGTTCCTCAATTCCGGTCTCCAAAGGAGGTGGTGGTGGTGGCTCGCCGACGGTGGTCAAACCGCCGTCGGTGGTGAGCAGCTCACCGCTTCCGAAGGCGAAACGGGACTCGCTAACGACACGGGTAAAAAATTTGGACTCGCTTTCGCGGCTCCAGTCGGCGGCATCGGCCTCGACCGGCAATCTGAGCAAGTCCAGCTCGAAGAAAGATCTGAGTTCCAGTTTCACGACCGGACAGCTGCGCGACCGGAAGCAAAGTGCTAGCGCGATCCGCCGGGTCAGTAGTGCTTCCATCGGACGGGGCTCCTCGTCGTCTTCGGCGGCCGAGCAGAATAACAATAACGGTTCTTCCGCGGGGGCCACGGCCGATTCCGGCCCGACTGGGGGCAGCGGCTCCGGCGACAGCGGAAAGGTACGAAACATTCGTTCGACGTTTTGGAATTGGTTGAAGATCTAAGTTTTCGTTTTCCGTTTCTCCATGGGAGTTCCCCCGAGTTGGCTCCGAACACGCAATTTAACCGGAAGAAGTCGTAACATAGAAAACTCCTTAAATCGAGTCACTTTAAAAAAAAAAAAAAGTTTTAACCGTTCCTTTTAACCTGTCCCCGTTTTTACGTATTGTGTGAAACATATCAGTTCGCGAAGTGTTAATTTCAGACTGAATCGTGAATAAGTGATTTCTTTTTGAGCAAAATCTCGCGCAGGGTGTCTAACTAATAAGCTAGGAGTTATCAAAAATAAAGTGATTTCATTGGTTTCGACGATGAAGAATTCGGATTTGGAGAGCGTACACTCGAAGTGAAAACGAAACGATGGCCTTATGCACGATCAGTGTTGTTGTCTACTACCTACTAGTTTGCTAAAACGAACATACGTGTGTGTTTCTAAAAGCCTGAACTGACTGAACCCGCCCCCCACTTTAATGTACTCGTCATTTGTTACTCTCTCTCTCTCTCTCACTGTGTTTTCCACTAACATCTATCCACCTACTTAATCACCCGGGAAACAAAATCTCTGGAAAAAAAACACACACAATCAAAAACGATCGGAGCTAAAATCGGCAAAAGTATAACCGGTGAGCGGTGAGCACCCTTCAGCATTCATCACCACAGCGAACGCCATCGGTGGACCCCCCGAGAACTACAACAATCATCAGCAATCCCCCGTGAAATCCGCCGCGCGTAAAGTAAGCTGTGAGCGCTGTGAGAATCAAATTCAGATCAGAGTTGTTTTGGTTCCACTGCCTGCCAACCTAAAGACCAAAAGCCTGCATTCGAAGGATTTTTACAAAAAAAAAGAAAACAACAGTCCTACTAAAACAAACCTCTGTTAATAGTCCACACAAAAACACCTCCACACACACACACACATCCGGCTTAGCTACTAGCAATAAAACAATAAAAATCAACAAACCGACCCAGTCCGACCGACCGTTTGCAGGATTTTTGTGGTTCTACTGTTTCTTCTTGTTTCGTAAGTCATGTTATATTTTTTATGTTTTTGATTTTTATTTTCCTTTACTTTCCTTCACTTTCTCAACTCATTATATACCAACCAACACGTGCTTCGTATTTACGCGTATGGGTTTCTGCTTCTTTCGTTTTTTTGGATTACTCTGTCTGGTGATAAGGATTTTTTTTTCGTTTTTAGTTTTTAGTTTTTGTTTTGTTGTAGAACATTTTTTTTTTATTTAGATCATTTCAGTCTGTAGAATTAGCTTAGCTTTTGGGAACCAATTTTCGGTATCGTTACGCTTTTGTGCTTCTATTTTCGTAGTTTGTAGTAAGATTTTTTTTTTCAATGCCCGAAATTGAACTTGTATATTTATTTCTATGGAAAAAACAATGTGAGCTCAGTTGGGGATGGGTTCAATATTTTAACGTGCGCGTAACGCTTAACTGAATTAAATATGTAGTAGGGTAGAGCGCTACTTAGTCGTAAATACCCGTTTCCGTTCTATCGAGTTGAAAACGTCAATAATGTCAATGATTTTACCGAATCAATAATACGTTTATTTATATACTTTAGTTCAAAAGCTGCAATACAAAGCAAAGTCTATAAAAGTGCAAAGTATGGATACTCACTCCTCATTGTTCTCAAAAACAAAAGAAGCGTTCCTAGGGAATCCATTTTGCTGCCTTCATCCATATGATCTGATGTGTCCGGAAAGTAGTCCCGGAATAGAAAGATAGCTTGATAAATACTGGAGATGTTTCTTATTTCAAGGTCCAACGTATCATCCTCAATACTTGTCAATTGCACCGTTATATAGTGTTCCAGTGATTGCTATGATCCAACATTTCCCCCCTAAGGTTTTGTCATCCAGTAGTCCTCTTTCCAAGAGTGGAGTTCCCGGATGGGCTGCCTCCTCAATTGCATCTGTTGGTTCTGGATCGTCGATACCTTCAGATTCGGCGTCTAATGTTGGATTGGAGAAATCTGAATCCGTTAACTCCAGAATTGCTGAGTCGTCCAAACGTTGTTCCTCTAAACGCGGTCTTGTTGCAGGTTCTTCTGGAGGAATGGCTGCTGCTGGAACGGTCAATCCAAACTCGTCGAAGAAAACCGAAAGTGGCGTCGAATGTTCTGCTCTTTTCAGCATTATCTCCGAGAAAAACGTTGTAGGTAACGTTTCCCACCTTCTCGATGACCATCGCTGGTTCCCATTGCTAAGAATTTTCTTGATGAACCTTGATAAACAGGCTGCAGCAGCGATGATATGGTGCGTATCGACCTACCGAACATCATTTCAGCAGCGATATACTTGCAGAAATGTTTGCAGCACTTCCTCAAGCGTTTCTACTCCATCCGAACGAATTTTCCGAAGGCTTCTTTTCACGGTGTCCACAAATATTTCAGCCAAACCGTTGGATTGTGGATGGTAAGGTGGGGTACGGATGTGCCGAATACCGAGATTAGTGCAGAATACTTGGAATTCGTGTCCTGAAAATTGAGTGCCATTGTCGGATACGATTATCTCGGGTACACCAAACGTAGCGAATGACTGCTTCAATAGTTTGATGGTGGCTTTCGCTGTTGTCGATCTTGCTACGTGCACCTCAGGCCACTTGGAGTGCGGGTCGACCACCATCTACAGGTCCTGCGTAGTCGATGTGAATCCGGGTCCAGGGTTTACTTGGAATGGGCCACGATTCTAGTGTCGTTTTCGTCGGAGCTTTACCAGCTGTGGAACATGGTGCGCAGCGTTTGACGAATTCCTCGATATCGTTATCCATACCGGGCCAGTATACAAAGCTTCTTGCAATTGCCTTCATACGAACCATTCCTGGATGACCACGGTGGAATTGTTGCAGGATCCTTCGTCGAAACATGTTGGGAACGACGACTCTATCGCCGAACATCACGCAGCCGCTGATTACACTGAGCGATTCTCGTTTCTGTTGTAGTAGGGTTGAACTTCAGCATCGAACAGAGTTTTATTAAGCCAACCATCATGAATATGCTTTGCAACGGTTTCTGCCAGGATGCTTACCAAATCTTCTTTTATGGTGAGTGTTGCAATCACAAATTCTTCCTTTGGTTTATTGGTTCGGTCGATGATAACAAATCTGCACATCCGAAGTCGTTGGTGGACACATGTTGAATTTCGAAGTCGTAATTTAGCATCGTGAGTAAGCGAAAATAGACAGCAATGGCTTGTGGTCGGTCAACAATGTGAAATGTCGTCCGAGCAAATACTTATGGAACTTCGTCAATGGCGTAGACTAACGCAAGTCCTTCCTTTTCAGGTTGTCCATAATTACGTTCTGCGGGTGCAAGTGTCCTCGAAGCGTGTTGCACAACCTTCATGATGCCATCGGGAAACTGGTGAAAGATTACTGCATCGATGCCAGTGCTTGATGCGTCTGCTGGCTATGATCGGCAGCTTGGGGTCGTAGTGTGTCAACAACAAGTTTTAATGAAGAAGTATCTTGAACTTTTCGAAAGCTTGCTGACACTCGGATGTCCATTTCCACTTAGTTTCTTTCTTGAAAAGCTTGTCCATTGGATAGCACATTTGATTTTCTCGGCGTATGCACGGATACCTTGTCGGTCCACGATGTCTCCCAAGTAACGGATTTGCGACTGGAAGAAACTACACTTCTCTGCCTTGACGGTGCAATCCATACTACTTGAGACGTAGGAAAAGCTGGTTGAGTGATGCTGCATGCGACTCAAAGTCCCGGCCGAATACTATGGCATCGTCGAGGAAAGAGCGGACGCCAGGTATTCCTGCAATCATTCCATCAACCAGTCGTTGGAATGCTCCCGGTGCAGACTTCAACCCTGGAGCGAGGCGATTGAACCGGAATAAACCCCGATGCGTATTGATGGTGAGCAACTTTTTTGAATCGTCATCCACCTCGAGCTGCAAGTATGCATCGGAGAGGTCGATGATGCTGAATACGGAACTGCCATTGAGTTGGGTGAAAATTTCCTCCGGTGTGGGAAGCGGGTAGTGATTAGCTTCTAACGCCGCGTTGAGTCCTGCTGAATAGTCCGCACAGATACGAACCCGGCAGCTTGAACGGATTTTGGTTTGGAGAAGCAGTCACAGTAGCCTTCCTTGTGGCCGATACGGATGCACAGCTTGCACCGATGATTCGAGAATGGACAATCCCGAACATAGTGCATCTCGCCGCATTGCCAACGAGGTGTGGGAGGCGATTTACCTTCCGTCTTCGAGGACTGTTGTTGTCGAGAGATTCCCCTCTTCTCCTGAACGGCGTGCACCGTTGGTTTCGAGCTTGTCTGACGCTCGATCATGGATGTGTCCGCCTTGAGATTGACGAGCCGTTGATAGTCGGCGATCAAGTTTTGGAGTGAGCTTCGGGAGCTTCTGGTGTTTAGCTTCGATCCGGGAGAGTAGCCTGGCTCGTATGTCTGCATAGCAATGGCTTTTGAGACCGCAGACAAACACCAAGCATTTGAATTGGTCAATCTTCACGTTCTTGAAATCGAAATCCTCGCAAGCACGGTTGACTTTGCCTCCGTAGCTGAAGATGTCTTCTGCTTCAGATTTCACGAGCTGCAGGCACTGATTTCGCTTGTTGAAGATGGAGGTTTGTGACCCGAAAATCTTCTTTAGGGTGTCGACTGTCTTTTGGAAGCTTCGGCAGGATGTAGTTGGTGCACCGGGTGTGTGACAGCAATCGGACCTTGGCGGAATCTTCCAGGTTCTTGGCATCCGAATCGAAAAGATCCGCGTACCTGCTGTATCACTTCTCGAAGGTGATTCCAACGAAAATTCGCTGATGTTCGTTGCCAAGGCCTTGAGTGTTTGCTCCGGGTTGCTATGAACTTGATTGGGTTCCGCTAGCTTCTGTAGGAGCGGTGCCATCTGGAGAATTACTTCCTGAAGTTCTGCCATCGCTTCTGGTTCTTGAATCCTCATGGCCAAATTGATGTGTCCGGAAAGTAAACCGGAATAGAAAGATAGCTTGATAAATACTAGAGATGGTTCTTATTTCAAGGTCTAACGTATCATCCTCAATACTTGTCAATTGCACCGTTATATAGTGTTCCAGTGATTGCTATGATCCAACATGATCAAAGACAAACAGACGTAACTCTTTAAATAAATGTTCCTTAACAATATCGTCATGGAACTGTAATCGCGTAACGACATCTCGCGAGCTATTCCCAGAAAAAAAGCTTGATTGCCAAGTCTCAAACAATGTTGCAAACAAGTTGGCTAGAATGGAAACGTCAAAGTGATCCGATGCCACCGCTGTGATAGGATATTCGTGAATGTAATAATAATTAAAATGATCGTTAAATGCGTGTACGACGATTGAGAAGAAAGAGTTACGTCTGTTTGTCTGTGATATGGCGAAGAAAAGCTCATGGCGTTTCAATGCGTTTTTACAACATCTCAATAATTTGTGATGCTTTATCAAATCTAACGGTACACATGGACAAAAAAAATAAATTTAGAGTAGAGTAGAAGCATTATATGTTTGGCCACTTACTGGCAGTGGCATTATGGGTAGAATCCTCCTGCAACCATCTTTTATATACATAATTGCAAGAAGCTTAAATCCGGGAGTTAGAAGGTGACAGCTCTATCGCAACTTCAAAAGCCCATTTCAAGAACGCAAGCATTCCGAAGCCTTTTGTCCAAAACGATAAGCCCCGCTCTAATACATTACAATGTGAGAATCATTAATTATGTACTGGAACTGTCAATCAAGCGGTATTGCTTGATTGACGCGTATTTAATGAGTTGGAAATGTTTGTAGTATCACTAGTACTAGTACTAGTACTCGGAAATTAAGTATGAACATATTGTAAAGGACAAAATGGAACGAACTCACCAAATCTGGCCCGAATTTAGTCTTGACTGTCTGATACAATCCGCATACTGTGGAATTCGATTGAGGAAATTCAAGTATCTGTTCGTCACCATTATAACTTAACTGTTAAAAAAATCCCGAACAACAACACAACTTTTTTCGTTTCTATTTACAAGCACAGCACTCTTCGATTCCTGTAGAGTAGAAACATTATATTCAAGCGTAACTATTGAAATCGACGTATCTGTTTTGGTAAACAATCAATTCAATCGACGATTTGTTACAACTGCTTGCTCACTCACTGAAACTAACAACGCTAGCTAGTAGGGGAGAGATTCCCTTACCTGATGATGTTTGTTTGCAAACATTACCAAATCGTCGATTGAAGTGACTGTTTACAAAAGCAGATATTTCCATTTGAATAGTTACGATATGTTCTTTAAAAACCCGTTCGGAAAAGGAAGGTAAAGCGAGAGCTGTGCTTCTTCTTCTTCTACTTCCTCGCATTTCAAGCTTATTGCTTATGACCAGGCATGGAAAATCATTTGCATTCATTTCATACATTCATTTACATTCATTTGCCTCTAACTTTTTTCATCAACAGCATTCCGCAATATGATGTATGGAGCTTTTGTAGGTTTTGTTATTAGCTATAAGTTTTGGTCATAACTCAAATCTGTATCTCTTATGCATCACGAACTAGAGCAGGGCAGAACTTGTTACAGTTTTTCAGTGAATGTAAAATACATTCACTGAAAAACAGTAGTGGCTTCTGTTCACTCTGCTTCGTCATGCATAAGAGATACGGATTTGGCTTTTTGACAAAAGTTGTAGCTAATAACAAAACCTACAAAAGTTTTGTACATCATTTTGCGGAATACTGTTGAAGAAAAAAGTTAGAGGCAAATGAATGTAAATGAATGCACGAAATGAATGCAAATGATTTTCCATGCCTGCTTATGACACATTAGTTTATTGCGTGCTCTCAACTTAGTGTACTTAGATGCACTTCCACAGTTATTAATTGAGAGCTTTCGATGCCTGTACCATTTATGCATTAGTTTAATTGTGCGGCAAAAGTACAATCATACTCTTATGGCGACTCGATAAATTTTTCAAACCCGGCAAATTCCTAGACCGGACCGGAAATCGAATCCAGACACCTTCAGCATGGCCTTGCTTTGTAGCTGCGCCTTTACCGACTGAGCTAAGGGATGTGCTTAGTAGGACGGAAATTAGATCAAAAACTCTATAGCTATTAGGTGCACAACTAATAAAGGGTGTCCCACATCAAATTGCATCACGGAAAAAACGCTGTAGAAAATTACCTAGTTGACCGAGCCTTTTCAATACCATAACCGTTCGCTCGCACCTTACGCTTAACTCCACTCATTAGGTTCTGTACAACATCTGGCTGCAGCTTCTTCTGTACGGAAACCTACTTTTTCTTTATGCCTTCCTCAGATTTGACCTCCATGATGCTTCCGTAGGGCCTGCTTCATAATAGCCCGGTATTTTTGGATGGGCCTTAGTTCCGGTGCGTTTGGGGGTTCATGTCTTTGGGTACGAAAGTGACCCCGTTGGCTTCGTACCACACCAGGACAACATTTGAATAGTGGCATGAAGCAAGATCCGGCCAGAAGATCGTAGGGCCCTCGTGTTGCTTCAACAGAGGAAGCAGACGCTGTAGACACTCCTTGAGGTACTCCCCGTTTACAGTCCCGGTAGTCACGAACGGCGCACTCCGTTTGCCACATGAGCAGATCGCTTGCAGATCATGTATTTCTTGGCAAACTTTGAAAGTTTCTGCTACCATTCTTCCTCCGGAACATCAAACTTGTACTGGGCGGTGAACAACAGTACCTCGGAAGCTGCCGGACGTCCGCCATGACGTAAGTCTCATCATCCATAATGAGACAATGAGGCTTCGTCAGCATCTGGGAAGAACTTGTTCTCTACTTCCTCCGGAACATTCAACTTGTGCTGGGCGGTGAAGAACAGTAGCCCCGGAAGCTGCCGGAAGTCCGCCTTGACGTAAGTCTCATCATCCAATGAGGCTTCGTCAGCATCTGGGTGTACAGTTTCCGGGCCCGTGGCTTTCCCACCGTATTTTTCCGTACGTCACGATTTGGAGCATTCTGCACTTTGTACGTATGCAGTCCCTCCCGGTCCTTGGTTCTCTGAACAAAAGACTTGGACAGATTCAACTTTTTGGCCACATTCCTGACCGAAGCATTGCGATTCCGCTTAAACGCTTTCACGACACGCTTGTGATCCCGATCACTAATAGAAAATTCATTCTGACCGCATTTCTCCTTCCGTTCGATGCTCAGAGTTTCGTAGTAACGTTTAATCACACGACTCACTGTTGACTGCACGATTCCGAGTTGTTTTCCGATATTCCGATGAGAGAGTTGAGGACAGGGGTGGCAAATGTCATTTTCAATGAAAGATCTCGCGCGATATTTACAGAGATACTTCTGTCACTATCATTGGATGAGAAAACGATGATAGAGATTTTCTTCAAAATCTCATCGAATTTTTTGTCATGATTGAACGTGACAGTGTTGTGATCATCGTAATTACTAGCTCATTTAATGCTATTAAAGTTACTTGTACCGAGGAAATCTTAATAATATATTCACTCTACCGATTACATACCGTTGTTTGTTTAAATTCATCTAAATCAGTTAGAAATGTTGATGTCAACCGCATAAGAATTATTCTCATGAGTGCTTGATCATTGAAAAATGACAAGAAAGCTAATGATAGGTAGCTTCGTCTCGTGATAGTGAGAGGACCTGTTTTCTCATCGTCACATGACGGCCGTGATATTTACCAGCTCTGGTTGAGGATTTCCCAGGTGCTTGCGCAAAATCAATTCGCGACGTTGCTTTTCGGGTGACGCCATTTTTTCCAACGTTCGAAAACTGACAGCGATAAAAATACAGTGTAAACAATACACTCTAAACTACTTCTACCCAAATTTTCAGGAGAAGATACCCAATGGATAAGAAGAAAACGGTGAAGTGAAACAACGAAGGCTATGCTGTGTATTTGGTGGGACCAGGTCGGTGTTATTTATTATGAGCTGTTGGAACCGAACGAACGAACTGGGAAACGGTATCTAAGTCAATTGATGCGATTGAGCCGAGCACTGCGCAAAAAACGGCCACAATACGAGCAAAGGCACTGAACGCTCGGCCTCACTTGTTAAAACCTACTTGGAAACGCTAAAATGGGAAGTCCTACCTCACTCGCCCATATTCCCAAGATACGACTTCGCCAAAAACAGCAACCATCTATCTTGTTGAGCTTTCCAGTTAAAGCAAGTACAGTCAAATTTCGCTCGTTCGCCATGTTTAAGTGGGCTACGTTCTAGTTGGGCTCCCGTTAGTTGGGCTCCCGTTAGTTGGGCTCCCGTTAGTTGGGCTGTAGCCCACCTAAATCAAAGTCAAACGTCATTTCTGACAGAGCTGTTTCCTTTTCGAAGGGCTCATGTATGAACAATTTGGATAGTTGCTAAAGGATACCCTAATAAAAAATTACCTTAAACGAACGATAACCCAAATGATTGAACTATTCCACAAATGGTTTGGATGATTCCCCGAACACGTCGTTAAGCAAATTAACCATAACATTTCTATTAGGGTAGTGATGATAATAAACAATCGGTGTATCGCTCAATAAATTTTCAGCTTGACCGCTCAGCCCAACTAACGAAAGCCTTTCACTAAGTGGGCTACAGGTTTAGCCCAACGAGCGAAAGTTGACTGTAATTATAAGTCAAACCGTATACTCGCGTCGCCTGGTTTGAATATTCAGAACTGAGCTGGTCACTATCCAGCTTTCCATGCTCGGTAATGGCGGCCTGTTTGTATGAATAAATGTATCCTTCACTGTACTTTTTGACACTAACTGGAGGGCGTATGTTTTTCCATTTTCTTCTGTTCCTGGGAGAGGGAAAGGGAGGGATCAAAATCCGAACATCCAGATAGTGTCAAAAAGCACAGTGAAGGATACATTTATTCAAACAAACAGGCCGCCATTACCGAGCATGGAAAGCTGGATACAATAGAATCTTTTGATGCATCATCGATTTTGAGAGGAAATGTCATGCAATCTGTTTGTTTGCATCATAATGACGATTTTCAAAATTCAAAATAGTGTATATTTTAATACACAACTTGAAAATTTCCATCGAGAGAGGTCTTATTTTTCGATTATCAACAGATCTGAACTGATTTACAGTTGAAATAACCACACGTTAAAAATCCGGAAGATCATAACCGCTGAGAAAATTTTATAAATCTTAATTTTTCTCATCAAAAATATATGGAAGCACCAGCCGGATCACTGCAAACCCGATACAGAAAACAAAATATTCCACGATGATGATGATTTCAAGCACCTGTGGTGGATAAATTAATCAGGAAAGGTGAAAATATTTTCCTCTTCCTATGCTTCACGGTGAAAATTTCCACCCTCATCACTCTTTTTATGGTTTCCCTATTCACCGCCAGAAGACGAAACAATCGCTTAGTTTCTATTGAATTCGCCTATAGAAACTTAGCGATCGATTCAACCTTGTAAGCAGAATTTTTTTTGCCGTGGTTATGATCTTCCGGATTTCTTATGTGTGAATAGTTAAGGTTCAAATCAGTTCAGTACTGTGGGAAATCGTACAATAAGACAATTACCGATGGAAATTGGCAAGATATTGAATTAAAAATGCTTTAATTTGCGTTGTGAAAAATAGTTATTTTGATGTAAACAAACGGTTCGGTTGACGTTTCTTCTCGAACTCGCGTGGCGCACTCTACGTTGGTGGTGCATTAAAAAGGCCTATAGAAACTAAACGATCGATTCAACCTCTGGTGGTGAATAGGAGAACGTCAAAAAGAGTGTTGTGAGCATAAATTTTTGCCTTGAGACATAGGAAGCGGAAAACTTTTTTACTTTTCCTGATAAATTGATTCATCTGAGATGCTGCAAAACTTAATCTACAGTTGAAAAATTTAATTCTGTAACGTTTTTGAAAAGATCCTGCTGGTGTACAGGAATATTTTTGTTGAAAAAAATTGAAAATTAGAAAAGTGCCTTAGTGGTTATGATCTTCCGGATTTCTTATGTGTGAATAGTTAAGGTTAAAATCAGTCCAGTACTGTGGGAAATCGTACAATAAGACAATTACCGATGGAAATTGGCAAGATATTGAATTAAAAATGCTTTAATTTGCGTTGTGAAAAATAGTTATTTTGATGTAAACAAACGGTTCGGTTGACGTTTCTTCTCGAACTCGCGTGGCGCACTCTACGTTGGTGGTGCATTAAAAAGGCCTATAGAAACTAAACGATCGATTCAACCTCTGGTGGTGAATAGGAGAACGTCAAAAAGAGTGTTGTGAGCATAAATTTTTGCCTTGAGACATAGGAAGCGGAAAACTTTTTTACTTTTCCTGATAAATTGATTCATCTGAGATGCTGCAAAACTTAATCTACAGTTGAAAAATTTAATTCTGTAACGTTTTTGAAAAGATCCTGCTGGTGTACAGGAATATTTTTGTTGAAAAAAATTGAAAATTAGAAAAGTGCCTTAGTGGTTATGATCTTCCGGATTTCTTATGTGTGAATAGTTAAGGTTAAAATCAGTCCAGTACTGTGGGAAATCGTACAATAAGACAATTACCGATGGAAATTGGCAAGATATTGAATTAAAAATGCTTTAATTTGCGTTGTGAAAAATAGTTATTTTGATGTAAACAAACGGTTCGGTTGACGTGTCTTCTCGAACTCGCGTGGCGCACTCTACGTTGGTGGTGCATTAAAAAGGCGTATTGGAATTTTGCTTTTTTCTCAACAAAAATATTCCTGAACAGTAGCAGGATCCTTGCAAAATTGATACAGAATTAAATTTTTCAACTATAGATCAAGTTTTGGAGCATCTGATCTCAGATGAATCAATTTATCAGGAAAGGTTAAAAAAAAGTGTCCCACTTCCTATGTCTCACGGCAATTATTTTTGCTCACAACCTAAGAGGAAGAGGTGACAATTGGCTTCTTCCTCTTTTATTTCTATCTCTATCTCTATCTTACGCGTATGAAATCGGTCAATCAGGAGCTGGTTCACGTTTGACAGAAAAGTGGTTCATATTCGCCCCCGTATAGGCGAATTCAATAGAAACTAAGCGATTGTTTCGTCTTCTGGCGGTGAATAGGGAAACCATAAAAAGAGTGATGAGGGTGGAAATGTTCACCGTGAAGCATAGGAAGAGGAAAATATTTTCACCTTTCCTGATTAATTTATCCACCACAGGTGCTTGAAATCATCATCATCGTGGAATATTTTGTTTTCTGTATCGGGTTTGCAGTGATCCGGCTGGTGCTTCCATATATTTTTTGATGAGAAAAAATAAGATTTATGAAATTGTCTCAGCGGTTATGATCTTCCGGATTTTTAATTTGTGGTTATTTCAGCAGTAAATCAGTTCAGATCTGTAGATAATCGTAAAATAAGACCACTCCCGATGGAAATTTGCAAGTTGTGCAATAAAATGTACATTATTTTGAGTTTTGAAAATCGTCATTATGATGTAAACAAATGGATTGGATGACATTTCCTCTCAAAATCGGCTAGCGCACTCTACATTGATTGTGCATGAAAAGAGCCTATTGTCACCTCTTCTCTTAGCTCACAACACTCTTTTTGACGTTCTCGTATTCACCGCCAGAGGTTGAATCGATCGCTTAGTTTCTATTAAAAAGGCGTAGCGGAACACTTTTTCACTTTGCCTGATAAATTGATTAATCAGAGATGTTCCAAAACTTGATCTACAGTTGAAAAATTTAATTCTGTATCGGTTTTGTAAGGATGCTGCTGGTGTTCAGGAATATTTTTGTTGAGGAAAATGGAAAATTATAATAGTGCCTTAGTGGTTATGATCATCCGGATTTCTTGTGTGTGAATAATTTAGGTGCAAATCAGCTCAGATATGTGGAAAATCGTATTATTAGACTATTACTGATGGAAATTAGCAAGATGTTCAATGAAAAATGCTGTCATTTGCGTTGTGAAAAACCCTTATTCTGATGTAAACAAACGGCTTAGTTGACGTTTCCTCTCGAACTCGCCTGGCGCACTCTAATTGGTGGTGCATTAGAAGAGCCTATAAGTCTCTTTCATTTGAAAAACTTGTCCAAAGTCAGAAAACATCTATCTAGTCAAGATGTCAAGTGAAGCAAATTATTTGAAATCAAATGGCATATTAGTGCCACCCAAGGGGTGGTGACTCTACACACTTATTTTGTGCCAATTTTTTTGTAAATGTGCCGAGAGTGCGAGTTATTGGACTGGCTTTGTTTGTTTGTGAAAAATGGGTTGTTTGGCAACCCGGTTAACTTGACAGTTTAATAGCGGTAAGCTCGAACAAGAATTAACTTTTAATACCGTCCCTTTTTGGAACAAGTGGCCGAGTCAAGATGGCTTTAGACAGGCAGTGCAAACTGAAACAGATAGGAATACGTCACTGCCAACAGCTGTTTCGTGTAAAAAGATAAACATTACAATGAAATGCGAACACAACTAAACATATGCACATTTCACTAACATCAATAAGCCCTTTGGCCTTGTATAAAAGACAATTATTGGCTGGCGTTTCTCGAAGGGAGACGGTGATACTCGTCGATTCTACGTTTACAATGTGAGTACACTGTGCTTGATCTCCGAAGTCAAAACCGTGTGTGGTAAAGGGATTTGAGGAGGAGACAAAAGGATACCGTCTATATGATCCTAATTTGAAGAGTTTCCTGAAAAGCGAAGATTGTGAGCAGCCCAGACGAATCAAGCAATTTCGAAGGGTTCAGTGATGTTGGAGATGGCTCCGAACAGTGTTTGGCAACGGAGTCCCATCAACACGGCTAGTACCAAGAAAGGGTGAAAATTGTATATAGAGAGTAGAAAGCGAGCAGCAAGGACAACTTTGAGGAAGGTACGAATCCTGTTGATCATCTCTCTTTACCAAACTCCCCAGTTGGAGAGGAATGGTGAGGGGTATTGCCCCCCCCCCCCCCCACACCACCACTGGCAAAAAGAGATGATCACCGATTTCTATCGATTGTAACGCACTCAAGACGTTATCTTAAGGGAGGCATCTAGTCGTGGGTTTGGAAATTGCAGCTATTGTTACCTCTACTGTACCTTCCTCAAAGTTGTCTTTGCTCGCTTTCGACTCTCTATAGGGTGAGTGTACCAGTTATGGTCATACGTTCCTATTATGGTGTGTTCCAATTATGGCCTATGGAATTCCCATAGGCCATAATTGGAACACACCATAATAGGAACGTATAACCATAACTGGTACATCTACCCTATACAATTTTGACACTGCCGCACTCTAACGGGACTATCAACTCTATACATTCATCTCCTCATCTATCGTATAAAATGACCACTTTAAGTCTGATATTTAAGCATCTTCAACTATGTAAATCGTTACATCACGCACAAGCAATATAAACAAAATAGTTAAAGTATATAATTGGTATTTGGTGGCCTCACAACTAGACCTCAAAAGCTGAGCTCCATCGTCAATGTCATCAGAAGCTATTGAGTGACTGATTGTTGACAATTCCATCCACAGACCAGCTGCGATACAAATGAGTAGCTATCAATCACCCACTGACCACTCGGTACACGGTGCGACTTCAGTGGATATTTATAGCCTCCCCACAAAGTCTCAGACGTTCAAGGCAAACAAGTCCACCGCGGCAAGAAGCCATATTCCTTGGAAAATGGAACCTTTGACCGCCAAACTGACATTCCTCCTATTGGTACTCGCTACTTCAATCCTATTTCCCCATC
Source organism: Ochlerotatus camptorhynchus (assembly GCF_037179485.1). Taxonomy (NCBI): domain Eukaryota; kingdom Metazoa; phylum Arthropoda; class Insecta; order Diptera; family Culicidae; genus Ochlerotatus; species Ochlerotatus camptorhynchus. The sequence continues at coordinate 996,781 of NW_027040615.1, forward strand.
CCGCATCCAGCAGTTCCTGCTCCGCAGGCGACCTTACTACCGTGCAATCCGTTCTGCTGACGTCAGTCAACGCTGGGGATCCCCTGCAGCCGTCGGAAACAGCTCTGAAACGTTGTCCTGCCTTGACGAACATCACCGAGACCCTGCGCCTGATGGTTTCGGGCATGCGTCAAGTAGAGCAAGCTGGGATCTGCAGTGATCGGGTCAGGAAACTACGGGAGGCTTTCAAACAGAAGATCAACAAAGTCGTCACAATCAAAACGATTGCCTCGCTTCCGGCACAGGTCGACAAGCTCCGGGCAGAAATGATGGAGGCAACCAGGGAGCTGTACGAAGACGCCGTGGCGTCCGTGGTCAAGCTGCTGTGGATAAACCAGGCGTTTTCTGTTCGTAGTTTTTCCAAACACAAGCTGGTTTCGCCACTGAACAAGCTCAGTCCGGACTATAGGTTGTACCTGAACTCGTTGCAGTATCTGAATCGAACCAAGAATGAAGCAATGGTTGGCAGCGTGTTTGACGCGATCTTGAGCCGGTTGAACAAGTTGGACGTGGGTATTCGGCGCAGGATGGAAACGGGAAGGAACGATTTGGTGACTCTGCTCTGTTGGACCGTCAATAATGGTTTGCTGGGTGAGAAGTATATCGAGAAGAAGGGGGACATTTTGAGGCTCGCTTTGCAGTTTTATCCGAAGGATGGTGACACGAAGAGCTATCAAGCGGATATACAACGGCGGAAAACTTGCCCGGAGAGATTCCCCGATACGGTGATCAGGGGGATGGCTTTGGGTTTGAGAGATGTTAAATGAAAGGGAAATGAAGAAAATGTTACTGTTCTAGAAATTATTCCAATCACACCCAATTAATCCTCGTTATAAGATCCAGCATTTGGCCATCGTGGCTCCTTCCGCTTGCGACGATTCCTGCTTGGCCTGCTTCTCGAAAATGTGTGATTTCATCGCCAATTTCATTTGAGCGAGGTTCTCTTGAGACGGTTTATCTACTGAAAGTCGATCAGTTTTTTTCCCTTGATTTGTTTCTATTGATCTTGTTTTCTGTATTGAATACCAATGCTACCGACGCCAGGGAGGCAGCTCCCACACCTGGATCCTACCTATCGAGCCATCAAACTCATTTTATGACTCAGAAAATCCCGGCGACGCCGGCTGGGTTGAACCCAGGCCTTGGTGAGAGGCAACCACGCTTACCACTTCACCACCAGCGCCGCTAGAGCCGATCAGTTGATTAAACATCCTTCCCACCATTACAACCAACGTTGTATTCTCGGCAAACAAGAAACACATTTTCCCAACATTCCGTGCAACATTGAAGCAGTTGGCAAACAAAGACAGTCGATACACACTAGGCATCGCTCGAAAGCAAAGAAGCTCAGTAGCTCGCGAACAGCCATCCAAAATGGAGCCCATTCTCGCCTATACTCTTCTCATCGTGGCAATCCTCGTTCCGGCCGTGCATCCCAATCCTCTGCCCCAGGGCCAATGCACCGCCACCGACGACGACCTGAGCTCAATAAAGTCCGCCCTGCAGAAAGCCACCGGCGGCCGGGCAGCTCCGGATGACATTCTCCCGCAGGAAACCCTCGACCGGTGCCCCATGCTGAAGGCCATCACCGGGAAAATCAAGTCCGTAGCCGACGAAATCATGCAGTTGAAGGAAAGCTCCATCACGACCGAGCAGGTGGACGAGCTGAAGGAATCGTTCGAGCAGAAGGTGAGCGAAATCATGAAAAGCCGGGATATTTTCGAAAAGCAGTCCAACCTCGAAGCGACCAAGGAGCACGGGCAGATGATCGATCGAATGACGGCCCTCCAGGTGAAGGTGGTAGAACTGGAGAAGGAAATTGCCGAAAAGACGAAGCAAATGTACGAGGACATGGCCGAGCTGATTTTCGTGCGACTGCAGATGAACAGTACGGACCTTATCCGGAACTACACCAAGCACATGATGGATCAGAAGTTGGACGAGCTGATGCGCAAGCTGGAGACGGACTACAAAGTGTTCCTCGGCGCGTTGCGATTCCTGAACCACCTGAACGATCAGAACCTGATCGATAAAGTGTTCGATGGGGTTCTGAAGCGGCTGCACGATATGAAGCTGGATAGCGATACGGATCGGGAGCACGGAAAGTACACCCTGGTGAATCTACTGTGCTGGACGGTGAACAACAAATTTCTGACGAAAAAGTACATAGCCAAGCAGTCCGAATTGTTCGGAATTGCGTTGAAGTTCTATCCGGACACGGGTAACAAGCAGGCCAACGCAGCGGATGTACGGAGTCGGCAGTACTGCGATGCCATGTTCCCGGCCAATGTCATCACGTGGTTTGCCGTGAGCCGCGGGAAGTAAGGTTGAAGGTTTCTGATAATTTTGGAAAGTGAAATTGATTGTCAAACTTGGATGGGTGTGTTTTCTATGCTCGAAAAACTCCTTCAGCTGTTGAATCTGATCAGCTTAGCTCCCTCGGTATGCCAGGGAGTCCATCTAGGTGGAAAACAACATTCTGGTGGTGAACCATGGGAAAGCTTGATTATCTCTGCGCCTGCGATTTGATTGAATCATTCTTGTTGATAACTTTATTTTGAAAGCGTGACCGATGGATTCCCCCTCAGCACATATCCCAATGCCTTTCCGAAGCTCAACATTATTCCACAAAAGATTCAGCGAGCGTTCACACATTCTGACTAGAAATACTCAGAGGGAGAGATGGGCGAAGAAAACAAAATACAATTCGGCAGCAGGGATTTGTATCTAAATTTTCTTGCAACACTTGCTAAAACTTAGCATTTCACATGACTTTTCTTTTGATTCGATTTACGTGCAAAATAATAATTGATTGTATCGCAATATTTTGCTCATTTCTTGGTGCCATTCATTAACCAACGAAGATCAATTAATCAATAGAGTTAGAATATTGCTTTTGATTCCAAAAACTAGTTGAATTTGAGAATCACACGAAACATAAAGGTGATTCAATTTCTGTTCGATTGCCATACTCTCAAATTTAATCTAGTAAGAATAAGAAATCCTCGGAAAAATTCTAATGGGAATGGTCGTTTGGCTTAGATTTTGACAGTTCATTTGGCTCAAAACATTCTCTCCGCCCATCTCTCCTTCTAGTATTTCTAATTCTGACCACTGCGCATACCAAAACCGGGGCAATCGCTTAAGGCTCTGAACCATTTGGTGGAATATTTTAACTTTTGGTTAAAATTTGACAGATGGAAAGTTATCGATGAACCCTGCTATCCGAGCTTTGTTATTTCTGACAGACAAGAAGTTAAATTTTGACAACCGTGGGTTGAAAACCGGTCGATCGACAGCACAGGGATTTTCGAACATAGAAAATAACTTTCGAAATGTCACTTTTAACCACGAGTCAAATTTAACTTGGCAAATGGTTCACAGCCTACATGATCAAGAACAGCTGACTACGGACTAATGCGTGGAAGGTCAATGATAAAACCAAAACATTCTGGCTTTCAGGACCAGGAACAGGCTCGGGCTGCTCTTTGTGAAACCGAGCTGTTATTATCCGTCTGATAATTTCTCAACCTTGGCCAAAGCCACTGTAAACAGTAGATTATTCTACGGGATCGAACTGTTCTGCCTTTCCAACGACTCTCTTACCACACGACTAGCCCCAACGTATAACCAGGCAATCAGAATCGTCGCAGGACTTCTGCCTTCAACACCGGCTGAATCGGCATGCGTCGAACTCGGCGTACTACCGTTTCAATACCAAGTCGCCGAAACGACCAGCTACCTGGACGACCGGGAACCACCAGGTCTTTCTCTTCAGGGAGGGGAACAGAGCTCTCGGAAACTAGGTCCATCAGGAGCTCCCACCCGTGGCCAGGGTACACTGGAACGGAGCCAGAGGATGGACAGAACCAACCATACGCGTTGACCTTTCAATTGCCAAGCGCTTCAAGGCAGGTAACAACTCCCGTGCCATGCAGGCCCACGTAGCGGAGCTGCTGAGAACTAAATACGCAAATTTTCAACACCGTTACACGGACGGCTCTAACGCCGAGGGGAAGGTCGGATTCGGAGTAGCGGATGTATCCAATAGCTACTTCTTTCGACTACCCGATCAGTGCTCCGTCTTCTCGGCGGAGGCTGCGGCCATCCACTTCGCCACCACGACACCCGCCAATAAACCCATATGTGTCCTTACAGACTCCGCTAGCGTTTTATACGCCTTGAACTCAGCAACATCCAGACACCCCTGGATACAAGGGATCCAAAAGGCCGCGCCGCCGAACACCTCATTTGTTTGGGTACCCGGCCATTGTGGTATCCGGGGCAACTGTGAAGCAGATCATCTCGCTGCCACAGGTCGCTCCGGCCGTTGTCAGGACGTAAAAAAATGGGTGAAAGCATCCCTCCGAGACGCATGGGCCCGGGAGTGGTTCGCAAAAAGGGGACCGTTCTTGAGAAAAATAAAGGGCGACACCTCCAAATGGAATGACATTACGAGCTGATGGGAACAACAGGTCTTATCCCGGCTTCGATCCGGACACACCCGAGTGACCCACAACATGGGTAGCGCTACCTTTTTTCGGAAGTTTTGTGACTCCTGCAACACCACGATTATGACAGTCGAACACCTGATTGTTAACTGTCCCTGCTTCCATAACATCCGGCTCCTCTATGGAATACCGAACAGCATACGTAACGCCCTCTCTAACGACCCGTCCACGGAAGCAACCCTAATAGTTTTCCTAAAAGATGCTGGACTGTTCTATAAAATATAATCAATATATACAAAATGACTACGCTTCGAACATGGACACCACTGGAGTAAGCCTGGATATCACATGACGATTACCTGACTGCCTTCGACAACGACCACCGCCATTCACACCATGATCCGCCAACCACGCTAAGAACCAAGACAGGAACTATAATGAACTCTGTTTAAAAATACTCTGTACTAGGGGGACTCCCTTCTGGAGCTCCACCAACCTCTAGGAGAACCCCTTCTGGGTTCTCCAAACTCTCAACTATGTAATTAGGGAAGCCCCCTTCTGGGGTTCCCGGAGATGAACCAGTCTGCGGCTGAAAATCTCCTAAATAAAGATAATAATAATAATAATAATTACTCAACCTGACACTTCTAGGGTCAATGACGGCTTCGGAAATACCTTATTCAATTATTGTCAAAGGGTAAACAACGTCCTTGAGAGCTCAATTTTGGCATGTGGATACAGTGTGTTTCCGAGCATCTATTGGCCAAATTTGAGTGCTCTAGGACTTTGTTTACCACCCTGACGATAATAGGTTAAGGTACTGCCGAAGCCGACATTTCCCCCATATTGTGTTTCGGTTTGAACTGTTCGAAATAGGCTGGTTGTAGTTGGCATTTATTTTTCTATAGCTGTTGCTGCCCGGGACACGGTCATTCCGGTGCTAATAGTAATGAATAGCGGCGAATACAACCGCCACCTCAGAACCACTTTTGGCGTCAATTTTTGAATTCACCGGTTCCTCGGTAATACCAACAATCAATACGAAACTAACGATTTTAAATTGGCTCACCACTTTAGTAGCCTATTGGTCCCAAGCAAACGATTAACGTACCCTATTCTAGTTGAAATTCTATTACTACACTATGTTTGTTTTGATTCGCTATGAAAGTTTGACAGATAACATCAGGGGTGTGTGGATTCATGCAGAACATGCAGGGGTGAGTGAAATAGCTTGGGACTGCTTGGGACCGTTGTTCTGGTACTGAGTGAGCCAAAAATAATAATGATTTTCTTCGGGACCCAGTGGTCTTAGAGTTACCTCTATGGTAATACCCCTGAAGCAGCCAACTTTTACTAGTAGGATCACTTTTGTCGTATTCACCATTGTCCTGGTTCGCTGCCAGGTAGCCATAGTTGGCCGTCTCAGCAGATTTCGATCCCCGGAAGAGCTTCTCCCGTGCCCGATAGCGTGAGCGCGTTCCAATGATTGCAACAATCAGCAGTACATTTCCCCAGGCGGCTGTAGTTTTTCGAGGGGTGCATCGATTAGCTTGGAACCGAAGATAGTACCAAAGCTGAGCCAAAAAGTTGAGCACGTTTCTTCGGGACCTACTAGTCTTAGAGTTACCTCTATGATGAAACTGTCAACCATCACTTTCAATTGAAAGTCATTCCCCCCTATTCTGCGAGTCACGTGACTCTCTCTCACCGGTGAGGTGACAATAGTCACCTCGTGTGAGGTGACTCTCCATTTGATTTACATGGAGAGTCACCTCACACGAGGTGACAATTGTCACCTCACCGGTGACAGAGAGTCACGTGACTCGCAGAATAAAGGGGATTGTGTCTTCTATTCGAGCAGATCCCGTTCAACATCAAGAGAACCACTTTTGGTCAGTTTCCATGCTTGCTTGTTTTGGCTTGACTCGTGTTCATTTCGTCTTTCATAGACGACTGCACCGATGGATTTGAGTTCATGCACTGACGGAGGAGAGCGGGGTAATGTTCATTCATAACGAACATTTAGTGTTCATTTTTAGTAAACATTGCCCCGCTCTGCTGTCAAATTTTCGTCAGAGCATGAACTAAAATTCATCGGTGCACTCGTCCATTGTCAAATGAACTAACTTCTAGATAGAGCTGGAATTAGGGCGTAACAGCCTTTGTAAACAATGACTTCTCTCGTTGATTTCTCGGAATTCAAGGCACGCCTACATAAACCATCATATCCATCGGGTAGGAGAAGTCTTCCTCTACTCGATGGTGATGTTTTACCAGGGAGAGCCATGGCTTCCGAGAAATCATCGATAGAAGAAATACCAGGAAAAAAGCACTTCAAAGGATTCAGAACAAAATTCTGAAAATGATTTTGAAGTTGCCTCCCTGGTACAGTACAACCGAAGTACATAGAATTTCGAATGTTGAGACTTTAGCACAAATGTCCAACAAAATAATTAATAATTTCAGGCAAAAATCGTTGCAATCCTCAATTGCAACGATTAATTCCCTTTATACTTAGATAAGATTTAGTTTTAGTGTTTAGTTTTAAGATATCAATTGTTATACTGACATGCAGGTTAAAAAACCTGTTTAAAATACTGAATTGCCAAGACATGAACAATGTAAAAACACTTAGATATATATCATAACAATTAAGGCTGGTAAGTTACTGCAGTAACTGGAGCACCTAGGTTAAAATGAAATGTAATTTATTTTGAATTTGGAACAAATAAAGAGTTAAAAAAAAAAAAAAAAAAAAAAAAAAAATCGATAGAAGAAATTGTTTACAAAAGCTGTTACGCCCTAATTCCAGCTCTATCTAGACTTTCGCATTGAAGCGAAGCTGTTCGATCCATATTCGCCCAGTCTTTCTGACTATTGTTGATTGTTCACACGGTTAATTTAAGCGCATGCGCATAGATTTGTTCACGTGGATGTCAAATTTATCATTATCTGGTGGTTAGTTTACCCATCAATATGGGTATTTTTGGAATCGAGATATCATCTTGAGAATGAAAATAGATATCCGACGTCATTTTGAAATCTAACATGGTGGCTTCCGATTTCAGAGAAAGTGGAAAATATTGTTGAATACCTATCAATAACCTCGATATAACGTAACTGTCATTTTTGACTTCCACCGCCGATTTCTTCCAATCGATCATTCAATCAAGCAAAAGAATCAGAACATCAGACAGATGAAACAATCCTCCATCTATTGGTAATAGTGATTTGTATGATCGAATTGTCAACTTCGAGATGTCGACAATGGATGCCAAAAGTGACAACTACAGTAAAAGTTTTGACGATCGTCAAAACATAGTGGTAACTCTAAGACTAGAAGGTCCCGAAAAAACGTGCTCAACTTTTTGGCTTAGCTCTGGTACTATCTTCGGTCCCAAGCTAATCGATGCACCCCTCAAAACATAGGAAGATCCACCAACCCCTCATTCTGTCTATCAAACTTTCATAGCGAATCAAAACAAACATTGTGTAGTACTAGAATTTCGACTAGAATGGGGTACGTTAATCGATTTGCTTGTGACCAATAGACCAATAGTGAGCCAGCTTTGAATCATTAGTTCCCACCGGTTGCTATAACTAGAGGGCTTTAACCTGTATAGGTATGTTTGTAATCGGGATGATTACTAGAGAATGAAAATCGATATCCGACGCCATTTTGAAATCCAAGATGGCAGCTTCCGATTTCAGAAAAAGTGGGAAATACTGTCAAATACCGTATACAATATAGGTATTTTTTTGGAATCGGGGTGACGCTAGGGGAAGATCACTTGAGGTATATTTATTGTAACATCATAGAATTAAATACATGCATCCATGCATGACAAGTTTTGTCCTGTTTTGTTGTTCGCCTTGATTCATTCAAATCCACACTCCTGACTCGAGAAATTTATTTCAGAAGCTCCTCGGAATCGTGCACAACCTCCTCCACCAAAAACGCGAGAAAACTCCGTTGAAATTCACTGGAACCTCCGTTGGCAGCACCGAAAATCTCCACTGAAATTTACAGGAATCCTCGCAGCCATGAACAGGTGAAAACTCCGGCGAAACTTCCCTCGAAAATTGAGATGCTGCCAACGGAGGTTCCCAGAGACTTTCGACGGAGTTAACCCTGCATTGTCGGCTACGGTATTATCTCGTGTTTTCGGTGAAGGATTTCCGATGATGCCTACGGAGGTTCTACGGAATTTCGACGGAGTTGTCTCGCGTTTTCGGCGGAGCAGGTTTTGCGTGATTTCAATGTTGGCAGTGGAAGTTCTGGAGGGAGCTTCTGCAGGATTTCTTTGGAGATTTTCGTTGCTGCCGGAGGAGGTTGCAGGAAATTTCCCGTGAATTGTCTACTCCACCGAAATCGTGTAGAGCGACGAGTTTTCTTTTCCTGTTGTGTTTGTTTATCTTCGCATCGATGCATGCAGAGGTGTCAGCAAAAAAGCGCATGCTTTGTTTTGATGTTCACATCCCACAGAATGGTTGATACAAACGATTTTTTTTTTAATTAAATGCATATTGAATCTGTATTGCAAAAGTGAGACGCCCCTAGGGGTGACGTCTAGAGATCAAAAATTGATATGAGACGCCATTTTGGAATCCAAGATGGTGGTTTCCAGTTTAAGAAAAAGTGGAAAATACTCGAGTGAAATGACTCTATCTACGACGAGTCTACGCTGTAGGAATGATTTAGTTTTGGTATGGTTAGCTACTCGCACACCGAGTAGATAGAAAGAAGATTGATGACGATTCTGAAGATTTCCTGCATTTGCTAGTGTGAGATTCTTCGAGCAGCTAGAATTGAGATTTAGATGTGACATCCCCCTCGGAAATGCTGTAAAATACCCATCAATATAGGTATTTTTGGAATCGGGATGACATCTAGAAAATGAAAATCGATATTCGACGCCATTTGGAATTCCAAGATAACGGCTTGGGAAAAACCGATACCGACCCATCAATATGGGTATTTGTGGAAACGGGGTGACGTCTAGAGATTGGAAATAGATATGCGACGCCATTTAGAAATCCATGATGGTGGCTTCCGGTTCAAGAAAATGTGGGAAATATTGTCAAATATCCTTTAATATGGGTATTTTTGGATGACATCTGGACATGGGAATCGATCACTGACGCCATTTTTAAATCCATAATGGCGGCTTCCGGTTTAGGAAACAGTTGAAAATTCTATCAAGTACCCATACATACGGTTTTTTTTTTAGATTTAGATTTAGATAGGATTTCGCGATTGTTGGATCGGTGGGGGCGAGATATGGTCTTAATCAGGTTGGACCGACTGCGACAGTCCTTCTTTACTTGTCGGAAGTGCGGCTCAAAGAATAAATTCCGATCGCGGAGCATTCCCAAGACCCTCACGGTGTTTTTGGTCGGTATTGCTTGTTGTTTAATCTTGATGGGCTGTCCGTTGTTGCGATGCCTGGTGGTACATATATGGCATGGCACGCTCTTGCCGGCGGAAAGCTGGAAACCAACAGAGTCAGCCCATCTGACCACTGAAGAGACTGCCGCTTGCGCTCTCAGTTTCGTCCTCTGCAGAGTGGGACCCACCGTTACAATGGGGGCGTCATCAGCGTAGACGAAGATTTAAACGTTCTTGGGTAGTTGGTCAAAGACCCTATTCATGGCCACCAGGAAGAGGGTGACCGCGATCACCGAACCCTGTGGCACTCCAGTTTCCTCACTGAAACTTCCGTATTGCACGTTTCTGACCGAAACCCGCAAAGATCGGTCGGTCAGAAAGTTGCGGACGAAGTGAAGGATGTGTCCTTTCTGATCCCAATCAGCAAGCTTCTTCAATACGGCTGGTGTCCATGTTCGGTTGAACGCTTTGGAGATGTCCAGAGAGACGATCTCCGCGTGATGACCTTGGTCCTTTGCCTCCTTCAGGACTTCCCCAATGGATGGTGTTTGACGGGTGTTTGGATGCATGGTGTTTGACGGGGTTGACCGATGATGCCAGGATTGCAGAATGATTTTTATATTTTAATTTGATTTTGATTCGGAGTTTCTACCGCAGTTTAGCACCTTGTACATCATTTTTGCTTAACACAATACAAGCAACCATAAACAAATAAGAATATCCATCTAAGCACACCGTGGACCCTATTTTCCAACTTGCCTTTCGCAAATATAAACAACTAACAATGCCATTGATGTCAACAATGATTCCGGCATCACTGCCAGTCAGATTGATGTGATACATCTCACCTTTTTATTCCACGATTGCTACTGTCAAATCGACCAATCAGCAACGGGTTCGGATTTGACAGAAAATTGGCTCGAAATCGCTACCCGATTGTCAAGTCCCATCGCACACGCTATTTCAAAACTACTCAAATGGGTAAACTGTGTTGAGAGTGATAAGTTGACAAATGAACAACGGCGATCGGATTCATGTCAATGTTGTTGATTTGTCAACTTGTCACTCCCAACACAGTTTGCCCATTTTTGGGTAGGTTCAGTTTTGTCCGATCTGGGTGGATTCTACCCAAATTTGGGTAGTTTTGAAATAGCGTGAAGATCCGTAGTCTATTTTAACCTATTATTTAGTATCCGGGACATTAGTATGAGAGTGGGGCTGTTCATTAACTACGAAGACGGTTTTTTTAGGATTCTTGAACCCCCCCTCCCCCTGTGTAGACAATTCAGGCGTAACATTTGATAACGGCACAAAACCATTTGTAAACAAACTTTCTAAGGCCCTTTACACGTTAACCAACGTACGCCCACGCAAACCAATACCACTTTCGGAAAGGAGAGAGTTGCCGCTATCCAATGATGTTGTTGGTTTTTGTAAGCGTACTTTGGTTCGCGTGTAAAGGGCCTTAAAAAGTTTGTTTACAAAAGCTTTTGTGCCGTTATCAAATGTTACGCCTGAATTGTCCATACAAAAATTTTAAAATTTGTATGAGCCGTGGATAATTGTCAACAACCCCCCCCCCCCCCCCCCCTGAACTGTCTACGTAGTTTAAGAATAGCCCCAGTATGACAGAGTGCTTCGCAGTTGACCGGAAAACTGCAAGAAACTGCACTTCTTGCTTGACAATTTGTGTGCTTGCAGGCAGAAGGGATAAGTTTTGAGTTAGTAAGAATAGATGGGATGGATTGAAATTTTATTCACGTTGGAAATTTCATGAGAGATTTGAGTAAAAATGGGATAATGACTTTCATCTGGTTTTCTCCTCCTTCGGCGGAAAAAATGCCCTTTTCCGGCAGGATTCCATTGCCCAGCGATGGATTTCACACTACGCAAATACAGAAGTACGCGGCCAGTGGTTAAAGTAAGGATCTCTTCGAGGATAGTTAGTTGAAAATGTTGCCATTTTGTGCCATTTGCTTTTTCTACACACACATGCTGTTCTAAAACTACCCAGAAATGGGTAGATATCTATCCACGAAGAAGTCATTTTGACAGATTTTGACTGCAAAACAAATTTTCGATTTGAAAATTTGCACTTTTAAAATTACAAGGTAAAGTTAAAAGATTTACTTTTGGTTTGAAAGCTACCTTGTTGTATTAAATATTTGTTTAATTAGAATTAATAATTGAAAGGTCAAATTTACTGCAACAATTTTCGTTTTGTGTGTGTAGCAAAACCGTCAGCATCATAGTGCCCCTCGAGTCAGTGTCAAAAATAAAAAAAAATAAATCTTGATTTAAAAATCGAGATGCATTTCTATGGGATCGATAAAAAATATTGGTGTGCTCAGAAAACGAAACTCTTTCAGATGATCGATCGATGATCGAGAAGATCGGCACATTTTTCGAAATTAAACAACCCTATTGTCCATTCGATTCTCCGTTGTAAAAGGTCAACAAAATCACCCAAGAATTCCTATACAATTTTAGAAATCATCTTCCAACAGTTACGATTGTTCGTTGTTCTAACAGTGGGTGGTGAGTATTTATGTTGACAGATCAAATATAAAACAATCACGCGATACACTCTAAAATCAATACCCACAATAGTGAGTTGAATGGGCGTCACAATGTTGTACGAATGTGAATAAGTGGTTCACAACCGAAGTTGCTTGCGTTGACTGGAGCACTCCCAGATCGCAGAGCTGCCAAACTGTACACTCTAATGTAAATCAGAACACTTTAAAATCTTTGTACTTATTTGTAACATTTCTATCATTTATTGTAATTTCGTTCCGATATCTATTTACTACTAACCAACTTTCACACTTGCGTTGCTTCACTAACGACAAACTACCCCAGCTTCCTAACGCTTGCTTTTTCACTAAAGCTTGTTGTAGTTTTCGTTTTCAATAGTCGTAGAACTCCGTAGTCCCCGTACCACACTAATAGCCTATTCGTATTTGTTTCCATTTAGCCGTAGTTGTTAAGTTCCCCTGTTGTTGATGTTTTTTTTTGTCTAACTACAAACAACCCAGCTTATTTATTTACTTACCAGATTCCGTTTCTCTTTTTTTCAGTTGCATCCGTTTGCAAAAATCCCTCGAATGAAAGGCTAAATAAAGAGAGAGTAATTTACGTTTTTGAGATTAACGATTCCTTGGTTGGGCAGCATCACACGCCTCGAGGTTCTGAGACCGAGAAAGAGATTTTTGAGGTTAGGGTACCCCTTGCCGTCCGACATTCGTGTTGGAATCGTGTGTGATGTACTCTGTGTTTGTTGGTAGAATATTTCTGCAACTGCTCTCAGTAGTTTCCTCCTCCGCGCTAGAAGTAATCGTCTTTCGAAGGATCCTGCGTCCAACTGAATCATTCCATTCCACATAGTTTATAAGTTTCGTAGTAGAAAGCATGCGTACTACACACAAAAAAAAAGAGCGGAAGCAAGCAAATCGTAACGAGCCCGTGTTGGTGATGGGGCACGCTAACAACGCAAAGTAAAAATATCCAAATTTTGCATCGCACACTAGAATCTTGTTTACCTTTCTTACCCCCTTCCTTAGTTGAGCTCATCTTTTGTTTGAAGCATTTTGTTGCACCCATTGTTATACACTCCTTATTTCTCATATTTCTAATATTCGTTGCCAGTTTTTACACTCTCCTCTCACTCTCACTCATTTATGTTTACCGAATCCGATTCCAGTGCCATCCTGCCAGTATTTGACTACAATTTTTCTTTTTTTTTTTCTCTCTCTCTCTGTTTTCTCTTTCTCATTCTTCTCCAACCCACCCGAAACCATAGGCCCGAAGAACGAACACTTTCCGACTGGCCAAACCAACGCTGATGCCACCGCTAGAAATCACCTCCATCGGGCCGAAGTCGCCACGGGGCCGTTATGCTAGCAATCTTCCTATCCCTCGGACACCAACTGCACCGGCCCTGATCATAACCTCGTCCTCTCCGGTGGTCCACCATCCGCCATGTTCCAGTTCGTCATCCTCGTCGTCATCGGCCGGATCATCCCCCTCGTCGGTGACCACCATCACAACGATCGAGTCGCATTCATCTTCCACAGCTGCTCCCTCGCGGGATCTCATCGCCGAGTACCTCGCTGCCAAAAGCCGAAGCCAGCAGGCTCCGGCCATCTTCAATCCCAAGCTCACGCCAACCGGTTCCGCCGAAGAACAGCAACAGCTGGAACTGGCCTACAAGCATCCGATTCTCCTGATGGACGAAGAGGAGAACGTCGCCTTCTGCAGTGTCGTCTCGAGCATGGGCAACGAACGGAACCGCGAGGTCGAGGTCAAGTATATTGAAGACAACTCGATGGAACTGCTGGAAGCCAAGGCAGAGGAGATGGGCGAAGGCGAGAAGGAATCGTTGATCGTGCCCAAACCGAAGATGATTGCATTCCACTCGCCGAAGACGAGTCCGGTAAAGGCCGTGGATGACACCGACGGTAAGTGCCGACTCGTCGGACGGGTCAACCCGAATATCCTCAAGACCTGGGAACAGCTGAGCGGCGGCGGAAGTGAGAAGACCTACTGCGAACACAAGCGTAAGAACAGTCTGATAACGGTGACGTCGTCGGAGAACAGCGGCGGCGATAAGCAAAGCTGCCTGATCTACTACCGCAATCCGTACGAAATCGAGCCGGACGAGGAAGCGAACGGCTTCCGGGTGATGAAGATCCGACACCGGGAGTCGGTGAGCGAGAGCTCGACGACGGTTGCCGACGAGGAACAGCAGGAGGCGGCACAGACGACGATTTCGCTGGCGACGTCCACCGCGACCACCACGACGACGACCAGCTCCGAGGGTTGTTACGATTTCTACGACAGCATCGATGATAGCAGCAGTAACCGGATGATGGTGTGTGGCAGGATGGAAGTGGACGAGGACGAGGACGAGGAGGACGAGGAGGAGTATGCGCTGGCGGCCGGGGAAGGACTGGCCGATTTTACCTCGCTGGATCGGAAAAAGCTGATGTGGTCGATCGATGTGGAATGAGAGTTGAACGAGGGACAAGAAAAGGGATGCCGATAAGTATCGTGTGCAAAATTATCAGTATTGTTGATCGTATGTGTTTGTTTTTTTTAGAGGAAGAGTTTATATATTTTTTTTTCATCTACCTATTTATGTTTTTTTGCTTTCCGTATGTGCGAACGTGTGAGTTGAAGATGTTTGGGAATGGGCTTTTTTGAGGAAATTTAAATACCTAGTTCAATTTAGTCTGGAGGGTCCCTAACAACAACAACCTTATTCTGACAAAAATATACTTCTTTTGCTAAAAACTAGCTTATTCAGCCTTTATTCAACTCAAATTGTTTGTTGGGTCTTTTGAGTTTCCATCAACTCGTAAACTTTTTTTTTCGTTTAAAACCTCACTCGACAACGTCGTTTTGATTTATGAACCCCGCCAGAAGGGTAATATTCTTGCATTCGACTGTGGCTATTTGTTTTAGCGTGTATTTTAAGAAATGTCAAACTACGCACTCTCAATTCAACCACCGTAAAAACGTCAAAACGGGTTGGAAATGCTAAAAATGGCTTTAGAATCGCCAAGTTTTCTCAAGTTCGGTCCTCAAGTTTCAAGTTTTAAGGCCTTTAATAAAAACACTAAAATAGCCCTTAAATTTAAGACTCAAGTGTCTTAAAAATGCAAAAAGGGCTTATATTCGAAAAAATGCCCTATAGTCACTGAAATGAACATATCTAGACCAACAATTGAAATAGGTGGAACAACCAAACGTAAACAACCCAAGTAACCAACAAGCCCGTTAATCGCCATTTTTGGTATATAAGGCTGCTATACGGCTGATATAAAGTTCGGAAACCCTATATTTACCTTATATCGTAAATAGGGCGATTTTAGGGTAATTAGTGGGCTTGGTGGTTACTTGGGAATGGCTTGAAACGCAAAATTCTCGAGGATCAAAACATACCCAGCTAAACTAACAATGCGTCATTTGATATAGGAAGTTTACTCTATCAGATGCTGGTGTTAGATTGCTTGGATGCGTTTTGATTCTCGAGAAACTTGCGTGTGAAGCCATTGTTTACGTTTGGTTGTTCCGCCTATTTCAAATGTGTGCTAGAATTAACAACCTCACTCGACAACACCGTTCTGGTTTATGAGCTTCGCCAGAAGGGTAATATTCAAGCATTCGACTGTTTCTATTTGTTTTAGCGTGTATTTTTAGAAACGTCAAACTAGGCACTCTAAATCAAACTACCGTAGAATCGTAAAAATTAGCTGGTAAACACCAAAAATGGCTTTGGAAATTTCAAAATGGTATAGAATCGCCAGAATGATCTTGAAGTTTTCGGAATGGATCAAAAAACGCATAACTGGCTTATCAAAACACCAAAATAGCCCTCAAATTACCAACTCAAAACTGTCCTGAACTCACTGAAATGAACGTAAATTAACATCCTCACTCGACCAAGTCGTTCTGGTTTATGAACTCCACCAGAATAATATTGTAATGTGGCTATTTGTTTTAGCGTGTATTTTTAGAAATGTCAAACTATGCACTCTCAATCCAACCACCGTAGAATCGTCAAAAATGGCTTTAGAAATTTCAAAATGGTAAAGAATCGCAAAAATGGCCTTGAAGTTTCCAAAATGACTCAAAAACTGCTTAACTGGCTTCTCAAAACACCGAAATAGCCCTAAAATTAAAACAACTCAAAGCTGTCCTGAAAATGCAACCAAAAAGTTTTACATTCGGCAAAATGTTCTAAAGTCACTGAAATGAACATCTAATCGTTATGGCAGATGATCTCCCTCCGACGTGAAACAACTCCACACTCGGGGATGCCAGGTGTATTTAGCAAAACATCTTCAACGAAATTGACAAATTATCGAGGTTTTAAAGCATGCTACAAGTCTGAATCATGGTCTCCAGAACCCTCATAAAACCTAAATTGTTACTTGGGCGGTGTTCCAATATTTCGGATTTATAAAAGTTAATGGCCGCACCTTCTAAGAAGGTCAAAGGCAATTTGTAGACGTCAAGAGACTATCATTTGATTTCAAAGTGCTTCGTACAAGTTCGAAGAGCTTCATAAATGTTCAGGGGAACGTTGCAGAATTTAAAGGAACTTCCGGGAAGTTCGTAGAAGTTCGGGAAAACTTTTTTAGAAGTGCAGCAAATTTTCATAGGATTCAAGGCAACATATCAAGAAGACTGGCAACTTTGCCAGAATCCAAGTGACAGATACAATGGCGCTGCGCTTGAGTGAAGGTGGAAGCAACGCATAGAAAAATTAGCAAATACACAAACCCTTCTTCTGAGGATGTAATTTTGCTATCCAATGCGTTCGAAGCATTTACCTTTGAGCGGCAGATCTCATAGCGTTCGTATAAGAAAATAAGAGTTGCCAGTCTTCTTGATTTGTTGTCTTCGATTCAAGCTAACTTAGCAAAAGCACGGCGATCTTCGAAGAACTTCAGTGAACTTTGTAGAAGTGCAGAAAATTTTGAACAACTGCAGCACATTTTATTAAACTTTGTCGAACTTTATCAAACTTTGTAGATTTTCCGCGAATTTTGTAGAAACTCGGGATCTTCGTTCAAGTTCATTGATCTTCTTAAAACTTCAGGGACTTTGTAGATGTGCAGGGACATCGTAGAAATTCAGGAGATTCTTTGTGAATTTGGGGAACTTTCTAGAGCTTCGGAAACTTTTGTAGAAATTCAGGGAGCTTAACTTCCAAGAAGTGGACCTTCGTTTGATTTCGGGAAACGTCATAAAAGTTCCGGCTTCTTCTTCAGGAGACTTTGTAGAACTTCAGGGAACTTCGCAGAAAATCAACGAAATTCTTAGAAGTTCAGGAAATTCAGCGAACTTTGTAGAATTTTAGCGGATTACGTGGCAATTGGAGGAACTTCGTAAAACTTCATTTTACGAAGATTTTTTTTAAGATTCCGGAAACTTCGAAGAAGTTTGGAATACTTTGTATAGCTTCGTAGAAGTTTTGAAAACTTAGTAAACTATGTATAACTTCGTAAAAGTATAAGGAATTTCTTAAATGTTCAGGGAACGTTGTAGAATTTAAAGGAACTTTCGTAGAATTTCTCTACACTTTTTAGAAGTTCAGCAAATTTGATAAAACTCAAGCTAACTTAATAACAGCACAGCGAGCATCGCAGAAGTGCAATGAACTTTTGTAGAACTTCAGCATATTTTGTGGAAATAGAGCGAATTTTTTAGGAACTCTAGAACTTCGGGAACTTCGCAGAAGTGCAGAGATCTTAGTAGAACTTCATCAAACTTTGAAGTAGTTTAAGGAAATTAAGCGAATTTTGTAGAAACTCTGGAACTTCGTTGAAGTTCAAAGATTTTTCTTTAATTTAATTGAACTTCTTAAAACTTCTGGGACATGGCTGAAATTTAGGAAATTCAATACGAATTCGGGGAACTTTTTAGAACTTCAAACAATTTCGTAGAAATTCAGAGAGTTTTTCAAAATTCTGAACAAATTTCGTGGAAGTGGAACTTTGTTTGATTTCAGGAAACGTCATAAATTGTCCGGGAACTTCTCCAGGACACATTGAAGAACTTCAGGGAGCTTTGCAGAAAATTAACGAAATTCTTAAAAGTTCAGGAAATTCGGTAAACTTCATTTTAAGAAGAATTGTTTAAGATTCAGGAAATTTCGTAGAAATTTTAGCTAATAGTGTATATTTTCGTAAAAGTTCGAGGATCTTCATAAATGTTCAGGAAACGTTGCAGAATTTGAAGGAACTTCCGGAAACTTCGTAGGTGTTCTGGAAACTTGTTAGAAGTGCAGCAAATTTTATAGAACTCGAGCTAACTTAGTACGATGCCACAGTGAGCTTTGTAGAACTTCAACATATTTGTGAAAATTAGGCGAACTTTAAAGAAACAAAGCGAATTTTGTAGGAACTCGGGAACTTCAGAAACTTCGGGAACTTCGCAGAAGTGTAGAGAGCTTAGTATAACTTCATCAAATTTTGAAGAAGTTTAAAGAAAGTAAGCGAATTTGCTAGAAACTCTGGAATTTCGTTCAAGTTCGGAGATTTTTCTTTAATTTAATTGAACTTCTTAAAATGTCCACGACTTTGTAGATGTCCAGGGACATCGTAGAAAGTCAGGAAATTCAAAAGGAATTGGGTGAACTTCCTAGAACTTCAAAGAATTTCGTAGAAATTCAAGGAGCTTTGCACAAAATTCGGAAAATCTTCGTAGAAGTGGAACTTCGTTTGATTTCAGGAAAGTTCCGGTCCTTCTTCAGACAGCTTTGCAGACCTTCAAGGAACTTCGCAGAATATCAAAGAATTTCTTATAGATTCAGTAAATTCAGCGAATTTTGTAGAATTTTAGCGGATTACGTAGCAATTCGAGGAAATTCGTTAAACTTCATTTTACGAAGAATTTTTAAGGTTCAGGAAACTTAGCTAACTTTGTATAACTTTGTTAATGTTCAGGGAACGTTGCAGGATTTAAAAGAAGTTCCAGAAACTTCTTAGAAGTTCTGGAAACTTGATAGAAGTGCAGCAAATTTTATAGAACTCGAGCTAGCTTGGTAACAGCACAGTGACCTTTGCAGAAGACCAGAGGACTTTGCAGAACTTCATCGAACTTTGAAGAAGTCTAATGAAAATAAGCGAATTTTGTAGAAACTCTGAAACATCGTTCAAGTTCAGAAAGATTTCTTTAATTCCATTGATCTTCTTGAAACTTCCGGGCCTTTGACGATGTTCAGAGACATCGTTGAAATTTGGGAAATCACATAAAAATGCGGAGAACTTCCTAAAGCTTCAGAAAATTTCCCAGAAGTTCAGGGAGATTTGTGAAAATTCGGGAAGCCTTCGTAGATGTGGAAATTCGTTTGGTTTCAGGAAACGTCATAAAAGTTCAGAGACCATCTTCAGGAAACTTTGTAGAACTTCAAGGAACTTCGCAGAAAATCAAAAAAATTCTAAGAAGTCCAGGGAATTTCGTAGAAGTGCAGTGATCTTCGTAGTAGTTCAGCAAGCTTCGTAGAAGTTGAGCGAATTACGTAGCAATGCGAGGAATTTGGTAAAACTTCATTTTACGGTTCAGGAAACTTTGTAGAAGTTGGGCAAACTTTGTATAACTCCGTAAAATTTTGAGGAACTTTATAAGGAACGTTGTAGAGTTACTACTATAGGAAACTTTGTAGAACTTCGGGGAACTTCACAGACAATTAACGAAATTCTTAGAAGTTCAGGGAATATCGTAGAGAGGAACAGAAACTCCACAGTAGTTCAGAGAGCTTCGAAGAAGTTGAGCGGATTACGTAGAACTTCGAGGAACTTGGCAAAACTTAATTTTACGAAGAATTTTTCAAGGTTCAAAAATCTTCGTAGAAGTTCGGCAAACTTTGTATAACTTTGTTATTTTTTTAGGAACTTCATAAACGTTCAGGGAACGTTGTAGAATTTAAATGAATTTTCGCGAGCTTCGCAGAAGTTCTGGACACTTTTTTGAAGTGCAAAAAATGTTATAGAACTCAAGCTAGCTCAGTGAACTTCGCAGAAGTGCAGAGAACTTTTTAGAACTTCAGCATATTTTGTGAATACTAAGCAAAATTTAAAGAAATAATGCAAATTTTGAAGAAACTCGGGAACCTCGGAAACTTCGCAGAATAGCAGAGAACTTTGTAGAACTTCATCAAACTTTGGAGAAAGTTAAAGAAATTAAGCAAATTTTGTAAAAAATCTTGAACGAAGTTCAGAGATTTTTCTTTAATTTAATTGAACTTTCGTAGAAATTCAGGAAGCTTAGTAAAAATTCTGGAAAACTTCGCAGAAGTTAAACTTCCTTTGATTTCAGAAAACGTCATAAAAGTTTCGAGACCGTCTTCAGAAAACTTTGTAGAACTTCAAGGAACTTCGCAGAAAATCAACGAAATTCTTAGAAGTTCAGGGAATTTCGTAGAAGTGCAGTGATCTTCGTAGTAGTTCCGCAAGCTTCGTAGAAGTTGAGAGAATTACGTAGCAATGCGAGGAATTTGGTAAAACTTCATTTTACGGTTCAGGAAACTTTGTAGAAGTTCGTCAAAATTTGTATAACTCCGTAAAATTTCGAGGAAGTTCATAAGGAATGTTGTACTATAGGAAACTTTGTAGAACTTCGGGGAACTTCACAGACAATTAACAAAATTCTTAGTAGTTCAGAGAATATCGTAGAGAGGAACAGAAAACTCCACAGTAGTTCAGCGAGCTTCGAAGAAGTTGAGCGGATTACGTAGAACTTCGAGGAACTTCGCAAAACTTAATTGTACGAAGAATTTTTCAAGGTTCAAAAATCTTCGTAACAATTCGGCAAACTTTGTATAACTTTGTTATTTTTTTATGAACTTCATAAACGTTCAGGGAACGTTGTACAATTTAAATGAATTTTCGGGAGCTTCGCAGAAGTTCTGGGCACTTTTTTGAAGTGCAGAAAATGTTATAGAGCTCGAGCTTACTTAGTAAGACCGCAGTGTACTTCGCAGAAGTGCAGAGAACTTTGTAGAACTTCAGCATAATTTGTCAATTCTGAGCAAAATTTAAAGACATAAAGCGGTTTTTGAAGAACCTCTGGAACCTCGGAAACTTTGCAGAAGTGCAGAAAACTTTGTAGAACTTCACCAAACTTCGAAGAAGTTTAAAGAAATTTAGTGAATTTTGTAGAAAATCTTGAACGAAGTTCAGAGATTTTTCTCTAATTTAATTTAACTCCTCAAAAATTCAGAGACATCGCAGAAAGTCAGAAAATTTAATAAAAAATCGGAGAACTTCCTAGAACTTCAAAAGAGTTTCGTAGAAATTCAGGAAGCTTGGTGAAAATTCTGGAAAACTTCGCAGAAGGTGAACTTTTTTCGATTTCAGAAAACGTCATAAAAGTTCAGGAAACTGTGTAGAACTTTAAGGAACGTCGCAGAAAATCAACGAAATTCTTAGATGTTCAGGGAATTTCGTAGAAGTGCAGTGATCTTCGTAGTAGTTCCGCAAGCTTTGTAGAAGTTGAGAGAATTACGTAGCAATGCGAGGAATTTGGTAAAACTTCATTTTACGAAGAATTTTTTAAGGTTCAGAAAACTTTGTAGAAGTTCAGCAAACTATGTACAACTCCTAAAAATTTCAAGGAACTTCATAAGAAACGTTGTAGAGTTTAAAGGAACTTCCGGAAACTTCGTAGAAGTTCTGGACCCTTTTTAGGTGCGCAGCAAATTTTATAGAACTCGAGCTAACTTAGTAACACCACAGTGAGCTTCGCAGAAGAGCAGAGCACTTTGTAGAACTTCATCAAACTTTGAAGAAGTTTGAAGAAATTAAGCGAATTTTGTAGAATCTCTGGAACGTCGTTCAAGTTCAGAGAGATTTCTTTAATTCCATTGAACTTCTTAAAACCTCCGGGACTTTGTAGATGTTCAGGGACATCTTAGAAATTCAGGAAATTCAATTGGAATTCGGGAATCTGCCTAGGACTTCAAATATTTTCGTAGAATTTCAAGGAGCTTTGTGAAAATTCCGGGAAACTTCGTAGATGTGGAACTTCTTCTAATTTCAGGAGACGTCATAAATGTTCCGGGACCTTTTCTTAGGAGCCTTGTAGAACTTCAGCGAACTTCGCATAAAATTAACGAAATTCTTAGATGTTCAGGGAATATCGTAGATGTGCAGTAAACTCCATTGTAGTTCTGCGAACTTCGAAGAATTTGAGCGAGTTGCGCAGCAATTCGAGGAATTTCGTAAAACTTCATTTTACGAAGAATCTTTTAAGGTTTAGGAAACTTTGTAGAAGTTGGGTAAACTTTGTATAACGCCGTAAAATTTCGATGAACTTCATAAGGAACGATGTAGAGTTTAAAGGAACTTCAGGAAACTTCGTAGAAGTTATGGACACTTTTTAGAAGCGCAGCAAATTTTATAGAACTCGAGCTAACTTAGTAACACCACAGTGAGCTTCGCAGAAGAGCAGAGCACTTTGTAGAACTTCATCAAACTTTGAAGAAGTTTGAAGAAATTAAGCGAATTTTGTAGAAACTCTGGAACATCGTTCAAGTTCAGAGAGATTTCTTTAACTCCATTGAACTTCTTAAGACTTCCGGGACTTTGGAGAAGTTCAGGGACATCCTAGAAATTCCGGAAATTCTATTGAAATTCGGGGAATTTCCTAGGGCTTCAAATAATTCCGTAGAATTTCAAGGAGCTTTGTGAAAGTTCGGGAAAACTTCGTAGATGTGGAACTTTGTTTGATTTAAGGAGACCTCATAAATGTTCCGGGACCTTTTTTAGGAGCCTTGAAGAACTTTAGCGAACTTCGCAGAAAATCAACAAAATTCTTAGATGTTCAGGGAAGGTCGTAGATGTGCAGAAAACTCCATAGTAGTTCAGCGAGCTTCGTAGAATTTGAGCGAGTTGCATAGCAATGCGAGTAATTTCTTAAAACTTCATTTTACGAAGAATCTTTTAAGGTTCAGTAAATTCGGGGAGCGTCTTAGAACTTCAAAGAATTTCGTAGAAACTCAGGAAGCTTAGTAAAATTCAGGAAAACGTCATGAATGCTTCGGGACCTTCTTTGGGAAACTTTGTAGAACTTCAGGGAACTTCGCAGAAAATCAGCTTAATTCTTAGAAGTTCAGAGTTTTTTTTTGTAGAAGTGCAGCGAACTTCGTAGTGGTTCAGTGAACTTCGTAGAAGTTGAGCAAATTACGTAACAATATGATGAATTCCGTAACACTTCATTTTACAAAGAATTCTTTAAAAATCAGCAAACTTCGTAGAAGTTCGGTAAATTTTGTATGACTTCGTAAAATTTCGAGGAACTTCATAAATGTCCAGGGAACGTAGAACTTAAAGGAACTTCCGCAAAGTTCGTTGAAGTTCTGGAAACTTTCTAGAAGTGCAGCACTTTTTGAAATTCTGAGAACTTTGTAGAACTTCATCAAACTGTATAGAAATTAAGTGAACTTTAAAGAAACTAAGCGAATTTTACAGAAACTCGGGAAGTTCGTTGAAGTTCAGAGATTTGTCTTTAGCTTCATTGATCTTCTTAATACTTCAGGGACTTTGTAGATGTTCATGGACATCGTTGAAATTTAGCAAATCAAATAGAAATTCGGAGAAGCTTCAGAAAATTTCATAGAAGTTCAGGGAGATTTGTGAAAATTCGGGAGAACTTCGTAGATGTGGAAATTCGTTTGGTTTCAGGAAACGTCGTAAAACTTTCGGGACCTACTGTAGGAAGCTTTACTGAACTTCGGGACTTTGTAGAAAGTCATTACATTTAACAGGTGGAACTTCGTTTGATTTCAAGCAACGTCGGAAAATCAACGAAATTCGGGGAATTTCGTAGAACTTCAGCAAATTTCTTGGAATATCAGCGGTATGTTTTGGCTCAAATGTTAAGGAAAGTTCATAGAGGAGGTTCATGGTCTTCCCGCAAGCTTGGTAAAGTGCATAGATGTTCTACGATTTTGGTTGAATTAAAAGAGCTTTGAAAGAGAAAATACAGTCAACTCTCCCTAACTCGATATTCAAGGAACCATCAGCTTAGGGTGGTATTAACAACCGGTGGCAACTAACGATTTTAAATTGGCTCACTACTTGATTAGCCTATTGGTCCCAAGCAAATCGATTAACCTACCCCATTCTAGTCGAAATTCTAGTACTACACTATGTTTGTTTTGATTCGCCATGAAAGTTTGACAGATAAAGTGAGGGGTTCGTGGATTTTCCTATGTTTCGAGGGGTGCGTCGATTAACTTGGGACCGAAGAGAGTACCAGAGCTGAGCCAAAAAGTTGAAAACGTTTCTTCGGGGCCTTCTAAGTAGTTGCCTCTATGGTATTAAGCTATATAGAACATCTGAAAAAAATCACAATTCTTAGATTTCTTAAAATTACCCAAATTGTCTGTTTTGATAGATTTTGATATGAAATCAGATTTGCTGACCTAGCCAGTGCTGGAAAATATCATAGTCAATGCAAAATTCCACGCAATTGGAGGCTCTGTCATTATCATAATACAGTGACAGAGATTTTCGAGAAATTCTCATCGATTTTTGTGTCATGACGGAACGGGACAGTGTTGTTAAAAATCTAAGAGAACCACTTTTCTGTCAAACGTGAACCAGCTCCTGATTGGCCGACTTCATGTGCGTTATACCCCGTTCACATTACAGCCTATATCACGTAATATAGACTGTCTTGCAATGAGCACTCATACATAGGATTTCTAGTGAAAACTAGATGTATGAGTGCTCATTGCAAGACAGCGTATATCACGTGATATACGCTGTAATGTGAACGGGGTATTAGATAGAGATAGATAAAGATAGGGATAGAAATAAAAGAGGAAGAAGCCAATTGTCACCTCTTCCTCTTAGTTAAAAATTTAATAACGAGCTCATTTATTAATATAATTCTAGCGTCCAGAATCATAAGGGCCTAACTCTGCTGGATTAGCATTCCTGGGCGCGTTTCACTACACTGTATTGGAATAGTTTCGGAAAATAGCTATACTTAGCTGCGGTAATGGCCAAGAGAAAATCGATGAAGAGAATCGATCATCGCAGTTAGGCCCTTATGATTCTGAACACTAGAATTCAGTGCCAACATTTCAAAGGGGTGTAATTGCATTTGTAAACAATGGCTTTAGCCGTCAATTTCTCGCAAAGAAAAGCTCACTCATGAACATTAATTGCACCAACAGGTAGAAGAATGTTTCCTCTACCAGCTAGTGGTAGAGCGAAAAATCGACGGCTAAAGCCATTGTTTACAAAAGCAATGACGCCCCTTTGAAATGTTGGCACTGAATCGAAACTCGCGCTGCCGACATTTTTTAAATAAATTAACTTTCTCGATTACACACGCTAACTTCAGCTTACTCACCAGGTTAGTCGATCGTACTCACTTTCGTCCGATGTATCGAGTTGTCAAAAACTGAGTAAACGTGAAATGTTGAACTGAGTAAAAGCCACTCAGTCAGCAAAATCCTGGACTTGGAAAAAAAAATTTCGGAGGAAACTTCCTAAGAAAAGATACTCAAAACCGACTGAAATGCCTTCAGGTAAGAAGGAATTTCTTAGGGAAACGATGTTGAAGCATTTTCTGCTCCGGTAGAATCAATCCGGAGCAGGCAATTTCCATTTCCTTGAATAAAAATCAAAACAAAAACCCTCCCCGCAACCTAAAATATCGATGAGTGGATTTGACTCAGTCTACGTGAGAACGTCGTCTACTCAAAAGTGAGTCAACATAAGGCTATTCAATTTTAAGTAGCCCTACTTGCCGCTGAGATGAGTACATTCGACTCAATTTTGAGTTGACCAGAATAAGTGTGTGCACACTGTTGCTTGTGGCAATTCATCTAAATTTACTAGTAATTTGGTTTTCAAAAAATATGACAACTTCGTCATTGAAAAATGACAGGAATGCTAATGACAGATGGTTTCATCTCACGATAGGGATGTAGGATCTGTTTTGTCATTCTCGCATGACGGATATTTTCCAGCACTGGACCTAACAATTGGCGTTGACGAGAGCTCTGTAACTCTTTACTCCTCTGGAGAAATCTCATATGTAACTGTCAGTCTATGTGTTAAACATGGCGGACTTTTTCTTATTCTCTCACTCCAACGCAAAACCCCATAAGGAACTGTCAAAATGTGTGTGAAGAAACGTCACTTCGGGACTGGTGTCAAGGCGAATTGAAATCCCGCGCAACACGAGAAAAGGGCCTATCCTCCGTGATCGATTCTCTTCATCGATTTTCTCTTTCGCTGCAAATGAATGTCCCATTCAGTGTGTTGTTTCAGGCGCAAGCTAACTTCATCTTCTGTCGAACTGTGCTGCGAGCCTAGCGATAAATTTGTTTATGTTGCCGTGGTAAACCAAAGAGAAAGTCGATGAATAGAATCGATCAACGAGGATAGGCCATTTTCAAATGACACGCGAGAAATCCAAAAATCTTTTTATCAGATCATAATTAAGCTTGATTTTGAATGATCAATTTTACTGCTACGGCATTATCGAAAATTAGTGGGACAAAAATAACATTAAATTCTCTTCGGGAGGTCAAAATACACGGAAAAATTTATCAAAACACATCGAGTAACGGAGGTATCGAGTTAGGATGAAAGGAAATGCTTGTCAAATTGAAGGAACTTTGAACTTCATCGAGAAAGGGAAAATATCAAGTTACAGAATATCGTGTTAGGGAGAGTTGACTGTAATTATGGAACTTGGAAGAAGTTCAGCGAACTTCGTAGTAATTAAGAAAATTTTCTAGAAGTAAAGATAAGCGAACTTCGTAGATATTCAGGGTACATTGTATGAGTTATAGGAAATTCGTATAAGTCCAGCAAACATGGTAAAAATTCAGTTGTTGTTTGAATAAGCTATGGAATTTATTTTGAAATTCAGGGAACTTCGTAGGAGTTCAGAAATTTAGCTAAGAATGTAGGAAAATTATTTAAATATTACCCACGGAATTTTTTAAAACGCTAGCATTAAAAAAAATTAAAGGCAGTTTTTCATTTAATTCAAAAATTCTATT
This sequence comes from Ochlerotatus camptorhynchus, assembly GCF_037179485.1. Lineage (NCBI taxonomy): Eukaryota > Metazoa > Arthropoda > Insecta > Diptera > Culicidae > Ochlerotatus > Ochlerotatus camptorhynchus. The sequence goes on from NW_027040615.1 coordinate 1,024,202, forward strand.
AAAAAAAATGAGTTCCGTTATGTTGTTTTGGTTTTTCAGTGTAGAAAGAGTGCTCACTTTCTGTCCTACACTGTAACCTGAAAATACCCATTAATGAGTTCAGTTTAACCCATTTTGGGTAAAACTGTGTTCGACCATTAAAGGGGTACATTTGAAATATAATCATTAATGGGTAACAATTACTCATTAATGGGTAACAACTTTACCCATTTAATGGGTATAACAACTATTCCTCAAAATGGATGAAATTGTACTCATTAATGGGTACTTCCAAGTTAGAGTTCATCATTTTGCTACACTGAACAAAGTGATCCGATGGAATCCGTTCGACGATCTTGTCGTTTTCTGAACCTCCCATTTGCACGAAAAACTGTTTCCCCAGTTAAAAGAACCAGTCTGAAGTCAATTTATAGTATTTTATCACTCTTCCCCGTCGCTCGAACATCTTTCAACTCACAAAAGAATGCAAAAGTATTACCCCCTTCCCCCCTTTAAAACCAAAACAACAGCAAAAAAGACGCAAATCAACGACAAAAGTCAAACACACACACACAAATGGAAATGATTAAAAAGCCGTCCAAAGTAAGTCTACATCAGTGTCACAGATATAAAAACGCATTAGTTATACGTTAAAATAATAATTGCCCTCAATGGTTGTTGCTCAAAAGTGATTTGATTCTAGGCAAATTACCGATTTGATGCGCGCGTGCGAGAGTTTAACAACACCGAAACCCCTATATAGATAAGAAAACAAAACTTAAAACCCAACCAAGTTGTACAGAAACGGTGAAATCACATTTATTTTTGATACATATACCGAGAGACAACAAAAGAAAAACAAACAAACAAACAAACAAGAGCGCAGATTAAAACAAAACTCAGAAGAACAGTGAAAATATACATTCCAAAAGAAAAAAAAAGAAAAAAAAAGGTTACAAGGTATGAACTTAACATCAACAAAACGGGATATGGAAGCCAGATTTTACGCAGACGTATATTTTTCTAAAAACCAATCAAATTTCCTACCTAAGACTTAATAAGTAAACACACGAAGGGTAATCTAGTACTACTACCGCTATACTACTGCTACACTACCAACCCCAACCTATTATCTTACATTTTAATCGCTTTTCCCAATTGCGTAAAGGATTTAAACCAACCAAGTAAAATTCGAAAAAAGAATTACAATCATACTACCCCATACCCTAAAGAATTAGAATTCTTCGAAATCAGAACCAACGGCGTCGGAAAATGTCTCTTCTATTTAAATATTCCTACACCCGACCACCACCACCGCCAACCGGAACGGAAGAAGGGGTGGTCCATTTTCGCTGTGATAAAAACTCGAACTGTCAAAATTTAAACCAAAAACTTGGAAAAATCAAAACCGGATCTGAATTTCGAATCGAATCGGAACCGAGCGTGTCGGTTGGTTCTGATTGCCGGAGCAAACAAAAAAAAAATTGGTGCGGGATTTCGTTCTCATTTTCAACCTAACGAATTTGGACGGAAGTGACTTTTACACATCATCCTTTTCATTGGCGTAGGTCGTTTAAATATCGAGAGAAAAAAAAAATTAAGAAGCAAAAGAAAAAGCGAACAGTTGAAAGGTTTTGAAATCATTCGTATAACTAGAGGAACAAGAGGAAGGTTTTTTTGCAACTAACGACGATGATATAGTGCTAGTGCATGCAAGTTAAAAGTTAAAGAAAAAAAAACACTCACATTCAATGAAAAAGGTATGCAGCAAATGGAACACAGACATACATACATACATGCATACATACATTACATACACACACACCCGCAAGAACTCTATTCAATTTCATTTCATGTTATATATAGATATGTGTAAATATTATGGAAAACAAAAGCATGGCAAGATTTTGAAAACTGCGCTGCAGCTCGAGAGGGCCAAGTGTGCGCGCAGCGAAGAACATGGGAAGAAAGAAAGGTATAGGAAAGTAGAGCTGTTTGATATGTAATGATAATAGTAACTATTATTATTATGATTATTAAAATTATTATTATTATTATTATTATTTGAAAATACAAAAAAGTGGAAAAATGTTATATATTTCAATTAAATTAAACAAATAAAACGATAAAATTAAACGGGTAGGAGGTTTGGTATGCGCGAAGAGTGATGTATCACATTTCCACATTTTCAGAATACTATTTACTGCCCAAATCCGAAACGTCGGTTAATATTCAATCAAGAAAGGGAGAAACAAGCAGCTCAATTTTAGAAGTACCGCTGTAAACAAACTGCAATTGTACCACTGTTCTCGAATACAAATATGCATTAGCTTAACATTATTTCAAAAGATCCTATCTGCATCTGTCGATTCTCTTCATCGACTTTCTCTTTCGTTAATAACTCAGCAGCTGTTGTATTTGACGTTTTGAACGCTAGATAAGAAACTCCTTTATCAAAGCCTATCTAAAATTAATCAAATTATCTAAATCTAAAACATGAAGGCTCCAGGTTTCGACAACATCCTGAATCTGGAACTCAAACACTTGAGTTCCACATTCTACAACCATCTGGCACTCTCCTTCAAGTTATCGACCAATTGGTGTTGACGGCACCGTCGAAAAATTTGCTCTTCCAGCAAATATAGACAGTTTCTTATGGGAATGTTCGGTGGAGTGAAAGGTTAGTACAAAGTCCGCCATGTTTCACGCACAGTTTGATGTTTGGTTATGGATTTTCTCATAGGAGTAAAGAGCTACAGAGTCGCCGTCAACGCCAATCAGCCTTCTCTCAGGGTTATCAAAACTGTTCGAAAGAGCAGTCGGCTCCTAACATCTGCCGAAGAAAACAACTTGTTACTCGAGGAACAGTTTAGTTTTCGGAAAGGTCGTTCGACCGTCCATCAGCTGACTCGAGTAACAAACATTCTCAGACGGAACAAGTCTGTTTCGAAAACATCTGACGTTGTTGGACGTTGAAAAAGCGTTCGACAATGTCTGGCATGATGGCCTTTCCAATTGCAGCATTACGGTCTTCCAATCTTCCTAGTGAAGATAATAAATAACTATCTATCGGACAGGACGTTCCGAGTCTCTCTGTATGGCATCACATCGGATGCTTTCAACATCGGTGCCGGGGTTCCACAAGGAAGCATCCTTGGCCCCATCAAATATTATAAATTAACAATATGATGCATTTCCAGAATTCCCATATGTTTCTGAAAAGGCGCATAAGTAATACCATAGAGGTACACTGAAAAAAGTTTTCACTTAGTTTCTATTAGGAACGCACATAGTATTTTTCCAAAAACAAAAACAATGATTTTTACCTGAATATCACATAGCATTAGAAATTCTATATGAGAAATCATATTTTATTTTATTTTATTTTATTTTATTTTTATTTAATACATCCATCTGACAATAAGACTTAGTCTTAATAAACCAGAAGCCATAACAAATACTAAATGTATCTGTAGTTAATAATACGTCTCTGGAATTGAGCAGCAGGTTCCCCAAACTCGAACAACTCTTCAACTGTAGAAAACGTGCGAATCATACTCGTAACAGGTTCATGTTGTCCAAAAGAAGAGCGGTGTGAGTCTTGACGCAATAGGAACGTTGAGCGTAGAAATTTGCTTGGCGCACGAAAGTTCAAGCAAGAGAGTAAGTGGGTAGAGTCAATTTCACCACTTAATAACTTCGCGACGAATGTTGCCTGTTGAATTTGTCGCCGTCGTTGTAACGTGTCCATGCTTAGCAAGCGACATCTCTCAGCATACGGAGGTAAGTTTAGTGGATCTCTCCAAGGAAGTTGTCTTAATGCTCGACGAATGAATGTTTTTTAGGTAGGGAGTCCAAACAACAGATGCAGTCTCGATAATCGGACGAACGAGTGAACAGTACAGTGCTTTTAAACAGTACGGATCCGAAAAATCTCTTGAGATTCTTGATATAAAACCAAGCTGACGATTAGCCATTGAACGGTGTAAGTCAAACGTAAGTTTAGGGTCCAGCATTACACCTAGGTCGCTTACTTGTTCTACTCTTTCTAGTACAAATCCATCAATTGAGTAATCGAATACGATTGGCGTTCTTGTGCGATTAAATGTCATGACCACACATTTTGATAAACTGACGGAAAGCTTGTTTAAGCGGCACCAATCAACAAATTGGTCTAACATTGCTTGGAGCTGACGGCAATCCTCGACGTTCTTGACAACAATGTATAGTTTGAGATCATCGGCGTATATGAGCACACAACCACTCGGCAAGAGGAGCGTCACATCGTTGAAGAAGATTGTGAACAGCAATGGTCCTAAATTGCTGCCCTGGGGAACACCGGTGGTTGCAGCAAATGGTGATGAAGTGCACGAACCCAGCTTGACACGAAGTGTTCTGTTGGAAAGATATGATTTCAGCCAATCAACCAAACCATCCGAAATTCCCAGGCGAGACATTTTCCGAAGAAGAATACCATGATCGATGCAATCGAATGCCGCTTTCAGATCGGTATAAACGGTATCTACTTGAGCCCTATTTTCCAAGTGATTTATACATGTTGAGGTGAACTCCAGCAAATTTGATGTAACTGAGCGTCCTGGCATAAATCCGTGTTGCGTTGCTGAAATGTAGCTCTTGACATGAAAGAAGATAGCATCGTTCACAATGATCTCGAATAATTTTGAAGCTGCAGATAGACTTGTTATGCCACGATAATTTGTCACGTCACGTTTGTCGCCCTTCTTATGGACAGGGAACATAAAGGAATGTCTCCATATTTCGGGGAAAACTCCTTGGTGCAACGAAGCGGTAAAGATGCGAGCTAGGGGATCAGCTAAAACAGCAACACAGCGGCAAAAAATGATTGCAGGTACACCATCAGGACCCGGTGAAACAGATTTCTTCAACTTCCTAACAGCTTTAACGACATACATATTGCTAACCACAAATGTACGCAAATCGATGAGACCCTCAGGAACATTGCAAGCCGCTCTTTCTACTTCATCTGCGTTGGCGGCTGAATCCGAAAAAACAGAACTGAAGTGGCGGGAAAATAGATCACACGATTCGAGCATAGAAGTAGACTCCAAATCGCCAAAAAAATACGGATGAAGGAATATTCGACGATTTTCGCTTGGAGTTCACAAACTTCCAGAAGCTCTTGGGATTTCTACGTAAATTGGTCTGGACACGCAAGACATATGACTTGTATAGGGTTGAATTAAGCTTACGATAGGCGTTGCAAGCGCGATGAAAGTTGCGTTTCGTTTCAGAAGTTCGATGTCGGCGAAGTTTACGCTGCCAGGAATTTTTATCGCGTTTCAAAAGCCGCAGGAGAGGAGAACTCCAAGCAGGAGATATAGGAGGTTTTCGTCTTGGAGTGTTATCGGTGAGCCAATTGCAAATTATGTTGCAAAATTGTGCTGCCATATCGTTGACGTCATTTGTTGCCAGAATACTGCTCCAATCACAGCTCATCAGGAACTCGTTGAGCATGACGAAGTCGATTTTTGAGTAGTCGAGCGTATGTTCACCAGCATCAAGGGATTCCACACGGTCAACACAATCGGATTGAGTTGGTAAGGAGAATAAAATCGGTGGATGATGCAAATCAATAGCCAGCAATGGGGACACCGCTTCGTTAACTACAATGTTGCAATCGGAATCACAGAAAACCAAATCTAGGATGCGCCCCAGGTGATTGCGAATAGAGTTGTATTGCCGGATATTCAGGAAGCTCGTTCCATCCATCAGAGCAGCACTGGCAGCAGACGTCGTGGAAGGATCAAGGTTTAAGATTCCATCATCAAGACAATCCCATGCTATGCGTGGTTGATTGTAGTCGCCACAAGCAAGCAAAAGGTCACCATCTGGAGTTGCATCACGTAATTCACGAAGAGTAGCTAAATGGGCATCGATAACACCTACGTCCCGACTACGATCTGGAGGAATATATACAGCGCAAAGCACGAACCGCTTTCCGCGAATACAGGCAGACACACTTACTTGTTCCAGATTACTACCATTAATAGTCTTTATCTCAACAGACTTGTAAACGCTGGCCACGGCAATAAGCACTCCTCCAAACTTCGCTTTCTGGCTATTACGAGCACTGCGATCGCAGCGAAATACATTAAAGTCAGTACCAAAAAGTTGCAGTGAATTGATGCTGTCGTCAAGGCCCGTTTCTATCAATATGATGACATCGTAATTGCAATCACATACCGCTACAACCAGGTCGTCAATTTTGGTTCTTAGACCACGTACGTTTTGGAAGTAAAGCCAAACATCGTTGTCACCAGCAATTCCACAACTGTTGTCACGAGATGCCGGCGCGTAGGAATTTTCGGCGCGTCCCGACATAGGTAGGGGACGTTCAAGGCGTTGTCCATGTTGGCTGGAGGTACTCCCGGCAGAACAATATAGCGTTGAACATCAATAACTGGTAAAAGTTGATAGAACATTACAGTCATCAACATGATTTGTTCTCGAATTCTGTGTACATCGTACAACGTAATATTAGGAACGGAATGACTAATGTGCAGCAGTTTTGATGTAATATTCAACAACTTTTTTTGTATTCGTCAGATGTGGTATGTGTCTCCAGTGGGATGCCTTGACCTCTTATCATTTTCAAGAGCTGACATCTACTAACTAGACGTGAAAAAGAATTGGCATTACTGATAAGTTCGAAATGTGGTCCCTAATAAAAAATAACCATAAACGAACGATAACCCAAATCATTGAACTATTCCACAAATGGTTTGGATGATACCCAGAACACGTCGCTAAGCAAATTAACCATACAATTTTTATTAGGGGGTGGCTTGACATGAAGCAAATTTACTCATCGCTGAGTTCCTGCACTTTTGGCGATTATGAGTGAACTAAACTCAAATTTGAGTCGTTCTCATTCGCCGTGCAACTGATAGGAAGAAAACTTCCAACACGCTAAGAATCGTTAACCCAAATCTGGGTAATAGATTTGTTTGCATGTAATATCCACGTGACACAGCGAGTCATACGGGAGAAAGACTGGATTGATCGGGATTATGAGTGACCACTACTTTCAATACCTACGACATGCTCAGAGAACGTTCTACCATTACTAATGTTGATTTGATAAGGAGAGTGAGAACGGCGATGGGCACCCGACATCAATGAAAACCCAGCAGGTCATCGAATCCTCATCGTAGCTACAACAGATCAGTGCTACAACCAACAATCAATACGAAACTAATGATTTTAAATTGGCTCACTACTTGACTAGCCTATTGGTCCCAAGCAAACGATTAACGTATCCCATTCTAGTCAAAATTCTAGTACTACACTATGTTTGTTTTGATTTTCTATAAAATTTTGACAGATAAAATGAGGGGTTCATGGATTTTCTTATGTTTCGAGGGGTGTATCGATTAGCTTGGGACCGAAGATAGTACCAGAGCTGAGCCAAAAAGTTGAGCTCGTTTCTTCGGGACCTTCTGGTCTTAGAGTTACCTCTATGCTACTACTATTCGCATCGAAGACGGTCGAAGATCGAGGAAAGTGAAACATCACTATGACATCACATTGTGATTTTGCATTGCCTTAATTTTAAGTAAAACCTCTATTTAATAAATGTGCTAGTTGTGTGATCTAAGTTCAGTTTGTGTTCAGTTAGTGTTTAAACGGTGTTTTTCTGCATGAAGCTGCATTAGAGCTAAAACGGCTCCGAACATTGATTATGAAGTGAACCGGTATTATTTACACTGGGCTCACCAAATCATCAACAAACGGATAAAATCGATAGGCGATATGAGTGATTCCCGTAAGTCCGTTAAACCAACAATCAATTCGAATCTAACGATTTTAAATTGGCTCACTACTTGACTAGCTTATTGGTCCCAAACAAACGATTAACGTATCCCATTCTAGTCAAAATTCTAGTACTACATTATGTTTGTTTTGATTTGCTATGAAAGTTTGAGGGATAAATGAGGGGTTCATGGATTTTCTTATGTTTCGAGGGGTGCATCGATTAGCTTGGGACCGAAGATAGTACCAGAGCTGAGCCAAAAAGTTGAACACGAATCTTGGGGACCTTCTGGTCTTAGAGTTACATCTATGATTAAACCCATTGAAGCTACAAGATTAACAAACACGGTAAGAAAAAAACACTCAACATTGAGTTAAAAGTTAAAAGTACTCAACCGTCATGTTTTCACCGTTTAGAACTTTTAACTTATTTTTGGATGAAAATCATAGCAACGTTTGATGCTGTCATTTTTGTGTGCTCTATAGGCGTTTTAAATGGGAACTAAAAGATTGATTCAACCTCTGGTGGTGAATAGGAGAACGTCAAAAAGAGTGTTATGAGCAGAAATTTTTGCCTTGAGTCATAAGAAACGGAACACTTTTTTACTTTTCCTGATAAATTGATTCATCTGAGATGCTCCAAAACTTAATCTACAGTTGAAAAATATAATTCTGTAACGTTTTTGCAAACATCCTGCTGGTGTACAGGAATATTTTTGTTGCGAAAAATGGAAAATTAGAAAAGTGCCTTAGTGGTTATGATCTTCCGGATTTTCTGTGTGTGGATAGTTAAGGTACAAATCAGTTCAGATCTGTGGAAAATCGTACAATAAGACAATTACCGATAGAAAGGTAAGATGTTGAATGAAAAATGCTTTAATTTGCGTTGTGAAAAATAGTTATTCTGATGTAAACAAACGGTTTGGTTGACGTTTCTTCTCGAACTCGCGTGGCGCACTCTACGTTGGTGGTGCATTAAAAAGGCGTATCGCCTTTGTTCGTGCTCTATTATGGCATTCGATTGATCGTTAGGTAATTTTTACTCAATGGATTATTGATCAGGATTACTCAAAATTTAGTTTTCATCATTAATTTAATTTCACCTAGCCCCATGAAAGCCACATCAGGTATAACATTTGATAACGGCACAAAAGCATTTCTAAACAAACTTTCTGAGGCCCTTTACACGTGAACCAAAGTACGCCAACGCAAACCAACAACATCATACTTTGGTTAGCGTGTAGAGGGCCTTAGAAAGTTTGTTTACAAATGCTTTTGTGCCGTTATCAAATGTTACACCTGACATGATGAGTGAAAGTGAACTCAATTTTTACACTATCTCTAAAGTACCCGTTATCGGGTAAAAAATACCCATGTTAAAGAAAAGTGGCATAACTCATTAAATTAACTTTTTTACCCATTAGTAATGTAAGGTAAAAAATACTACTAATATTAGTTAAGCAACTTTTCTTCAAATTGGACCTTTTTTTACTTATTAATGGGTACTTTCAAGTTAGCGTGTAGGGTACCTCGTTCCCCAGCAACATTTACAAAGGCATACAAGCCAAATGTAAGCAATGCATTTAAACATCGGTTGTTCTCGATTTGCAACATGCCCACTCAAACTAACTACATCATCTGATAGAGCAAATTATCTCTCTGATGCTGGTGTCGATATGCCAGATTGAGTCTATATTCACGAGAAATCAACGTTTAAAGTCATTGTTTACATTTGGTAAACAGGCCATTTTTACATGTTTCTCTAGTTACTAGCTTTCTCCAGAGTCGATAATAGAAGAGTTACGCAGACTTAAACCCAAATCTACCTACACTCTTAGCTACGATTACCTAAAATTAGCGGTAAAAAGTTATTGGTATTTTTTACCGATAAAAATCGTTGCTTTTTACTTTAAATAGGCTATTTTTTACAATAAATTAGGTAATTTTTAACGTTAATTATTGATAATCCATGATTACCGATAATTTAGGTATGTGCACTTTCTTCGATTATCGCGAGGATTATCGGTCATTTCTACCGATATTTAGGTATTCTTTACCGAATTTAAGGTATGTGCATCTTACCGTGTATCGAACTGTCAACCCGTCTACCTATCGAGCACAGTAGACAAACTGACTCTGTGGCGTGGGAAGTATTGTTATCGAAACTAGAGGAAACTTTCACAACCCAGGTGAAGTCATCCGAGGTGTAAAAAAAAACAAAGGTTGCCAAAATCAAAAAAAAAAGTCCATTGATCGACATCAGTGTTGCAAGCTTCACTCTGCGTAACTCTTCTATTATCAACTCTGACTTTCTCTATCGTACGTCAAAACCATCCTAGGTCTGAAAGTTACGTGCCTGAAGGGCTACGTCCAAGATCCCCTAACCTCTGGTCAAGCCACGGAGGTCGTCTGGGGTGGGCAACACACGCCTCTTTTGTTACTAGCTCACCTTATAATTCAAATTTCTCAGGGTCGGCCACCGACCTCGGGAGGACTCAGAACAACCGATCACTTACCTTGCTGTGCCGAAATGAAATAACGAGCGGACAATAAACCCTCATCTGCCGAACATGCTGGCTCTTTCGATCAAAAAGATAAGTAATTGGAAAGTGTTTTTTTTTAGTTTGAATTACATATATTAAAGCCTATTTCTTGCTGCACTGTAGCGCTGGGGCCCCGTTGACAGTGGGAATTGGAAGGAGGGATGACACGTACCTTTCTGCTTCGTGGTGGTTTTGTCGAAATTACCGAATGGTGCTGCCGATCTCGAGGGGTGAACGAACGACGGCAACGTCAGTGGAGATGTGTGCCGTATCCTAGTGGTCTCTGCCACGTGGGTTCCACGTACAGTGGAGTCGGTCGAATCAGCCTTGCGGATCGTTAGCGGTAGATCGCAAGCTGAGGTGCTCGGGATGAAATTCACCTGCTGGCACGCTGGGAAACAGCGTAGCGTGCAACAGAATGGTGAAGTGAGTCAAACGGTAATTTACTCGACTTTGTACCGTGTAGCGTGGTACAAAACGGACCTCACAATCGCGAACTTTTCTGTGTTCGGGCTATTGGTTTAATCACCTGATTACTCCTTAGGGTAATCTTATCACCAACTCACTATGTTGCTCCTCGGAGCTTCACTACACCGTATCGACCTAACCTTTTAATGCGAGGGTTTTAATTAGCTTCTGGTTTGTTTCCTAGTCCCGACTTGAGTGACCATCGCTCCCTCGGTAATCTGCTATCCAAGCCCTCCATCTTCCATCCTTTTCCTTTTCTCCCATCATCCTTTCCTTTTTCCTCCCGGATCCAGTGTTGATGTGGCGGTACCAATTGCCCATTTACAGCGTTTACTCCAACAAAGGCTTTTATACCACTTGCTTTCAGGCGGTGGCTCGATAGTAAAACTATTTTTAAATTCAAGTTAACAATGCTAGATTTTTGTATTATAATTAATAAACTACTCGCAGTTTTCAATGAGAGCCAGTAAAAGTTATTTACTAGGAAATAATGTTAATAAAATCTAGAAATTCAGTCAGATGAACATCTATTGTTCCGATTTCAAGTGGATCGGTAACAGGTCAAAACAAAAACGATAAAGTTGAGTGTTGTGGACTGAACTGTGGAGAGTGTTTATGGTTCAATTTGCATTGATGCATTTTCAAAAAAATTAATAGCAGTTTTTTTTTCAAAGCCCCTACATTTACGGGAAAATCATATTTGCAGAATGGAGAATATCAGAATATCCACGATTTGTGACTAAACATGCTTTGACAGAAGAAACAAATTAACGAGTTTTTACCTGATCACCATAGTAATGTACTCGTGCAATTTGTGTGCATCTAAAACTTCTCATAAAGACGATAATGAATAAAAATTAAAAATTTTCATGCATTTCCAAATGGTTTCCTACCATTCCCATGGCCCTCTGAATGTGGATGATGTCAAAAACAACAAAACAAGATTAATTTAGTACATGGGACTTTACTTACTTCTTCCCACACTTTAGTACCTAGTTGTGTGTTTTTTCCTTGATTTGTTTTCCGTACTGAGTACCAATGCTACCGACGCCAGGGAAGCAGCTTCCACACCCACCCTTCGTGATCAGAGATTTTATACCTCAGAAAATAACTTAAACTTAATTTTGGGTATTTTTTTTACCGTGTGAGTAAAATTTTACTCAACTGTGAGTTGTTTTTGACACCCTTTTACGCTCAATTTACAGTGTACTAGTCATCTTTTGCGTCACTAGAGCCGCTAGTTTAGGAAAAATAGGATAATAGAAGAGTGAACCATATTGTTAGTTTATAATATTTGTTGTCACTCCCAACACAGTTTACCCATTTTTGGGTAGGTTCAGTTTTGACGGATCTGAATGGATTCAACCCAAATTAGAGTAATTTTAAAATAGCGTTCACCCACCTGTGCCGCTGCAATTAAGAATTTGTTTGCAGCTCTTCCATCACACCCCTGTTGCATTATACCCACCCAGCACCCAGTTGCCAGACTATCTTATGTAATTCCAGTAGTGTTCAAATTTAAAAATGGACCTTTTGTGGTATTATTTGATTGATAAATCATTGCAAACACATATATTCATAAATTTAAAAAGCAATACTCTTTCATAAAAAAGAAATCGAAACCATAATGCCTTTGTTGTTTTCCACGCGAGGTCTTGATAATAAACCATCGGAAAAGCATGACCCTCATTTGGCCGCACTGTTCAAGCTTCGATTTTTTTTCAATCTGACGTTTCTCGGCGGTGCACTGGCAAAATCCGTCAAAATCGAAATCAAAAACAACAACAACAACAGCAACAACAACCTGAAAGTACGCGGCGTCTGTTCGGGGTCGTTGTTTATTTTGCTGCATTTTCACGGAAAATGTGCTAAATCTGTGTAAATTAAGTGTGATTTATCGTGCAAAAGGCATACTCAAATTGTAACTGTTCAAGCTGTTGGCCTGTGGCAAGTTGTGTACAAAATCAGAGGTAAAAAATAGTTCTAACGGGCCAAACATGGAAACGCCGCTGAAGAACAAAGTTTTGTCCAAACTGCATCAAGGGGATGGCTTCCTGACACCGGCGGCCAGTTCCTCCGGGAATGATCGGTCCAGTCGGCACCTGACCAGCGTCACAAAGCTGCCATCGTCTCCATTCCTGACAAAGCTGGGCTTCGGAACGGGTAAGTAACCTAACGATCCACCAGGTATATGACCTTGACGGCGACGCTGACTGATGGAATTTTCCTCGCTTTCCAGGTGTTGAAGTACTTCGAATAAGACGGTCTCCGACGAAAAATGCCACCCGTTCGCCATGGGCCATCAAGATGCTGTCACGACGGAACGATCCGGAGCATGCAAAACTGTTCGGGGATCGACTCACCGAAGAAGCGGGCATTCTGAAGAACCTTGACCACCCGAACATCGTCGGTTATCGGGGCTTCGACTCACTGGAGGCGGGAAAAGAATACATTGCGATGGAGTATTGCAACACATCGCTGGGAGAGCTGCTACAGGCACGATATGCCGAGGGCTTGGGACCGCTGGAGGCACACAAGATTCAACGTATGTCGTTGGACACATTGAACGCATTGGATTACCTGCACACGGAAGCGTTGATCCTTCATGGGGACTTGAAATCGTTCAACATATTAGTTAAGAATGATTTCGGGATTTGCAAGCTGTGCGACTTCGGCGTCAGTTTGCCGTTGACGAAGGAAGGCTTTCTGGATACGGAAAAGAAGAAGGACGCCCAGTACGTGGGAACGGGCATCTGGTCTGCCCCGGAAGTGCTGGAGGAAGACGTTACACTGATCAGCTCCAAGGCGGACATTTTCAGCTTTGGGTTGGTGGTTTACGAAACGATTACCCTGCTGCCGCCGCACACGTTCACGGGAATGATGGACGAGAGCATTGCCAGTTCGGCGGATTATGCCGTGATGAAGTCGATCATTCGGGGCAATGCCGATGGAAAGCCAACCAACCGGAAGCTGGATGTTAGCGAGGTGATTGTGCTGGATGATGAAACCGAAGACGAGAAGGATGTTTCCGTGACCGTAAAAAAGAGAAAGCTCAGCAAAACGCTGGAGGGAGAACAACCGCCAAAGAAGGTTGCTTCGACGGAACCGGACTCTACGACGGGCCAGGTGATTACGGTGCCCGACGACAGTATTACGCAGGTGGACGATAGTACCATCACTATCGACGACGACGATGATGAAGATGAAGATGAAGATGAGGATGAGGATGAAGATGAGGATGAGGATGAAGACGATGAGGATGAGGAGGAACCCGAAGACGAAGACGAGGAAGAGGAAGAAGAGTACGATGAAGACGACGAGGGAGATTATTTGGACTACGGACGGCTAGGCACGCGGCCGGCCATTCCGGATGCAATCCAGCTGTCCGACGATTATAATTTTATACTGGAGGTGTTCTACGTGTGCACTCAGGAGGATTACGAGGCGAGACCATCTGCCAGGACGCTACTCGATGCTTGGCAGAAGAAAACCGGCACCGGTGAGGAACCGACGGCAGCGAGTGAAGATAAGCTGAACGATAAAGCACTGGATGAAAAGGAAGGTAAGGAATAATCGTTGCCGTGTGTTGCCGGGTAAGTTTGCTTTCAAAAATCCAGTTTTCGACGTTTATCCGCATGGGACGGACAAAATATATTTTCGACAGTTCAAACAACTAAGTGTGTGGGTGTGGATTACGTGCTTATGTGGTAATATCACGGCTTTTGTTAACTTTGCACCGTTGTGCACCGAATTGTAAGTTTATAAGTTTTGAAACTAATGTTCTGCCCGATAACAAGTCTGCAGCATAGACTCCTTGAACTGTGTCTCAGAGGCGGCGCACTACTGACAGACTATTGTACTGTATTGAGTGCTAGGTAGTGTCAAATAGAAAGCAAAAACGGATATTTGTACCTGTCTATGTGTAGAAGAGTTAAAATCAAAGTGAATTTAATATAGTGTTCTTCAGCTCCGGACAAATGTCCGGTAGTTCCTCCCACGCCGACGCCTGACCAGGGATGTTCCTGAGCAATCCGATGAGCCTTTGGCGGCAGTTGGCGTGGCTTGCCCACAACCCTGGGCAAGTATCTCGTCACTTCTCCCACTCTTAAAACAGTTAACTCCTACTCTCTCTCCCACTAATACAGCAATAAATGCAAACTCAACCACAGTAAAGAAAATCAGAACCATATCCATTCAAACGTCTCGACAATGGAAAGAAAAAACATCAGCTGAGCCGTGTTTCAATCAGAATAGTACTGAGCCGCAAACACCTTCAACTCACAAGATCAACGTCAAACCACCGAATAGGAAGACTAACTTCCTGCTACACTTTGATTCGCCAAGCGCGAGGCTTCCCACACCGACCCTGACCAGAGATGTCCCGGAGCAATCCGACAAGCCTCTGGCGGCAGTCGGCGTGGTTTGCTCGCAACCCTGGGCAAGTATTGCAACACATTTTCCACTTTTAAATCAGTCAAGTACTGCTGTTTCTCGTACCAATCCAGAACCCGATATACACGCCAAGCCTACAGAAGATCACTGCCAAACGTACCCAGATCCGGAGGTGGATCTTCGAGGGCACATGGATGACACTAGTTACGAATACCTTGAGCCAGTATCCTCCTGCCCAAGATCAATTAAGGTGGATTCTAACCAGAACAGCACCGTGCCACAATCACCCTCACAAACTTCAACTGTTTCTGAAACATATACTACCAGATTGCTCAGAAAACATCGTCTTTTGCAATTCAGTGGAACATATGCGGACTCCGACCGCATCTACAAGAACTACAGATTTTGATCGGAAAATACCAACCTGTCGTCATATGTCTGCAAGAAACAAATGCAGATAACTTCAGAATAGAAACAAATTTTCTGGGAAACAATTACTGAGTCAGTGCTCCTCTCATGGCAGACAAGGTGCTGGGATTGCCATAAAAAAAGGAACTCCCTTTCAACAAATAGCTATTCGAGCTAACATCCAAGCTGTCGTAGTACACTTGTACGCTCCAATAGCACTAACAGTCGCCGCAGTATACCTCCCACCTAGAGATAAAAATGCAGCCAAAGGGTTAAATGAACAGATAGAGGAGGTTCCAAAACCGATCCTCATATTAGGTGATCTCAACGCAGGATGCAGAACTCTTCATACGAAACAAAAAAACGTGGCGAAGCTATTTTGGATCTAGTGGTGCAACAAGACATGATTGTCCTCAACAACGGCTGTCACACTCGCATTGATCCTGCAACAGGAGTCTCCCAGGCTCTTGATGTCTCCATTTGCTCAATATCTCATGGAAAATATCTCTGGAAAACATTGCTAGACTACTCGAGCAGTGATCATCTATCCTGGTTGATAGATACTATTAATAACATAAACGAACCGAAACGTCGAACAAAATGGATGTTCGAAAAGGCCAACTGGGAACTTTACGAACAACTCATTAGTAGATCTCTGCGTCCCGGGTCTACCCAGACAGTAGATGATTTCACGAAAACTGTTATTAATGCGGCTGAATCTAGCATCCCTAAAACTACAGGGAATACAGGACCAAAAGTTGTCGTGCCGATAACATAGGCTATTTTCTATTGCAACATCTACCATACTCCGCAAAGATCTCCCTCTTGGAGGTGTTTAATCAAGTATGGGATAGTGGTAGCTTCCCGGCGCAGTGGAAAAAAGGATTGTAATCCCCATTCAAAAACCAGATGCAGATCGCAGTAAACCCAAAAGATACAGACCAATAACGCTGCTCAGTTGCCTTGGTAAACTATTCGAATGAATAGTTAATCGCCGTCTCATTACCGAACTGGAGGCAACAGGCAAATTGGATCCACGCCAACATGCATTTCGTGCCGGCAAGGGCGTCGACTCGCACCTCGCCAAGCTTGAGTCCCTTATCAGTCTAGAAGAAAACGAACACGTGGAAATCGCATCCCTCTATATATCAAAGGCCTACGATTCAACAAACCGACCCAAAATATTATGTACATTAGCAGCATAGAGGATTTCTGGACGAATGAAGAATATTCTGTCCAGTTTCCTTACTGACAGATATTTTCAAGTAGCTGCCAACGGATCACTCTCAAGTATCAGAAAAACTGAAAACGGAGTGCCACAAGGCTCAATCCTTTCTGTAACTCTGTTCCTCGTAGCTATGCAGCCAATTTTCAATGTCGTACCAACTGGAGTTGAAATCCTTCTACACGCAGACGATGTCATTCTCATAGAAAGAGGAACTAATCATGGAACTATTCGTACGATTCTTAGAAAAGCTGTTGTAGCTGCTGTTGAGTGGACAACTACTGTTGGCTTTGCCATCGCTCCAAACAAATCCAAACAACTTCACGTCTGCCATCTTCACCACCGAAAACGCGGTCGGGCTATAACAATCAACAGAACTCCAATCCCACTAGTGAGAAGTATGACAATTCTTGGGATCCTACTCGACTCTAAGTTAAATTTTTTAAGGTACTTTGCAACCAGTAAACAAAGCTGTCGCAGGAGAATCAACATTCTACGAATACTCGGACATCGCTGTAGAGTTGACAACTACTTGATAGTGCCTTGGATACACCCCTGTTTACTATGCTAGTGTGAGTGTTCTATGATTGCGGATGAAGAATGGAACAGTGGTGATGGGAGTTCAGTTGAGAAGTAAACGTTTGACAGGGCGAACTGTTTTCATGGCGATAGGATTCTACAATCGCCTCAAAAGGAGTAATCGATCAACTCTGCTTAGAATAGGATCAGCACTGGTCTTATCGAAACGTTTTTATGGCCTGGGAATCACGAGCGCCAACATCGAAGCAATGGAACGAACAATGGAAGGGCCCACTTACAACGACGTAGTTCGCCAGGCTCCTGGTGCATTTCCAACTAGCCCCATCATTTCTAACGGAAAAAAAATCCATGAAGCAACCGAGTATCCCTTGACAAAAAGAGCAAAAAACCTTCTTCTTGAAACAACCGCATGGTGTTTCCCAGATGTATGCATAATTCTAAGAGCTGCCGATACAGAGTGGTATGCACCAGTCCCAAAAATCGACAACATCCTTAGGAACAACAGCAGAGCAGGCGCAAACAGGAGCATCGTATTACCGAAGTTTATGGAATCCATAACTACTCGTTATCACGACCACGAGCAGATATATACTGATGGCTCCAAAGAAAACAACCGCACCGGTGCTGGAATAGTTGTGCACAACACAAACGTTAGTTTAGGCTTGTCTGACATATGCAGCGTATTCTCAGCCGAAGCATATGCCCTAAAAACAGCTGTATCGAATATCCAAGGCCAATAACAGTTCACCATATACTAGTGAAATGCAGAGGATACGCACAAGCTAGGAAATCTTGCGGAATCAATGAATCACTATGCATGATACTAGCTAACAATACCGACAAAGAAGAAGCAATATTAAAATTTCTAAGGGATAGTAACTTGTTCAATGAAATCTGATTAGTTAGAGTAAAATCTATTGTAGTATTAATTATCCTTACACGAATGCCACACAATAATGTGGTGAAGTGTCATAAATAAATTATAATAATAATAACTGTATCCCTTAAGATTACCACTATTATTATTATTATTTATGATTAGTCCATCTGGCTTTAAAGTCTTAATGAAACGCTAAAAGCTAAAAGTAGTCATACATTAAAATTGCCCGACATTAAGCGATTACGAAATCTGGATGAAGTGATGCCAAAATCGAATTGGTCGGATGCCACGTTGAATTGACGAACCATGGCGACAAGAGAGCTGTTAGCTGCATAATTGGTATTGTGCGCTTCCTCGTGTAGCAAAGCTCTCGGACGGAGTGTACGGACAGGTGCATATACATTAATCTTAGCCAGTAACTCCGGCACATCATATTCAGCAAGCAAAACTTTGGCAACGAAGACAGCCTGCGATGCGTTTCTCCGCTCAACAAGAGTATCCAAGCCCAGCAAACGACAGCGATCAGCATACGGTGGTAGATTAAGCGGGTCGCTCCAAGGAAGATAGCGCAAAGCGTATCTGACGAATCTACGTTGGACAGCTTCAAATAGTGCAATCCATACTGCCTGGTAGGGACTCCAGACAACACACGCAAACTCAAGCAATGAGCGCACCAATGAGCAGTAAAGAGCTTTAAAACACAAAGGATCCCGGAATTCGTTTGAGATTTTGAACATGAATCCTAGTTGACGGTTCGCTTTGTCGATTTTGGCTGAGAAAAGGCAAATGTAAGTAAGCTTTTCATGCAACACGACGCCAAGGTCTTTTACGTGATCAACACGTTGGAGTCTTGGTTGGAGTACAGTGTCAGCAACATTATAATCGAACAAAATAACATTTCTAGTTCGGTGGAAGCTAATTACACATTACTTTGAGACGCACAGGAGCATACAATTACGCACATACCAATCATGAAAGATCTCCAGAAGCTTTTGTAATTCTAAGCAATCAGCTTGGTTGCGAACAACAATGTAAATTTTCAGGTCATCAGCAAAAAACAATTTACCTCCGCTAGGCAGGATAAACGTTGCATCGTTCACAAATAGAGAGAAGAGCAGTGGTCCCAGTATGCTTCCCTGTGGAACTCCGGAACTGTTCGAGAAGCAGTAAGATGAGTAGTTTCCGATGCAGACAGTAACTTGCCGTTGCACGAGGTACGATCTCAGCCAACTGCCAGTTTTGCTAGTAGAATGACGTGCACAACTTTATCAAACGCAGCTTTAAGATCTGTGTAGATGGCATCCACTTGGAGTTTCTTAGATACATTTTCCATGCAGAAAGACGTAAAGCTGACGAGATTCGTTTCGACGGAGCGGCCAGGAAAGAAGCCATGTTGGCAGGTGCTAATGTAGTTTTTGCAGGAACCAAACAATCTCTCATTGACCAGCGACTCGAACACTTTAGATTCGACCCCGAGCGAGGTAATCCCACGGTAGTTTTCCACATTGCATTTGTCTCCTTTCTTGAAAACAGGGAACATAGTAGAGCATTTCCAAAGCGTGGGAAACTTACGCTGATGGAGCGATAGATTAAAAAGCAGGGTCAGCGGGCGGCTAAGATATCACAGCATTTTTTCAGCACAGCAGATGGCATAACGCTCGGTCCGGGTGAAAAAGAAGATTTAGTTATCCTTATCGCAGAGAGAACCATTTCAACATCCACAGTAAAAACATCCATGTTTACGACATCGGTTGGCACATCGCGGACTGCTAGATTGATTTCAGCTTGCGATGGTGAGTCGTTCGAGAAAATGCTCGAGAAGTGCCTTGCATTTATCCTCAGTTGTCAATGCTACGTCGTTGCCCAGAAACACCTTCGACGGGAGACCCAGTTTCTTTTCTTTTAGTATTTACGAACGACCAGAATCCCCTAGGATTACTTCGCAGATTGCGTTCAGTGCGAATTACATACCGCTGGTAGAGAAGCTTGTTGTAGCGGCGATAGTTGTTACTGGCAATTGAAAAATTCCGTTAGTCCATGGCGGTAGGTACTTTGGCACTAAAGCAGAAATACAGTCGCGCAGAAAGCAATTATAGCGATCGACAGCTTCAACACGTTCCAGTCTATCTCGGACAAGGAACGTCACAGCAAACGTAAATCAGTCTTCCGGAAGTTGAGACGATAGACAATCGAAGTTTCATCAAAGTGAAGTTGAGATCTATTTGCGATAGAAATATCCAAAGCAGGATGGAAGTTGTCAAGAGGAACGATGACATCAGGCGTCTCAGTAACGGTTCAGTCAGGAAGTGAATTTTCACTAACGAACACCAAGTCTAGGAAATGAGACTGAAGTGGGGAACTAGATTTATCTGCCTCAATCCATGAAAACCAGTACCGTCCACAAGCAAGCGGCTGGCCGGAGTAGTAACAGATGCTATTGGATCTGGATATGCAAATCCCTGACCTGAGTGCGACCAGATAAGCCCAGGCTGATTGAAATCACCGAGCATAAGAATCATGTCCGAATAATTAGCCATAGAAGAAGCAAATTCTGCAGCATCCATATGAAGTTGCATTATGCTACAGTCGAGACGTCGTTCACGGGGAATGTACACCGCTCCAATAAACATGCTCCGTGAAGCGAGGCTAATTTTAACCCAAACAGTCTCAATCGAAGTAAATTGTTCATAGGCGATCTGGCAAGAGGCAAATGCGTTGGAAACAGCTACGAGAACACCACCTCCGCGAGTACGAACACTGTTGACAAGATTACGGTCCAATCGGTAGACACTAAAGGAGTCGCAGTCGCAGTTGCACAGAATTGATCCTCCCATCAAGCCATGTCTCCGTGAAGACATAAACGTCAAACTCCTCGTTAAGCGCAGCAAGATAAACATCGTCCAATTTAGTCTTGAGTGCTCTGGTGTTTTGATAGTACACACGTAAACCGCGTTGAAATACAGCGTGTGTCCCGCAAGAAGGTAAACTGCAACTCGAAAAGGTATCAGAACTTGACAAATATTCATCTATGCAACTGTACTTGCCTGTGGTCACAGGTTGGAAGACCCCGTCTCCGTTTCCGAACTCAGGACCGGGACGACTATGACGGTGGGATCCAGCAAGCTCGACTGAGTCGGAGGGATTAGGGGCATCCAATGTTCTGAGTGCAGTGCGGCCCGGTGAAGAAGTGAACGATGATGAAGGAAGATAACGTTGAGGTACTCGTTGCTGCTCTAGGTGAACCATCCTGGTGTTTGGTTCGGAATTGAGAAGTTTGTTTTCGGTAGAGTCAGGCCGTAACGATATGCTGGAAGCCAAAGAACTATCAACCAACGAATTGCTGATACGTGAGGAATACTTGCCTGTAAGAGGGTTCTGGAAGACCCCGACACCAACCTCGACGACAGGTCCAGAACGACTGTGAAGGCAGGAACAAACAGCAAGCACGACTGGGTCGGAAGGACTAGGGGCTTCCACAATGCTGCAAGCAATGCGTTCTGGGTTGATTTCAGCAAGCAGCGGTGAATTGATTGATTTCAATGTAGAGGATACTATTGGCCACCGGTATCCGCTGGTGGTTTCGCACCAATACTGATGACTTGACGGTTTTTTGAGCGATTTTCAAATTCACGGAAATACACGTTCTCAGGCCATATTTCTTCTGACAATGCAACGTCCTTCAAATCTTTACAAACGCCCACTTTGAAAGTCACAAAGCTAAGTGTGGCAGGGTCTTTGTCCTTAGGCACCAAACTAATAACCTTAGGTTTCACATCGGGGCCCAGATTCATGCAGGTAATTGCTAGTGATGCGATGTCATCATCTAGAGTGTTGGGATCAAAAGCTGACAGATAAATCCATAGCAGATCCTCACGCTGTGGCACTGTTTTCGACGTATTAAAGGCTTATTTAGTCCCACGAGTAACCGGAGCTTTCGCCGACGACAGGTTCTCATCACGCTTCCGTTTCGGAGTGCTGGGAACAGGATTCGACCCAAAGATTTTCGGCCATGAAGGATTCAAAAGGGGAGCTGGAGGTTTGGCATCTACCTTTGCAGAAAGAACATTTACTATGTCCTTCAGCCCAGCTATGTCGTCTTTTAGCGAATTCACTGAAGCTTCATCAGGTAAATTTTCAGCAGTGCACCGTGACGTAATTTTCCTAAAGTGGTCGCTGGAAAACACATCCGCGCAACAATCGCACATCCAAAAAAGATTCCGGCAATGAGTTCCCAACGCCTCGTGTAGAATAATCCACCTTTGCACAGATCAAGTGAAACAAATTACCGCAGTACCCGCGGCAACAAATTTTCTCCGAATCCGATACAACTTTTTTGTAACTGGTGCATGCCATCCTTACTGATGATCGATCGAAAGTGATATCAACAATCAATTCGAAACTAACGATTTTAAATTGGCTCACTACTTGACTAGCCTATTGGTCCCAAGCAAACGATTAACGTATCCCATTCTAGCCGAAATTTTAGTACTACGCAATCATTGTTTTGATTCGCTATGAAAGTTTGACAGATAAAATGAGGGGTTATTTGATTTTCCTATGTTTCGAGGGGTGAATCGATTTGCTTGGGACCGAAGAGAGTACCAGAGCTGAGCCAAAAAGTTGAGCACGTTTCTTCGGGAACTTCTGGTCTTAGAGTTACCTCTATGGTGATATCGCCAGCAAATATGCTTCACGACAGTCAGCACTGGTTCCTTTTTATTCCAGGAGATGTCGCTCCACGCGAAAAAAAAATTGCGTGGGGAGGTGGTAGGTGCTTACTAATCAGTGACAACACAATACCAAACAATGCACAGCACTCGCGACACGTTTTATATACGATTGGCACTAGAAATGCTCTGAACTATAATAGCACTATGATGTGAATTGTGTTGTGTGGTCGATATTCTGACACATGCCTTTGACGACGATGACGACTACGACGACGGCAGTCCAGCTAACTAGTCTACCGGTAACTACAGAGACGTGGCGGTTGGACTAGCGCGTCTACCGTACGTGCTTGATTTACTACTCGGATTTGATATCCTTGTTAAAAGTCCACTACACAGACACTTCTGGTCTACTCACTCACCTGAGATAAAGTCCGCGATGGCCGTTGCTTGAGCATCGCAGAACCCGTGACTCCGTGTCACCGTCTTGCCGCGGCCATGCACGCCTTATTCAGCAATCGCCGTTAAGCATGGCCGTATCCCCGAGCAAAGTCCAGCATCAAAATGACAGCAAATTGAAATCAAGTTTTGATATCAACATCAAACTGAAATCATAATTTGATTTCAGTTTACACATTGACAAATTTGATACCAAATTTTGTTTTCATTTTGTTGTACATTTGCTCTTTAAAAATATGTTGTTACGGGTTTGTTTTCATTGCCTTAGCATAACATCAAATTGAATACTTGTTTTGTTATCAACAGGAAAAATGGATAGCAAATTTGGTTTTCAGTTTGCTCTCACTGATAGCAGAAATAGTTTTCAATGTGATGTCACAGGAAGATATGTTTGCTCTTAATTTTGATATTTTAACCGTTAAAACGACCAAAACGACAACAACCTGAGTAATCATTATCAGCGAAATCACAACATCAAATTTAGATTTCAATTTGATCTCAGACTTTGCTCGGGTCGCCTGCCCAGTGGGTTTCACCGCAAGTGGTTTACACATTTATTTGAATGCTCGATAATATGGCTTGGAACTCGGGTCTAATTACGAACCATTATTTTCAAAAGTTTTGTTCCTTTGGCAGGTCTCGTTTTCTTTGATATTGCCTCCTA
Organism: Ochlerotatus camptorhynchus; assembly: GCF_037179485.1. Taxonomy (NCBI): domain Eukaryota; kingdom Metazoa; phylum Arthropoda; class Insecta; order Diptera; family Culicidae; genus Ochlerotatus; species Ochlerotatus camptorhynchus. Next base: position 1,048,221 of record NW_027040615.1, read on the forward strand.
CGGACATTTTCCAGACGGATCAAGAGCTGAAGATCATCGTCTATAATAGTTGAATCAAATTTAACATCGCATTTTGGTACTGAGGCAACTCTTGCTTCAACTATAGAAGTAGTCAAGAGCATAATTAATTTCATCTTTGGTTTGCAAAGGAATGTTTGGATCAAAGCTATATTCCATAAGTGTTCGTATTGCACACAATCAGCTCTATGGAAATTGAAAGTAGAACTGTTGGGACTAGCAATTATTTCTTGGGATATTTTAAAAGTTAGTCAGTATGGGTAACCAATTGGCTACAAAGTTGACATGAATCAGTTAGGACCAAATCAATAGTTGAGGGATTTCTTGGTGAAGAAAAGCATGTTGGGCTATTTGAATATTGAATAAAGTAATAACCCGCAGAAAATCATCAAACAGAATATTACCATTGGAATTGCTTTGAGCGTTCTCCGTGAGAAGGGATGCCGTGATAGCGAAAATGGAACGCATTCACGATATGATGATTCGAGCTGGAGCTGGAGGAGTAACTGTGTACCATTTAGAAACGTATCTTCGTTTGGTGGATTCCTGCTACGACGAATTCAACCTAATACAAAACGAGGTCTATGTGGAATTTCCTGACCTGCGGGAAGAGCAGGAAATAAAGTTCATTGATTTCGAGCAGGATCTTCGCGTGGAAATTTGCACTGCTCTGGAAACATTTCGTAAGAAGCAGATTGTGCCACAGGTTGCATTGCCAGCGCCCGTTCCTGTCGCTCTGGGACAGCCTGCCATCGCCAACCAAGTACCCGGATTACCTCACGTCCCGTTACCATCTTTTGATGGGACCTACGAAAAGTGGTTTCGTTTCAAGCAGCTGTTTCAAGATTTGATGCAGAAGTATCCGGGCTTGTCGGACGCAACAAAGCTACACTACCTGACGCTGGAAGGAAAGGCGGAGAATGTCATAAACGAGCAAATCCTCAACGAAAACAACTTTGACGCTGCGTGGAATGTGCTCGTAGAGAGGTTCGAGAACAAGCGCACAATCCTTGACTTACACACGCATGGAATCATAAACCTCCCGAAAATGAAGAATGAAAGTGCGGCAGAGTTAAGAAAGCTTGTGGATGAATGCAGCCACGAATGCGGCACGTAGAAGGCTTGGAGTTCCACGACAAGAAGATGCTGGGAATGTCCGAGAATTTGGTGATTTCCCTCCTGACGTCGAAGCTTGATAATGCGACGCTCAGTCAGTGGGAAAATACCATCAAGCACAAGGAAATCCCGAAATACAAGGAAACGATCCAGTTTCATCGAGATAGATGTTTCACTCTCGAACGTTGTGAAGCGAATGCAGCGAAAAAGCCTGTCGAAACATGGAAGCAAAGGTCATTGGTTCCCAACCCGAAGCCTACCGTGAGAGTGCATGCAGCACAACAGGAAATTGAGGAAACGTGTGGAATTTGCGACGATTCACACAACGTCAACAAGTGCAAGGTCTTGAAGCAGATGCCCATGTCTGAGCGTGTGGGGAAGGTCAAGGAAAAACAGTTGTGTTTGAAGGCCTTAAACAAGGACATCGAGTCAGTCAGTGCAGATCTAGGGTTTGTACCATCAGCGGTTGCGGTAGGAAGCATCACACGCAGTTGCATTTCGAAGAAAGCTCGGTTCGCCCTAAACCTGAAGCGGAGGAGAGCGGTAACGAATCCGACAAGGATCCACCTCCAGGCGAGTCTTCTCAACCGACAGCGAATGTCACGTGCACTAGCATCACGGCTACATCGCAGGAGATTTGCAAGAAACAAGTGATCCTTTCGACAGCCGTCGTCGAAGTTGAAGACGCTAGAGGAGCCTATCACCGTTTGAGAGTTATTCTCGATTCCGGCTCGCAGTCGAACTTCATGCAGCAACTTTGCAGCTTGAAAGGCGGCTTGACCAACATCCAGAGTTGAAGGAGCAGTATACAGCATTTATCAAGGAGTACATTGAGCTGGGGCACTGCGAGAAGCTACGTGAAGGTGATGTAGGCGATGAAGGATTGTATCTACCCCATCATTCAGTATTGAAGCCGTCTAGCACAACCACAAAACTACGCGTGGTGTTTGACGCGTCGGCACGGTCGGAAGGCAACCTGTCGCTTAACGATGTGCAGATTGCAGGACCGGTACTCCAGGATTCGTTGGTAGCCATTGCGATGCGCTCAAGAAAATATCGGTTTGTGTTCAAGGCTGACGTTATCAAAATGTTCCATTACCTCAAGTTCTATTGGCGCAATAATCGCACGGATAAGCTTGAAACGCACGTGCTGAAAACAGTCATCTTGTGCTCCATTCTGTGCTACTGCTTGGCTGACGATGAAGATGAGGATTTTCGGATTGTGGCAGAAGTGGTACGAAAGGCCTTTTTATATGGATGACGTCCAGCAGCTGATTGCCTTGCTACAGCGTGGAGGCTTCGATTTGCATAAGTGGTGTGCAAACTCCACATAACTCCTCGTCAACATTCAAGGACCGAGAACAACAAGCAAAAATCGAAGAGCACACAACAATCGGAGTCAGTAAAACTCTTGGGTTATTGTGGGACTCTACCCGGGATGTTTTCTTGTTCGATCTGCAGTCACAGGAGGATCAAGATGTTTATACTAAGCGCCTCGTACTGTCTGAAACAGCCAAGATCTTCGATCCACTCGGCTTCTTGGAGCCAGTGACAATCACGGCGAAGCTATTCATATAGTACATTACTGGGATGAGCGCTTTCCCACGGAACAAGAAGCAAGGTGGAGGCAGTTTAGAGGAGAGCTGCAAAGCATTGCAGAACTTAGCGTTCCTCGAAGAATTGTGGAAGATGGCGCCATTGCATTCGAAATACACGGATTCTCGGATGCAAGCAAGGCAGCGTACGGAGCGTGCGTATATCTACGATGCCTGAAGTCGAACAGCAGTGTATCAATGCATTTGTTGAGCAGCAAGACCCGCGTTGCACCGTTACCAAAGAAACACGACAGCAAGAAGAAGATGAAACCATTCACGATTCCCCGAGGTGAACTTTGCGGTGCGCTGCTGTTAGCAAGGCTTGTAACTTCGGTCATCAAGTATTTGGATATGAAGATAAAGGGGGTCATCCTTTGGTGTGATTCGCAGATTGTTCTTTGCTGGCTTGAGAAGCCACCTCCAAGTCTAGGAATTTTCGTTGGTACCAGAGTTCGTGAGATCCAAGAGCTGACGCAACAATGGGAATGGCGATATATCGAGTCCGAGAACAACCCTGCAGATATCGCTTCCCGTTGGATTCCAGCTACTAGACTGCAGAATGCAAGCATCTGGTGGTATGGCCCGCCAATGCTGCATAGTGAGTATATCTACAACAACATCACCAATGGTTCGTTCACGCCCTAGGCAGTTTCACGTACTTTTTGACTCTCTATTCAGAGTGCTTTTCAACTTTCCCTCACGGTACTTGTTCGCTATCGGTCTCGTGGTGATATTTAGCTTTAGAAGGAGTTTACCTCCCACTTTGTGCTGCACTATCAAGCAACACGACTCCATGGAGAAATCTTCTACCATCAGCGCCGTTCAGAGCTACGCAACAATGCTGCCACATGTACCTTGGTATCCAGGAATGTGAGCTGCTTACACGTTACAGCAATTTCCGGAAGCTTCAGCGAATCTGGGCCTACATGTACCGATTTGTCAAAACTGTCGTCAAAGAAAACAAACAGATCGAAATGTTGTGAGTTGCGCAGTGCAACAACCAAAATAGTTGCACAAGTGCAAAGAGAAGGTTTATTTATCTGATGAAATACGAATGCTGGAGAATAATCGAGTGAAGGGAAGCAAGTTGCTACAGTTGGCACCATTTATCGATAAGGAAGGACTGTTGCGTGTCGGAGGACGCCTAAAGAATGCGTAAAGGTTGTTCGACCACAAACATCAGTTGCTACTACCCGGTAGCCACCATACATCGAAGATCTTGATTACTGCACTACTGGACAAGGAACATTTGCACGTTGGTCAACAGGGTCTGCTAGCGATTGTGCGTCAACGCTACTGGCCTATAAGAGGAAAAAATGTGGTCCGTCAGACCGTCAAGAAATGTCTCCGTTGTTTCCGCTTGAAGCCACCTGAAGTCATTCAGTACATGGGTAACCTTCCGGATTGTCGAGTAGTTCCTTCTCCTGCGTTCTTGAAAACGGGCTTAGACTATGCTGGACCGTTTTACATTCGGCAAGGAATTCGGAAGGCAACTAAGCTGAAATCCTACATTTGCGTGCTCATTTGTATGAGTACAAAGGCCGTACATTTAGAACTCGTTTCTGATTTGACCATTGAGGCGTTCCTGGCGGCCCTTCAAAGGTTCATCGGTCGCAGAGGAATTCCGAGTCAACTGTTTTCCGATAACGCCACAAACTTTCGCGGTGCACATTCGGAACTAAAGGAACTCTACGATTTGTTCCAGTCTCAGCGCACAACGAATATGATCAACGAACTGTGCACGGTAAAGGAAATTGACTGGTCGTTCATACCACCTCGTTCACCGAACTTCGGTGGTATATGGGAAGCTGGTGTCAAGGCTGCCAAATCACATATGAGAAAGGTACTTGGCGAAGCATCACTGAACTACGAAGAGATGAATACAGCACTGGTGCAGATCGAAGGAGTACTAAATTCAAGACCGCTAACACAGCTCTCCGAAGATCCAAACGATATCTCGGCGTTGACTCCAGCCCATTTCTTAGTGGGTCAAGAGCTGACTGCAGTACCAGAACCAAGCTACAGCGGAGTGAAGACGTCTTCCTTATCCCGATGGCAACATCTGCAGAAACAGAAAGAGGACTTTTGGAACAGATGGTCAAATGAGTACCTGAACCAACTTCAACCTCGTGGAAAGTGGTACAAGAATAAGGTGTTGATCAAGAAGGGTATGCTGGTAGTGATCAGAGAGGACAACATGGCTCCACTTCAATGGCGGCTTGGTCGCATCATACAAACACATCCCGGCGCGGATGGACTGATCCGCGTAGTAACAATCCGGACTTCTAACGGTGAGGTCAAACGATTTGTAAGCAAGATTGTGATTTTGCCTGTGGAGGACAACGTTTCAGTGGATTCATCGATTGACACAACGTGTCAACGGGGGGAGGATGTTAAGGATAATACCCATTGATTGCCTCCTACTACCCCGATGCGCTATCGGCGCTACTTTGGTTATACCCAGTGCTGCAAAATCTCGACAGTACACGGTGATATTCTGCGTGTTTTGCGAAAGAGGGAGAGCCAACTAGTTCCCACCTGGAACCTGAAGGTGACAGTGAAGGGAAATAAGGTACCACCCTTGGTGAAGATCTACAACTGCGCCTTCAGAGCTGAAATGTACGTGTTCCCAATGAAGCAATGCATGCGCTGTTGGAGGTTTGGTCACCCGGTCAAGCACTGCAAGGCAAAACCGAGATGTAAGAAGTGCTTCAAGTCGCATGAGCTGGAAGGTGAGTGCCAGATGACAACCAAATGTGCAAACTGTAACCAAGACCACCCGGCCGACGATCGGGATTGTGCGGAGAGAATAAGGAGAGTTAATATGCTACGGGAAATGCAAAGAACTGGAAAGCCCTACCATGAAGCTGAATCAAAATTCCCTAAGCTGTCAAACAGGTTCGAGCTGTTGGACGAGGATTCCGAATTTCCCGAAGTAGGCGGCGAAGAGAGCCAGCGGTCAGGGGGCGAAGGATGCAGTCAAAGAGGAAAAGCGGCATCTAAGGGAAGGGATACAAGAAGAACATACTCTCAAGCTACGCAAAGGAAGGACAAGAATACGAACGTGGAAACGGAACAGGATACTCAGAATCTGGGCGCGGTGAACTTGGTCAACACAACGCTAATCAATCGAAAGCATGCTGGCAAGTGTACGACAGGAACTTATCAAGCAACTGAGGTTGCAGGTCTGGTTGAAACCCCTCATCGAACTCCGAGACCAACTAGCGAAACAGATGAACGCCCCAAGAAGCGAAATAGACACGGATCAAATCCTGATAAAAGTCTTCGAAAAGATAAACGACATTGTTACTGCCGAAACCAACAACAACAATCCAGAAGAGCAGAGAATAGCCGCAAACAACAACAATGGCCAGTAAACAACTACGAATTGTCCAACTTAACATTACTAGTATCCGACCAAGCGAGAAAAGAGAAGAATTGAAGAAGTTTATGGTAGGTAACCAAATACAAATAGCTTTGCTTCAAGAAATATGGATTAAGGAGGGAGAACCATTCGTAATGAGGGGATTCAAACTAGTGTCAAAATGCAGACCAGAGGGCCATGGCGGCGTAGGAATCCTAGGAGACCAAACGGTCACTCTAGCAAAAATAAAAACACCGGAGTTCAAATGGCTAGAAGTAGTAGCAGCGAAAATCACAGAAGGGTTCGATCCGGTTTCCCTTGTGTCAGTCTACGCGCCCCCGACGAACAACAAAGCGATGATCGACGAAATGGGGAAACTGTTCGAATGGATAGAACAGTTGGAAGGGGAAATAGTAGTTGGAGGGGATATGAACGCTCACCATCGTAGCTGGAGCCCAATCGCAGAAGAATGTAGGAGAGGAAAAGCGCTGAAATACTTGATCGACTCATCAAAGCTGATACTCCTCAACGACGGACAGCCGACAACCATTTCGAAGCCTGGAAACAGAGACTCAGCAATAGATCTGTCACTAGCGACCGCTGGCATCACGAGGAAAACCACGTGGAGCGTAGAAGAGGAAGACTTCAATTCAGTGCATCTGCCGTTGGTGATAGAAATAAGTAGTGAAATGAAAGTAGTGCAACAGTGTGTTAAAAAAAGTTAATCAGAGTAGGGTAATAGAAGCAATTAATTCGATAAGACCGCAGTTCGTATACAGTGCGGAAGATATGCAAGAGTTATTTGAAGAAGTGATAGAAAAGTCATCGTCATAGTGAAAAACAAGAAGCAAAACTATCTAAAAAGCACTACTTTGAGGATAAGGAGAAGAACGTTAGCTACCCTACAGTCGAAACCAAACCGGAGATGCAAGCATACGAAATGGCGCTTCGTGATGAGGAGATTCTGAACGTGTTGAGGGGAAGAAGAACAAATTCAGCAGCAGGAGAAGATGGAATGTCGTACGGCATCCTAAAAGGTTTGTCACCCGGAATGCAGTTGAAAATAAGCGAGATGCTGAGTCGAGTATTTGTGTCTGAGCGAATTCCGGAGAGATGGAGAGTTATCGAGGTGAGGCCTATACTTAAGTCGCATCTAGATCAGTCGCTAGCAAGCTCCAAAAGGCCAATATGCTTGATGAATGTGTGTCTAAAATTAATAAACTCGGCCGTAAAAGATAGGCTAGTGGAATTAACGGAAATAGAAAACCTGATTCCGTCGCGATCCTTCGGATTCAGGAAACATAACTCATTCTCAACAGCGATCAATTATGTAGTAAACACAGTACTGGAAGCAAAGCAAGAAGGAAAGGAATGCATCGTTGTTTTTCTGGACGTTTCGAAAGCATTCGACTCAGTTGACACCACTAAACTACTGCAAACCCTAGCAGGGATGTCTATCCCATCGAAACTGATCAGCTGGCTGTACACCTACCTAACGAAACGGGAATTGCTGCTAAAAACGGAAGAAGAAGGAATCAGAAGGAACGTCACCGAAGGCCTACCGCAAGGTTGTCCGCTCTCGCCTATCCTTTTCAACCTATACACGGCATCACTCCACGATGTAGAACGAGAAGGGTGTGAGCTGGTACAATTTGCCGACGACTTCGCCATCATTGTGATAGGAGAAACGCTGGAGGATGCGGCGGTCAAAGCAAACGGAGTCCTATCGGATTTGCATGAAAAACTTCTCTCGAGGAATCTGAAGCTGAGACCAGCGAAATGCGCGGCGGTACCGTTTTCCAGGAAGGATCCCAGTCGACTGAGGATAAAAATCAACAATCAACCCATAGACATAAGAAATACCCACAAGTACCTTGGATACGTAATAGATCGTGAGCTCTGTCATCGAAAGCACATAGAGGAAATACGGAAGTAAAAGTTGGGAACGCTTTGGTGAGAAGCCGTTTAGAATACGGAGCAAGCATTTATGGCAGCGCCGCGAAAACCAATCTGAAGAAGATCCAAACCGTTCAAAATTCGTACATACGAATTGCGATGAGATACCTTCCTTCAACGCCGGTGCACGTCATGATCTCAGAAACTGGACAGATTCCCATGGACCTACGGATAGAGCACCTAGCAAAAAGGGAAATCCTGAGGAGCACATACCATCAAAACCCACTCTCAAAGTTTATCTAACGAACCGTTGATAATGAAAAACCAAACGGATCATACATAACGCTTGTGACAGACAAACACGTCGATGTGATTATGCAACTTCACCCAAAAAATGAGGAAATCAGCAAATTAACCCGTCTCCAATACTTCCCGAAAGTTGATATGTCGTATCACGTTCGGAGCACGCTAACAAAGGACCAACAGAAGAAAACTAATTTACCAGCACAGCAGTGGCAGAAACTATATATGGAAATTATCAGCACAAGATACCAAGGATACAACAGGATCTTCACCGACGCGAGTAAGACTAGTTCAGGAACGGCGATAGCAATGTTCGACGAAACATCCAAGACCAGCAAAGCGGATAAAATAAATGACAATTTTTCAATAACCAATGCGGAGCTGCTAGCCCTGCAAAAGGCAGTGGAGTGGGCCATAGAAAACAATATAAAGCAAGCGGTTATCTTGACTGACTCAGCGAGTGCATGCGCCATCCTGAGGAACAGGAAGGAAGTCCCAGAAAACTACATAGCCAGCAATATAGTTGAACTATTCCAAAAAGTTGAATGCCGAAACTTGAAAATCCAATGGATCCCGAGCCACTCAGGAATCCAGGGCAACGAAATAGTAGACGGAAAAGCAGTTAGGAGAACAGAAGGGACCCAAAGCATACACAACTCAATCACCTTCGGAGATGCGATAGTGCTAGCAAAAAAAGAATCGTGGGAGGAATGGAGAAGAGTCTTCGAAGCTACGAGTCAAGATAAAGGTAAATGGTACAGATCAGTACAAGAACAACCACGCAGGAATATTTGGTTCAAAAACTTGATACTATCAACGGAAGAAAATATAATCATGAACAGGATAAGAGCAGGGCACACCCTAACGAAAGAAATAAAAGCGATGTTCAAAATGGAACCAAATGACCGATGCACCGAATGCGATGAGACGGAAAACCTAGAGCACATATTGTACATTTGCCCGAAATTCAACCATATCAGAAGCAAATTCCCAGCACTGGAATACTGCATGCCGCTCGTCGGGATACTGCAAGATGAATGTGAGACAACGATGAAGCAGATCACCCGCTTCATTCAGGAAATAAAATTACATCTATGAATCAAAACCAAGAACACCTGGGAAGATGGACCAACCATGGTCTTAGCCGTCATCAGACAACAGCAAACAAAAAAAAACATTTCTCGTTCGCACACTTTTTCGTAGCTGTCAGATGCTTGTCCAGTTCAGTGCCCTTAAGAAACGTTTCGAGAAACTGAACGAAAAACTTCTTTTGAATTACGAATGAAGTGATGATTGGAAAATTCCCTGAGTCGAACCCAAATTCCCTGAATATTCCAGGTTTTTCCAGAAAAAATAGCATTTCCTGCAAATTCCCGGTCTTCCAGGTTTTTTCAGGTAGTAGACACCCTGACATTGCTTGTAATCGACGACGAAATAAATAGCAAAGTACGGTAAAACACGCTTTTTATTCTCTCGCAATTCGAACCGTCGTTTTACCTGTTAGTTTGTAACAGGATATCTGCGGAAACACATTAAGGCAGCGAATTCAATCGAATACTTTGAAAAAAAGACTGGACAAAAGTGGGAAACATTATCGCCAGGAATCTGTGCTGAAGCTCAAGGGAATCGTCAGATCAAAAGTTCACTCCTTGGCGTACGATTAAAGAAACTTCGGATTATTTTCAACCAATTGAAAGAGAATACTATAGAGAACATATATATGAAATTAACATAACGTTTTTTTTTCCTTTGGTTTGTTTTTTTCCGTCGATCTTGTTTTCCGTGCTGAGCACCAATGCTACCGACGTGCCAGGAAGGCAGCTCTCACACCTGGACCCTACCTATCGACCCCTCAACTCATGAACCGGGGACCAGCGGCTTTACTTCCCATCCGAAGGAAGGCGTGATCAGAGATGTTATGCCTCAGAACATCCCGGCGGCGCCGACTGGTATTGAACCCAGGCCTGCTGGGGTGAGAGGTAATCAGGCTCCGCCGGCGCCGTTTGTTAACATAACGTTGTTTTATTTCGATAATAAACTGTGCTTATACTTTCTGGGACACCCTATGTAGCTTTCTCAGTCGATAGCAGCACTCCTGAAATGTTATTTAATGGGAATTTTGAAAGAATTATCAATCTCATTGGAAATAGAACCAAAATAAAACACCTCGTTTCTCTAATTGACAAACCAATCAAAAAGGACTCAAAATTTACTCACCGCTAGAAGCAAGGTTTGAAGAGGAATCGACGATTTTTCATAAATCTCCATATCACAAAACTAGTATATCCGCCATTGCAGTGCACTGGCGGGGTGACATCTGTCGAATTTGATGGGGGAAAGCTATCACTCAATTCAACGTTTGTCATTTTCTAAAAGCAGTGACGTCGCGTAACCTGACTTTTGACCTGTTCTCCCTCTGTAAAAAACGTAAACAAATAAACAAATATTGCAAAAGATACAAATCAGTTGAACTAGATTCTGATTCTGTGTAACCGGTTTTGGACAAGAACATGATTATAAATTAGGTTTTTGAAGTCGGAGGCCAAGTAGAGGCCACTGTGTTAAAGCGCACGCTGAACAGAAATGCACTAAATTTGAGTTGACTACTTTTTGCTCGTTCCACCTTTTCATGAGACCAATTCGTTCGAGATGTTGTCCCGAAGCTAAGTTGAAATTTCTTGGTTCCTATCACGAATATTTTCGAACCGTTTGGCAGACTTGCCAACCCACACAGTAGGGAGTGTTCGGATCAGTGACCGGCCCCCGCCGCCGTTAATTTTAGTTAATTTATTGTACAATAAATTGGGCTTAGTAACAATGCTTCTTTGATTTCCTTCTTGTGTGTGTGTTTTTTTTTGTTTGCTTAGTGTTATCTGTTGCTCTTTAACTCATCTGTCGCAAATTTTCCGCTCTGCCTTTGGCCGCTGCTGCTGATTTCTATTTCATATCTAGGGTTAATTTTCTTCCTCTGCTTTTTCTTCTTCTTCTTCTTCTTTGTCTTTATTAAGTACTTTCAATGCAACTTTTTCGCCTCATCGTGATTGAGGGCGACATTTTCAATTTGTGTGCTTTATGGAGTGTATGTGTGTTACTTTTTCTGTATTCGGTTTTGTTTTAATGTGTTTATGTGGTTGTGTGAGTGTGTGGGTGTTTAGCAATAATGTTTCACAAAATATATTCTTAGTGCTTCTTACCTTCTTCGCAACTGGTTTATTCTTTCTCTGCATTTTTTTCTAACTCATTACTCTTATTTATTCTGGTTTAGAACTGCCGTTACGCACCTGTATGTATGTGTTCGGATGTGTTTGTGTGTTTGTGTAAATGCTCTCTGTGTCTTCACTAGTTTTGTTCTTGTTAAAGTTAGGTTTTTTGTTTGTTTCCTTTTAAATTGTTTATCTCTATAAGAATAATTCACAAGACTAAGACTGGCTGTTTTTTTTTGCGACTTGATTTTTTTGTTTTGTTTTGTTTAGCTTATTATTTAAATTTAAGGTAAAGTTTTTGCTGTTTACAAGGGGTTGAGGGGAGGTGTTAACAACACTTGCGTATTATTTTTTTTTAATGTTTTGCTTTTTTTCTGTCGTTATAAAAAGTAAGTTTGAAAACATCGCGCACAGGATTATCGTTAAGTTTGAAGCGTTTGTTTTCTGAAGCGTTTTTCTCTATGTTAAACGCTCAACTAGCTGTTTAAAACACATGTCTCTTACTGTGTGATAGTCGATAAAATAATGCGCAGTTTCTGTTTTTTTCATTTCATTTTTCAAACAACTTTTCGGGGGAAACGGGGGTAAAGTGGCTATCTCGTACTTTTGCTATGTGCCTATGTTTTAACTATGTTTTTAAAAAGTATACCATTAACTACTAATTATGCAGCGGTGCAGACCTGTTATGTTTTAACTGTATAACTTGTTTTGCGTTCACTTATGGTGCAACTAAGTAGCTCAAAGTTTGCCGAACGAAAATAAGCCATTCTGGTTTGTTTACTTTAATAATCTAGCTAAATTGCCACATCAAAAATGTTCAGCCCTGTTTGCTTCTAATCTACAAAGGATTAAAGTTACACCAACACCAACTTAGGGACTAAAACTGGTGACTTAAAAGTAGTGGGGGGAAAAAGGTGTAAATTAAGTACTTGTCTTTAGAAAAAATCTTAATTCACTCTCACTATCAACAACGGAATGGTTCGGGAAAGATTCCTGTCTTGTTTTTTCGTATCAGTCTACGTCGAATATTGTTTACTCTAAAAATAACACTTAAGGTGGAATGAGCAACATATCTTTTTTGACACAGGAATGTGCTTAGAAAACGGGGAATTTTGGACGAAATCTGATTCTCGATAATACGTTGTTTGTGTCTTCTCCGTAAGGACTAGTCTCTGTTTTCCGTTAAGTACAAAGCGCAAAAAATATGATCATAACTTATGGCTTTCAGTTTTCCAACTGAGCCAGTGTTGGAAATCCTCAACTCTTTCCCCGTGCACCGTGCACGATCACAAAAAAAGGCGGTGGATTCCCATTCCCGTACTATTCGTAAGCGAAAATCAAAAATGAACCACGAACGGCTCACGCTTGGCTTCCTCTTTTCCAATATAAAACAACAGAAATGTAAACGAACATGGTGTTTACGTCGTGTTCCTACATTATCCGTGACTGACGAAAAAGAACGCGTGAGCGCGCGTGTGTATGTGTGGGTATGTATCTCTTCGGATGTGCGGCGGTGCGCGTGTTACACTTAGAACAAAAAGCAAGCTATTTGGACGGAAAATTACGCACTCTCATTGGGTTGTTTACTTTCTCCTCTACGTTTTCTTTTTCAGTGTTGCCAGTTGTTCCGTCCATTTGTGTGTGTGTGTGTGTTTTCTTTTCTTAGCAGTGTTGCAATGTGAGCGTTAGAGAACTGTCACTTGTCGTCGCCCCACAAAAACAGAAGAAAGTAAGCCAAAGCTCTCTAAACACTCTGTGTGGATTTGTTTTCTTGTTTTACGATCGTTACTTGTTTTGTTATTTAAATCTGGGCAGGATTTTTTCAAAAAATGCTTGGCACGTGAATAGTTTATATTAATGTTTTTACTTTCCGCTCTCCTTTCCTCTAAGTATGTATACTAAGTTTCGTCGCTTTTGACCACTGTCACTGCAGTGTGTGTGTGTGTGTGTGTGTGTGTGTGTGTGTGTGTGTGTATCTGTGTTGTTGTTCTGGTTAAGTAGTAATGCAAAAATTAGCGTTCCAGGAGTGGCATTTAAAAAGTGCTGCGGTCTAGTGCTTGATTACTCTCTTGTGTTTCAAGGTTTATGTAAATATTTGCGGACGGATAACCTCAGAAGATTTTTTATTTTAATTCACATCATTTTCTGCTTAAAACATGCTCCCCATCGCCAGCTTTCGTTGGCTTCTTCCGCAGCGTTAGTTGCTCTAAAATTTTCTGATTTTTGTTTAAATTTACATTTGGCATACATTTCGCACCATTCCGCTTTCTCCGTGTCGGTTGTTTTTATTATTATTATTAGTTCATTTTAAAAGTATGGTGAATTCCAAACCTTTCTCCTTCTCCTCCTCCCATACCGGTTTGAGTTCATGTGATTAAAAGAATTTGTTATCCTGTGTCTTTCTTGTGTTGTGAATACATCAAATTTGGCATTGTTTTAACACTTTTCTCTTTGCAAGTGTTGTTTTTGCGTCGGTAAAGAAGATTTCCGCTTACATCTAAACAGTTAGTTTTTAAGGTTGTCTGCTTTGCATTTTTTTACTCTCATAATTTGAAGCTTTGCAACACATTTTGCTTGTTAAAGTTTGAACCGTTAAAAGCTTTTCGTCCCCTAAATCTATGCTACGCACTTGAAAGCGTAACGTCACTCTTCCCCCCTCGCTCATTAGACAATAAGTAACAATTGCTTACCTTTTCTTTCTCGTATTTCCAATTATAAGTCAATAATTTGGCCTCATTTGTGTGGTTGTGGTTGGGTGTGGGTGTGTCTGTCATTCAGAACACGACGACCAGCGATTCACGATCGCTATCGCTGTTTCCACCGGAATACCGGTTCGAATGCGGTCGAGTTCGGTGTTGTTGTTGTTGTTGTTGATGATGGTATTGCAGTTCTGCTTCACCTTGGCTCGTTATCGAGACATACCGGAGAGACGAGTTTCAATAGCGCTGCTGATACTCGTGATGCCAACGGTTGAAATCGATGTGGAACACGATGATCGAACCCGTGGCCAGACCCGCCAGGAGGTATCTGAAAGGTAAGGAAGGAAACACATATAATCACTTCTAACTCTCTGTTTCATTCGACCGTATTATTTTAGAGTGCCTACAGCAAACCTAACATGGGTCACTGATGACCGGCGATAATGACACCAGCAGAGAAATTCAAAGGAGCATTGCGACAGGAAATCGTGCTTACTTTGGACACCAAAGGACGCTCCGGTTTAGTAAAGTTCGCCGCACTACGAAGTTGGCTATCGACAAACGACCGAAGAGATGCAACGCGAACACTGGCGCGGTAACCATAGTACGGTGATAGAAGAAATGCTGAAAATGGACTCTAAACAGCGCTATACACGATGGTCCCCCGACGAGACAAGGGGTTGGGCAGGCCCAACAAGCCGCCCGAGAAAAACATAAAGTTTCAAATACCGAAGAAAGAAATACGGATCGGAACAATCGGCACAGACCTACGCGACGAAATAAGGGCTACGATTGGAAACTCGGAACATGGAACTGCAAATCGTTTGGCTTCCCGGGCTGCGATAGGTTAATCTATGACGAACTTCAACCACGCAACTTCGAAGCCGTAGCACTGCAAAGTCCCTGGACGAGACAAAAGGTATGGAAAAGCGGGCATCGAGCGGCTACTTTCTACCAGAGCTGTGACACCACCAACGAAGAATTAAGGACCGTTTCTTTAACTACAGCATCATCAACGTGCACTGCCCACACGAAGGGAGACCCGACGACGAGAAAGAAACGTTCTATGAGCAGCTGAAGCAGGTGTACGACGGCTGTTCGCAACGGGACGTCAAAATCGTCAACGGCATGCCGTATCGAACGACAACGGCCAACGATGCGTGAACTTTGCAGCCTCTCGGTGTATGGTAGTTCGAAGTACCTTTTTCCTCCGCAAGGATATCCACAAAGCCACCTGGAGATCACCTGACCAAGAAAACCAAATCGATCACGTTCTAATCGACAAGAAATTCTTCTCCGAAATTATCAACGTCCGCACGTGCCGCAGTGCGAACATAGATTCGGACCACTACCTAGTTGCAGTATGCATGCGCTCAAAACTCTCGACGGTGCATAACACCCGTCGAAGTCGAACGCCGCGATCTAACATTGAGTAATTACGGGACGCCGGAGTTGCCCAGCTAATGCACTACCCACGGTAGAGCAGCTTGGCGTAGCTTCTCTTGAAGATAGCTGGAGGGACATCCGTTCCGCCATAGGTAGTACTGCTGCAGCGGCACTAGGTACTGCGATCCCGGACCGAAGAAATGACTGGCTTGACTACGAATTGCAAACTGTTAGTAGAGTAGAAGAATGCACCACGGGCGAGAATGCTGCAACACCGCACGAGATTGAATGTGGTGCGATACAGACAAGCGCGGAACAGACAAAACTCGGTTTTCCGAAGGAAGAAGCTTCAGCAGGAAGAACGAGATCGCGAGGCGATGGAAAATCTGTACCGCGTAAACAACACAAGGAAGTTCTACGAGAAGCTAAATAGTTCGCGTGCCGCAAGCCGATATGTACAAGGACTTGGACGGTAACCTTCTCACAAGCGAATGTGAGGTGATTCAGAGGTGGAAGCAGTACTATGACGAGCACCTCAACAGTGATGCAGCAGAAAACGAAGGTGGCACGGCAACAGACCTTGGAGCATGCGCAGAAGACGACAGGCTACCGGCCCCTGATCTTCAAGAAGTTGAGGAGGAGATCGGTCAGCTGAAGAACAACAAAGCAACTGGTGTAGATCAACTACCAAGTGAGCTATTAAAATACGGTGGTAGAGCACTGGCTAGAGCGCTGCACTGGGTTTTTGCCAAGATTTGGGAGGAGTGGATGGAAGGTGTTGGGCTACAAAATGGTGAGTGACAATCTGGAAGGAGTGACATACCTAGCTCCGGTCCTCACAAGTTCCTACCTCACGCCTCCACGAGTCATATGATCACAAAAGACTGCCAGCTGAAACATGGACACAGCTGGTTGGCGTAGCCTGGGCAATGTTGTCAATCCGACAATAGCAGAGTGAGGAGGTGCGACGCGAACACAGAGGAAATGCTTCGCCAACCCGAGCGTCTGTTCACCATGGAGGTGCGGCTCAAACAGCGTCTGACTGGCATCCAGCGGCTGAATAAGAAATGCTCTTCCCCGGAAGCTACACCTAAGATGGCAGACCCATCACGACGGATAGGAGACCTTAGGCCAACCACCTACTGTCTCTGAAACCTTTACAATTGTTACAGAAACCAACAGAGAAAGACATCGAACTGATTTAACGGCAACGACTTTTAGCGCAAAACAACGGACACGAATTGGATCATGGAATGTATTGACGTTAGCCCAGCAGGGTAAACTGGCACAACTCGCCAACGAGGCGCGACGCATGAAGCTAGAAATCCTGGAACTGAGTGAAGTTCGTTGGCCAAACTTTGGAGAACACAAACTGCTGTCGGGACAGGTACTACTATACTCTGGTATTCGAGGTGAAAACGCTCCCCGCCATCGGGGAGTTGGTCTCCTACTTAGCGTCCAAGCAAGTACTGTGCTCATCAAGTGGGAGCCTGTTAATTAGAGGATAATCGTTGCCAGATTTAGAACAATGTTAGGCGCCAACCGATGCTGCCGAGCTACAGGACAAGGAGAATTTTTACAGTCAACTGAATGCCGTCGTGCATAAGATTCCAAAGGGTGACATCAAGATCTACACTGGCGACTTCAATACGAAGATCGGCTCCGACAACCCGGACTATGAGCGTGCAATGGGACGCCATGGTCTCGGCGAAATGAGCGAGAACGGTGAGCTGTTTGCAGAATTTTGTGGCAATAACGACATGGTGATCGGGGGCTCGCTCTTCCCCCATCGGCCAGTGCACAAAGTCACGTGGGTTTCCCGTGATGGACATACCGAGAATCAGATCGACCACATCTGCATCAGCCGAAAATGGAGACGGAGCCTTCTTGATGTCCGGAATAAACGCAGCGCCGACATTGCGTCTGACCATCACCTTCTAATCGGCAAAATCCGCCCATGCGGATCCAGCGACGGGAGGAGAGACTCGGGCGGCGGTTCAACACACGCCGACTTGAAGATCCAGCGGTAAAAAGGTCTTTTGTTGAAGAGCTTGAGACTCGAGCTGCGGACGTTCCAGAAGGTGGCAGCGTAGAAGAACAATGGACGGCCATCAAGAATGCCTTTATAGAAACAAGCGAGAACAACTTGGGTGAGCTGCGCACCCAGAGGAAAGAGTGGATCACAGATGAAACCTGGCGGAAGATTGAGGAGCGTAGATAAGTAAAAGCCGCGATAGAGCGGGCGAGAACCAGAGAAGCTGAGAACGAATCCCGTCAACGGTACTCGGCTCTAGAGGAGGAAGTCAAGCGCTTTTGCAGACGGGACAAGCGAGCGTGGGTGAACTCCCTGGCCGACGAAGGGGAGAAAGCCGCAAACACTGACGATATACGCCTCCTCTACGATATCTCACGACGCCTGAGTGGAGCAAGGATGAACCCGAGGATGCCAGTGAAGGACACGACTGGACAATTGCTTACCGACCCCACTGACCAGCTGAAACGCTGGTTTGAGCACTTCAAACAACTTCTTCAAGTTTCGACGGCCAATTAGCCATCAACATCTCGGCATGATCCACCTAGGGTGCGGCGCATCATTCTCGTCAATTCCGAGGCCCCATCACTGCAGGAGATTGAAGCAGCTATCCGAAGCATGAAATCCAACAAGGCTCCAGGGGTCGATCGCATATCAACAGAGATGCTCAAAGCTGACCCCACGCTCAAATGTTGCATCAACTATTCTGTAATATCTGGGACACCGCGACTTTTCCGGCCGACTGGATGCAGGGCGTCTTAGTGAAGGTCCCAAAGAAGGGGGATCTGACTGTGTGCGACAATTGACGAGGCATCATGTTACTTTGTATTGTTCGCAAAGTTCTGTGCAAAGTTATCCTGAATCGGATACAGTAGAAGATCGACGCGGCTCTCCGACGGCAGCAGGCAGGATTCCGTGCCAGAAGATCTTGTGTGGACCATATTTTCACGCTCCGCATCATCCTGGAGCAGGTCAATGAATTCCAAGAGTCCCTTTATTTGGTATTCATTGACTACGAAAAGGCTTTCGACCGACTCAATCACGAGAATCTGTGGGGCGCCCTGAGATGCAAGGAAGTCCCGGATAAAATCGTCAACCTCATCGAAGCGCAGTATGAGGCTTTCACGTGCATAGTTCTGCATAACGGAGCCTTGTCTGACCCTATCCGGGTAGTCGCTGGTGTGAGACAAAGATGTATACTATCACCGCTACTATTTCTCATCGTAATCGACGAGATCATGGTAGGTGCAATTGACCGTGTACCAAACCGTGGGCTGCTATGGCAGCCTATCACCATGGAGCATCTCAACGACTTCGATTTGGCTGATGATGTTGTTCTTCTAGCACAACGGCGCTCTGATATGCAGAGTAAGCTCAATGACCTAGCCGAACGCTCCTCTGCGGCGGGTCTCACCATCAACGTCAACAAGACCAAATCGGGCAACCCTCCCAAATTTACGGTAGCGGGGCAAGCAGTGGAGAAGGTCGAAAGTTTCCAATATCTTGGCAGCCAAATAGCGTCGGACGGCGGGACCAAGAGCGACATAGGTGCACGAATCAAGAAGGCTAGGGCTGCCTTTGCGAGTTTACGAAACGTATGGAGATCCAACCAAATAAGTCAACGCACCAAAAACCGAATTTTCAACTCAAACGAGAAATCTGTGTTGTTATACGCCAGCGAGACGTGGTGTGTATCAGCGGAGAATACTCAAAAGCTGCAGGTCTTCATCAACCGATGCCTGCGGAATATAATTCGTGTCTGGTGGCCTAACAACTGGATCTCGAATAACGAGCTCCATCGTCGGTGTCATCAGAAGCCGATAGCAACAGTAATTCGAGAGCGAAAGTGGAGGTGGGTCGGCCACACACTTCGACGGGGCGGAATAGAGATAACTGCAAGCAAGCGCTGGATTGGAATCCGGCAGGACATCGCAGCAGAGGCAGAGCCAGAGGCTCGTGGCGGCGGAGCCTCAATAAAGAAATTAAGCAAGGCAAAAGCGAGCAGCCGCCCAGGATGGAAGTCTTTCACGTTGGCCCTTTGCACCGCTGGTGGTGCACAGGACCCTTAAGTAGTAAGTAAGATGAAAGGTGTCGTGGATTGCTGCAACTAGCGCGCCATCACACTGCTGAGCGCCGCCTACAAGGTACTCTCCCAAATTCTATGCTGCCGCCTGTCACCATTTGCAAGGGAGTTTGTGGGGCAATACCAGGCGGGATTCATGGGTGCCCGCGCTACCACGGACCAAATTTTCGCGATTCGGCAGGTTCCGCAGAAATGCGGCGAATACAACGTGCCCACACATCATTTGTTCATCGATTTCCAATCGGCATACGACACAATCGATCGAGATCAGCTATGGCAGATTATGCACGAGTACGGATTTCTGGATAAACTGACGCGACGGTGGATCGAGTGATGTCCATTGTTCGAATATCGGGGACACTCTTCAATCTCTTTGAATCTGCTATTCAACATCGCGTTAGAAGATGTGATCAGAAGAGCTGGGATAGACACGAGTGGCACGATCTTCAGGAAATCCATCCAGCTTCTTGGCTCGCCGATGACATCGACATCAAGGCACGAAAATTTGAGACGATGTCGGAAACGTACATCAGACTGAAGGCTGAAGTTAGGCGGATTGGACTTGTCATCAACGCATCAAAGACGAAATACATGAGAGGAAGAGGTTTTAGGGGAGACAATGTTAGCCTCCCACCCCGAGTTCAGATTGTCGGTGTGGAAATCGAGCTGGTTGATGAGTTCGTGTTTTTGAAGAGAAATTCAAAGACGCATTATGGCAGGGAATCGTGCCTACTTTCGACTCCGGTCGAATAAAATTCGCCACCGCACGAAGTTGACTATCTACAAGACGCTGATTAGAGCGGTGGTCATCCTTGGTGTGTTCGAACGGAAGGTGTTGCGTACCATCTACGGTGGAGTGCAGATGGATGACAGAACGTGGAGGAGACGAACGAACCACGAATTGCACCAGCTGCTGGGAGAACCATCCATCGTCCATACTGCAAAAATTGGCGACGTCGTAATAATGCCGGACGACGACCCAGTGAAAATGGTTCTCGAAAGCGACCCAACATGAACAAGGAGAAGAGGCGCGCAGCGGGCAAGATGGATCGACCAAGCAGAAGGCGACCTGCGGACCCTTCGCAGACTACGAGGCTGGATCGAGTAGAGTGGAGGACTTCTTTGGACAGCAGAGGGCAACAAGGCCTTATGCTTTCGATACCATTAAAAACGGATTGCGCAGTGCACTGTATCTCTTGGGCTTGGGTGTGGTACTCGCACAAGAGTGTGAAGAATAAGCTTCGTTCCGGAAGCCTTAACAATCATATAATCAACGGGAAGTGTTGAGCGCCGTGTACAAGGCGTAATGTTTATTCTGATTTGAACCAGAGAAGACCCTAAAAGAGCCCTCACAAGAGCCGATGCATGGGCGGTCATGGTGGAATATGTTCGGGGCAATGATAATATCGCGGATCCCTGTTCACGGCTCTACAACGGTAGTGACGATCCTTTTGATGAAGAAACCAATCCCTGGGAAGTAGCGGTTATCGAGGCAAATGCAGCCGGTTTTCTGACCGAAAAGGAAATTATAGATCATACCACTCAAGATGAGCCGTTTCGGCAACTGATAGTTTCATTGCAAACCGGTGATTGGCCTGTCAACCTACGAACATTTCAGTCACTGGAGCCCAACCTTGCTGTACGAAACGGACTGGTAGTTAAAACAGGATGGGCTGGAATCCCAGAAGCACTTCGCAAGAAAGCTCTTGAAGTAGCACACGAAGAACACCCATCTGCTGCAAAAATGAAGACCATAATGAGGCACCGTGCATGGTAGCCTGGGATGCCTAGTGATGCTGAGAAGTGGGTGCAATCTTGTTCTACCTGTGCTATGAACGGCAAACAGGAGAAGACTACCGCAATGCGATCGCGGTATCTGATTGTGTTCGAAAAAAAAGAGGTTTCCCGAGAAACATCAAGACTGACAACCGTTCAACGGCGGGGAGGAGTGTAAACGCTACTGCGCGGAACTACTAACAGCACCAATTTTGACGAAAAGGTGCACACTGGTGATCAAGGAACGGTCTTCTGGAAGATCCGGAACATCCGTAAAAGTGGTATTTAAATTGCTACAGCTAAGGGAAGCAATTTTCTGAACTTTTTCCAAGTGCTGTAACACGTTATTGGCCATCAAAAGCAACAACAAACGCACCGAGAAATGGTAATCTAAGCGAGTTATTAACAAAAGAGAAAAGCGACGAAAAGAATCGATCATCGCGGCCTTATGCATGCTCACTGTCGAATTATCACCTAATTAACTTTCACTTTCAGTGTCCATGTCCAACTAAGGAACGAAGCTGAAGCTCTTCGCCCTCTAGAACGCTACTGCCTGGCAGCGGAATCATTGAACTTAATTCCTCTTCCCCCTGGACATCACGTATACGAGCTGCAGATCGACGTGATTAAGGTGATCATTGCCGACATAGACGATTCGACGGAGGGAGTCCAACCGAAGATGAGTCTGCTGATGAAATTGCCCGAATCCGGATCAGTAGTTTGCTGAAGAACTGGTGGCGTCCGATTAGTATCCTGATGAGCAGATTGAAGCAAATGTTGCGGGTAATACGTCAAGTGGCCAGCTGGTTACCCCAAGGTTCTATGGGTCACCAAAAGTAAAAAAAAGTTACTACTCATCACGTAAAAGGCTCTTACTCCAGAACGATAAAAGAATATTGTTGCACCATTCGACGCGAAAATAATTTTCCATAATTACCGTAGAATACATCACGAACTTAGAATTTCATCTAAGGGTTGTAAAATGAGAAACACATTTAGACCAACAAACGCGGCTTATTGAAAGACACTATGGAATGGTGTGGATTACCCAATACAATACAATATTACACAATCATGGTTCCATACTAACTGCGATCCAAATGCATACAATGTTCTCGTACAGCAGAGAGTAGAGCGATATGTCGACTGGCTGTATATCCATCGTGGTATAGTTATGAACCATGCATAGATAATAGCGAGCTTATCCGCCGTTAGGTGAAGACGTTCCGAAAGTCCAAAAAACTTCAACGAAATTTAATGCACTTTAAGAAAGTCGAATGATTTGCAGAGACTTGGAGATAACTTGAGGAAAATTGTGGCCATTTTAAAGAAGTTCCAAGTATCTCAAAGAAGCTAGGTCTAGAGAGTTTTAGAGAATTTCAAAGATCTTGAAGGCAATTCCAAACACTTTATAATTCCGAGAACTTCAAGAAAGTCCAGACTTTCAGGGAAGTTTCAATATCTGTAAGTTTCGAAAAATTCAGGTCAATTCCATAAACTTCAGAAAAACTTCGAAAATCCTTAACCTTCCTTCAAAAAGACCCAAACTGCAACTTGAACCGATTGTTGATCTATTGACCTCAAATTAAAGATGAAGGTTCTTAGAATGGCACCCTGCCCAGGATTTCTCCAATTTAGCCATTTATGCTACCTGGTACCGGTTCTGATAGGTCACAAAAGGACACTTCCAAAACCTCATACCCTGGTACCGTCCGATGGCTCAAAATTTATGATTTTTCATCCAGACGTAAATAGGCATCATGTCATGGACCAACAGATAGATCTGGCCACACTTGGATACCCGGCATGGCCCCAAAAAGGACAATTTCAAAACCTCATGTAAATCCATATGGAATCATGAATTTTGAGCCGTCGGACGGTACCAGTACATGAAGTTTAGGAAGTGTCCATTTGTGACCTATCGGAACCGGTTCCAGGGGACCTAAAGTCTGGGTCTTTTTAGACCCCAATGCAAAATGTGTCACTTTTTTGTAGCCACTCCTAGAGGTCGCTGTAAGCTTCTTTTGACAGCAAAATGTTCGTTTCCGAAAGTTAGGAAAAGTGAGGAAATTTCAGGTCTCTATCATATTTCGTTACAAAGTTACAGCTTTTTTTTAAGTGACGCCGGATCAAAAAAAACCCTAATGCACTAGGTAAGTAGATCCGAGAATTTTAGGGAAGTTCAGAAATATTTCGGAAACTCCAGTTACGACAGTTCTATTTAGCTCAGGGTAGTACCACCGGTTGGAAACTAACGATTTAAAATTGGCTCACTACTTGACTAGCCTATTGGTCCCAAGCAAACGATTAACGTACCCCATTTTAGTCGAAATTTTAGTACTACACTATGTTTGTTTTGATTCGCTATGAAAGTTTGACAGATAAAATGAGGGGTTAGTGGATTTTCCTATGTTTCGAGGGGTGAATCGATTAGCTAAGGACCGAAGATAGTACCAGAGCTGAGTCAAAAAGTTGAGCACGTTTCTTCGGGACCTTCTGGTCTTAGAGTTACCTCTATGGTAGTACCAAGAACTTCAAAAGAATTGATAGACCTTCAGGAATGCTTCGAGAGCAGAAGGATAGATCAGAGAAGCCAAGGACAGTTCAATAAATAAGGAAATTTAAGCAATACCTAAGAAGTTCCGAGAAACTCAGGTAATTTCCAAAACTTCTTCAAAGCACCAAGACCTTTATTTAAATTTGGAAAAAATTAAGAGAAGTTACATGGGCAGCAGTAAGACAGGGAATATGTACCATGATTTTCATGGCAGTTTAAAGCGAAGATCAGATTATGTTCAAGAAAATGTTCAGAAATGTTCAAAGACGTCTAGAGACCTTTAGAGAAGTATGTAGATTTTTTGGTAATTTTGTATATTTTGAGAGTACTTCGCAAACCGATCTGTTCAAGAGTGCGAAAACTAATGACATATATTTCTTATCTATCTGCATACACCCTACAGTGATCGAATGATAGGTGTAGCTTCAATCATGGGTTGGTTGTACTCTTTCACTCCTCCTCAAACTGTATTGATTGAAGTCCCATCTCCTTCCGGCAGGTCTCTAGCTTCAGGCCGACAACATAGTAGAAGCGATTCGAAGCGATTCGATTCGTTGGCAATAAGCGGAGCGCTTGCGTGAAAGCACCCTCTATGAGCGTTCTATGGGAATCGCCCAAACCAGCCATAGTGAAAGCGATGCGAAGAGGTGTAAAGCGTTCAGCAAAGCGACAGAGCTGTTCGTGTTGTGTTTTGACGCCTTCGAACGCAAGTGGACTGATTCTAGTGAGGAAAAATGGACACCGAAATCGATTCGGAAAATCTGATTGCTCTCGTTTTCACGAGAAAAGCGCTGTGGGACAAAACATTGATATTTACGAAGATCTTCGTACAACCTGAAGAACTCCCCATCTCGCCTTCTATTTCGATTGATCGGGTGAACTGCAAACTCTCTTTCGTTGTTGATTATGAAATTAATCGTGCTTGAGGAAGCGAAATATTCCTCATCGGATGAATCCATGCTGAATAACAAATTTGAACAAATATTTTGCACTGCGCGCGCGACTGTAATGTTTTCAAAAACTCTTTCACTATGTCATAGGTTGCTTCGCTTGCCGCTGCATTTCGCTTTGCCAATTGCTATCGCATCGAATCGCTTCGAATCGCTTCTACTATGTTGTCGGCCTCACTCTCGCCAGCGGCTTGGTCAAGGTGTCGGCGATCATGGACTCGGTAGAGCAGTATACAACCTGGATTACATTGTTGGCTTACCAAGTCTCGGATGAAGTTGAACCGGGTGTCGATGTGCTTGGTTCTTCGACTTCCTCCTTCAGCTCGCAGCATTGCTATGCAGCTCTGATTATCTTCGCGGACAATGATCGGCCCGGAAGCTTTCTCAAGCAACATCCTTCATTAGCTTCTGCAACCAGAGCAACTCCCCGCAGGCCTCGGGTCTTGCGATCTTGATGATCTCCGGCCCAGTCAGCATCCACGTATGCTTGCAGTTGGCCAGGTCCACCGTGCTCCAGCTTCAAATTCGCAGTCGACATCAGGTACCGCAGAGTCCGCTTGGCCTCGATCCAGTCAGCCTGGCTGGGCCTGGATCGCCCCAGAATGGACGCACTGATGGCAATATCGGGCCGCGTGTTTACCGCAACATACAGCAAAGCACCCACTAAGCCCTGTAAATCGTCCTTCCGTGGCATTGGTTTCTCCCCCTATTGCTGTTGCTTCGGGTAACCTGGGTCCATTGGTATACGGGATGGTTTGGCGTCTGCTTGTCCAAATCTTGCAGCGATTCTACGGATATACGAGGCTTGCTCCAGCAGGAATCGTCCATCCTGTCCTCACTCAATACGAATACCATTGCTGACATCTCCGAGGGTGGTTATCTTGAAGTGCTTTTTCAGTGTCGTTTCGATTCTTCTGTACTCCGCTTCATCCTGGCAGCTATAAGCATGTCGTCCACGTAAAGCAGTACAAATGACGAACGACCATGCTTCGTCCTCACCAACAGTCTGCTTCGCGACGGGGGCAAAATATCGTCATAATCGGTACCGTATCGTTGACTGAATCCTTGTGGGACAAGTCTTGCCTTGTATTGGGTGACATTACCGTCACCGTCCATCTTCCTTTTATACACCCATTTGCAGCCAACAGGTTTGCGATCGTTTGGCAAAGGAACGAGCGCCCAAGTGTCATTCTCGTGCAAGAATTGGATCTCCTCCTCCATAGCGCGCTTCCACAAATCTCGCTCCGGGCACTTCATCGCCTCTTCGAACGAACGGGCTCGCAGTACTCCTGGACAGTCAAGAATCTCTGTGGCGCGACTTCTATGTTCGCGCGGCTGGATCGGCGAACGTTTGTGGCAGTGCCAAACTCCTCCTGTCCCTCGGTAGCCTGTGGTACTGCGACACCTGTACAGATTGTGTCGTCCCGATCATCTTCGGCGTTGGATGTGGCAGTTTCAAAACCGTTGAAGTCGCTGGATTCACCGTCGTCTTGATCATCATCGACCTCGGAGTCCGTTGCTACGGGAGCATCATCATCGTCTTCCTCAGGTGCTGTAAAAGCGGGACCATCATCGGCTTTGCCACGAATCGTCGGAGAAATTTCAGTAAAAGGATATGGAACGATACTTCCCTGCGAAGGTTCGGTTTCCCGAACCTCCCGATGTGTCAGACAGCGACAATCTCTACTCGTGATCATCTTGTGCGTCTCGGGGTCGATGAAACGGTAGGCCTTATGGTGCAGCGAGTAGCCCACAAACAGCATCTTCTTGGATTTCGCCTCCAACTTCGAACGCTTCTCGGATGGAATCCACACGTAAGCCTATGAACCGAAAATATTTAGGTGGCTTAGATCAGGCTTCTCTCCAGTCCAGAGCTCGTACGGTGTCTGCGATAAGGACTTGGTTGGCAAACGATTTTGAAGGTATGTGGCCGTACGGCAACTGCGCGTCCAGAATCATGCAGCGGGCCATCTCCACCAAAGAACGATTCTTACGCTCCGAGACCCCGTTCTGCTGCAAGGTGTACGCTGTGGTAAACTGCTGGCTTATACCTTCTTGGCGGCAGAAACGGTCGAGGGCTTCATTCTGGTACTCACCACCATTGTCTGACCGAATCACTTTGGGCGGATCAAGTAACTTCCAACTTCTGTTTCAGAAAATATACTACGGTGTAGCGAGAGTGGTCATCAATCATCGCTAGGAAGTAACGACAACCGCCTGGTGTCGGCGTCCGCATCGGTCCACACACGTCCGTATGGATAATGTCCAGTGGCTGCTTCGACTTCTTCTTGGACTTCTTTGGAAATGGTAGACGGGCCAGTTTCCCTTCCAGGCAACACTCGCAAGTAACGTAACACCTGCAATCTTCGATGTGGATTCCCGATGCTAGTCCTTTCGTCTAAAAATCACGAATCGCATCTGGCTCACGATGTCCAAGGATACGATGCCAAGTGTGCAAACAGTCTGGATTGTGGGTGGACTCACTCACCTGCAGCGCAGCATGCTCAGTCCGCAGTTTGTACAGTCCCCCTTATGTGGTTGTGCCTGCAATCACCTTGTCGTCCTTAAGGATACGGTACCCATCCGCGTCGAACACGAACTTGGCTCCCTTGGCTGCAATTTTTCTTCACCGATATGAGGTTGGTCTCGAACTGCGGGACGTACATTACATCCGAGAGGAGAACAGTACTGCGTTCACCCTCTGGAGACACCCAGATCATCCTGCACGAACCAACTCCTTCCGTGGTTATCTTCTTGCCATCGACCAGAAAGACTCCCTGCTTCACGCTTTTATCCAGCTCGGTGAAACTGTCCGCATCGACGCACATGTGGGACGTCGCGCCAGAGTCGATGTTCCACGCATCACGTCCACTCGCCTTATGCAACGCCAAGAATCTAAAATCCTGCGACGCATTGTTCTTGGAGTCTTGTCGCTGCGATTTTCCATCAGAGCCCTGCACTGCTTCTGTTTGTGACCCGGTTTCTTGTAGTAGTTACAAACCAGCGTCTTCTTCTTCGCAGCTTGGACTTGATCAGCTCGAGACTCAAGTCGTCGTCGGACCTAGTCTCCAACACCGTCGTGAGTGTGTTGAAGGATTCGGGTAAGCTTCGTAGCACCATTGCCACCTGCAAATTACGGTCCAATGCCTGGTCCGCCAACGACAGTCGCTCGAAGAGGTCTACCATCTCGCACACGTGCTGTCCGATTTCCTCGCCATCAGCATACCGCATGTCGCATAGTTGTTTCTGCAATGACACTTTGGAAGTTAGCGTCGCCTTCTCGTAGTGGTCCCGGAAAGTCTCCCAGGTTTGATTCGCCGTTTTTGACTTCTTGATAAGATGCGATTGACTGTCTTCCAGAAGTAGCCCAATCGAGGAATGCGCTTTGATGTCCCACGCTTCGATCTCCGCTGCAGTAGCGCCCGTTCGACCTTGATCTTCCAGGTTCCGTAATTCATTCTATTAAGCTTGGGAATGCCGAACGGGTCCATCGAATATTGAAAAATTTCTTCTGCTTGTTGATCGGTCGCGATGGTTGCTAGCTGGGCCCATAACCTATTTATTTCGACATTTCGCAGATAATAACACTTGGGTCGGTTGCTGTCACGCTGCTATATTTGTTAACCCGCTGCGTTATAGTGGAGGTTGCTAAAATAGCTTTAGCAACGCATTGTTGCGGGTGCTCTTAGGAAGGTCTGTCTGCAGAAGCTTGAGATGGAAGTTATCTGGATGGTGGATAGTGGATGATGGACCGACGTGTTGAAGATCCTTTGATTGGACTCTACTGCTGGCTTGGACAGCAAAAATCGCTTCGCCAAACAGTGAAGTTGACGTGCTCCATCGACTGCTCTTCGTCTCCCCATGTCACCCTGAATCGTTTTCTATGTTTAACGCCATTCAGCCATTTTTTTTGACGTAGGACTACGTCTGTGATTTCTATATGGGGGTACACTTTGTAAAAACCGAAAATGGATCATGTAACAAAATTATGAAAGATTTTGAACGTTAATAATTCAGCTGCCTCTGGACCAATTTCAACAATTTTAACACCAATCGATCAGAAATATTCCTACGACTAATTCTCTTATTTAAGACTTTATCATTTTCCAAAATGTCACTATTGAAAATTGCACGAATGTGCAACTGTTGCTATGATAATTAAAATTATCACCGATTGCCTGCGAAAAGCGATTTCCCTAACAAAGATTTCAAAGTTGAATTCCATCCGGTCTCACCATACGGTCTGTATTCAACCACCGCGTGGTGAGTGGTAGTGTTCTCCAGTACACAACGAAAGGCTCCCCGCAAGAAGCGTGCTATCAAGGCTGCCCACAACCGCTGATCTAATTCAGTTCCAATCACCATGTGTGGTGTTTTCCGGTCGTCGGCATCAGCTGCAGCAGTGCTTTCGGCACGTGGCATTGACATTGTTCTCCAGTACACAACGGAAGGCTGCCTGTAAGTAGCGAGCTGCTGCCCACATGAGCATTCATAGAAGGAGGAAGAAGCCGCACCGCTATTGATCGGAATCAGTAGATCTTCGTGAGTCGCTGTGGGCCGTCTATGTCAAGCGTGTCATACAAAAGAGTATATGTAAACAGATAGTACCCCGTTCAAATTCCTATTCCTACACAAAACACAAGCTCCTGCTGCAGTTAACAAATAAGATTTATCATATAAGATCACGTAGTCCTACGTCACCATTGCGTACAACCCCATAGGGCTGTCCCTTGTAGTTTTTTCGTCAGGTAAAGCTTATGCGGAACGATCGTGGAAATAGGCAGGTCCGCGGTGAACAGAGTCTTAATTCACCAGCAGTTCTCAAGTCACAAAAGAATGTATACTTACTTCTGATCGTGGGTCAGCGCCAGCGATCGAATTCCACTGTTGCACGCTGGGAATGCATATAGCGGAGCCAGGTTGAACGTCCGCCAAACCTCCACGATTCCCTTGTTGCCGGCGGTCATCAGGTATTCCCCGTCCCGTGACAGCAGCATGCACTGCAACGAAATAGAATCATTCGCAAACTGCTCAACCCTGGAAGCACCAAAATCCCCCCCTCGGAAACTCACCTGAAGGTTATCGTTGTGGGACTCGTGTCTCAGCAGTTTACCGTTGATGGTGTATGCAGCCACGTTGCCCTCGTCGTAGTTCACCACGATGAAACCCTCCCGCGAGAGGGTGATGTTCTCCGGTGAAATGAAATCCGTTGGCGCTTCCAGCGAGCGAAGCAGGTCTCCGAATGTGGTATGCACCAACACCGGTCCGTCTGGAAGCGATCAATTTTCGAATGATTTACTCTACCTACCAAGCAATGCTAGGAAACTTACTTATCGATCCGGAAACGACCAAACCGAGTTCAGCGCTGATCACAACCGATGTCACCGACGTTTCGTGTCCGGTCAAAGTTGCCCGAGGGGTCGGAATCTGAGGAAACGGAATCAAACTTACTTCATGGAAGCCCAGTGCTGGAAGACTCCGACAACTTACCTCCCCTTCTCCGACGATGCTCTGCGTTCGGGCATTCCAGTGCCACAGGAGAATCGTACAATCGGCCGATCCGGACGCAATGTAGCAATCGGAGGTAATGTTACACTCCGACCGGGACAGGCAAGTCACCACGTCAAAGTGCCCGAAGATAATCTGCACGATTTTGGCCGTCTCGGTCGAAAATACCCGGAAACTGTTGTCCCAAAATCCGCACGCAATTAGGAATCGACTGTCGACGGTGGTGACATAGCAGTTGGATTTGATGCGCAGCTTCTGACTGAAGTTATCGCCCAGATGGCGACGGTTCTGCTGTTGACTGTTGCTGTTGTGGCCGTTGATTTGTGCTGCGGGTGGGAAAAAAAATGAATCGTTAGTAAGCGGATCTTACAGGGTGGGGGAGTGGTTCTTACAGAGCAGAGGATCCATCGTGAGCGGCAGATTGGCGTTCACATTCTGCGACGACTCGGCGTAGCTCGGGCTCTGGATGCTGGCGGTGTACTGGCAGTTCCAACGGTTGACCGCGAATTGATGGCCAGCCGTGACGGTCACAACCGAAGGCAGTGGCAGCTGAGGGTACGTGTTGGCCGATATGTGGATGATCGGCGAGTTCAGGTGGAACTTGAGCGACATGCACACATCGTCCGGCATGGTGTTGAACATCATCGGCGACAGGTGCATGGCCGAACTCCGCGGCGGGTGGGGTTCCATCAGCAACAGACTAGGTGTTTGACCGAAGTTCCTAATCTGATTCTCGATCGCTTCGCGTGTGACCGAATCCGTGATCGTGTCCAGGTCGACGCTACCCTCGTAGGTTAGGTAGTAGAATACGTTGGTGGCACGCATCGCTTCCGGTCCGCGTTGTTTGTAGCCGAAGATCAGATCGATCCACTGGTGTAATTGACAGGAAACGAACTCCGATTCCAGAGCCATCCGGTTAATGCGGACGAATTCTTCCGGAGTCTTTGCCCACGGAGGCAGCTCGATGTCACTGACGAGGGTGCCGTCTTCCCGCTGACCTAGGCGGTAGTCGGAGGAGTTGTAGAACATCTCCGGCAGGAAGTACCACTCCGGGATGAGTTCCTTGACGTCCGAGGTGTCCCGTTGGCAGTTCTTCCAGGACAGGGCGATCGAGGAGAACAGTCGATCGGGGTGATCGAATTTACCGCCCTGTAGCGCTAGGAACATTGTGGTGAAGGGTTCCATCCGAATCAGCCAATTCAGCACGAACGCCGACGTGGAATAGTGAGTACCGTAGTGGAACGGAGGAATGCCTGGGGTATCCCAGCTCTCGTATCGTTCTTCGAAGTACTCTCTTCGGGAAGGATTCAAAGCTCCGATCGGTTTCGACAGATCTCGGTAGTTGGATGGTTGGCTGAGATCCAGCTCCCGAGATTCGTAGTTGGTGAGGACCCATGGGAACACCGGGTACTGGTTCAGGTCGTTGTAGGTCCGACCGGCGATCGTGTTCAGGAACATCAAATACTCAAAGTTGGATATTTCACGGCGTTGCCACTTTTGCGTCATGTTGGAATTCCGCATCAGCTGCCGGGGGGACATCATCGAGGCTCGACGGGTCTGCGGAATGCCGTACTTGATTCCGACTCCAACGCGTGGCAAAGCCTTGATCACCTTCTTGACCGTATGCTGGTCGGGGAAGGCAAACAGGATCGACGTTCTGCTGGCAAGGAAAATCTCCAGCGCTACGTTTTGCAGCAGGTATCGACGGGAGAAGATCGCCCGGATCTCGGAGAAATACCACTTGCCGTGTAGATGATCACAGTATTTCAGGACCTCCTGATCAATGCCTTGGAACTCGGGGTTTTCCTCGTCCACTTCAAAGTACATTTCCGTCGAGGTAATTGACATCGTTCCGGGTGCTACCAGACCAGGGGCAATCAGCTTCGCCTTGGTGCTGATATTGACCGGACCGGTAAGGTCTAGGTCCAGCTCGCGATCTTCGATCAAGAGCTCCGAATCGTCCAGCAGGTCGGGTTGTTGCGACCGTGGCACCGCAATCTGCGAGTAGATTTCATCCCGGGTCGCTTCCCGAGTTTCTTCGTTTCCGCCGTTCTCCAGAGATGCCTTCAGCGTAGCCTGTGGATGAGTTGATCCTCGAGGATTCTGAACCATTCGTTTCCTTCGTCTGGCGTCATCTTCCCAGGCGTCCAGTTTCCAGAAGATCTGTTTCTGGTAGGCTCCACTGCTGTCGCCCCAGGCACCGTGCCGGTTGCCCATAATGTTCCTAACTTTTTCCAGCAGTCTGCTGGCGATCACGTTGTCCCGCCTTCGGGCAGCCGTGATCAGATGATCACACATTCGCTCTTCCTCGCGTCGTTCCAGCAGTGTTTGGGCGCACTGCGATTCAAAGTCCGCATGCTTCAGCACGTCATCGGCTCGCATTCGGTTCAGGATGAACTCCGCCTCGTTGGCAACTCGGACGATGTGGTCCTTCATCGCATGCGACAGCAGTCGGCCTTCGTTGATCAACTCGATGAATGCCAGTCCAGCGTGCTTCTGCAGACTGTTCTGCCATTCTTGCGAGCACAGCAACATGACCAGTTCGACAACCGAGTGGCTGTTCTTGAAGGTGGTTAGTCCCTTGCCTTCCATGAGCAGCTCCTGTCCGTGTGATCCGACCAGGGTCTTGGAGAGGAATGGTGCAAAGTCTACCATTATTTCACGCAGCAGTGGGCAAACCGGCCCCAGTGCGATCTCGAGCTTCTGGGTCAGGCTGGCTTCCCTCGAGGGGATCGCCATCGGGATCTGTCCCACGAAGGGCGCCTTGAGGTTCAGATCCTCCGGACGCCCACGTGCTGCCGCCACCGACGATTGGTAGTTATCCGGGACGCGAACCACCGAAATGTCGGATTCGAGTTTGTTGGAATGGTTACCGGACAGTTGCCCGCCGGCGTTGGTTTGACCGGAGATGTCGGACGTCACACCACGCATCAGCGACGACTTGCCGCCGGGTGGCACGATCGAGCTTTCCGTAGGGCCTTCGTCGTTCAGATTGACATCGGTCCAGCTTTCGTCGTTCGAGTTGGTCGGTTTGTTGTCGTCGGCCATGATCTCGCTGGAGGTTTCCACCTCCGGGGCGTCGTTCTCCGTAGAGTTGAGGTTCAGCGACGCGGCATCCGAATCGACGCTCTGGGGAGAGATAGTGGGTGTTAAGGGTGGGAAATGGTTAGTGGAGATTGAGAGAACGAGAGGCAGGATGTAACACGCAGGTGTCGTCAAATCGGTGATGGCAAATGGAGCGATGATCGAGGTGAACGTTGTTGTGATAACTGGTTTGTGTGTGTGTGTGTTCGGATGTTGGGGGAAGCTGTTTTAGAGACGAATACGGTAGGTAGGAACAAGCATTCTACGGCTACAAGCGAACGTGGATAAAACTCAATCAAAGCATACGTCAAACCGCGAGTTACCTTCGTCTGTTTCTGCTGCTGTAATGTGGACGGTGGTGGTTGTGGTTTCGCCGGCGAAAGAGGCTGATCTTGGAACGTACTTATGCTAGTGGTAGTAATTGTGGTAGTAGTTGCCGGATACCTTGTGTTAGTGGGAGTGTTGTTGCCGTTGTTGTTGTTGTTACCGTTATCGTTACTGTCAAAGCTCCTGGGTGAAGTTGGAGTACCATAAACCGATGATGCCCGGCGAGAGGTTGTGGCCTTGGTTTTGTTTTAAATAGTTGTGTGTATACAAACCCATGAGAGTTACGAGAAGTTGAAAGAAAATTAAAAATAATCATGCAGTTACAGATAGCGCGTAAAATAATACGGATGAGTAAATTTGAGAGATTGAAACAGTTAAAGAATTAGAATAAACAAATGCAAAATTTGCGGTTGGAATTGTGTTGTTTAACAAACTAGCGTTGATTGCTTCTCTTGTCTGTTGGAAATATGTTCTACGATGGAGTTAAAAATATCTGCTTTATACGTACAGCGGAGTAATATAAACGAACCTAGGCAAAACCGTTGATACAATCAAAAGTTAGGCGAGAATGCAGATTTGAGGATAAAATGGATGTGGGTTGAGGATGTGTCATTCCCCATGCGGTAATGGTAAATAAGCACTGATAGTGTCTTTTAAATTGTTGCCAATACAACAGGCAGCAGCAGCTGATTTTTCGGAGTGGATGACGCAGTCAGATAACCGATAGAGGCTATTGCCCGAGTGCTTTGTTCGTTACCTACAACTCGGTCGGTAGGTGAAGCAAATTAAATTTGATGATGCTTGGAATTGCGATCAAGAAAATTGTTCGGTTTGACTTCTAAAATGGAAGTGCGAGACCGTCCTTGCGTGAAATTTCCAATTTCGTCAAGACGCTTGATGTGAATGCTGCTGAGATGGAAGCAAACTACCGGATATCGGAGAAGAAAGCCCTCATCAAGTTGTGGTTACTGGAAGTGCATCGTTGGACAACAACGGCAAGAAGCTGGGGAAGAGGTTGAGTTAGTTGAAATGGACATGACATCCCCGGAGGCCGAGAAAAACAGCGGAAAGGAAGCAAGCTGTCCACAAACAGCAGCCGCTTGTTTTCAAGCATAATATTTAATCATATCTACAAATTCGGGATAGTGAGGAAAACCGAGAATGAGCGAATAAACGACGAAAAGAAGGCCAAGTGGTTGACGCTGTGGAAGCAAAAACAGGGTGTATACTTCCTGGTGAAACCTGGAAAACCGGAATCCTCAGGAAATTTAATTTTACCTGGAAAAAGCTGTAATTCCCGGGGAATTTAGTCGTTATCAAATTAAAAAAAAAAAAACGAAAAGTTTCAAGAACCTGGAACAAAGACACATGCTCATTACGTCGGACATTGAATATTTTCCTAGGTATTTTCCAAGATCGCAAATTTGAAAAACATCAAGATTAAGGACGTCTAGAGGCCGGATAGCAATGTTTGAAGCCATCCTGGAATCGAAAATGGCGGCTTCCGATTTATGAAAAACTGCCAAATATCAAACAATATGGGTATTTTCAGAACGGGAACGACGAGCTAAGGCCGGATATCGATGTTTCAAGCTATTATGAAATACAAGATGGCGACTTCCGGTTGTGAAAAATTATCAAATACCGAACAATATGGATATTTTAGGAACGGGAACGACGTGTATAGGTCGGAAATCAATGTTTGACGCCATTTTGGAATCCAAACAACACGTTTTTTTAAATCCAAGAGACTACTTCTGGTTTGTGAAAAACTGTCAAAAACCCAACAATATGGGTATTTTCGGAACGAGGACGATGAGTAGAGGCCGGCAATCGATGTTTGATGCCATTCTCAAATCCAAGGTGGCGACTTCCGGTTTGTTAAAAACTGCCAAATACACTACGATATGGGTATTTTCAGAACGGGAACGACGAGCTAAGGCCGGAAATTTGTTAATCCAAGATGGTGACTTCCAGTTGTGAAAAACTGTAAAATATTCAACAATATGGGTGGTTTAGGAACATGGACGATATGTAGGAAGTCGCACTCTATAACATTACCCTGAATGCCACTTCCACGAATATATTGTGATTGCATATTTTGTTCACGGTGCCAAGAATTTCAGACAGCAGCGAGCACTCCAAAGAACATTAAGAGAGTTTCTTGGAAGTTCTTGGAACTTCTGGAATGTTTTCAGAATATCTAGAAAATTCTTGAAATATCTTGGAAGTTACGAGAACTCCCCAGAAATCCCTAGGAGTTCTCAGAAATTCACAGAACTCCTCAGGAATTCCGAGATCTTTCCTGAAATTCTGAGAATTTCACAGAAGTTCAGATTCCGAGAACTTTTGAGAAGATCCGAACATACGTTGTGCCCGTTGACCTCGAATACAGCGTATATTTCGTCCAATTTAACATAGCATTTCAAATGCGATAATTGACAAGTTCATGTCTCGGATAGAACATATATTCGTCATGAGTCTGGTACATTTTTACTGAAATTTATATTTTTATTTTGTGTTTAAATCTTCCCAAAAGATCCGAGAAGTTTCGAGAAATTCCGCTCTATTTCTCCAGAAATTTCAAGAATTTCACCGAAAATTTCACAAAAAATTCCGATACATTCCGAGAACTTTCCAGATATTCGAAGAACTTACCAGAAATGTCTAAATCTATCAAGAGTTTTCGGAATTCTCCAAACTTGAGACATAATCCAGGGATTTCTGGGAAGTTCTAGGATCTTCTAGGAAGTTTTTTGGAATTTAAGAAAGGTCACGGAAAGTCTGGGAAAACCTTCTAACTTCTGTTCTAGTTCTCACAATTGTGGGAACTTCTGGGAAGTAGTTACCGGGACTTCTGGTAAGTTTTCTAATATTTATTCTGGGAAGAAAATGTGTAAAGTTCTCGGAATATTTGAGATGTTCCCGGGATTTCTTAGTTTCCACCCAGAAGGTTCCCGAAACTTTTGGCAAGTTCTCGCATCTTCTGAGAAGATTTCGAAAACTTCCCATCAGTTCCGAGAGCTTTCCAGAATTTACCG
The DNA here is from genome assembly GCF_037179485.1 of Ochlerotatus camptorhynchus. Classification (NCBI taxonomy): domain Eukaryota; kingdom Metazoa; phylum Arthropoda; class Insecta; order Diptera; family Culicidae; genus Ochlerotatus; species Ochlerotatus camptorhynchus. The sequence goes on from NW_027040615.1 coordinate 1,085,159, forward strand.
AAAGCTTGCCAGAAATTCCGAGAACCAGTAAGAAGATTTGCGAATTTCCCAGAAGATCCGAGAACTTACTAGAAATGTTGAGGGATTTCCAAAAATTCCGAGAACTGCTAAGAATTTCCGACCGATTCTTACAAGCTGCGTGCACTCCAAAGAACATCCGAGACCTTCCCACAATTTTTGTGAGCTTTCTAGAAGTTCCTTCTAAGAACTGTTAAGAAGATTCTTGAATTTCTCAGAAATTCCGAGAACTTCCCAAAAATTCCGAGAACTTCCCAGAAGATCGGTAAATTTCACAGAATTTCGAAGAACCGCATGTACAATTTTTCTAGAAATCCTCGCAGAAGTTCAAAGATCTTTACAATACTTTTGAAGTGCCAAAAGATCGGCAAATCCCAAGAACCTTGCGGAAGTTCAAAGAACTTTACAATAGTTCAAATTTGAACTATTGTAAAGTTATTTGAACTTCTGCGAGGTTCTTGGGATTTCTAGAAAAATTGCACATGCAGTTCTTGGAATTTCTGTGAAATTCGCCGATCTTCTGGGAAGTTCTCGGGATTTTTGGGAAGTTCTCGGAATTTCTGGCAAATTCAAGAATCTTCTGAACAGTTCTTACGAGGAATTTCTAGAAAGCTCACAGAAATTGCGGGAAGGTCTCGGATGTTCTTCGAAGTGCACGCATCTTGTAAGAATCGGTCGGAAATTCTTTGGAAGTGGTCGGAAATTCTTCGGAAGCAATTCTCGGAATTTTTGGAAATCTCTCAACATTTCTAGTAAGTTCTCGGATCTTCTGGGAAATTCGCAAATCTTCTTAAAGGTTCTCGGAATTTCTGGCAAGCTTTCGGTAAATTCTGGAAAGCTCTCGGAACTGATGGGAAGTGCTCGGAATTTTTGGGAAGTTCTCGGAATTTCTGGCAAATTCAAGAATCTTCTGAACAGTTCTTAGGAGGAACTTCTAAAAAGCTCACAGAAATTGTGGGAAGATCTCGGATGTTCTTCGGAGTGCACGCGTCTTGTCGGAAATTCTGGAAAGTGGTTGGAAATTCTTAGCAGTTTTCGGAATTTTTAAGAATTCCTCAACATTTCTAGTAAGTTCTTGGATCTTCTGGGAAATTCGCAAATCTTCTTATAGATTCTGGGAATTTCTGGCAAGCTTTCGGTAAATTCTGGAAAGCTCTCGGAACTGATGGGAAGTTTTCGAAATTTTTGGGAAGTTCTCTCATCTTTTGGAGAAGTTATCGGAAACTCTGGGAAGTTATTGGAAACTCTGAAAAGTTCTTGAATCTTCTGGAAAGTTTATGGAACTTCTTTTTTTCCTTGGTTTGTTTTCCGTGGATCTTGTTTTCCGTGCTGAGCACCAATGCTACCGACGTCAGGGAGGCTGCTCCCACACCTGTACCCTACCTATCGACCCATCAACTCATGAACCGGGGACCAACGGCTTTACTTCCCTTTCGAAGGAAGGAGTGATCAGAGATGTTATGCCTCTGAACACCCCAGCGGCGCCGACTGGGATTGAACCCAGGCCTGCTGGGGTGAGAGGTTATGGAACTTCAGGAAAGCTCTCGGAATTTTTGGGAAGTTTTCGGAATTTGTTGTTAATGCACGGATTTCTATGGGAAGTTCCCATATCTTCTAGGAAGTTTTTAGAATTTCTGAAAAGTTCTTCTGGGAAATTGTCGGATTTTTTTCGAAAGTTCCACGAATTTCTGGCAAGGTCTCGGATCTGTTAGGAAGTTCGATCGTCTTCTGGGAAATTCTAAGACTTTCTGGGACGTTCCAAGATCTGAAAGATCTAGATCTAGGAGTATTAGGAACTTGTGAGAAGTACACAGAACTTCTGGGGAGTTGTTGGTTCTTCTGTGAAGTTCTCGAAATTTATGGAAAGTTCTCGGAAGCTCTGTGCAGTTCCCAGAACGACTGAGTAGTTACCGAAACTTCTGGAAAGTTCTCTAATATTTATTTTTTATGACTTTCTCAGTCTAGAGTAATCCAAACGGTCAACGCATAACTGACCGTTTGGATTACCCTAGACTGAGAAAGCCATAAAAAAGAAATCTCCCTACATACCAGCCAAACAACCTATTACGTTTCCTAATATTTTTGAAATTTTTAGAAGTTCTTGGATTTTCTGGGAAGTTTTAGGATTTTTAGAAAAGTTATCGGAAATTGTGGGAGCTCTCGGTAATTATGGGAAGCTTTCGTAAATTCCGGGAATTTCTTGGAATTTTTGGACAATTTCCGGAATTTCTTTGAAGTTTGTGGAATTTGTGGGAAGCTCTGAAATTTCTAGAATGCTTTGCGAAGTCCGAGTTCTTCTGGGATGGTCCGAACTTTAGGGAAGTGTCAAAAAAATTAGAAAAAATTCCGTGAGCTTCAGGGAAGTTACGTATATTTGAAGAATATTATGGAAACTTGAAGTAAGTTATGGAGACTTCAAATTTCTGAGAACTTCAGGGACGTGCAAGGAACTCTTAAAGTGTGCAAATACGACCAAGATTTTCAAAGAACTTAAAATGAGTTTTCTAGAGAGCTTCGAATAATTCTGCAAAATTATGGGAACTGATGGAAGTTCCGGGAACTTTAAGTCAATTCTTAGAAGCAGTGATGGATCGCTCTTTTGGGGCTTATCATTACTTTTTAATGTACCGTGGAATCCCGCTAATCTGACCCTTCATAATCTGAATAACAGTTAAAACCCCGTTTATTTGCACACCGTGACGACTAAAAATTGCTCAAACGTCGTTTAGCACATGGAATAGAGTAAAGTGAAATGGAACGATGCGAAACGGGAAGTAGAATCAAAGCAAAACAAAAAATATGGCTACCAGAAACTCGCTTTTCTGATGGTCATAGAGTTACTAAAAGTTCAAATTAGAAATGAACTCCGTTAATATGGACGAAGTTTAGTTCAGATTAACGGGGGTCCACGGTTGAATGCTAACGTAAGATCCAGTTGAATTATCAGTTAACCCATTGTAAAAAAGATAGGTTACTATTAATCTCCCTATCAAAATGTAAAATTTCCGCACCGTTGAGCCACACCCTGTGTTTTCACTTAAGGTGCACTCGAGAGCGCTCTCAAGTGCACCTTTAGTGAAAACACAGAGTGTGGCTCAATGGTGCGGAGATTTTACATTTTGATAGGAAGATAATTTAAGATGGGTTAACTGAAAATTCAATTGGATTTAACGTAAGCATAAAAAGTAATGGAAAAGTCCCAAAAGAGCGATCCCTCCATGCTTAGAAAGAAATTGTATCTGATTAAATGCTACCTTGCAGTTTCGAAATTTTACTTATGTTCTCGAAACTCCCCTAAAGCCTCACCTTAAGTTCCCTGAAATTCTTAGACCATGCAATATTCTAAACATCAATGAAGTTTTCAGCATTCCTTTGAAGTTCCCAGCAGATCTTGGGACATCTTTGAAGTTTTCGCTTTCCTGAAGTTCGCGGAGCTGCCTTGCATTTTCGTCAAATTTTCCGGACATTTCGTATTTGAAAGTTTTGCTAGCACCAGAAGTGTCCACAATATTCAAAATGGAGTCACACAACGACCTCTACATGTCACCCAGTTCAAAAAATTCCCAGTTTTTTTTTTAGAGCCGGAAGTTGTCATTTTGGATTCCAAAATGGAGTCAAACATCAATATCTGGGTTCTACACGTCGCCCCCATTCCAAAAATATCCGTTCCATGGTTCAAAAAAAATATTGTCAGTTTGAAAAAAATTTAAGTCGCCATATTGGATAAAAAAAATGTATCTTACAAAGATTATCGGCCTCTGCGCGTCGTCCCTGTTTAAAAAATACCCATATTGATGGATATTTTACAGTGTTTTTATGATTAGAAGTTACCATCTTGGTAAAGCTTTTTGTTAAGTCGGTCGCAGCTTGTAGTAATGTGAGGGACATAGTGGCTATAGAGTAATCGTTCTTGCTTATTGAGCAGAAGATCATGGGTTAGATCCCAAACCTCGTTTCATTACTGACTTGATCTATCCCAGGCCTCTATTTTAGAAAATCGTGAATAATAGAACTCGGTGGAACGATTCGGAAATGTAATACATATGTTTAGACAAATGTGACGTACATTTGATCCGATTCAGAAGACATTGTTAACTACTTTCGGGGATGTCATTTCATGTTAATCACTTCTTGTAACCGATAATGAATAATCGTCGGTTGTAGCTTGTTGGTATGTAAAGGGCACGATGGCCTTAGAGTGACCGTTTTTGCTTACTGGACGGAAGATCGTGGGTTAGAACCCAAGCCTCTTTACATTACTGAGTTGATAGTGTCGCGTCATTTGTTTTCCAGGCTTTTAAAAATCGTAACACTGTGAATCAAGATCTAATTCACTCTTCCCACTAACAAAATAGTCCTTCCCGTGACAACCGTGGAGATGCAAAGGTATACTCGGTCTCTAGTAACAACGAGTGTCGAAATAACAATCCTTTCCTTTCCCGATGACCGTAAGAACGTGGCCGGCACCGTAATTGACCTAAAAAATAATAATAAGGATTCACCGGATTTTACACACTGTGAATGGATTGCACCAGAAGTTGCCATCTTGGAATCCAGAATGGTGTCAAACATCGATTTCTGGCCTCTATACGTCGTCCTCGTTCCAAAAATACCCATATTGTAGGATATTTTACAGTTTTCTACAAAACGGAAATATCCATTATGGATTGCAGCATGGCGTTAAACACCAGACTCTACACGTCGTCCTCGATTTGAAAATACCCATATTGTTGGATATTTCTAGATAGAGCTGGAATTAGGGCCTAACAGCTTTTGTAAACAATGACTTCTATCGATGATTTCTAGAAATTCAAGGCTCGCCCATGCAAACAAACAACCTCATCGGATAGGGAAAGACTTCCACTATCCGATGGTTATGTTGGTCTGCGTGGGCGTGCCTTGAGTTCGAAGAAATCATCGATAGAAGTCATTGTTTACAAAAGCTGTTACGCCCTTATTCCAGCTCTATCTAGATTTGATAGTTTTTGACAATCCGGCAGTCGTCATCTTGAATTCCGAAATGGCGTCTATTTCCGGCCCCTAAAAACCGTCTCCGTTCCGAAAAAATAAATATTGTTCGGTATTTGACAGTTTTTCACAAACCGCAAGTCACCATTTTAGATTCCAGAATGACATCAAACATCGATTTCCGGCCTCTACTCGACCGCCGTTCCGGAAATAACGATATTTTTGTATATCTGACAGATTTCCACAAACCTGAAGTCGATATCTTGGATTTTAGATAACCGGAAGCGGAAGATAATTGATAATCTGACAACTTTGTAAAACATTTCAAAGCTCTATCTTTCGATCGTCAAAAGTTATAAATAATTTTTAAGTTGCGTCTTTCACTTATCGACGCGTCGAAGTTACATGATTGCAGCCCTGCTTTCAATGTAGTTCAGAGCAACTTTAGATGCTATGTGAAACCTGAGGTAGTTCTGAGTAACATTCCAAGAAAACCCCTTAATAGGATTCGAATTAAATCATAATGAATATTCATATGAATTTTTGAAGTAAATTCTTAAGCAATTCTAAGGACTACAAGGCAATTCAAAGAAGAATTAAAAAAAAATCTGAAGATAATCTCAACACGTTTCTGTTAGAAAAATAATCCATATCTTAATTCCATCGTAATTTTCGGAGAACGATTCGGAAGTATGCTAAAAAAGGATTGCAATTAAAACTGAGAATAATTCCAGGAGATCTTCAAAGGAATTCGGAAAAGAATTCCAGGAGAGGTTTGACTAGAATGTCGAATAATTTATGATGGGAAATCTATGGAATTTGTGGATTCACGGCAAGTGAATTCTTAGGACACTTTCAGTAGAATTCCAAGGGCATTATGCAATGAATCAATTAAAACTCTGAGAATAATTCCAATCTTCAGCTAATTCCGAGTAAAATTCCAAGGGAATTGAATTCTGATGATAGTTCCAGCGAAAGATCAAGGGAATTCAAAGGTTGTTGCGGTGATAATTTTATAAAAAAAAATTAAGAGAGAGCTCCAAGGGAATTCTGAGGAGCATTTCAAAGAATTTATGGAAGCAGAACTAGGAAGGAATTCCTATTTATGCTTCCATGAATTCTTTAAAATGCTCCTCACAAATCCTTTGGACCTTTCATTTCCTTGAACTTTCGTTGACTCTATCCTCGGAACGTTGACTCTACCACTATGAAATTGGTATTATTCTCTGAATTTTCATTGAATTCATTTCAGAGTACCCTTTTAATGTTACTCCTTCCCTTGGAATTTTACTCACTTTCATGAACTCAACAACTCAGCTGAACTTTGAATACTGAAGAAATCCTGTTAAAGGTTCCAAGGGTATCAGAATGATTTCAACATAATATTTGTACCTTCTCCGATTTGCGTGAAACTTTGCATAATTGTTTGTTATGGTCAATAATTCAAATTTGAGCTAAAATTTGGCCATTTTGAATATCGCAAAAAAAAATCCAAATGACATATTCGATATTTTTCAACAAATCTTAATTCGAAAACGTCACTTCCAATCGGCGCCTGAGACACAGTCGTGGGAAAAAATTCTTTTTCAGGAAAAACAAAAGTGGTACAACATTTCTAGTAATGTTGGGTAAAACATCTCATCAACATTTTTTGAATATTTTTAATTAAAAAACTTATGAAAAATTAAATCTTTTGTAAAAGTTTTATGTTGGGTACTTCAACATATACAAAAATCACAGAACAATACATTTTAGAAAAAATTTGAACATTTTGTTTTGTGTAATTTTTTAATAGAAAACGATTTTGCAAATTAATGGTGGTGATAAACTATAAGCAGAAACATGTAGGACATGAGGAACGGATGGGAAAAGGAAGGCTTTTGATATCTGGGATAGTCAACCATTGCTCAGAAGTAATCCACCGTTCGTGCCTACAAGACGTGAGAGGATATTAAGTCTAAAGTACTAAAGTGAACCAAACAAAGTGCCTCAAAGTGCAGTGAATAACCTTAGGTTGGTGGTGACCAAATTAGTTTTTGACTTGGTTTTAAACAACCATTTGTCCTTCAGGACCTTTTTTGTTCCACGTACAGATGCTCACGATCGAAACGTTTCGACTAGGTCAGTCTCGACTGTCTTGGTCTAAAAGTCAAGGACCGTCCACTCTCCGGTTTGATAATCACCAGAAAGGAGAGCATCCTCGGACTCGGAAGTCTTAATCGATAAGGAGGAAGACCCTGGGTGGCTGATATTAGCCAACGAAGGGAGACGCCGTTGACCCAGGAAAGGCTTCTTCGGTAGCTGCACAAGAATCGCTACATTCCCTGGTTGCGAACCATCATTGCAACGTTCAAACCCAAGCCTCCAATCCACCATTGTCGTGACCACAGCTCCAGTCAATAGGAGCCATCGTCCAGACTAGTCGAAGCCACCGATCCGCCATTGTCGACGAATTTATCAAGCCACGGACCGCCATCGCGGTCAAACAACATCGGCCTCAACAAAAGCACCAACCGCGAGCGCTCGCCATCGTCCAGCAAACACCACCGGTACGTACCAAAGCAGCAGAAACCCATCCGTTTGAATATATTTTAACTTTTTCCACCCACACTTCAGCTTCAATTCATTTCATCATCGCTATTGAAATCCCACAATTACTGCACACTTTACTGCACGTACTGAGTCAGAGCTAGTTACCAGAGAGTCTTGGTTGAGCCACTAGGGTTAGTCTCATCTAGTTTCAAAGTCCTACCGAAGTTCAGGGATGAAGTTCAGGGACGTCCTGCTGAAGTTCAGGGAACGTCTGCCGAAGTTCAGGAAAGTTCTGCCAAAGTTCAGGGAAGTTCTGTCGAAGGTCAGGCCTGTCGAACTTTGGGAAAGTCCTGCCGAAGTTCATGGAACTATTTCCGAAGTTTAGGGATGTCCTGCTGAAGTTCAGGGAAGTTCTGCCGAAATTCAGAGAAGTTCTGCCGAAGTTCAGGGAAGTTCTGTCGAAGTTCAGGGAAGTCCTGCCATTTCAAATCTTGGAAATCATGGAAGTCCTGCTGAAGTTCAGGGAAGTCCTGCCAAAGTTCACAGAAGTTCTTCCGAAGTTCAGGGAAGTTCTGCCGAAGTTCAGGGAAGTTCTTCCGAAGTTCAGGGAAGTTCTGCCGAAGTTCAGGGAAGTCCTGCCGAAGTACTTGTGAAACAGCGTGTGAAAATTGAGGAACATTTTAATGAAATAAATATTTCATTTAGCAATAGCAAAAGTGGGTGATTTCTAATATAGTTCAATTTATCTGATTATCTTTAAAAATAACCAGATATATCAGAATACCTCCATCAAATAGACTGAAACTTTCACAGAATATCCTCAAATAGTTGTGAAACCACTTGTGAAAATTGAGGATCAATCTGGTTTAAAAAATATTTTATTTAGCAATGGCAAAGGTGGGCGATTTCTAATTTTTTTTAGCAGTTTACTTACGTATACACACACTTGAATAGTTTTTATTATTTCACAAATGCACGCGTTTCCAACATGGTTTAGGAATAGAGCAATTCCCTACGAATTCGCAAATCGGTTTATTTTCCTATTTTTTGAGTTGGTTGAAAATTTGCAGAAACGTTCCTTATGACCGACTATGCCATTTTGCATCTTCATATCGCCAATTTGAATCCAGCCTTATTTTTGAAAAGGGCCTACATAAAATATCAAGCTTATCTTCAGAAAATTTTTATTCGAAAAAACTGTTTGCCCGATCGGTTTGGTGTCTTCGGCAATATTGCAGATCATGGATGAGACTATTTGAAAAAAAATATGCTTTCTAAAAAAAATACACGTTTTACACCACTACATAGGCACCGCTATGAACACATACTATTCATTTGACACATACATTTCATTTGTACTTCTGAGAGGATTCTGTTTATGTTTGGTCACACGAAAATCTTGTGGAATTTCACATGAAAATTCGTCAGTAAAAATGTGTTGAATTTTTTGAGTGTAGAGACTGCTTAAGCACAGATACAGCCAAAACCAGTTGATTGCGTAGGAAAACGAAATCTAATGCAAAAAATGGTTTGTATTGACATAATGCATTCCTTCAGGTATATTGTCTTCGGAGGAAATGTTCCTAACAATATTTTGAAACGATCTACGGAGGTCAAATCAAAAAAGGCATACAAGGTTTTTGGTAAACAAACCTTCTTATGCCCTTTACTCGCCACCCATATGCCACCAACGCAAAGCATCAACATCACCAGGTAGGCGAAAATTTGCCTGGGGGCCTTCGATTGGCGAGAAAAGTTTTTACAAAGGTTTGTTTACAAGAAGCTTGTATGCCCTTGTCATATGTTGTTCTTGATTTGACTTCCGTAGATCGTTTCAATAAATCAATCTTGTAAAAATTGCTAGAGATAGCAATTTTACTTCTTTAATTTTGCACAGAAGAGTTTTATCGATTGATCGTTGCGTTATCCACTTTTTTTCGATCCACTTTTACCTTAAGAAGAAATTTACCGCTCCGAAACAAATAATTACGTTTTGATTTTTCTAGAACTATTTGAAAATTTTGTTTCTTTCCAATTTTCTAAAGAAAATTCACGTGCAAAATTGTTTTTCGTAATTCATCGTGACATAAAATTGGTCTTAAAAATAAGAGAGCCAATTAGCCAAATTGCTGAGAGTCCATTTTTTTCATGATGAGATAGAAAAAATATTTTTACATGTTTTCTCAAGAATCTAATGAATTTCTTGGATTTTTGGTAAATTTTCTAAATATTTTTTAGAAAAATAAAAACGAATATGAATATGTTTTTTTTTATATTATGCAATGCTTCACTGTTTCTCGGCTCCGTAGAGTCCTTTTAGACATTTGGAAAAAATAATCATTGACAAATTAGTGTACACAAAGCACAGTAACAATAACAACCAACCAAAATACGTAAAGTTGGCCGTTTCAAGAACCCCTTGCTCCCCCCGGTGAAGATACTGGGTGTCCAAAAACTGGGCTCAGTATCTGTCAGCGAGGGTAAAAAGAATTTTACCTCCACAGACTCGTTTCGCGTGACCTTTTCTGGTTCAGCCCTTCCTCAGTACATCGAGTTGGGAAAACTTCGGCTACCTGTGCGCTAGTTTGTTCCTCGGGTCATGATCTGCCAAAACTGCAAACAGTTGGGACATACGGCCTCTCACTGTGGCAGCAAGGCACGCTGTTCCAAATGCGGGGAGAAGCACGAGGATGGCGCCTGCACAGTCACGGCACCAAAATGCGTGTACTGCAAAGGATCTCCTCCTCATGGTCTCTCGTCGTGTCCGGTGTACAAACAACGCGGGGAAAAACTAGAGCGCTCTCTTGAAGAACGTTCCAGGCGGTATTTTGCAGAAATGCTTAAGACAGCTAAGCCATCAACCAACGAAACAAATCCCTTCGCTCTTTTGTCAGATGACGAGTCTGGCTCTGACTTGGCTGAGGAGGGAGTTTCTTTCAGTTTTCCGGAAGGTTCTGCCCGGAAACGAAAACGCATCCGTTCGCGGAAAGTTGCAGATCAAGAACCCCAAATCAGCTTGCCCAAATCAAGGAGTGGTGGAAAAAAAGGAGACTTCTACTCCTCCTGGATTCCGCAGAACTGATTATACCCAGGATTTTCCACCTCTCCCGGGGACATCCAAAACCCCCGATGCCCCAATTTTCAGAACACAAGCCCCTTCTTCATCTGGGTTGTTCTCATTTGATAACATTGTGGACAGTATCCTCAATTACCTCGATATTTCTGATCCTCTGAAAAGCAGTGTTCTGGCAATGCTTCCTACTGTGAAAACCCTCTTGAAGCAGTTGACATTGAAGTGGCCTCTCCTTGCAGCAATCATCTCCTTCGATGGATAATTTTCCAAACGAGGTCGGGGATTTGATCACTGTTCTACAGTGGAATTGTCGAAGTCTTATTCCTAAGATAGAATCGTTTAAGTTTTTGGTTCACAATAATGATTGTGATGCATTTGCTCTGTGTGAAACTTGGCTCTCTTCAGATATAGATCTTCCTTTTCATGATTTTAACATTATTCGACTGGATCGTGAGGATTCGCGTGGAGGAGGAGTACTTTTGGGGATCAAAAAGTGCCATTCCTTCTATAGAGTGAATCTTCCACAATTTCCAGGTATTGAAGTTGTCGCATGTCAGGTTTTTGTTAAAGGCAAGAGCCTTTGTATTGCTTCTGTGTATATTCCTCCCCGAGTTTCGATTAGTCAAAAACAACTTTCAGATATCTGTTCAGTTCTTCCTACTCCACGGTTGATTATGGGAGATTTTAATTCCCACGGTACAGGCTGGGGGGAACTGTATGATGACAACCGTTCTACTTTGATATATGACCTCTGTGATAACTTCAATATGACAATTCTTAACAATGGAGAAGTAACACATCTGGCTGGTCCATCCTCAAATGGAAGTAGATTAGACCTCACACTTTGCTCTAATTCATTATCGTTGGATTGCACGTGGAATGTGATCCAGGATCCCCACGGTAGTGATCACTTGCCGATCAAAATTTCGATTGCCAGTGGGTTCAATTCGTCGGAATCCGTTAACGTCGCGTACGACCTCACCCGTAATATCGATTGGACAACGTTCAAGACCGCGATAGATGAAGCCGTGTCGTCGGTAGAAGAGCTTCCACTGTTGGAGGAATATAACTTCCTCTCCAATCTGATCTTGGACAGCGCGCTTCGAGCTCAAACTCGGCCGGTTCCAGGAACGTCTTTTCGTAGGAAACCTCCTACCCCTTGGTGGGACCAGCAATGCACTGAGGTTTATCGTAAAAAGTCCGACGCGTTTAAGCTTTTCCGGAAACGCGGAACACCCGAGTATTTCGAAGCGTACTCGACTCTTGAACACGAACTCAAGAGCCTCATCAAAGCCAAGAAACGCGGATACTGGCGGCAATTCGTGGACGATTTATCGCGCGAAACGTCGATGAATACGCTTTGGACCACGGCGCAAAGGATGCGTAACCGGTCTTCAAACAACGAGAGCGAGGAGTACTCGGATCGGTGGATTCTCAAGTTCGCGCGAAAAGTATGTCCTGATTCCGTGCCGGCACAGATGATTCCTAAGAGATGAACTAGCCTCAGGCTAAAAATCTCTAAAATAAAGATTAAAAAAAAAAAAAAAAAAAAAAACAGATGATTCCTCGCAAAACGACGAATTCGGTAGACGAGATCAGCCAGCCTTTTTCAATGCTGGAGCTCTCACTCGCGCTCCTTTCGTGTGGCAATTCGGCTCCGGGGGCTGATAGAATCAAGTTCAACTTGTTGAAGAACCTCCCAGACGTCGCTAAGAGGCGCATGTTGAACTTGTTTTGTCAGTTCCTGGAGCTCAATATTGTTCCGGATGATTGGAGGCAAGTGAGAGTTATAGCCATTAAAAAGCCTGGAAAACCCGCGTCAGGTCAGATTATAACTCGTATCGTCCCATCGCGATGTTATCGTGCATTCGAAAATTGTTGGAGAAAATGATCCTTTGTCGCCTCGACAAATGGGTTGAGACGAACCACCTACTCTCAGATACTCAATTTGGTTTCCGTAGGGGAAGGAAACGAACGACTGTCTCGCGTTGCTTTCCACAGAAATCCAGTTGGCTTTTGCTAAAAAAGAGCAAATGGCTTCTGTGTTCTTGGATATTAAGGGGGCTTTTGATTCAGTATCGGTTGAAGTCCTTTCAGACAAACTCCACGCTTGTGGCCTTTCCCCATTAATTAATAACTTTTTGTACAATTTGCTGTCAGAGAAACATATGAGCTTTTCTCATGGAAACTCTACAGCTTCTCGACTTAGTTACATGGGTCTCCCCCAGGGCTCATGTTTAAGCCCCCTTTTGTATAATTTCTACGTCAGAGAAATTGACAATTGTCTAAGTGACAACTGCACGTTGAGACAACTTGCAGATGATGGCGTAGTGTCTATGACAGGGCCCAAAGGGGTCAACCTGCAAGGACCCTTACAGGATACCTTAGACAATTCGTCTACTTGGGCTATCCAGCTAGGTATCGAATTCTCCACGGAGAAAACTGAGTTGGTCGTTTTTTCTAGGAAGCATAGCCCAGCACAACCGAAGCTTCAACTTTTGGGTAAGCCGATCACTCATTCCATGTCTTTCAAATATCTTGGGGTCTGGTTCGATTCCAAATGCACCTGGAGATCCCACATTGAGTATCTGAGACGAAAATGCCAACAAAGGATCAATTTTCTTCGAACAATTACCGGAACGTGGTGGGGAGCTCATCCGCAAGATCTTCTAACGTTGTACCGGACAACGATTTTATCGGTTTTAGAGTACGGTAGTTTTTGCTTCCAGTCGGCGGCTAAAACTCACATCATCAAACTGGAACGTATCCAGTATCGTTGTCTTCGTATCGCGTTAGGATGCATGCACTTGACTCATACGATGAGTCTCGAAGTGTTGGCGGGCATGTTGCCACTATCGGATCGGTTTTCGGAATTGTCCCACAGGCTCCTCACCCGTTGTGAAGTTATGAACCCACTGGTAATCGAAAACTTTGAGAAGCTTCTTGAGCTAAACCCTCAAACTCGTTTTATGTCATTGTACTACGTGTACATAACTCAGGATGTCAGCCCTTCACAGCATAATCCCCATCGTGTATGCTTCTCCGACTTCGGCAATTCAGTTAGTTTTGGTTTATCTATGACGCGGGAGATTCGTGGAATCCCAGAACATCATCGTTCCATGATTGTTCCGTCAATTTACGCTGCAAAGTTTGGCCAAGTTGATTCCGCAAGATCGTTCTTCACAGATGGATCACTAATAGAGTCGTCCGCTGGTTTTGGTATTTTTAACGAATTTCATAGCGCCTCTCGAATGCTTCAAGCTCCTTGTTCCGTATATGTTGCTGAACTGGCGGCAATACACTATACGCTAGAAACGATCGCCTCACTTGCACCAGATCACTATTTTATTTTTACGGATAGTCTCAGTTCTGTCGAGGCTATTCGCTCCATGAGGCCAGTAAAGCACTCCTCGTATTTTCTCATGAAAATACGAGAGTTTCTGAGTGCTTTATCTTTAAGATCTTTTGTCATCACCTTTGCATGGGTCCCATCTCATTGCTCGATTCCGGGCAATGAGAAGGCGGACTCACTTGCTAAGGTGGGCACTATGCAAGGCGATATTTACGATCGACAAATCGCCTACAATGAATTTTTCTTCATTTATCGTCAACAGTCGCTCGCCAGCTGGCAAAATAAATGGAGTGAAGGGAGTTTGGGACGATGGCTATTCTCGATCATCCCTAAGGTGTCGAAGAGTCCTTGGTTCAAGGGGTTGGATGTGGGTCGAGACTTCATTCGTCTGATGTCTCGCCTCATGTCCAATCACTATTCGCTAAACGCTCACTTGTTTCGTGTTGGGCTGGGAGACAGCAATCTCTGTGAATGTGGACAAGGTTACCAAGACGCCGATCACATCCTTTGGTCTTGTGCTGAGCATCGTGGAGTCAGATCACATTTTTATGATTCCCTTCGGGCTCGAGGTAGACAACCTAATGTTCCAGTTCGGGATATTTTGGCTAGACGTGATCTGGAGTTTATGAAACTCATATATGTTTACTTTAAGAATACTAACCTTAGATTGTAAGTTTGATTAACCTTGTGTTTAGTTTGTGTATTGTGCGTGTAGTTTTTTTTTAAATGTTTGTTTTCAAGATGAATAGAAATAAGTTCATGTTTTAGGATTAATTAAATATTTGTATAATAAATCATATTTCAAACCTCCTTCTCCCTTTCCCCATCCAAAAAATTGTAAATCTCCACTAACCTCGAGACGACCGCGAGTAATCGGTTCAATTCCTTTAACTCTAGATTTAAGACATTAATCATGTATAATGCAAATGATAACTCGGCTCTGTAAAGTTTATTCGATTGAGCCTGTACAAATAAATTAATATATATAAAAAAAATACGTAAATATGATTAACATTAGAAGAATTCTGCTAATTTTTGTGATGTTGCAATGTACGGCAAACATTTAAAGACATTCACATTACGTTTTAGTACTGTGAACGCATGAATTGTATTTAGGATGAATGTTTTGTAATACTGTAGAATGTCCATGTAAAAATACATTGAAACTACATTATGATGCATTGCAACCGGTTTTCGCTTGTTAAACAACTCAATTGCTTCGTAGATTTTTATGAATTATATAACCTATTATACTTAAACTCCAACGAGCAGTTCCACGCCAAATTGCAAAATAACAGCTTGACTCGACCATCTCCGATTTGCACGAAACTTTGCATAATTGTTTGCTTGAGCTAAAATTCGGCCATTTTGGATCTGGCAATTTTTTTTAATGGCGTATTTGACATTTTTCAATGAATTCCGTTATAATTGCTTATCTTTTGACAGATACGCGTATTTCGTCTACTATTTGCAGACTTCATCAGTGCCAAGTACTCAACACCACTGAAGAATCCAGCTTTTATCTACGAGTTAAATACTAATCAATATGTACTACCTGCTAATTTTTAGTACTCGTGGATATAAGCTGGATTCTTCAGTGGTGTTGAGTACTTGGCACTGATGAAGTCTGCAAATAGTAGACGAAATACGCGTATCTGTCAAAAGATAAGCAATTATAACGGAATTTAAAGATAATAAACCAACACACTCAAAGCTCTTCATTATGAAATATTTAAATTTTAGAAATATTGAAAACCTTTCACACTAGGATCTTCCAAAATAGCCAAATTTTAGCAAAAATTTGAATGATTTCCCATATCAAACAACTATGCAAAGTTTCATACACTGAGGCAAATAGACTTAAGAATTTCATATGGCTCTACTTATGAACAACACGTATGAATTTCATAGGTGTAACTTATGAATGATTTTCGGGTAACATGAGGTAGTTCTTACATGCCTTTAACCATTATAATTTCCCAAGCGTTGAAAGACGAGTAGTCAACACACGGGTCCCGTAATTTCAACGTCCATGGTTCGGTTCCTGTCTGCTCCGATTTACAATTTTTTTGTCAACATTATTTTTCATAAGGCAAATCAATGAAATTCATATCGATATATTGTGGCCAAAATTCATAAGTGTTTGTTATGGAATTCATACGTTCATTTGCTTCAGTGTACAAATCGAAGAAGGTCGTCGAGTCTGATCGACATCGTCATTTGGCGTGGAACTGCGCCATATAAAGAGCAACACATTTTTCAAATGCCAACATAGAGAGTAATATCAAAACAAAATTGTACATGCATTTACAATTTTTCTTAACCTTAAATCTACCAAATTCGAACATCGATTAAACAACCGTATCCTTAAACAAATTTATCAAAATATTAAAATAGAAAATCTAAAATTGAACACCGCGCTAGGCTGTTGGACAATGCTGCTTGCGGTTCTACTATGACATATAATTTGCTGAATTTTCCGACTCACCTTGATCGACAGCGGCCCACTCGAGTGCGAATCATTGTCCGCTATCACCGACGAGTTGTTCTCGTCCACCACGATCACCTCGTAGTCGCCATCCTGGAGCGAGCGGTTACCTACAAAAACAATACAGTTCGTAAAATGTCAGTCAAGTTGGCTAACTTTCGTGTCTAGAAATAAAGATCTTTTCATAAGAAAATAAAAGAAAACGAACATAACTACTCAAACTCAAAGGTGGTGGTGCATGAGGGAGGGGGGTGTTTGGTGAGAGTGTGCGCATCAAGCGTGTGTTTGTCAAATAAAAAGTGTTCAAGTGCGCGTGACGTTTACGCGTAAAGAGACACAGCCAGAGAACAGTAGGGAGTGGAAGGGGTGGGGGGACTGACTGGGTGTCGTGAGTCGTGATTTTACAGTGTGCTGAGTCGTGAGTAGCAAAAATTCGAACCAACTGAAGAGAGAGAGAGAGAGAGAAAAAGGAACGAAAAACGATGACCGCACACAAACAAAACGGCCGAGGGGTCCATCGGAGGGGGATCGGGCAAAACGGAAAACGAAATCCAAAATCAAAAACAGAACATCAACAAAACTTTCCAAAACACAAAATGGCGACAAAAAGTGCGTTTTTTTGGATTGGGGATTTTTTTATTCTGATGGAAGGAAAAGAGAAGATTCCGCACGACAACACAACACAAACAGAAACAAAGAAATATACTTGAGAAGAGTAAACTGTCATTATTTTTTTTTCAAAAGTGCCCAGAACAAAACACGATACCTGTCATACCGTTACAATGATAGATATGGTTATCACCGTTATTGAGTCCTTTCCCAAGTTTGCCTCCGGCTGGATGACCAACGAGACCGTTGTTGAGGCCACCGGTTCGGCCACGCAGATGGGCCTGCCCATACGGACCGGCACCGGAGTTGAGTGCCGTCAACGAATTGTTATTGGTGAGGTTATGTTGCGCCTGTTGTTGCTGATGATGATGATGCCCGGTGACTCCCGTATAGCAATTGACCATATCGCTCGGATAACCATTGCTGTTACCATTACCATTGTAGGCCACCATGGGTCCATTCAGAGTAGGTCCTGACAGACCGCCATTGTTGTTGTTGTTGTTGTTATTGTTGCTACCGTTCATCATACCGACCGAAGACGACGACGACGAGGTCGTCTGGGAGGACGACGATGTGATCGTATTGTTGCTTCCGTGGTGCATCATCTGCAGGTTGGCCGCGTGCGGAATCGGTCCGCCTCCTCCACTACTACCACCACCACCGAGCACTGCCGAAGAGGAGGAGCTCATCAGTTGCGGGGCTTGGCCAGAGGCAGCGGCGGCGGCAGCAGCTGCGGCCGCTGCAGTGGCCACCAGAGACGACGATGCGGCGGACGATGACGAAGGTGCGCTCATCGCCGATTGGTGGTTCGGATGCGAACCCGGTAGGAACTGTGGATAGACGTGGTGCGACCATTGCGGGAACAGTGGACGATTGCTCGGATCTGCACGACCGGCAGGCAGCGGCGTGTTTGTGTATTTGGTGTGTGTTTAGGTGATGGTTAGCAGTGTGTTGGTGAGTTTTGAGTTTGGTTAGTAGCGATACGCAAAGAAGAGCACGTGGTATGGTTCGTTAGCGATTGATTTCGTTTTGTTTTTCCCGTTGACCAATGCGCGATGATGAGGTATCATTTTTTTTATTTTTATTTTTCAATTGTGGCAATTAGGTTGGTGAGAGGGAACAAGCGCGCGCAGCGTTAGAGACAAATTATCGGATTAAAAGATAAAAGAAAAAGAAGAACGGGGAAGAGGGATTTGCAGTTATTTTTCGATTTTGTTAGCATTATGAGTTGAGTACAAAAGGATGAGCAGTTTTTGAAAGAAGAGATTTGAAGCAAATACAAGATAGAGAATATACAAACAGCGGACACACACACACACACTTAAACACATCTATGCAAAAACATCGAACAGAAGGATGAGGAGATCCAACGGATGAAAATAAAATAATTAACAAGCAAAATTGTAATTTGAACCGAAAACTAAAGCGACCTATGGTGGGCTATGGTGGAGTGAGAACATGAGCTGATAAGCAGAGCCGTACTCAGGATTGTGGTCTAGGTGGTGTACTCTCAGTTTAACGCACCTCTCCCTGCAGCGTTGCCAGATATGGAGCGATTTTCAAGCTTGATGTAAGGTTTCTCAGAATAACGATATTTGAGATTTTATACCGATTTATACCGAATTTGTTTAATAATCAAAATGATTTCTGCCTACTCACGCTGAACTGTCAGAAGCAGGGTGGCCAGATCTACCGATTTTCGGGATGCCTACCTATTCACAGACGAAAGGTTAAAAACTACCGATTTTTCACTTTTCCTACCGAGAATCACAAATTTTTAGCCTTCTTAAGACGGCCTACCGATAACTACCGATAAAAATTTTGAGAAGCTACCGATAATGAAAAAATAATCTGGCCACCCTGGTCCGAGGAAAGCATTGTGTGAGACTTTTTTTTCTTTTTGAATATCTCAAATAATATCAGAGCCTCAATCAAAATTCTAAAAAACTTATTCATATTGAGCCATTCCATAGCAAAACGATATATTGGTTATTATAATTTCTTAAAAAAATAGTAGTTTTGGTCCTAATCGCAAAATATTAGACCCGTATTTTTTATTTTGTCATTAGGGTGACCATTTACAATTTAGGCTTTTTTACACAACATATAATAAAATCAGCGATTTTCATTTTTAAGTTATATTTTCTTTGAAATTATCAAGATTTTGGGTTTTCACTCAATACTCCTATGCGACTAGACTACCATGCGTCTCCATTGATTTGATTAATAGCGACTGTAACATGGTCAAATTATCTCTTAGTCATCTTTGAAAAAAAAAAGATTTTTTGAACCACCCTAACTTGGAAATGGTATCCCTAATGACAAAAAATGAGTCGAATATTTTGCGATAAGGAACAAAACTTCAAATTTTTACTAAATTATGAGAACCACTCTATCGTTTTGCAATGGAATGGCTGCATTTAAGAATTTCCTATGTTTTCCATTTCCTCGCCCTTTTTGGCTACCCAGGAATCGAGAAACAGCTGATGGTTACCAATTCTCCCGGTAATTCATGGAAATCGGGAAATACTCATATTGAGTGAATAAACTGGTCCATCAAAATGTTCATTTTTTTGTTTATTTAAGCTTCCCTTGGAAGTTACTCCCAACTTTTCCCATGAAATGTTTTTCCACCTTACCCCGCAAGTTATTTTCCGATTCCTCCCGGAAAGTTACTCCGTCTTCCCTTGAAAGCTCCTTCCGTCTTCTCCCGCCAGGTTTTCTTTTAACTTCCCCAAAACGTCATGTTTCCAGAGTTTTATTGCGGTTCTATTAGCTTTAGGAATACTGCGGGAACTTCTAGGAAGTTTTGAAACTTCAGAAAAGTCCAGAATTCTGGATCTGTTTAAGATCTGTAAGGGTAAGTTACGATACATTAAATACAGTTTCATCCCAAGTAACATTGCAAGTATTGAGAGAGAGGTTTTATAGCATTATACAAGTCTAAATCATGGTCTACAGAACCCTAATAAAATCAAAATGGTTGGTTGGAATTGACCTTTGCGTGCATAACGTCTAAAGCCCTTAGTTGCTTTACGCCAGCTGAGGTTTTACCGAGAGCGCCATCTCTCGTGCAGACAGGTGATCCATGACGCAAAGCGATCTAGCTGGATGGATTTCCTGGATTCAATCGACGAATCCCAATCGTCGAGTGAATTGTGGAATCGCGTCAACGCTCTGAATGGCAAGCGGCGATCTACTCCACCTACTATCCAAACTCATGGCACCTCGATCTCAGAACCGAAGGACATCGCTGACGAATTAGGAAAATATTTTGCCGACCTGTCTGCTGTCAGTGGCTGCGACAGCGATTTCGTCCAGCGCATCAAACCTTCCACAAGCAGCATTCGCTACTTGCGAATTCCACCCGATTTTCCTGCTCTCCAAATCAACGAAGCTCTTACCTTCCGGGAGCTTCAATTTGCCCTAGGCAGCAGTAGTGGTAAATCCGCCGGGCCGAACGAGATTGGATACCCGGTGTTAAAAAACCTCTCCCTCGACGGAAAAACGAGGCTACTCGCCCACTTCAACGATCTATGGCTCACTGATTCGTATCCGGACCTCTGGAAACAAAGATTGGTTGTGCCCATTCCGAAGAACAACACGGCGAGTGAAGAAGCCTCCTCCTTTAGACCGATTGAAGGTAGAGAATGGTAAATCGTCGTCTTAAGCAGTTCCTGGAGCCAAACGGCCTCCTTGACGAACGGCAGCATGCGTTCCGGCAAGGACACGGCTCTTCCACTTACTTTGCTGCCCTCGGGAAAGTACTTAAGGAAGCTCAGGACAACGGTCACCATGCGGAGTTAGTCTCCCTTGATATTTCAAAGGCGTTCAACAGGACATGGACACCTGGTGTCATCAGGCAGCTCATCGGCTGGGGCCTGGAAGGTCACATCACACATTTTGTACGGAATTGATCGTACCTTCCAGGTGACTGTCGGGAACACTCGCTCGGATCCGTTCCCCGAGGAAACTGGAGTGCCCCAGGGATCCGTCATAGCGGTAACGCTATTCCTGGTGCCCAAGAACGTGCACGTAATCGTTTATGCCGACGACATACTCATCGTCGTAACGGGACGAACGACTAAGCGGTCCAGGAACATAGCTCAAGCAGCAGTCTCCGCCGTCAGCAGGTTTGGCGCTTTCGATTGGTTTCCAGCTCTCCGCGCCGAAGAGTGTACAGTGCCATATCTGTCACTCGGGCCATCTGATTCGAGGACCACCTATCACCATCCAAGATCATCCGATTCCGCTCAAGAAAACAGTGCGTGTTCTGGGGGTAGTACTGGATCGCACCCTAAGCTTCAACCAGCACTTCAGGATGGTAAAAGAAAACTGTCGTAGCCGCATCAACATAGTCAGTCCCGCATCGCTCGAGCAACCGTGAGATCCGCCTTCGTGTCGTTCGGGCTGTTATCGACAGTCAACTTTTCTACGGCCTCGAAATAACCTGCTTAGCCACCGAGAAGCTCAACCACATCCTCGCTCCGGTATAC
The DNA here is from genome assembly GCF_037179485.1 of Ochlerotatus camptorhynchus. Lineage (NCBI taxonomy): Eukaryota > Metazoa > Arthropoda > Insecta > Diptera > Culicidae > Ochlerotatus > Ochlerotatus camptorhynchus. The sequence goes on from NW_027040615.1 coordinate 1,106,695, forward strand.
AATACCTACGTACGCATCGTATCCAGTCTTCTCCCTTTCAAGTCTGCGTAAACCGCATGTGTGGAAATAGGAATCATCCCTTTCCGCTATCGATCTGCTGCAGCCATTGCTACCGAAAGCCGCTGCCCACGCCGCTAAAACATCCGGGAACGAAAGGGTCTTTCTCCTCAACGAGGGAAACTGAGCCCTCCGCACTGCAGCCAACCGTGACCTCGCCCCGGTGGCCAGAGTCCACTGGCATGGAGAGAAGAGTTGGCAATCAAACGTCGTGCAAATAGATAAGCGAATTAAGAGTGAATTCCAAGCCGAAGATAACTCTGTAACATCTCAATTCTGTTGCAGAGCTTCTCGGGTCGGTTTATCCGGGGCACGTTCATCGCTTTACGGACGGATCGCGGTCGCGGGCTGGAGTTGGACTCGGAAGTCAAAGTCTACCGGAGGAGTGTTCCGTCTTTTCCGCTGAAGCCGCAGCTATACTAGACGCAGCCATCACTCCGGCAGATCAACCGATCTTCGTGTTAACTGACTCACACAGCGTCATCCAACCGCTGGAAGCCGAAGCCCCGAGCCACTCCGTAAACGTACCCCTCCTAGACGTCAAGCGTTGGATTGTGAATACTATTATAGAAGCCTGGCAGCAGGATTGGTTCCAGTCGCGGACCACTTTCCTGAGGAATATCAAGGAAACCGTACGCTCCTGACTGGACAGTCAAAAGTACAAGGACCAGCGGATCATCTCAAGACTTCGGACCGGCCATGTGAGGATTTCCTGTAATTTCGGTGGGACACCTTTCCGCAAGGCCTGTTCAATTTGCAGCATCCCCGCCTCGGTGGAACCCGTGCTGTGTGTCTGCCCGGAGTTCCAGAAGCTACGCGAACAACATGGACTCCGGGAGAACGTCAGTAATCTGCTTGTCTACGACCCCTCGACGTTGGCTGCGCTGATCGCCTTTCTGAAGGAAGCCCACTTGTATGATCAAATCTAGCCCCCCGTCGGTGGCTGCACTGATCGTGTGTTCCTCATGTTTCTATTTTTCTGCCATCGGGGTTTCTCCGCCGGACCGGGCACTGTCTCCTACGGTGGAGCTCTACCTTGTTCGCGTTCTACCGGTAATGGCGTTATTGAACATTTCCGGGAGGGCCAATGTGACCGTGGACTCTTAATAAAGCTATAATCAGCCGAGTTTTGAAAATTCACTTGTTGTCTAAAATTGGTCACTTCCCCGAGGGCACAGGAACATGCCCAGTAGGACTAGTGTGACCGTGGACTGTCAATAAGACCATTATCGGTCGAGTTTCGCAAAATTATGAAGCTTGATGTGTCGCAAGACGAGTGTTAATTCTTGTTGAGAATTGGTCACTTCCTCGAGGGCACCAGAACATTTCCTGGATGGCCAATCTGACTGTGGTCTCTCAATAAGGCCAAGTTTTGAAAAACCATGAAGTTTGATATGTCGCACGAAGAGTTTTAATTCTTTTGTCACTCTCGAGTCCCTTTGAATCTCGGCAAGGTGATGGACTTTAGTGTCTGTTATTCAACATTGCATTAGAAGGTGTGATCAGAAGAGCTGGAATAGACACAAGTGGCACGATCTTCAGGAAGTCCATCCAGCTGCTTGGCTTCGCCGATGACATCGACATCATGGGACGGAACTTTGAGACGATGGCGGAAACGTACATCAGACTGAAGGCTGAAGCTAGGCGGATTGAACTTCATCAAAGCATCGAAGACGAAATACACGAGAGGAAGAGGTTCTAGGGAAAACAATGTTAGCCTCCCACCCCGAGTTCAGATTGACGGTGACGAAATCGAGGTGGTCAATGGGTTCGTGTATTTGGGCTCACTGGTGACCGCCGAAAATGATACCAGCAGAGCAATTCAAAGACGCATTATGGCAGGGAATCGTACCTACGTTGGACTCCGGAGGACGCTCCGGTCGAATTAAATTCGCCGCCGCACGTAATTGATTATCTACAAGACGCTGATTAGACCGGTGATCCTCAACGGCCACGAGAACTGGACTATGCTCGTGGAGGACCAACGCGTCCTTTGTGTTATCGAGCGGAAGGTGTTGCGTACTATCTACGGTGGAGTGCAGATGGATAACGGGACGTGAAGGAGGCGAATGAACCACGAATTTTGAACCACGCTGGGCAGGGAACGTCGTAAGAATGCCTCACGACGACCCAGTGAAAATGGTTCTCGAAAGCGACCCAACAGGAACAAGAAGAAGAGGCGCGCAGCGGGCAATGTGAATCGGCCAAGTAGAAGGCGACCTGCGGACCCTTCGCAGACTACGAGGCTGGCGAAGTGTGGCCATGGATCGAGTAGAGTGGAGACGACTTCTTCGGACAGAAGAGGACAACAAGGTCTTAGCCTGTTTCGTAAGTTATGGTAACGAATCGGGTTGATCATCTCCTTTACCAAACTCCCCTGTTGGGGAGGGATGGTGAGGGGTATCTCCCCCACCGCCACTGGCAAAAGAGATGATCGCCGATTTGCTCACGTACCTTCGATGTGCGGAAACAGTTCTATCGATTGTTTCACACTCGAGTCGTGAGCATCTAGTCGATAGGTTTGGAGATTGCAGCTATTGTTGCCTCTACCGCTGTATGTGCTCCTGTCATCGATCTAGAGGAGACACGGGTATGGGTGCTGCTACTGCACCTTTCGACCAATGACAGTATGATGCGTGGGAAGCTTCCATCTAGAGTTATGTACTTTAACTAATCATGTTTGTATTACTCCATGCGTGAAGTTAACGATTTACATAGTTTGGAAAAGGAGATGATCAACAAGATTCGTACCAACCGGTGGAAACTACCGATTTCAAATTGGCTCACTACTTGACTAGCGTATTGGTCCCAAGCAAATCGATTAACGTACCCAATTCTACTCGAAATTCTATTACTGCACTATGTTTGTTTTGATTCGCTATGAAAGTTTGACAGATGAGGGGTTAGTGGATTTTCCTTTGTTTCGAGGGGTGAATCAATTAGCTTGGAACCGAAGATAGTACCAGAGCTGAGCGAAAAGGTTGAGCACGTTTCTTCGGAACCTTCTGGTCTTAGAGTTACCTCTATGTTCGTACCTTCCTCAAAATTGACATTTGCTCGCTTTCTATTCTCTATATACAATTTTCACACGTCCGTACTCTAACGGAACTATCAACTCTATACTTTCATCTCCTTATCATTGTATAAAATAACCAGTAAAGGGTGTCCCACATCAAATTGCATCACGGAAATAACGCTGTAGAAAATTACCCATTGGGTATTGTCTCTTGAAAATTTGGGTAGAAGTAGTTTAGAGTGCATTGTTTACACTGTATTTTTATCGCTGTCAGTTTTTCGAAAGTTGGAAAAAATGGCGTCACCCGAAAAGCAACGTCGCGAATCGATTTTGTGCAAGCACCTGGAAAATCCTCAACTCTCTCATCGGAACATCGGAAAACAACTCAAAATCGTGCAATCAACGGTGAGTCGTGTGATTAAACGTTACTACGAAACTCTGAGCATCAAACGGAAGGAGAAATGCGGTCAGAATGGATGTTCTATTAGTGATCAGGATCGCAAACGTGTCGTGAAAGCATTTAAGCGGAATCCCAATGCTTCGATCAGGGATGTGGCCAAAAAGTTGAATCTGTCCAAGTCTTTCGTTCAGAGAGCCAAGGACCGGGAGGGACTGCATACGTACAAAGTGCAGAAGGCTCCAAATCGTGACGAACGGCAAAATACGGTGGGAATGTCACGGGCCCGGAAACTGTACACCCAGATGCTGACGAAGCCTCATTGTCTCATCATGGTTGATGAGACTTACGTCAAGGCGGACTTCCGGCAGCTTCCGAGGCTACTGTTCTTCGCCGCCCAGCACAAGTTTGATGTTCCGAAACTCACTTGCCACGTCATCACTCATCAGTCGTTTTGTTTGTATAGAAGACCAGAATATTAGAAAATTCCATCTCCTAAGCTTTTGATTTACGTTCGGCTTCCCACCGCTAATTGATTCAATATATTCTCATCCCAACCGCCAAGGACGAAGCGAACTCTCGTTACGCAACCATAGCAATGCGTAAATCTCGTCCATACGGCCACCAAATGGCAGGAACCGGCGATAAATTCATTCATTTCTTCACCCGGGAGATTTCCGGCCGAAACGAAAACCTACGAGAATGGCCCAGCTTCCCGTCGTTCGTTCGTAGCGCAATGGCAACATGGCTTCATCATGGCACAAAAGTTAATTACCCACCATCGCATATCGCCAAGGCATCTCTCCGTGTGACCACAGCCGTTTCCGAATTTCACGCTATCGAAAATTATGGCACTCATTATCCATTTCCCAAGACAACGACGGCGGGGCAGAGGACAAGGTCAACCTTTCCGCTTCACCCCACATTTGTATCCGTGTCTTGTTCGGAGAAAAAAAATAGCGTGAAACTGTGGACAACTAACAGGAGGAAGGAGGAGGAGGCCGCTTCGCTCGACACAAATCCGAAATAAGGCAGCCAGGCGGAACAAAACAAATGACCACATTTATATCCACTGGCGATTAATGGCAACGTCGTCATTGTCGTCGTCCTCGTCGATGGGTGGTGGGGTGGCTTCCTTCTACTTGGAAACATCCGCCACATTAACACCACAAGACGTTCCTCATCAACCCGGGAGCCAGCCTCATTTCGTCGTCCTCCTAAGACAAAAACAAAATACAACACAACTGTTCGGTTTCCCGCGACCCCCACTCGAATGAGGAAAATACCAAGACTCACAGATACGGTGGACGTGGCCGGCGTCTGCAGCATGAAAACAAAGAAAGTCCTTCGTCCGTTTGTCTGTAGTCCCGCGCAAAGTCATCCAACTAGATACAGCTCTAGGAGCAGCCAAGCAGCATCATCTCCAATCGAGCATTTGAAAGCTCCATGCACGTGACATACCTAGGAGGCCGAGGCGGCTGCGATGGAGCTTATTCTTAAAGGACGAAGAAAGGCACGGAGGGAAACAGCACACTGAATAATTGATGGCGATGAGCGTATCTTAATTTTCTCACTGAACCGAAGATAATGCTATTTGATGAGCGTCCGATCGCATCAACGTATTTGGGGCTTTGGAGAAACCGTTGTGTAGGTATGTTTGTGGGTGGAATGGAATGGAAGGGACTTGGCCGAACTGTAATTGCGTATTTAGGAAAATGGTTTGCTTTTTTAAGCCGGAAAGGGTCGTTCCTGAAGTGGGAATTGGGAAAAAAGGACAGGACAGGACAGGTCAAACCTAAACAATCAGCTTTCATCAGTGAAGGTTGAACGGGGAATAAAGAACTTGAATTTTTGTCATCCGGTAACATTGGAAAACCAACAATGATCGAATTAAAATTTAGGGCGAGAAGAGAGGGTCTTTTGCTTCTGGATGTTTGATGCTATTCTCTGAATCACTTGCACAGTAATTAATTAAGAGCTTTTCCAAGTAACAGTTTTGGATTTATGAGTGTTCTGTAGACCATGATTTAGGCTTGTAGCATGCTTTAAAACCACTTTAAAACTTGCAATGTTACTCGGGTTCTTTGCCAAATAATGCATGCATTTGTAATGTCCAGCGTTGGAAAAGATCGCGATACTTCACGAAGTTCACCAAGGGAAAAGTTCGCGAGTCATAGTGAGTTTTGGTGAACTTTTCCAACACATGGGCAGTTGCATGAAGCCAAAAAAGAGAACCATTCATCCGAAGGGTCACGGGAGGCATCTGAAAGTGGAACGACCCGCTTGACCACCGAACGCAGGTCATAATCGCGCGGCTGAGGACAGGACATACCAAGTTTTCCCACACTTCTCCGGAGCCGGTCCCTTCAGATCAATCTGTGAAACCTGTCAAGTTCCCCACTCAGTGGAACACGTGTTGTTGCTCTCCAACGACCCACGACCCAGGATTACGGACCTCACTGGTTAACTTCACGTGGCCGGGCTCTACAACCAAATTTGAACCTACCCACCAATCCAACCTGGAACCACGAATCACAACCTTCAACTTAGACAATGACTACCGCCTATCCATGGAACACGATACGGAACTAGAAAAACCACCGTATGACCGGAAATAAGGACTAACGCAACTATAACGGAACCGAATTTACTTTATCCTTCACATAATCGACACCATCCATGAAGAAACTCCGGAAAAACAACTCCGTTGAAACCTACTCTGTATTAAGGGGTCTCCACTCTGGAACCTCACCTTTTTCCCGGAGATCCCCTTCTGGGATCTCCTAGTTCCAAACTTCGTTTCCGCTTATTCTGTAACTAAGGGGGGGGGTCCTTCTGGCTCCCCCAACTAGCCAAAGGCTGAAAGCCTCTTTAATAAAGAAAACTAACTAACTCACTAAAAAATCATCATATTTTTTGAAGTTATGAAGTGTTGGGTTTTCACTCAATACTCCTATGCAACTAGACTACCATGCTTCTTCATTGATTTATAGCGACTGTAACATGGTCACGACGCACGGTCGTCTAGTCCTATAGGAGTATTGAGTGAAACCCCAAAACTTGATAACTTAGAAAATATAACTCAAAAACGAATATCATTAAAAAAAAACTTCAAAACAATTTCTAAAACATGATTTTAATTAGTTTTCCATTTGATACATATTTTTATCTTTCAAAACGGCCCAATGGTTCAAAACTTATGAATCTTTGAAAAAAGTAATTTTTGAAAAAAAAATATTTACTTTTTTGACCACCCTAATAACAACATAGAAAAACGGGTCTAATATTTTGCGATGAGGAACAAAACTACCAATTTTTACGAAATTCTGAAAACTACTATATCGGTTTTGCTATGGAATGTCTGATAAGTAAGATGATCAAGGTATTCCAAATGGTGATGGTACACAGGTGAATTTGGAACTCCTTCACTAAGCGGCGCTAGTGTACATGTGAACTTCCTCTTTCTATTAGTTATATCTTTAAATCCTCACCATCTACGAAGCCAGGATATCTTCGTGAAGTCTGCACTACTGTCGAGTATTTTAAACAGGAACTTGACTTGCACATTAGCGACGCTTAATGAAACAATTCTGTAGTACTGTTCTATAACAAATCCGCCTTCACCTACTGTAATCATGTGATATTCCATGTGAGCGTCTTACATCAAATGAAAAGGAAATTTTCTGAACATCAATGAGTACTCTAAAGATCGCTAAATTTATAGCGGAAATTTTATTCAGTTTTTATTGAATTTTACTTCAAGCTTAGGGTGGCCGTCTTATCCCGATCAGCCTATTTTAATCCAAAAAATGCCATTCGAACAATGGCACATTTTGGCTAATGTTTTAACAATTAGTTATTTGATTTACAGAATCCACAAAAATTATTCACAAATGGCACAAATACTTGCTGGATGGGAAAACTGAGCCAAATATTATTAAAGTAATTAAAAAAAACTATAAAAAAATAGACACGATGCTCAAAAAAAAATCATCATTTGGACAGAATGTTAAGATATTCTATAGATAATTCTTACGAAATTCTGCGGAGAAGTTCCAGGTATTTTTGGGAGGTAAATTCCAATGTTTTTTTTTTCTGAAGAGACTGTTACATATATTGTGGGCAGAAATCTAGAGAAATCTAGAGAAATTCAAAAAAATAAAATTGAGCAAATTTCTCAAGATTTCTGAATAGGATGTTTTAAGAGAATTTCGAGAAGAATTCTAAGGGAATCGAATTCTCAGAATAGTTCCAATGAAATTCTAAGAGATTTTCTCAAGGGATTTTAAGACGAATTTCAAGATAATTATGCAGTGAGCGCTCAACTTCCGAGCTGAACAGACGCGTTTTTGCTATCGCTCGTGGAAGTCGAACACGAACTAATTTCCAGTGTTAACTGTGTTTTTTCGTATTCTGCTCATCGCTGAGCCGTTTTTCGTTTCGCTGCGCGTCCAAACGACTCCGCGATGGGCCGTCGAGAAAATACCTTTCGAATAGACTTTTCGAATGTGCCGAAGAAACCGGACCTTGCCAAAGTCCACAAATTCTGTGCGACCGTTCTTGGTCTGAAACAAGGTGAAGTGCTACGTAAACAGAACAGCAGAACACTCAGTGTTTCGCTCGTGAAAGTTGTCGGCCTAGAGTTGGCGCAATGAATCTGCGAGGAACATGACAACCAACACGACATTACCGTCGACGGAAAAAATATCCGCTAAGGATCACGCTGGAGGATGGAGCAGTGGAGGTGAGGCTCTTCGATTTGTCCGAGGTGTCGGACCAAAAAATCGCTTATTTTCTCGGAAGGTATGGTGACGTCATATCAGTACGAGAGCAACGATGTGGAGCCGATATCGATTTCCCTGGTATTTCGACCGGTGTCCGCATAGCGAAAATGAAAGTGAATCGTAACATCGAGTCGTGGGTCACCATCGACGGTGAAGTGACGAATATATCGTATTTCGGGCAGCTACAAACATGCCGACACTGTCGCGAATACATCCACATCGGGGCTACTTGCGTGCAGAATAAAAAATTGCTCGTACAAAAGTCGTATGCCGATGCCGCAAAGCAGATGTCTTCACAAAAAACATCTCAAGCCGACTATACTCCGAACCAAACCAACACACACTCGAACCAAATCGCTCCCAGTGCGAATCAAAACAAAACAACTTCGAACCAAGCTGCACGGCCCCGGTTCGAACCAAACTCGGTCAATCCGGCTACCATGCCGCCACCGAAACAAGTTTCCCACCGACAACAGAAATTGTTACCACCGATGCGCAACGAACAGAATTTTCCCACGCTAGCCTCTTCCTCGGCTTCGATTCCCCCATCGGACAGCAGGTCGTTGACTCCCTCTACAGGTCAACAGCCTCCTGCTAGCAGCGGAGTGGATCGCAAAACTGCTAGTGGCAAGTCCGATGGCAACACTGAGGCAAATAGACTTAAGAATTTCATAAGACTCGACTTATGAACGACAAATATGAATTTCATAAACGCGACTTATGAAAGAGTTTCGTCTAACACAACGTAGCCCTTATACGCCTTTAGCCATTTCAGATTCTTGAGCGATGAAAGACGAGTGGTCAACACACGAGCTCCGTAATCTCAACGTCCATGGTTCGGTTCCAGTCTGCTCCGATTTATTATTTTTTTGTCAACATTATTTTTCATAGGGCAAATCAATGAAATTCATACTGATTTCTTGTGGCTAAAATTCATAAGTGTTTCTTATGGAATTCTTATGTTCTTTTGCCTGCGTGAACGAAACAGACTCGTCTGTCGGCTCATCCAGCTCAAGAAGGCAGCTCCGCAATCGACCACCAGGCAAGAAACCTCGGGTGGAGGACGACTGCGACGACAAGCGAGATGGGAGTAACCAACTGTCGTAATGGCTGAGTTCTTCAGTTACAACCTCGCCTCCATCAACATCAACAATATCACGAACGGAACGAAAATTGACTCTCTTCGGACCTTTGTACGAACGCTGGAGCTAGATATCGTTTTCCTCCAGGAGGTGGAGAATGATCAGCTCTCTCTCCCTGGCTTAAACATTGTCTGCAATGTGGACCAGGCAAGGCGAGGAACGGCAATCGCGCTGAAAGACCACACTCAGTTCTCGCATGTGAAGAAGAGCCTGGATGGCCGCCTCATCGCTTTGAGGGTGCAAAACACAACTCTCTGTAATATCTATGCGCCATCGGGGACAGCTGCTCGTGCGGAAAGAGAGAGATTCTTCAACGGCACGATCGCATATTACCTTCGGCACAACACGCAACACTTCGTCCTCGCTGGGGCGATTTTAATTGCGTGCTTCACCCGAGCGACTCCACGAGTTCAAACACAAGTCCGGCGCTCCAAGCGACCGTACGGCAGCTGCAGCTTCAAGACCCCGCACCCACATACGTTACGCACAATGCGGCATCCCGGCTCGATCGCATGTATGTAAGCTATGGGCTTTGCGAGCATCTGCGAAGTGCTGCCACACACGTATGTTCGTTCACAGACCACAAAGCTCTTACAGCGCGAATTTGCCTTCCGCACCTCGGTCGTGAACAAGGACGTGGCTTCTGGTCCCTCCGTCCTCATCTTTTGACTGCCAAAAACATCGATGATTTCCAAGTCCGGTGGCAGTTTTGGACCCGCCAACGGAGGAATTTCCCCAGCTGGATGGCATGGTGGATCTCATACGCGAAGCAAAAAATTAAATCGTTTTTCCGCTGGAAGTCAAGCGAAGTATTCAGCATCTTTAACGCTGAATACCAACGTCTCTACGCGCAATTGAGGCTCGCGTATGATGGCTACTAACAAAATCCAGGCATGTTGACGACTATCAACCGCGTGAAAGCGAAAATGCTCACGCTGCAGCGACGCTTCGCACAAAATTTCATTCGGATCAATGAAACATTCGTAGCCGGAGAGAGCATATCCACCTTCCAGTTGGGTGATAGACGACGTAAAAAAACAATCATCACAGAGCTGCAGAACGAGTGAGGAGAGCAAATTCAAGGCTCCCTGGAGATCGAGCAGCACATGCTCCGATACTTCAAGGACTTGTATGCGGCGGTGGAGACCAGGCAAGTTGGGGAGGAGATGTTTGAAACCGAGAGAGTAGTACCCGAGAACGACGAAGCTAACGCTGCTCTTGTGGCAGAGATCAGCATCAACGAATTGAAAAATGCCATCCGAACGTCACAAAAACGAAAATCGCCGGGTATCGATGGTCTACCGGTGGAGTTTTACCATCGAACTTTCGACATCATCTATCGAGTTCGAGAGCTCTACTTCGTCACCAATGAAGCTATGACGGATGAGCTACCTTCGGAATTTGCCGATGGCACTATCGTACTGGTTAAAAAGAGAGGTAGCGATGGAACAGCGAGAGCATACCGTCCGATCAGCCTGCTCAACGTCAACTTCAAAATTCTCTCCCGCGTCATGAAGACCCGCCTGGAACACATTCTCCGGACACATCGAGTCCTGAGCGACACGCAAAAATGTGCCAACACCGATCGATCCATCTTCCAAGCCACGCTCTCGCTTAAGGATCGTGTAGCACAACTAACCGCGAGAAAGCAAAAAGGGAAAATGATCTCTTTCGATCTCGATCACGCGTTCGATCGGGTCTCTCACGAGTTCCTGCATCGGACTCTTCTATCTCGGGGTTTCAACCAGGGCTTCGTCGGCTGACTCTCTCGGGTCGCTGCTGCGTCTTCGTCACGTCTGCTGGTGAATGTGCGCCTTTCACATCACAGCCGTTCCGTATAGAGCAATCCGTACGGCAGGGAGACCCAATGTCGATGTTACTTATCGTGCTTTATCTCCATCCTCTCCTCACACGGGTAGAGCTTCTCTCCCAAAATATTCCTCCCCCTGCCGATCTTCCTTGTTTCAAACTGCTTCCTCTGCAGACTGCTTTGCTTCCACCCAACATCCAACAAAATCCCACCAGCGATCAAATTCATTGCCTCTATCTTGAGCAAACCGAACTGCCAAGGGTGGAACGGAACCAACCAGGTCAAATTTGGAAAAAAAATCTGTACAAATATTTCGTCCAGAGGATTAACGTCGTGCCAACGCAGCGATCTCTACATGTTAATCAACGAGAAGCCGGAGCACCGCAGACTAATGAACATTATCGGACGTGCAAATGATTCGAATTGTCAGCACTGCATGGTGTCTATTGAAACGCTACAGTACAAGTTCTGTGAGTGCCCTCGTATAGCTGCAGCATGGACGCACGTACAACGAAGAATAATGACGACTCTTGGCGGATGGCAACGACTTTCCTTCACCGAGTTGATACGACCAATCTTGGGCAACATTGCAGCAGCCAGAAGAAATGAAATTCTTAAATTGTTTATAAAATACATCAACTATATTAATGCAAATATTAATAACAGAATCTATGTAGGTGAACTAGAATTCCTTCTGAATTTAGAAGAGTATTCTGAGGAGAATTCTGAGGTAAGAAATGGAGAAGTATTCTAGATTCTGTGATATGAAAAGTTCTCAAGGTTCTAAAAGTTACCAAGTTATTAAAACTGCCGTTGGTAAGCCGCGAGTATTCGGTCCAACTCCTACTAGACATAGAATTAAGTGAATTTTGTTACAAACAAGCTCCGTAAAGCTAACACGATTGAGCTATACAAATAAACGAACTAGATAAAAAATAATAAAACTGCCGTACAAAGGTTGATGTGAAAACTTTTGAGATATCAAAGTTAACCAAAAGTCAAATGTCTGAGGCTTGGTATTTCTTAGGATTCTCACTGCAATCATTTAGATCGCAGACTTAAGTTGTTGTATCTTACACTAAAGAAAGTTAAGAACTTCAGTTTTGAAAAAAAAAATCCAATGTATTGGCCTTTTCGTTAATGACATTCGATTATAAAAGGCAAAAACAAACATTATGTAAGGATCACATTTAATTCACGATTATTTATCGGTCTCCCCGATTGTCCTTGATTCGAGCTAATTGGGAGCAATGTCGAACATTTATGGAACATAACTTTGATCCAAATATTCCTTTGCAAACCAAAGATGATGTTAATTATGCTCTTGAATCTCTGACTACTTCTACAGTTGAAGCAAAATGCGATTCAATTATAATAGACGACGATCTTAAGCTCTTGATCCGTCTGAAAAATGTCCGTAGCAGGCAATATCAAAGAACATGCGAGTGAAGCTCTACCCTGAGGAACAAATACTGAATATAATATGTCGAAATTAAATCCGAGTTCCAAACCCTTTTGGAAACTCACAAAAATTTTGGAAAAAAAAGCTTAAAAGCCCATTCCGGCGCACACATTCGGAACAAGCTCAGAAATTTGCTAAGAAATTCGAGAGTTCGAATAATTTCTGTTTGGGTCTTACTAGTTCCATTGAGAATCTGAACCCAAGTAGCATTGCAAGTTTTACCGTGGTTTCATAGCATTCTACAAGTCTAAATAATGGTCTTCAGAACCCTCATAAAACCCAAATTGTTACATGGGAATATTTCCTTCCGGGAAAATATTTTCGTTGAGTCCTGGGGAACCGATTTGGACGAAGTAAGATCTATAACTAAACAGTTTCAGTGAATTGCAAATATGACTCCGTGCAGTGTCCTTCGGAACCGGTTCCAGATATCCAAAAACGGGTCAACATTGCCCCAAAATGCAATAAATTTAGCAGGGTGTCTTAAGCCTTCGAAATCATGAAGCTCAATATGCCACATGATAAAATCTGAGTGAATTGAGTGAATTATGACCCCATTCAAGATCTTCCAGAAACATTTCGGATATCCAAAAAAAAAAGGTCAATGTTGCCCAGAAACGGATTTTTTTTTGTTAGACATCTTATATTTCCAAAGTCATGCATTTCAATATGCTACATCATTAAATGAAATTATGAAATAGAAATATGACGCTCTTCAGAGCCATCTGGAACCGCTTCCGAATGTCAAAAAAATAATGACCATTTAAGACACGTTTCGAAATATGAGAATAACCAATCTAACCAATGCGAAAAGCATTGACCAATGAGACGAACCGGCGTAGAGGTTAGCATCCATACCTCTCACGCCAAAGTCCCGAGTTCAAATCTCACCCCCGCACAAGTCACGAAAGACCCAAGAGCGTTAAAGTGACTATAATAAAAAGGCATCAACCAATAATATCACTCCTGTCAGGCAATCCACTTCGTCGAATCCTCTTCCAATTACAAACATCCCCACTCCCTCCCTCCCTCCTGCACACGTATACGACCACCTACACCGTTTCGAGTTGCTTCCTTCCCGCTCTCCCAGTGGTATAATTCCGTAAAGTTTTATTTTATCATTCCCCAAGATCCCATTCATTCGTTCGTTCCGTCCGTTTATTCCCACCACTCCAAACGGAGCCCCAGTTCAATTCAATAAACTATTCAGCTCCACCGAACTATGGCCCAGTGGCCGCGCAACATCCCGCCGCCGGCGAATGAAGCAGATAGGAAGCTCCCTCCCAACAGGGAATCAACTCAACTCGACATTAGTGCAAAAGTTCTTTTCGTTCATTTTCTCACTCCACCCACCCCCACCGTTTACATACAGCATACAGCACATACAGCGACCGGCACTATGTTTCGGATCATGGGAAGCCACATTGTACAGAGCAGTAGATAGGTGGTAGTGCGCAACTTTCGCAAGTGAATTGAACCAAACCCGAAAACGAAAGAGAAAAAAAAAACAAATGAGAAGCCTTAACTCAAATAGAAACAACCGAAACGGGATGGGGGGAAACCGTCGAATCGGAATCGAAAGGCGGAATTCTACGAACGGAAACGAACAACAAAGCTGACCAGCATCGGAGGAGCACCGGATGTGGTCATTCCACACAATTACGGATAGAAGATAAATATCGGAAGAAGGTAGAGAGGCATAAGATCCGGAATTGGACGTACAAAACGACTTACCTTGGGTTGGAGTTTGCCGTTGCATGACCGGCGACGAGTTCCGGTGGATCTGAAGCTCCGGCGGCGGTTCCAGGATGTCCCGGTACTTGGACACCATCAGGACCGAGATGAAGTAGACGATGGCCAGCGAGAGGAACTGGGCCTGTTTGGTCTCCTCCTGGAACAGACGTTTCTTTAGATTAAAAATTAGGGGTCCTTCGGTCGTCCTTGCCATAGGGGTGTGTGTGTGTATGGGGGAAAGGGCAAATACAATCGAAAAGCAAATACAATACTTACCACATCCCGATAGATGACCGCCCGCAGCCGGTTGATGTCCATGTCCTGGAGTAGCTTCTCTGGATCTTTGACCGGACTCATCGGGCCGGACAGGGATTCGATGATTGTCTTGGAGGTGGTTTGCGCTCCGCGGATTAGGGCTTGCAGGTGCGCTCCGCCGGGAATGTCCTTGAGGGACATTCCATTGTAGAGACCCCGGGTTCGTTCCTTGCACTCGAGGCAGTTCCGGACGGCACATGTACACACCAACCGGAGACACTGACGGAGGATGCCTCCGCTGGACATGTTCTTCTCGGCTTCCAGTTCGCCAAAGTTTAGGCTGCTGGCAAAGATGAGGACGTCGGCCATGTTGACCAGACGCTGCAGGAATGATACGGCCACGTCCAGTGGCATGCCCTGCGTCGGTTCCAGAACATCCAATTCGGACTGCAACAAAAAAAAACGGTCAAATCAAGCAAATCACTAACGCGCTTCCAACGGATCATACTTACATTGGGAGACGTGGCGCTGGCGAGTAGCGGCAGGAGTCCGCCGCAGGCAATGATCAGATTGTCAGCGAGTTGCGAGATCAGGTGAACCGTGTTCACCACGAAGATTGCATTTTCGGCAGAGTTGACGAAATCCAGAACACTCTTGGTCGAGTGCGAACGCCACACTTGGATGTCGGTCTCGAGCGAGAAGAGGACGTCCGAGAGGAGTCGCTGGTGGATGTAGGACCACTTGAACTCGGGGATCCGGAAGGGAGGCCGGGTAGGTCCCGGCGAGAACATTGGACGGGTTGAGGCGGATTTGGAGCGTTGCTGCTTGGTGGAGCCTCCCGCGTTGGTTCCGTAGTGTGCCGGAGGAGAATCGTTAGCCGTACTGGTTGAGGCGTTGACTGCTGTCTTCTTGGTAATCGTCGGAACTGCGGACGACTGACTTGCGCTTTGGGTAACTGCGTCGTTCATTATCACGGTTGCGACGGTGACCGGAGTGTCCGGCACTTCACTGTCTTCGTCCTCTTCATCATCTTCCGGTTCATCCTCTTCGAGTTCTTCTTTGATGTCTGCGCAGGCTTCGTTCCGGGCGATTTCCGCCGAAACCGTACCGACATTCACGGTACGGAGGCCCTCCTTCTCCGGACTAGACTCGGTACTCATCTGTTCCGGTTCCTGATCCGGCTCCGGGGTGGAAATCTGTTCGGCCTTCAGAACCGCATCGGTGATGATGGACTCGACGACCTCCTTGACTTGAGCTTCAATTTCACTCTGCTCCATCGTCACGTCCGAAGAGACGTGGTTTTCATTGGCGTCCGTCGTGCTGTCTGCTTTCAGACTGTTGTCCACCATTTCGTTCACAATATTGGAGATCATGGCTTTGACCTGCTCTTCACTCGGTGCTTCTTGACCGTCGTCGGTATCGTGCTCCTCCTCTTCTTCTTCACCGCTATTGCTACTTAGATTATTATTGTTTAAATTGTTGCTATTAACACTAGTTATTGCACTTGATGCTACGCTATCAGTCTTCTGCATGACATCGTCGGTACTGCTGCCGTTGTTGTTATTCAACGCATCTTCTCCTGCCGTCGTCGTCGTCGGCGTTGCACTGGAAGTTTTCAGTGACAAAACTCCCTGAACCACTTCGTTCACTGCCAGTTCGATTTCTTCGTCCTTGATCACTGGAGACGAAGTCGTCTGTTCTGCGCTAGACTGCTGCAGCTGTTCGGTTTCTTTCAGCATGCTCTCTGATTTGCTAATGATCTCTTCCACTATGTTCTCCACCACCTGCTCCGACACGCTTTGACTGTCCTTGAGCGAACCGATCTCCAATGCCTTCTTCATCTCGCTTTGCGATAGCTCCTCCTCTTCTTCCTCCATCTCCTCTTCGCCCTGCTCTTCCTCCATCTCCTCTTCCTCTTCTTCTTCCTCCTCCTCTTCATCTTCCTCTTCATCGCCGTTTTCCAACACTTCCCTAGCCTTACCTTTCACTCCTTCTTCTACCTCTCCTGGTTCGCAGATACACTTCTTCGTCCCTTCCAGAGCCGCTACTTCACCTTTAACCGGCCCTCCTCCGTCGTCTCCTCCTCCGCCTCGATCTCCACCGGCTCCACGCTCCCAACCGCTGATTGTGCTGATTGGTCGCTGTTGCCGCAGTGCCGGATCCGTAATGTTGTCCGTCCGATGCTTCTCGTAGTGTTCGTACATCTGGGCGAACTGCAGCTTGAACTCCTCGTACGACACCTTCGAGTGGACGATCGCAAGCGTATCGACCCACACCCGCCAGCCACCGTATTCGTACTTGATCGCGTGATGCAGCAGCATCCGGAATAGGGAATAGACCATATCGGACAGCTTCTGTTCTTCGGAGTTCTTCGGGTGGATGTACGCCATGGCGATGAGCCACTCCTGCCAGACGCTCATCTGCAGCACGGTTCGCCGGTTCTCGCGATTGTTGTTGCACAGAAGGGTCATGTCGGAGAGGAACAGCTTCTTGACTTCCAGAAGCTGTTCGCTCTGCTTGGACTGGCGGATTAGGGTGGCGACCACCTTGAGGATCATGGGGTTCTCCAGGCGGTAGTGACTTTCCGGTTCCGGGTGCTTGGCGTAGAGGATTTGCTGGGAGATGTGCTCGGTCATGATCTCGTACAGGACGTTGTAGGTCGGCAGCGAGAGGGATTCCTCGTACAGGAGGAGCCGCTCCGCTAGCAGGGTGTAGAGGTTATGCGGGGACATGACGTCGTACTTGCGTCTAGATTTGGATGCGGTGGGGTTATATATATGTTGAATTGGTTAAAAAATGGGGGGGGGGGGGAAGGGGGTACTTACTTGTGCGTACTGCGGGATAGGAAGAACCCGAGTAGCTTGAGCGCTTGGAGCCGTATCAGCTGACTTTCGGCGGCCAGCAGTTTGAAGATTGTCCGGACGCCGTGCTTGACATCGAAGGCCGGAACCATCGAGCTGGGGTGCTCGGACATGAGCGATATCAGCATCTGCAGGACGTCGTGCAGGTTTTCGTCCTCGTGCATCGTCATCAGGTAGTTCAGGATGCTCTGCAGTTCGTCATCCTTGACACCGTTTCCGATCATGATGAGCTGCTTCAGGAACAGCAGTATGTAAGCCCTAATGGCTAGGATATCCTTCTGGGCCGGTCGTGGGCCGTCCAGGCCTTTCGGCGTGATGCCGGACTTGGCCCGGGGATTGACGACCCAGTAGTAGAACTTGAGGGTGTGGACCGTCTGCAGGACGGTGCTGACCCGCCGGACGTTGCTGTAGATCTGGGTGTCCGAGAGGAACTCCGTCGCCAGGTAGGCATAGAGCCGGGCCTGAACCGTGGCCGGGGTGTAGATCCAGAGCGACGGGTTGAACAGCACGTGGTCCAGCAGCTGCCAGGTGAGGAAAGAGAAACAGAAGAGCTTCATTTTAACTTTGATTTTCATCTGTCCTGCCACAGGCCGATAGTACTCTCTGGCATGCAGCAAGGATTTTCGAAAAACGAACTTTGGGGAAGGCGGTATAAATCATAAACGATCATTCCGGGAACGTGAGAGTAACAGGGGGGGGGGGGGTGTAATTGTAAATCTGAGGGGGAGGTCGAGAGATTTTTTTTTCGTTTTGAACTTGTTCAAGAACTGGGGGGAAGAAAACAAACATCACAACATACGTGCAGAGAACTTGAAAGCAACAACGAACACAACTTACTACGGAATATGGTTTATTTACATGCACAGGATTGGGTGAATGAAGTGGTTGGATACGTTCGATTTGATGGGCGTTGGTTGGTTGATTGTATGTATTTCGGAAGTTGACAGTTCATACGGTTAATCTTCAGCATCATTCGATGAGGAGACTTAAAGTCGAATGGACAAAAGGTCGAATTGAACTTAAAGGGACAAAACGTCGAAGGGATAAAAGGACAAATTTAATTTAGAGGGGCAAAACGTCGAATGGACAAAAGGACTATTTGAATTTAGGTGGACAAAAGATCGAATGGACAAAAGGTCGAATGGACAAAAAGTTGAATGAACAAAAGGTCGAATGGACAAAATGTCGAATAAACAAAAATTCAAAATGGACAAATGGTTGGAATGGACAAAAGGTCGAAATGGACAAAAGTTTGAAATGGACAAAAGTTTGAATGGATAAACAGGTCAAATTGTTGGAGGATAAAATGGGGAGGCTAACTCCAAATTGTGTTTCCTCCTCATGAGCAGTCCTTTGGGAAATTAAGATAACACAGTTAACAGTTCTTTATGCGAAAACATAGTATTTTTTACAGTTATTTTAAACTCTCTTTTTAAACAATATATTGTCAATGTTGATGTTCGTTTTTTGAAATATTGACTATTTCAACTTTTTGTACATTCGACTTTTTGTCCCTCTAAGTTCAATTCGACCTTTTGTCCATTCGAACTTTTGTACCTTCGACCTTTTGTCCCTCTAAGATCAATTTGGCGTTTGTCCCTTAGATCTTTTGACTTCTAAGTTCAATTTTGAAGTTCGTTTTTTGAAATGTTGTCCATTTCAACCTTTGTCAATTCGACCTTTTGTCCCTTTATGTTAAATTTGATATTTTTATCCTTCAAAGCTCAATTCGGCCTTTTTACATTCGACCTTTTGTCCCTCGAAGTTCAATTCAACCTTTTGTCCATTCAAACTTTTGTACCTTTGACCTTTTTTCCATCTAAGATCATTTCGAACTTTGTCCATTCGACCTTTTGACATCTAAGTTCAAGTTTTATGTTCGTTTTTTTTTTAATTTTGTCCATTTCAACCTTTTGTCCGTTCGACCTTTTGTCCCTCTACACACTTTGATTTTTTTTTGCCCAGATAGGCACCACCAAGCAGCTCGGCATTTTATTTTGCTGGATCTCACTGAAAAGCTTGCCGAGATTCAGCAAAATTTATGTTTGTCAGCTGAGATCTCGGCAAATTTCCCGTTTGTTAGCTGAATCTCGGCAAGTTTTTTACTGAGATAAAGCAGAATAAAATGCCGAGCTACTCGGTTGTGCCCACGGTAAAAAGTGTGTATGTTAAATACGACCTTTTGACCAATCAAACTTTTGTACCTTCGACAATTTGTCCTTCTAAGGTCAGTCAATTCGACATTTTTCCCATGCGACCCTTTGTCCACTTGACCTTTTGTCCATTCGACCTTTTGTCTCCGACGTTATGTTCATTCGACCTTTTGTCCTTCGACCTTTTGTCAATTCGACCTTTTGTTCTTCGACCTTTAATCCATCGACATTTTGTCATAGATTCATTGCTGAGTATCATCCTTATATACGATGTTGACTGTGCTTTGCCGTAATTCATTTAAGCTCTTTAATAATTTAATGGTGTAAAACCTCCTTAAAACTAGCAGAACATCTCCAATATTCGATAAATTTCTCAGAAGTTCATCGAACCTCACAGTCTTTTCTTATCAGTGGCTGCTACATCCTATCAGAGGTTCTCCTAACCTTTCAGCTGATCCACTGAGAAACTGGGAGAACTTCAGAAAAGTTACACGAATTGGGAAACCTCAGCGAAAGCCGAGACCTATATATAGAAGAGAAGTTCAAGAGAATCTTCATAGTAGTTTATTGAACTACACAAAAATTCAGTGAAGTTTTCAGGAAGCTTTTCAAGAAAGACCGGAAAACTAACGAACTTTAGAAAGACTCTTGTAACCTCAGACAAACAAAATATAAAATTTTCAAAATGGCGTCTTTGTAATTTTTCAATAAATTGTAGCAGTAAAACTTCGCTTCTCATCGAAATGACTTCTGAGACCAAGTTGTAAAGACAAATTAAGTCTTTCTGAGAAAAATATGACTGGCATTTTTTATTAATTTTAAGAAAAATCGAAAACAGTGTTAGGAACTCAAATATCTCACAAAGTCCTATATTCCAATTTAAAAAAAATGTTCGAATCTTAAATATCTCAAAATGGCCTTGCTCGATTAAAATAAAAAAATAAACTTTACGAAAAATGCAAACTTTTGGACTGTTTAAACAGGAGATTTGTAGATTTTTTTTTTTCCAAAAATAACGATTTTAGAAGCGAAAACTGTTGAGAAACGGAGCAATAATTGGACGAAGCCAGCTATCGTAGTAGCCTATGAAGATGTTGGAACTAAAATTTGATTCATTCCGTGTCAAGCCATCTCTGTGTTCACTCGGCTGTCGACAGAAGCAGGCCACTCTCGATCATTGTTCTTCATCAGCAGTTCTTTCGGTCGATGCGTCGTCGACTTTGAAAAGCAACCCTTTCGTGTGATGAGTGTGTGAGTGCTGACCACGTTTTGCGTCCATTGCTGCAATGGAAGCACTCTGCCCCCCGATGGCGTAACTGCCATACAATGAAACCACTGGAAACGGCTCCAGTTCTGATGGAGGAGGCTTTTTGGATAGCGGAGGATAAAGTGTTTATTGTGTTGTACCTTTTGACTATAGTTTAAAGATGTATTGTATAGTGACCAAGAATCCTCGGCTCTGTAAAGTTAATTCGTTTGAGCCTTATCAAATAAATTAATAAACAACAAACTGTCAAGCCATCAAGCGGAATAGACCTAGTTAATGAACTGTTCTCGTTACTTAAATTACTTGTTTCACTGCGTAGTAGAAGAAACCTCAACAGGTTATGGGTGACTGACGAAAGGAAGTTTCAAGCCACGGAATTCCACAATTCTCTGGTCAAAACTATGACACTTGGCAGTTTTGCGTGAAGACCTATTTGGAAGCCTCCAACGTCTGGGATGCGATCATCAAGGAAGCGCCTACGGAAGCGGCTCAAGTAGTGAAATTCCAAGAGATGACCCGTAAAGCGAAGGCAATGCTGGTGAGTTTGAGTCCGATGAATACCTTGTGGCTGTGGTCGGGACAAAACTACCGTGAAGGCTATGGTGGAAGAGCCTCGAGGACACGTTCCCAAAAAAGTCAGCAGGGCAGCTGATTGCTAGATTGCTAGCTATATCGGCTGTTGAGGAGAGCGACAGTTGTTCGGCCCTATCGTGACGGCGGTAGAGAATCTTCCGGAGCAGGAGCAGGAGCTGATGAAGTAACGATTGATCAACGAAGAGTCGAAGCGGAGTGATTGGATGCAGAATCCAGGGGAGAAGCCTACTGCGTTTACCGGAGTTGAAAAGTCCCGAAAATGTGGAAAAAGAGAGCACATGAAGAAGCACTGCAAGAAGACTAAAGGCAACGCAAACATGGCAGCTGGTTCGAAGTCCGTTGTATTCATGACTGACAGTGCTGTTTCCAAGCGGGAGAACAACAGGAAGATAACGTTCAAGCTTGATTCTGGATCTGGATCGAGAACTTCTTCAAGTCTTTGAGCTCATTGGACCAACCAGTTGTTATCAATGTTGCTAAAGATGGACAATCCCTAGTAGCTAGGCAAGCTGGAATGATTTCTGGAACCAGTAATCGTGGTGACATGATGTGTGATGAGGAGGTACTGTTTGTTCCGGAACTCCGAGACAATTTGATGTCTGTTAAGAAGTTAACAAAGGCTGGAGTTGAAGTAAGTTTCAACAATCAAGTGGCAACGCTACGAAAGGGAGGCCAAACAATTGCTACTGCGTATCTCCGATCTGCAAGTTACGAAAATCGTAACGGCGTATTGTTGAAGTTGGGCATGACCAGATCAAAGCGGGATTACTGCCTCTACGTATCAATAAAGATATCCGACGAGGTTTATTGTCGGAAGGAACTTGGAGACCATTCTAAAATTGAAACTACGATTGGCCTTAGAATTTGAAATGTCCGA
Source organism: Ochlerotatus camptorhynchus (assembly GCF_037179485.1). NCBI lineage: Eukaryota > Metazoa > Arthropoda > Insecta > Diptera > Culicidae > Ochlerotatus > Ochlerotatus camptorhynchus. Next base: position 1,129,104 of record NW_027040615.1, read on the forward strand.
CTTCGGTGAAGCCAAACTGAATTATCCTCGGAATTCAGGTGAACTCAAACTAGCCTAGACGGTCAACGTGAACAAAATGTTGAGCCGGTTCCGGGTGAGAAAGAGTGCAATGCTTCCAATACTCCGATGGAAAAGGCACTTCAACTGAACCATGAAGAAAGAGGACTGGAACGGCGTATCGGGAACTTCTTGGAAGCCTGATGTATCAGATGACAACTGTTAGGCCAGATCTGTGCTTCCCAATTAGTTACCTGGGAAGATTAAAAAAAAGAACCCGGCGGAAATCCATTGGCAATCTTTCAAACGTATCGTCCGGTACCTGAAGGGTACCAGTAGCAAGGGACTGCTATTCAAGGAAGCTGAATCATTGGAACCGCTTGTGGGATTTGACGACTCAGATTGGGCCTCGGATTCGGTGAACCGGTGTTTGGATTTCCTGTAGCATGGGCGAGTCGAAAGCAAGCAACGGTATCAACTTCATCTAGTGAGGTAGAATACATCGCATTAAGTGCAGCGGTGTCAGAAGCAATCGGACTGAGTGGTGTTCTGGGGGACCTTAAGCAGAAAGAGAAGCGCGATCCAGCGCCAATATTTGAAGCTAACCGAGGCTACATCGGGATGGCAATGAATGCTGAATCAAAGCTGGTAAAACACATTCATGTCGGACATAATTTCATTAGAGATCACGTGGCAGCTGGAACCATTGAGATAAAGCCAATTTCCACAATTGACCAAGCAGCCAAGGGGTAATCAACTCTGCACACTGTGCCGAAACACGGCATGGCACACTATTCGGCACTTTAAGACAAACGGTGAATAGTAGGATACAATCAACACAATATAAAACGGCATCACTGTCGAGAGTTGACGTTTTGCCAATCGTTGCTAAGGTTAACTTCTTTGTTTACTCCATTGGGCTTCACATTGGGTTCGGATTCCAAGGAAAACTGCTGTGAGTATTACCTGCACCTGTCTGCACCATGAAACTAAGTTTATCTCATCCGATTCGTAGCCCAGCGGCTCGGGGTTTCGTCCAGAATAGCTTCAAGCCAACAGCGTTCTTCCACACCATGGTCGGTCGAGAGGGTCGATACGACAGTCAAGATGGCCAAAATGGGTTTTGTCCAGCAACGGTTGGTCAAATGCCTGTAAGATCGTCCAATACGACGACGGTACGGTGTGGAATGCGATCGGCGAACTGAATGGACAAAAATCCTCTGAACGACGACAATATTGTGCCAGCTGCGGAGGATGTTTGTTTTGTTTTACAAGGGTGTTATGCAGAACGAACGATAAAGAAAAACAAACCACATCATATGGGGTGCGGGTGATGGGTTTTGTATTTTGGCCAGGTTTGAATCCCGGTCTTGCCAAGGGTCTTCCGGTATGAAAATTTAATCGTTTTCTCCTACGTCTTTCCTTAGGTATCCTTTGGCAGTCATTGGTTTCAATTGGTATGGACTTCGATGGGAAATCCACAGGACTTTATAGGGATGTCCATACAAGTCCTAGTACTTATTGGGGGATGTCGATAAGTATTAACCCCAAGTATTCCATCAGGTCTGGACGATTGCCTTAGTGAAACAGTATAGGATTTATAGGAACAGATCAATGCAATCAAAAATGCAATTACATTCTATTCCGTGAGTACACCCCATCATCAACGATCCAATCTGCACTCCTCTGTTGCACTAGTTCGGCTAAAAAGGATCCGGTGCGATGGATGGCCTACCAATCAATCAATTATAAGGCCTTGCTCATTCTCGAAAGTGCATGACGCATGACGACACTAAGTAATTTGCTGTTCGGCAAGATCCCATGGGCGTGCAGATGAACAACATCAACTACAGGGTACAGTTGAACTGCAGATGCGAAGTTTATCTGGATCGTGCACCATTTCCGAGGTATGACAGATATGAAGTGGGGGGACATTATAAGATGGTTTTCACTGGTGGTACATTGGTCATTGGTTTTGATTGGTGGTACCTTGTGGAAGGTATCACATCTGCCAAGCTGGTGAAAATTTTGTCCACCGTCCGTTTCTTGTCATTCTAATGAGGAAGGATCGTGAACTTGATAGGTTTGAACGTGTGTAATTGGGTTATGGTAGGAGGCATCACAATCTGCGATACGATATGCTTGGATGATGTATTCGAGGTTGCGTATGTAGTTCTGAGTCTAGGGTTTCTAGGGTAGGAGTGAACTTTCGTTCGTTCGAGTTCTGGGTTTGATTTGATCGGGGGAGCATTTTACCGGCAGCTGGTGTTCGTTTCTTGTCATTCTAATGAGAATGAAGCTTAATATTTGCCATGAATCATGGTCATGAATAAGATTAATTGAAAATGTAAACACAATCACAAAAGTCTATCTTCAGGGTTGCCAAGATATTGACACCTTGATTGATACACTTCGGCCTACTTCGAAATGATCGGCACAACGCTTGGCACAGCTTTCGGCACTGCCAAAACTCTTGGCACAGTTTAAGGTGTGCAAAGTTGAATACCCCTTGCAAGAAGCTGATTAATTCACCAAAGCGTCAGTTTTTTGCATACACAATAAATCGCCGTAGCTTTTACTACTAGCGACATCTGTTGCGAAAATCAACCATATGCTGTTAGTTTATTTTGTCCTGCTCGATTGAGTTTCTCGCTCACTGAACACTGTCAGTGGTTACTTCAAACAGAGCTGATTGATGTTTTAATAGCAGCTTCGTATGGTGGGAACCGATGCTAGAGAGGACACCTGAAGACCATTGTTCCAGCTGGTGGTCAGCTATGGGAAAATGTGAATAATTTATTGACCGTGATGAGAACTGCAATATCGATCCATGGCGGTTTTTGCAGACTACTTCCTTGCGAAAATTAAAATATACTAAAATATACCGGTAGGGCCCGAGGAAACAACCTGCTACACCCGTTAGAGACGTTCTGGCTACCGTGATCTCGAATATGTGAAGTTGATTTACAATTTTCTAAGATGGACCGATTTGAGAATTTAAGAGTCTTTAGCAATTTTTTTTTTATTGAATTGTCAGTCCTCTCATCGTTCTCCCAACATAGCCCCTTTTTGTGTTTCGTTTCAGTTATCTCATCAATTGTCCATTCACCTTTCGAGATTCAGAACACTTGTCCGCAATGCAGTGCTTCTTCCACGTTCATTCAACAATGCAACGGCGACGAAGGTTAAAGCGACAATTCACCCCCATTTACCTTATCTCAGGTCCACATCCAATCTGTTAAAAAAATGTTGTCCTTAACCTCGAGTAAGCCGCGAGTATTCGGTCTCCGTTCTGCTAACTTTAGCCATAAGAAATATTGCTGTTATCCATTGAATGACGACTCCGCAAAGCTAACGCAATTGAGCTTTTACAAATAAATGATATTACAAAAAAATATATATACCGGTTGCAGAAAAACTGGGACATACAGTCAAATACCCTTCAATATAGTGGAATTTTTGGACTCGGGATGACGTCTAGAGACCGGAAATCGATGTCTGACGCCATCTTGAAATCAACTGTGGCAGCTTTCAGTTGCAGAAAAACAGGAAAATACTGCCAAATATCCTTGTTTTTGTATAGAGACAACTTAAGTCAATTGAGGAAAATTGCTCTAAATCGGCCAATTCAATAGATACAAAAAAAAAATTCTTTAACAAAGTTACATGAAATTAGCTGAGCTACAACTCTGCCAAAAAGTGTATACCATTTTTTCAGTAAACAAAGAAGTTAAATTTTTGATTTCAAAGAACCACCCTGACTGCAAAATGAGGGCTGAACTGTAAGGAACAATTTAGCGGGAAAAGGGGTAGGTCACTCCACACACCAATTTTGGGTCAACATTTTTCTCAGTGTGACAAAAGTGTTCCGCAGGTGTGCCGATTGTGCCGCAGGTGTGCCGGATATAGAGCAAGCTGCGATTTTTTTTTGTTAAATACGAATATTATGGTATATTTGGCAACCCGGTATTTCTGACAGCTTGAATGTTTTTGTTCACAATCGCAACGGCCCCGAAAATGTCGAATATCGTGCTTCTACCGACGAATAAAATGCCTCTACGCCAACTGGAAGGAACCAGAATTTTCCCATGATGATTCGCGGCAGAAGGTGGATTGTATTCTAACGGTGGTCTGCGTAGCATCTACAGCAAATCCACCTCGCTGCAGACCTGGCTGCTGGGATACGAGCTGACCGATTCGATCACGGTGCAGTGCGGAAAGTTCATCTTTTTCCTGACCAGCAAGAAGATCGACTTCTGGAAGCAGGTCGAGAAGGGCGGTGAGGAGGCCATTCCGTCGGTGAATCTGTTGGTTCGGGATAAGAACGACAAAGACAAGGTCAATTTTGAAAAGCTGCTGGAGGCGATCAAGGAATCCAAGGATCGGCGTCTTCTCCAAGGACAACTTCCCGGGTGACTTCTGTGAATCGTGGCGAGCCTTCGTCAAGAACAAGAGCTTCGATTCGGTGGACATCAGCGTCCCAATCGGGTACTACATGTGCTCCAACGAGGACTCCAAGGTTATCACCATCAAGAAGGCATGCCTGGTGACGGTAGACGTATTCAACAAGAACCTCAAAAATCACATCATGGTGATTATCGATGCTGATAAGAAGGTAAAACATGCCAAACTTTCGAAGGGTGTCGAGCAGGTTCTGACGGACAAAAGGTACGTCTCCGGTGTGTTTTTTTTTTGTCTTTATTATAGAGCTTTTTAGCCATATGGCTAGTTCGTCTCTAAAAAAAAAGAAAGAGAAAAAAATTGGGTTCTCAGAAGGAGATTCCCAATCTTGGCTGTGGTACATTTATCTTGCTAGAATGAAAAGGTGTAGAAAACTGCCGAAAGGACCAACAAACTGGAAATACAAACAAGGAACACTCAGATATTGTTGTAAAGGTTCGCCCCCTTTAGGAAGGTGATGAGGGCGGCTGCTGCCGGGGACTCGTCGCCCAACAGGTTCCGAGTGCTGATTGACTCCAAGCCGAAGGCAGCCTGAAGGTCATCCAGCTCCGCGCAGTTCACGAGGATGTGCTACACGGTGGCTGGCACTCCGCAGGTTTCGCAGGTCCTCCGGAACGGTGTTCCTCCGAAGTTGTGGGAGACTCTGCTGTGCCCGGTGCGCAGCCTTGACACCACTCGTTGTTCTCTTAGTTTTGGTCGATCCTTCCAGGTTCCGGTGGTCGCCTTGATCTTCCGAAGGTGGTGTGTCCTATTGTTCCTCCACTCGGTGTCCCAGGCTCAGCGAACCGTCCGCTTGATCTACTTTTTGATATCTTGGAGCTGTGTGAGTCAGTTATGACCAATATCGGCCGGTTGGCCGGTAACTTAGCCGCGTGGAGAATGGCCGCTGCCTCAGCTGAGAACACCGAGCATTGGGACGGAAGCGATCTGCTCACAAGCAGACCATCTCCGGAGACCCCCATTCCCTCTCCGCTCCAGGAGAGAGAGCCGTCGGTGTACTTAACTTCGTAACCTTGGTAGTGCGCCCCGAGAGTTTCAACAACTGTCCATCGTAAATCCAGCGAGTTGTCTCCTGCCCTGAAGCAGGCCTTGATTCGGCTGTCACTTTTGTTCTTGTGCGGTTGCCAACTTTTGTCTCCGTACCAGTGGACCCTGGCCACTGGAGGAAGATCTACGTCGGCGGCCGTGAGGAGGAGTCGGGTCGCCTCGTCGCAGAGAACGATAATGTTGTTTCTCGACGTTTTAGCGAGAAAGGCAGTGGCTTAGGTAGCAGTAGCTGCGGTGAAAACGAGCCGGGGTCGGCGTCGGCCGGGGTAGAGGGTAGGAGACCGAAGACTGTTCGAACGTAGCCGTTGTACACCGGTTCCAGAATCTGGACGGCTTTCTCGGCGGCAAGGCATGTAATCTCTACACCGTACAGTAGGCGACTGTCGATGATGGCTCGAGCTACGCGGAAGCGGATTTCACGATTGGTGGGGGGCGGGAGATGGTCTTAATCAGGTTGGACCGACTGCGACAGCTTGTTGTTTAATCATGATGGGCTGTCCGTTGTTGTGATGCCTGGTGGTACATATATGGCAGCGCACGCTCTTGCCGGCGGAAAGCTGGAAACCAACAGAGTCATCCCATCTGACCACCGAGGAGACTGTCGTTTGCGCTCTCAGTTTCGTCCTCTGCAGGGTGGGACCCACCGTTACAATGGGGACGTCATCCGCGTAGACGAAGATGTAAACGTTCTTGGGTAGTTGGTCTGTGGCACTCCGGTTTCCTCACTGAAACTTCCGGATTGCACGTTTCCGACCGCAACCCGAAAAGATCGGTGGGTCAGAAAATTCCGGACGAAGTGAGGGATGTGTCCTTTCAGGCCCCAATCAGCAAGCTTCTTCAATACAGCTGGTGTCCATGTGATGACCTTGGTCCTGTGCCTCCTTCAGGACTTCCCCAAGAGTGGCGAAGTAGGTGGAGGTGCCATACCCTTGCCTGAAGGCGTGCTTCCGATGGTCAAGCAGCCCCTTGTCCTCAAGATATTGCTTCAGCCTCCTGTTGACCATCCGTTCCAGGACTTTGGCCATGCAGCAGGTCAGTGCAATGGGACGGAACCCAGTGATGTCCTTGGTCCCGACATTGGTTTTCGATAACGGTATAACAAGGCTTTCTCTCCAGTTTTTCCGGGTATTCTTCAGCGGTCCAGAGTTGGTTGTAAAGGTCGAAAAGTTTCGTTTTGCCTTCGGGTGGGAGGTGCTTTAGCAGCGGGTAGCTTCCCGTTGCTCCGACTGAGAGCGAAGACGAGTTCTTCCCAGAAGAGTGGGCTGTTGATCGGTAGGTCGTCGTTGTCTGGAGGAATTCCGAAGGCAGACAAAGAGGACAGAGAGGGGCCAACTCGCTGTCGGAAGCTTTTGCTGTACTCCGACGGTGTCTGTTCGCCGGTGTGGATACCAACTAGTTGGACATGTGCTATAGCTTGAAGTTCATTGCATTCAGCGATAAGAACTATCTGAACTTCGGATCGATCATCTGTGTCCTGTTGCTCTAATGACGTCCGAACGTTGCTGATCAATCCGACGAAAACGATTCAGAAGCCCTACACCTTTCTGCTCAATCTGGAAGAGGAACTGCTGAAGGTGATGATTCAGGATAAGAAGCTCTCGGAGGTTTTCGACGTCAGAATGTATTATGTTCGGTTGTGCCATCGTTGGACCAGGAGTTCTTGATTAGCCAGTAATCTTCTCCTTTGAGTTTTCCGTATCCAACCGCCACCACTGCATGATCTAATCCATCCAAATTTATCTTGCATTCCGATTCGTAGTACACTCCATTTGCGTAGTATCTGAAAGACTTGTGACCGGCATCGATAGCAATCGCTGGTCTGAGATCCTCTCAGTATATTCAATTAGAGTATGTTTCTGAAATTCTCAGTCCGGCAGTGCTCCCATTTTATTTAATGAACAATCCAATACCTACGAGATGGTACCGATGGAGGTACCCAAGCTGTGCTGAATCTACTTTCGGCACACTGTGCTGAGTGATTAACCCCTTGGGTTACATTCTTCAGAAAAGTTGTAGACACAATTATTTCAAGCAACTTTTCTGAAGACACAATACATCTAGCTCGTCAGTCGACCATTATAGAGATATTCTCTGCTTTAAATTAGGGTGCCCCTAAAAAAATCACTTTTTTTTTATTTTGCACATTTCGAAAAAAGTGGTCTTCAGAAGTGTTGTAAGAAAAACTATAACTTAACATTCAAAAGTTATGGGTAATTTCAACCCAAAAACATGCTACCATCACATGATAATTTCTCAAGTAGATGGATGGATAAAACCACAAATAACGCAACATTTATTGTTAAAACGACAAGAACTACATTTCCTAAGCAGATGATGCGTCTAACATCAATTAATATTCATTTGTGATAATGTGAGACCTTGGCCAGGTGCTTTCTATTTCAATTTCAGTGGGTGCTGAAATGTTGGATTGATCAATGGCCAAACAACCCGCGTCAGCTCCGTTCACACTGTTCCTTTGAAATGTTGACAGATGAAACGCCGCCTCTTGTCCTGAACGATGCAATAACAGTGACCTCACTCCAAGTCCAACAGGAACGTGGCCAAACGGTAGATAATCATACACAGATCCCCGCATGATTCCACAGAGATGGGGAAAACTCCTCCACAGCTGAACCATCCGCCTCGGGATGCATTGAGATGGATTATCATGAGCGACGTCCGCATCTGGATGTACTCGGAATGATTGTCCCTCGAATGCTCCAACCGGAAAGCCAACTGGGCAACAGAGTCTGCGATCTTGTCCATCTGAAATGTACCGGAACGGTGTGACCAACTAGGATCGTATCGAGTTGCAAGCAAACTCACAATGTCTGTAATCGAATCAGTCAGATGACACCAACAGTAGCACTCCAAGAAAATGGTTATGCCAGATATAACCATTACTAAGTCTACCACTGATGCGCTACCTTTGATGACCAGAAATACAAGCAGCGACGCCATGGTAATTGAAGTGCAATGGGTAATGGCGTACAGCTGACTCACGATGGGTTGCACCAGCTGTATGTTCCTAAACGAAAGAAATCGGCGTTAAGAGGAGTTGGCCCCGCGAACCCTGGGATGATTAACAAAGTACAATACCTCAACACTTCAACATGTTGTTCCACGATCGATCCCAAGTTCTGCTTGCAATACTCCACATTGTTCTGATTGTTCGCAACCTCAGCATGCATTCGATCTTCGATCGCTTCGAAACCACGGACAACTATCATCAGCTCACTTCTCAATCCCATGACGACATATATGATCGTAAGTGTGGTACAGTAATATCTGCAGCCCCAGAACATGAGGTAAGTCAAAACATACACCCATTGCAGCAAACAAGCAGCCACAGATCCCAGCACTTGGAACTGTTTCGGTATACCTAGCATAAGATCCCGAACGGAGTTCGGAATCCACATCACAACTTGATCACAGCAAAGGATGAAAAAGATCGCCAAAGACGAATTTCTGGCAGTCCTTGCAACGCCTCGTCGAACAGATGCATCGTAATCAGGATCGCTCGAATGTCCCTTACCGCTGCGGACGAACGCCTTTAACTGCCGAACGGCTTCTTCGTGATACTCCAGAATGATCACTTTCACGAAGGCCATCGTAAGAGCCACTGCTATCATAATGCACCCGAGAAGCCCTGTCAAGTGTTCTGGGGTTTGCAAACTGAATCCGACTTTTACTAGAGCCATGCTAAACTGGTAGAATCCTATCAGCCGGTACAGGGTCAGGCAGTTGCGTTTCCAGCGTTCGGGGCCGGCCACCGGACGCATTCCACCACCGATCATGATCAGATCCAGGTATCGGTCAAAATCGTAGCTGTCGCGGGACTGCACCGAACGACGAAGATTGTTCCAACGTACTTTGAGTTTCGCAAGAAGATTCCTCACGGCGACAACCATCGTGGCGAACGTGAACACCATGACTGAATGCAATTTTACCCTACGGGCGTTGCGACACTCGTCTAAGGGAATGGGGGGTTTCAATGGGAGATTATTGATATTTAAATTTTAGTTTCGTAGAGTGGGAACCGACGCTAGAGAGAACACCACCATCTGTTTGATAGGTTTGTCTGATGTTGATACTATAACGAATTTGAATAATTTATAGGGCATTGCTGGAGGTGCAATATCGATCCATGGCGTATATTTTGTCACTTTAATTCAAAACGAAAAATCAACGGCTTTTACAACCACAATTGGATCGATATGCAATCTCCTTAACCTTAGCACCTTTAACATCTCTATTCAAGAACCACCCATCCGCAAATTTCCCGGTTTTCCGATTTCCATCCAAAATAACTCGTCAAGCGTGCGCGCCAATCTCGATCCGCCAAACAATCCAATTTTCATTAGGCAAATGTGCCGAGGGAAAATTCTTCGAGTAAACTCAAGTGGCTGCAGGCGGGTAGGTTCCCATTTCGATTACCAGGACCCATCGAGATGGAAAACTCCGCCGAAAAAAAAAATCAAAATCCATTTATGCACCCCAAAATTGGACCAGACTGCGAGCCGGACTAAAAGTTGGAATCTTCCCCCCGGTGAGAGTGTTTGTGATTGATTGATTAAATGACATACTTTTTTTGCAGCTGATGCCACCAAACATGAGTTGTGTGTGTGTGTGTGTGTGTGTGTGTGTGTGTGTTTATGTTTAGAGGTATAACCAGTCGACCGCCTTTTTTTCCGGTTCCATGGGAAAAAATGCTATAAATTTCCATGCTTCGACGAAGAAGCATGGAAAATGGGTTCAACTTTTTTGCTGCTGCTGCTGCGTTCGTTGGCATGGTTTCATTAATCTTGTCTGGAGGCTGATAGCTTTTTTTTCTTTCTGGGCTAAACAAAAAACGTAGAGGAACATTTATTGGTCCCCTGCTTGCATGTTCAGTGAAATGGATCACTCGGGTTTTTCTTTTAGCCTTTCCGGTAAACAAATTGAGTTTAATACGGGTTCGTGGTTTATGAGTTCTGAGACAGGATGTAAATTGAGATGAGGAGAAATGAAAAATTGAATGAACTTCCTGGATTCGATGGAATTGGCTCAACGGAAGCCTGACGAATCCTGGGTCCAGCAGGTCAAGTTCCAGAAAAGTTGCTTCAATGCTAGCGACAATTATTTCAAGTCTAGAGCTCACCTGGTGAAACTAAATGACAATGAAGTGAGCCTCAAAGTTCTTCAAGGACAAATCCAAATAACCTCCAGAGGCAACGGCGCGAAGACAAACAACGAGGATTCCGGACACAAATCCAGAAAACCTAAACTTACGACTAACATAACAAAATCAAAGACACAAACGAAAAAGCTCAGCTGCCGTCAAAGTCTTCACTGTATTCCATTGTAAGGATGTAGACATGCTGACTACACCGAAGTTTTCTGAACAATTCAGCCCATAAAGCTGTACAACTAATCAAATTCACCGTCAAGCCCCCCCCCCCTGAAGTTGCTTTAGTAGCCATCCCAATTACGTTGTTTTGAACCCTATTATTTTTCTATTAATGTTTACCCGTTCGTTCGTACTACCCATACAAGTAAAGATAAGTTTCATGAAAGCTTTGGATGTCCATGAATTTTCAGAGCATGCTGTCAGTCTGTATGCTATCTTAGACATCCACCTTTTGTAGACGCCACCTAGTTTTTGGCACGGCAGTTAAGATACCATTTTTAAAATTTAAAACCATTGCGTCGTAGAAAATTCAAAAGAATTTGGCTATTGTGCTTAACATCTTGTACAACTTCGTTTTTTCTCTCGAATCTGCCAATAGGAAGAAATTACGCAGTAGTTTTTAGGCACAACCCAAGCTATTTCGCGTCTATCGAAACATTTGAGTGGAGTGCTTTGAAGTTATCAGAAGTTGATAATTGCTGATTTAAGTTGAAGACAATAGATTGAAATTTACTGCGCAACATCTAATCTCGAAGTAAGTTCGGGCGGTTTGTGAATTTTGATGTTTTCCACAGTTTTTGAATTTGTCGAGTGCAGGATCAAATTTTGATCAAAATAGAAATTGATATTGAATATATATTGTGAAGTTGGTGAAATTTGAAATTCAGGCAAGCCTAATTAGTTAGTAGTAAATTGGCGAGCAAATTATGTGAGATTTCCGCATTAGCAAGAAGCCCAGTCAACGCGGGCGGCTTGTATCAGCTTGTATTGGCTAGTGCTAGAATTGGCAAATATCGTCGAAACTGGAGCGGGCTGTTTCAAGCAGCTAGGGCATCCACCGTCTTATGCTGGCTGTTAGTCAGACGGCCATTACGCCCACCTGTTACTGCTACTGTGCATTTTCTCGTAGCACAACCGTTTCGGCTACGACACATTACCACTGCTACTGCGCAATTGGTAGCTTTTGTTGGAACGACTCGTCGTGCGGCGTAAGCTGCGTACCGCTACTACAGCTCATCACTCCACTACGCTTGGGGACGTCTATGCCCAGCGTTGCCAGGTAATTTTCTGAAAAATCTAGACCAGTCTAAATATAAAATCTGGATAAATCTGCAATGCTCCAAAAAATCCTGTTTTTAACATAATGCTACTGAAATCAAAGGGATGTGTCAATCTCCCGTAAAAATCGGTCAGTCTGATCATCTGGAATTATTCAAAGACTACCAGAATGTTTATGATATCCATGTTTAAAAAATATGTAAACCCAACTTGTTAGCATTCCTAAAATCATCCAAAAGTTAAGAAAAGTATTGACACAGTGTTCCCAAAAAGTTTAAATATCCATTACGCAGCATTTCAAAATTTATTTAAATTTTTGGTAAAATACTGCAGAAAATATTTTTAGGATTCTGAAGCAGCAAAGAGTCAAGCATCTTTGTTGGGATGATTTTTTAAAAACTAATAGTCGATTTAGTCCTTAATATTTGATACAGTACCAGAATATGTCTTAAAAATTTTATTAGTTTTAAATAATTGTAATATTACTCTGCGATTGATCAGATACTACTTACAACACTCGGTAGACCAGTAGGCATTTTTTTTAATTAAAATTCTCCTGGCTGAAGTGAGAATCAAAGCCTAACACCATTACAAAAAAATTTATGCCAAAGAATAATATTATTATATAACTAAAGTGAAAGTCTGAAAGCGTCATTTTTGAAGTCTCAGGATCTTGAAATGATTCTAAATTCTGGAATATATATTTTTCTTGGGTCCCTGATCATGAAATTTTTTGTTAGTCTGAATTTACTTCATTCACAGAGTTCAATTTTAATCATCCTTGAATTTCATCATATTTCTATTCTGGATTACCCTTAACTAATCTTGATAATATCCGAACTTATAACATTCTTAAGAGTGCTTAGAATTATCTTTTGTAATCTCTTATAAATCGCTCTGATTCCACAATTCCCTCAAACTGGTAATTCCAAGAATTGGCATAATTTTGTCTCATTTTTTCTCTATGAAATTCCCTAACAATATTCTAAATAATTTCCTTGGTACGTTTTTTTTTTTTTTTTTTTGTCTTTATTTTAGATCCTTGGTACGCTCTTCAGAATAACCATCACATTCTTCTCAGACTTATCCTTTGAACTGCTTTGTAGGGAAGATCAAAATTGTTTTGAAATCCTCTTCAGTATTTCCTAAGTACTCAAGTACTTTGCCAAAAAGGCCTTGAAAGTCTCCCATAAATGGCCAGATTTATTAACATTTGATAAAAATTAATCTCCATAGAAACATTGGACATAATTCCATTGAAATTATTCTCACGATTCGTATCAGCATGCTCCTTAAGTTTCATCTTAAGAACTTTCTATGATTTCTCTTCCGAATTCTAACAATTTCCTTTCTCGACAAAATCTCCAAGCAAATGGCATCAGAGTTTGTAAAAGACAAGTTATACCGTCTTCACTTCAATCAAAGGTTGCACAGACTGCATACTTACACTTCACTGTAATCTATTTTCAGAATTACCTCAAAATTCTGAAATCTAGGGCAAATCAGTACCCAAGTAACAATTTTGGTTTTATTAGGGTTCTGTAGACCATGATTTAGACTTGTAGAATGCTTTAAAACCTCGATAAAACTTGTAATGTCACTTGAGAATTCCAAAGTATTTAGAAATCCAATTAGTTATCCTCAAAAACATCACGAACATACTTCAAAGTCCTGGTGGTTGTCTAGATTCAAAAGCCTTGCTAATTTTCCAAAGCTCAATTTATTGTTTTCAATCCTGAACAGTTTTCGATTTCTCTAAATTCCAAAATTAGGACAATTCCTCCAAGATTTCAAAAAAATTAATTATAGCCAAAATCTAAACAAAAACTCAAAATAAAACAAAACTGGCTCGATATTTAAAAAAAAAATAAGATTTTTGACAGCCAACAACGTTTAGAAAATGTCTCAATTTTCATGATTCTGGTTGCAAACATGTTGTAACAATTCAATGTATTATGTTGCAATCATGTCCAACGTTGATGGCCTTTAGTAATTAAAGCAGTAAGTTTGGCTTTTTATTTTTTGATTAGAGGGTCCATTAATTGCAGTGATATTTATAAAGCAACACATTTTAAAAATCTGGGAAAATCTGGAACATATTTAAAAAATCTGGAAATAAACGTGATCTGTCTGTGTATCTGGCAAGCCAACTGAAAATCTGTAAAATCCAGATAAATCTGGAATACTGGCGCGAGTCATCTTGGTGCGTAAGCTTTTGGGGACCAACTGATCCTGTTTGGGTCCTGATACGCTGAAGGAACCAGGTCAGATCTGTCCGAAAACTGCTCACATTAGTTTTATTTGATCTTGAATGGATATACTAACACACATGGACTAGAAACGTGACGTCACAGTAGGAAACTGTTAGGTTTGCCTTAATTCAATAAATTTCGATTTACCTTGAATTATAATTAATAAATCGCTAGCTCGATAAATTTAAATTTAGTATATTCGGGTTTCGTCTAATTGAATTGAATAAAATAAAAATTACTTCTAGTTTAGATTAGTTACTCCACACATCTTTTGCGTCACGTTATTTGTATATGTTTATATTTGTTAGATTGGTTTGGGTTTAAATAACTATTATATATTTCCGCTTGGTTAGCGGCGCCGATGGTGTAGTGGTAAGCGTGATCACCTCTTACCCCAGCAGGACTGGGTTCAATCGCAGTCGGCGCCGCCGGGATGTTCTGAGGCATAACATCTCTGATCACGCCTTTCTTCGGAAGGGAAGTAAAGCCGTTGGTCCCCGGTTCATGAGTTGATGGGTCGATAGGTAGGGTCCAGGTGTGGAAGCTGCCTCCCTGGCACGGTAGCATTGGTGCTCAGCACGGAAAACAAGATCGACGGAAAAACAAACCAAAAAATATTTCCCCTTGGTTGATTTTAAAGAATAATTTCATTGTCGCGGTTTGAAGTGGTGTTTTTAAATTTTAGTATCCTAATCTGATTGGTTGGCTTTAGACGTTTGGGTCAAAATAAGTAAGTTCGTTTGTGTCAACATCTGAGTGACCTGCCCTGAGAAGGGAAGTTTCTTGCCGGGTAATTAAGAACGAGTTGACGGTCCTTCTTTGAAAGGACCAGTTGTTGGAAGCACCCTCTCTGATTGCAATGACTCTTTAAGAATGTAAGCAATTCCATATGGAGCTAAGCCTTATCCATTACAAAGAAAATTCATGATGATTTCTAGAGAGAATTCATGCTAAATTCCATAAGATGTGCATTCGAAATGAACTCCAGAAACTGATCTTTCTGACTTGCAGAATACAATTTTAAATTTATTAAGAATTTTTCTGAAGTCCAAACGGAATTCATTCTAGAAGGAGTTCATTCTGAATTCCAGAAGGGTGTCATTCTGAATACCAAACAAAATTTACTCTTTATTCGAGTAGACATTTATTCTGAATTCTAAATGGAATTCACTCTGATTTCCAGAAGGATTCCAGAGAATTGATTATGAATTCTAGAAGAAGTTCAAAATGAATTCTAGAAGAAATTCAAATTGAATTCAAGAAGAAATTCAAAGTGATTCTAGACAAAACTGAAAATTCTCGAAGGAATTCATTCCAAATTCCATAAGGAGCCGATTTTGAGAATCTCGGGTGAATTTCGTTCTGAATTTATTTATTTCAAATTCCAAAAGGATTTAAGTGAGAATTTGTTCAGGAAGTTGATTAATTTGGATTCAAGAGGAAATTCTTTCTAATACCGGAAAAAACAACATTCTGAATTCCAAACGAATTTCATCCCGACTACCATATGGCATAAAAACATGTTTTTGATTCTGAATTCACAACCACATTTGTTCTATAAGGAACTCATCAAACATCCATTCCATAGAAAAACCATGTAGTGGTGCTCAAAATTTCGTATAAATGGGTAGTTTTGTGTCTTATGGCAAAATGTTAGATACATAATTTTTTTTGTCATTAGAATGACCATTTCCATGTTAGGATAATCCAAAAAATCATATTTTTTTTCAAAAAATACTTTTTAGAAAAAAATATAATGATAATACAAAATTGAGATTTTGTATTGACAAACTTTGATTGTATTTGTTTTTTTTTAAAAGCTTGCATGGAATTTAGACAGAGGTTGCAATATGTTTTTATATTTTTTCTTGAACATTTAGGCTTTTAACAATCAGCGACCTGTATTTTTTTTTTTTGAAAAAAGTTATAAATTTTTTTAAAAAGTCGTTTTTTGAAAAAATCGATTTTTGGGGCACCCTGACATGGAAATGGTTACCCTAATGATAAAATAAAAGATATGGATCTAATACCATTTTTTACGAATTTCTGAGAACCACTATATCATTTTGTCTATGGAATGACTGCAAAGAAAGAATTCATTCCAGAGTTCCAGGAGGGTTTCATTCAAAATTTTAATTCAAAATTTATTCTGAATTCCGGAAGGAATTCCTGTTAAATTCCAGAATAAATTCATTCAAACCCTTAGAAGCAAATCATCGTTGATTCGAGACGGAATCCATTCTGATTACTGGCAGGGATCTTGAATGCATTCCAGCTAGTACTAAACGAATTCATTCTGACTGTGCAGAAGAATTAATTCCGAATGTCGACAGAACATAATTCAGACTTCCTGGAAGATTTCGCAATTCTGCAATTCGTTCTCAATTCCAGATGGAATTTGATGCCATTTTTTTTCCATAAAAAAAACCTTTCTGAATTCCAGAAAAAAAATCGTTTTGAAACCCGGAAGGAATCGGTTCTGAATTCCGAAAAGCATTTGTTATGACTTCCTGAAAGAATTCGTTCTGAATTCTGGAATGAATTCATTCTAAATTCCGAAAAGAATTCGTTCTGAATCCCAGAAAAAATCGTTCTGTATTCCAGACAAAATCATTATGAATTCCGAAACGAAATCATTCTGAATTCCGGAAGTTATTCGTTCTGAATTCCGGAAGTTATTCGTTCAGAATCCCGGAAAGAATTTATAATGAATTCCAGAAAAAAAATCGTTCTGTGTCCCAGAAAAAATCGTACTGAATACCAGAAGGAATTTGTTTTGAATTCCAAAAGGAATTCGTTCTAAATTCCAAAAGAAATTGTTATGAATTCAGGCAGAAATTGCAATCTGAATTCCGGAACGAATTCGATCTGAATTCCGGAAGGAATTTGATCTGAATTCCGGGAAGAAATTGGTTTTGAATTCTGGAATGAATTCGGTCTTAATTCCAGAAGGAATTCGTACTGAATTCTAGAAGGAATTCGTTCTACAATCCGTTACTCAAAATGATGTTTTTCCGACATTGGGAATGGATTCCCTATGAAATTCACAATAATTTCGTTCTGGAATTCATTCCAGATTCTTGCTTATAATCAGAATGAATTCCGTATCGAATCTAGTACGAATTACTTCTGGATTTGTGGATGAATTTCTTCTGGAATTTGATTCAAAATTAAGAATGAAACCCTTCTGAAACTCCGAACGAGTTACTTCTTCTTGGAAGAATTCTTTGACGTTGACTTGTTCAAAGAATTCTTCCAAGAAGAAGTAACTCGTTCGGAGTTTCAGAAGGTTTCATTCTTAATTTTGAATCAAATTCCAGAAGAAATCCGTCCACAAATCCAGAAGTAATTCGTACTAGATTCGATACGGAATTCATTCTGATTATAAGCAAGAATCTGGAAAAAATTCCAGAACGAAATGATTGTGAATTTCATAGGGAATCCATTTCCAATGTCGGAAAAACATCATTTTGACTTCCCGAAACATGTTATTCTGAATTCCCTCCTGACTGTCAAGAGTTTCTCATTCAGTATATTGTAACAGATTCATTCCGAAGGATTTTATTGGGAATTCTTTAGGAAAGAGATTTCTAATTCAAGAGGGAATTCATTCTGAAACATACAAAAATGTGTTACCAAAAGGATTTTTATCTGACTTCCAAAGGGAATTCATTCTCAAAATTTCGAGTTT
Organism: Ochlerotatus camptorhynchus; assembly: GCF_037179485.1. Classification (NCBI taxonomy): domain Eukaryota; kingdom Metazoa; phylum Arthropoda; class Insecta; order Diptera; family Culicidae; genus Ochlerotatus; species Ochlerotatus camptorhynchus. The sequence continues at coordinate 1,147,000 of NW_027040615.1, forward strand.
CAAACTAAAAAATAAATAAATATATTTTGAAATCTTGAAGGAATTTATTCTACTTTGAGTAAGCAGTCTGGATTGCAGTAAGGCATTTAATCTGAATTTAGAAAGGTATGCATTTTACATTTTATAAGAAATTCATTATGCATTACAGGAGGAATTGGTTCTAAATACAAGAAGGATGGATTTCAATCTAAATTCCAGAAAGAATTCATTTCATAAAATCATAATAAATTCATGCCAAATTCTGGAATGACATCAACCGACATTCTGGTGGAAATTAATTCAGCACTCCAGAGTTTCTTCTGGTCAAATTTCGGAATAACCTCATTCCAAATCCCGGAAGGAACTCGTTGTAAATTACAGAGGAAATTAATTATAAATTCGGGATGAAATTGAATCTAAATTCCGGAAGAAATTATGGCAGCAATTCATGTCATGTTTCACAATGAATGCCTTCTAAATAGCGAAAGAAATTCATTTAAAATTTTAGATTTAATTCGATTTGTGGAAGAAATGCCTTCAGAATTCTGAAAAGAATATATTTTTTATTCCAGAAATAAATGGGACTTACAAATCCTTCTCTCCTTTCTTATACAGATTAAAATCAAATTTTGGGAGGTCATTTCAATTTTCAGGAAGGTTGGTTTTTTTTGCATTTGAATATTTTCACGACTTGTCCGGGAATCAGACTTGACTTCGAGGACGAGAATCGCGACACCAGCCAGAATTTTTCCATTATTATTCTCAATTCCAGAACGAGTCCGTTCTGAATTCAAGAAGAAATCTAATTCCAGAGGGAATTCATTCTGAATTCCAGAAAAAAAAAATTCATTCTGAATTTTGGAAAGAATTAATTCTGAATTCCAGGCGCAATTAGTTTTGAAAGAATTAGATCTGAATTCCGGAAGGCATGGGTTCTGAATACCAAAATGAATTCATTCTAAATTCCGGAATGAATTTGTTCTGAATTCCAGAAGGAATTCGTTCTGACTTCCCGAAGGATTTTTTCTAAACTCCAGACGGAATTCGTTCTGAATTCCAGGCGGCTTCTGTATGCACGAAGGAATTCGTTCTGCATTCCGGAAGTAATTCGTTCTCAACTCCAGAGTGAATTTGATCCCAATTCCGAAAGGAATTCGTTTTGAATTCCAGAAAAATTCATTCTGTATTCCAGAAAAATTTGCTTTGAAATCCGGAAGGAATCCGTTCTGAATTCCGAAAGGCATTCGGTCTGACTTCTTGAAGGAATGCGTTCTGAATTCAGGAAGAAATAAGTTCTGAATTTCATAAAGAAATCGTTCTGAATTACAGAAGGAACTCGTTCTGAACTCCAGAAGGAATTCGTTCTGAATTAAAAAAACGGAATTCATTCTGAACTCCAGAAGGAATTGTTCTGAATCCCAGAAGGCATTCGTTCTGAATTCCAGAAGAAATTCGTTCTGATTTCTGGAAGGAATTTATTCTGAATTCCAGAAGGAATTCGTTCTGGATTCCAGAAGGAAATCGTTCTGATTTCCGGAAGGAGCTCATTGTAAATTTCATAAGGAAATCGTTCTAAATTCCAGAAGGAGCTCGTTCTAAACTCCAGAAGCAATCCGTTCTGCATTCCTTAAGGAATTCGTTCTGAATTCTGGAAGGAATTCGTTCTCAATTCCGGAAGGAATTCGTTCTGAATTCCAGAAGGATTTTTTCGTTCTGAATTCCAGACGGCTTTATTCTGAATTTCGCAAGGAATTCGTTCTCAATTCCAGAGGGAATTTGATCCCAATTCCGAAAAGAATTCGTTTTGAATTCCAAAAAACTTCATTCTGAATTAAAAAAAAAAATGTTTTGAAATCCGGAAGGAATCCGTTCTAAATTCCGAAAGGCATTCGGTCTGACTTCCTGAACGAATTCAATCTGAATTTAGGAAGGAATTCGTCCTGAATTTCATAAGGGAATCGTTCTAAACTCCAGAAAGAACTCGTTTTGAACTCCAGAAGGAATTCGTTCTGAATTCCAGAAGGAGCTCGTTCTGAACTCCATGAGGAACTCGTTCTGACCTCCAGAAGGTATTCGTTCTGAATTCAAAACGGAATTCATTCTGAACTCCAGAAGGAATTCGTTCTGAATTCAAAACGGAATTCATTCTGAACTCCAGAAGGAATTGTTCTGATTTCTGGAAGGAATTCAATCTGATTTCCAGAAGGAATAAATTCTGAATTCCAGACGGCTTCTGCATTCGACAAGGAATTAATTCTGCATTACGGAAGAAATTCGTTCTGAATTCCGCAACGAATTCGTTCTCAATTCCTGAGGGAATTCGTTCTCAATTCCGGAAGGAATTCGTTCTGAATTCTAGCAAAAATTGCTATGTATTCCAGAAAACAAAAAATCGTATAGGATTCAGAAACGAATTATTTCTGAATTCCATAAGTAATTCGTTCTGAATTCCAGAAGAAAATCGTTCTGAATTCCAGAAAAAAAAAATGTTCTGGATTCCGTAAGGAATTCGTTCTGCATTCCGGAAGGAAATATTTATGAATTCCGGCAAAAATTCGTTCTCAATTCCTGAACTGAAATCCGGAAATAATTCGAGCTGAATTCCGGAAGGAATTCTTTTTTAATTCCGGATGGAATTCGTTCAAAATTGCGGAAGGAATTCGATCTGAATTCCAGAAGGAATTCGTTCTAAGTTCGTTCTAAATTTCAGAAGGAATCCGTTCTAAATTTCGGAAGGAATTATTTCTAAATTCTAGAAGGAGTTCTTTCTAAATTTTAGAAGGAATGCGTTCTGAATTCCAGTAGAAGTTCGGTCTGAATTGCAAAATAAATTCCCTCTGAATTCCTGAATTCCCACTAAATTTCAAAAGGAATTCCCTCTAAAAATCCGTTCTGAATTCAAGAACACATCTGTTGTAAATTGTGGAACAAATCCGTTCAGGATTCCAGGAGATATCCGTTCTCAATTCCTAAAGAAATCCATTCTAAATTCCAGAAGAAATCCGTTGAATTCCAGAAAAAATCCGTTTTAAATTTCAAAAGAAATTAGTTCTGAATTCCAGAAGAAATCCGTTCTGAATTCCAGAAGACATCCGTTCTCAATTCCAGAATGAATCAATTCTGAATTTTGGAAGGAATCCATTCTGAATTCCAGAAGGCATGCGTTCTGAATTGCGGAAGGAACTCGTTTTGAATTCCGGAATAAATTCGTACTAAATTCCGGAAGGAATTCGTTCTGAATTCCGGAAGAAATTCGTTATGCATTTCGAAAGGAATTCATTCTGAAGTCCGCAAATAATTCGTTATCAATTCAAGAGGGAATTCGATCCCAATTCCGAAAGGAATTCGTTTTGAATTCCAGAAAAATTCATTCTGACTCCCAAAAAAATTATTTTGAAACCCAGAAGTAATTCGTTTTGACTTCCGAAAGCCATTCGTTTTGACTTCCTGAAGAAGTTCGTTCTGAATTCTGGAAGGAATTCTCAAATCCGGAAGGAATACGTTCTGAATCCTAGAAAAAATCGCTCTGTATTCCAGAAAAAAAAAATCATATTGGATTCAGAAATGAATTATTTCTGAATTCCTGAAGTAATTTGTTCTGAAGAAGGCCGGAAGGAATTCGTTCTGAATTCAAGAAGAAAATCGTTCTGAATTCCAGAAAAAAATGTTCTGAATTCCGGAAGGAATTCGTTCTGCATTCCGGCAGAAATTCGTTCTCAATTCCGGAAGGAATTCGTTCTGAAATCCGGAAAGCATTCGATCTGAATTGCGGAAGGAATTCTTTTTGAATTCCAGAAGCAATTCGTTCTGAATTCGATCTGAATTCCAGAAGGAATTCGTTTTGAATTCCTACAGGAATTCGTCCTGAATTCCTGCAGGAATTCATTCTGAATTCCGGAAGGAATTCATTCTGAATTCCAGAAGAAATTCGTTCTAAATTTCGGAAGGAATTCGTTCTCAATTCTAGAAGGAGTTCTTTCTAAATTTTAGAAGGAATGCGTTCTGAATTCCAGAAGGAATTCACTCTGAATTCCAGAAGGAATTCACTCTGAATTCCAGAAGGAATTCGATCTGAATTCCAAAAGTTATTCGTTTTGAATACCAGAAGGAATTCATTCCGAACTCCCAACGGACTTCGACTGGAATTCCAAAAGGATTTCGTTCTGGATTTCTAAAGTAGTTTGTTTTGGATTTAACAAGGATTTTGTTCTGAATTCTGGATTAAGTACAATAAAAATGTATAAGTTGCATTTTTGAATGAATGCAAAATGAATTCTGGAAGGATTAAAGGAAGGAATTTATTGCCTTTCAGTGCACAAAAGTTCATTACGATTTCCATAGGGATTTTTTTTTTGAATTTCATACGGAATGTTGAATTCCAGATTTAATTCTTCGTGTAGAATTGATTCTAGATTTCACAAGTAATGTCGTGTTCCTTAATTAATGAATTCGTTGCAGAAAGAATTCATTCCAGACCAATTTGCCGACTACTTTGAGGAATTCATTCCCATTTCCACGAGTAATTTATTGCAAATACCACTAGCATATTACTCTGCATTCTGGAAGGAACTCAATCTGAAATTCAAAAGGAATTCATTCTGAATTTCGGAAGTGATTCAAATGAAATTTCCTGCCGAGATCATTTAATGGAAGGAATTCTCCAGGAAGGATGTACTTTATGCATTATTACAGTCATTTGAACACTTTTAAGTTCATTCGCAACTGGAAGAAATTTATTCCAAATTCCGGGATGAATTAAATCCGAGAGGTAATTTTCTTTGCTCTAAATAGCGAATTCATTCTGAATTCTAGAAGGAATTCAAGTCGAATTTCAGAAGGAATTGTTAATAAAATGCAGAATGAATTAATGTTGCATTCCAAAAAGAATCAATTTTTAATCCTGGATAGGATTCATCGAGAACTCTTGAAAGAAAAAAACGTCGAATTTCATAAATAATTCATTTCCGATTCCTGAATTCCAGATGGAAACCATTCCGAGTTCACGAAAGAATTCATCCTCTAATTCAGGAGGAATTAGCTCTGAATTTCTAAACAAAATATATTCAAAATTTCAGAAGACATTAATGTCTCATTCCCAGTAATGAAGATTCAAAAATTCCAGATTTCAATCACTTAGTGCGTTGGACGGAATACATTGATAATTCCAGAAGAACTCCATTAAAAATTCCAAAAGGAACTCATTCCGAACTCCAACAAGAATTTATTAAGAATTCCAGAAGGAATTCATACCGAATGCCAGTACGACTTCATTGCAAATCACAGAAGGAATGCTTTCCGTTTTCTAGATGATGAATTCGGTCCGAATTGGTGATGGCAATGCATTTGAGAAGGAACTAAATAGACTAGAATGCCAGTAGGAATTGATTTCATACTTCAAAAGGAATTAATTTCGAAATCCAGATTTTATTCATTTTATAATAAGATCGAATTCATTTTGCATTCCTGAATTCTTGAAGGATATCATGCGGAATTCTTCAAGTGATTCATTCTAAATTCCTGGTAGATTTTATACCGAATTACAGAGGCAATTTGAATTCTACGGTAGAATTCATTTCAAATTAAAGAGAGAATTCACAATGTGTTCCAGAAGGGTTGAATTATGAACTCAAAATGGAAATCTTTTCGACTTCCATTATTCCGAATTATAGAGGGAGCTCATTCTGATCTCCTGAAAAAAAAATGCATTCAAACTCCAAGAAGAACTCATCCTCACTTAGACAGGAATTTATTCCAGTTTTGATCCAGAAGGACTCTATTCTAAATAGCTGATGGAATTAATTCAGATTTGTCGGAAGGATTCAATTATTAACTTCAAAAGGGATTCATTTAAACTTTCTACTCCAATGCCAAATGAGGGAGGCTCATTGTGAACTCCTAAAAAAAAGTTCACTGAATTCCAGAAGGAATTCATTACGATTTGAAGATGGAACTCATTCCAAACTCCACTAGTTTCAAGAGGTACTCAACCCGAACCGACTCTAAAAGGAATTCATTCCGATTTGCAGAAGGAAGTCATCTTAAATTTTATGAGAATTTCATCCGGATTTTCTCAAGGAATTAACTCTGAATTCCAGCAACCAATTTAAAAATCAATTGAAAACGCTCATTTTGGTGAATATTTGAAATCTTGCAGTACGAGATGACCCATCTTTTGTGTCATTCATTTACCGTGCACAATTTTCCCATTCCAACGAGCGAGCCAATTCGTTCTGTGGGATGATTGGGTCGGCCGGCCCAGCAATTCTCACAAATGAAATATAAATAATGTTTCAGCAAGTACTTCATCCAACCTTGCAACCATCCAGCCCCCAACCCCCCTTAAAGCACCCAGGCATTATTGAATTAATATGAATTAATAACGCTCCATAATTTTGTTCGCAAATCCACTGTTGTCCACTGTTGTTGTTCGCATGCAATGAAAATAAATGTTGCGTCTGCAGTTTTTCCCGGGCAGAGTTTCCGTCCATTGCCCATGGGTCCCCTCCATCCATTCGAACCGAATGTCCCGAGTAGGAGGGGTTGTAAGCAACAAATTTTCCGAAACAAAAAAAAAAACTCCTACACCCTCTCGAGTTCGTTTGCGATGATGATGATGATGATGATGATGCTATGAAATTTGTTTTATTTAGCACTCGATTTTGGTACATGAGCTGGAATTGTTTTCCGGCATCCAATTGCAATTTCAGAACTCGGGGCGCAAAGTTAGTGCAGCATGTTGGATTGGCCACTGGATCGGAATTGTTGTTGGGAGTTTGGCAAAATTGATGGGGGTCGCACAGGGTCGCCATGTGATGATGACGACGACGACGACGACAATGATTACGGTGGCATATTTAATGCTGAGTTCTGCACGGTCCCAAGTGGGAATTGACAATGATTATAAGGTCGTTTGATGACGGTGATGGATGCGAAGTTGAAGTTTGACGACACGGTCCATATAATGAATAATAACGATAAAGCGCTGATGAAGCCGAACGAGTAGTTGCAAGTGTGTTGAATGTTGCGCCCGGTGGGTATGCAATCCTGTTGCAAAAAAATTGCGTTTGAATATGGCGACCGTGTTTCGATGCAATTGTTTGCGGCTGAAACTGGTGAACTTTTTTTGACCGACAGCCACACTGAAACAGAATTGTGCGTGAAAGCCGAGCTAATTGTTTAACCGAGCACCCGTACCGCTCTAGCATGATCCTATTTGCATAGTTTCGGTGGTAATTGATCCTAGGTAAATCATTTCCCGAACTCGGCTCCTATTCGCTTTTTTTCTCGTACTTAAAGCTATTCGTTTCAGCTGAACGAACTGTGAAAACATCTTTGCGTTATGCCTGAAGAATTGGAAATATGAACCCCGAGATATAAACAATTCAATGAAATCGTAAAACTCGAGCTCAACGTTTATGATTTGTAAAAGGAAAGCTGTGGGTAGCGAACAACTAACAAAGTGAATAGAAAAAAAAACAGGCAAGACTCAACCGGCACCATATTTGGGATGAAAATTCGTATCCATGTGGGCGTCCTTTCAATTCGGGAAATTTTAAATTTAACATTCAACGAAACAGAAAAAAATCCACCGCATAGAGCCAGTGGAACCTAGCTATTGTTTATATTTTAGGCCGTAGGCGTATGAGCATATGAGTACGGTTGGGATTTGGTTTTTTTTTTATGAAAACCAAATATTTGCGGATTTTTTTTTTCATCCTCCAATCGTCCTCTACGCGTTGCTCTCAACGTCAATGAAACGGTTTTTAACCCAAAGATGCATGATGGTTATAGCAGTATGGCGCATGTTTCACCGACGATGATTTTTTTGGATAATTAACAAAAAATGCTATAACAACTAAAACGCCAAAACTGACTCAACACGCTTGTTCTTCTTCTTCATCGTAATCTTAGATTTTATTATTAGTTATCGGGTTCATTATTATTAATCGAAAAAATAAAAAGATTATTTTCCTACCAACAACTTATTCCGAGTTCCAGAATAAATTCCTTCTAAATTTAAGAAGAAATTCATTCAAAACACCTGAAGCAATTTATTCTAAATTCGAGACGGAATTCATTCCGTTTGCCGGCAGGAATCTGGAAGGAGTTCCAAATAGTAATAAATGAGGATTTCTCACTGACTCTAAAAAGGATTTCATTCAGCATTTTACAAAAGTGCATTCCGCATTCCAGAGGGAATTCTGTCTGAATTTCATACGGAGAGCGAATTATAGACGAAAACGAAATGTATTTTCAATTCCAGATGAAATTAAGAGAGAATTCTTCAGGAGGTTGATTATTTTCAATTCAAGAGGGAATTCTTTCTGATACAGAAAAACCATCAGAATTCAAACAAAAAATCATACCGACTACATAATTCATTCCATGTTTCCAAAAGGATTTTTATCATCTTCTGAAATCCAAGTGGAATTCATTCTCACAAGGGGTACATTCCGAGTTTCAAACTGAAATAACTGAAATTTATTTTGAAATCCAGAAGGTAGTCGTTCTACTTTCCGAAAATAGTCTGAATTTCAGAAAGGCATTCATTCTGGGTTTAGGAAGGTATGCATTTTGGATTTCATAAGAAATTCATAATGAACTACAGCGAAAATTGTTTCTGAATACAAGAAGCAATTCATTCTGACTTTTTGATGGATTTCATTCAAAATTCTGGAATATAATCATTTCAAAAATTCAGAGGAAATTTATCTCAAATTCTGGAAGGCAATCAACCTTAATTCTGGAAGGAATTCATTCTGTATTCCAGGGGAAATAATTCCCAAATTCCGGAATAAATCCGTTCTTTATTCCGGAAGGAAGTCATTGTAAATTCCGGAGAAAATTAATTCTGAATTCCGTAACAAATTTAATCCAAATTCTGGAAAACATAAGATCAGAATTATAGAAGGGATTCATGTCGTGTTTCACCATGAATGCATTCTAAATACTCCCTTAGCTCAGTCGGTATAGGCGCAGCTACAAAGCAAGGCCATGCTGGAGGTGGCTGGGTTCGATTCTCGGTCCGGTCTAGAAATTTTTCGGATTGGAAAATTTCTCGACTTCCCTGGGCATAGAGTATGATTGTACTTGCCACACAATTATACTAATGCCAAACTGCTAGCAGGCATCTAAACCTCTCAATTAATAACTGTGGAAGTGCATCTAAAACACTATGCCGAGAGCACGCAATAATCTAATATGCGATAAGCAATAAGCTTGAAATGCGAGGAAGAAGAAGAAGCATTCTAAATACCGAAAGGAATTTATTTCATGTTTTAGAAGCAATAGATTTCAAGGAAATGCCTCCAGAATTCTTGGTAGAAATTAGATCCTTATTCCAGAAATAACTCATCCCGAATAACACAAGTTGCTTATTCCAAATAACAAAGGAATTAATAACCATTTTTGGGAGGATTTCATTCCTAACTACAGATGTATTCGTTTAAAACTCCGCAAAAAAAAATTACGCATTGCAGAAGGAACTTCCGGATTAATTACCCAACTAATTTGACGAATTCTTCCCATTTTACGCGAGAAATTAACTGTAAATTCCATAAGCAATCATTCTGAATTCTGGAAGGAACTCGATCTAGAATTCAAAATGAATTCATTCTGCAACGCAATTTCGTGAGGAGATCATTTCATTTTCAAGAAAGGTTGCTCGTTTTGCAATATTTTAGTCTTTGAACATTTTTAAGAGTTATAATAAGACGGGGATAAGACTCAAATTTGAGACCATCCAGAATAAGAGCCAAAATTTTTCCAGGAATAATAATTAATTCTCAGTTCCGTGAATAATTCATTCGAAATTCCGTTCTGCATTCCGGAAGGAATTCGTTCTGAATTCCAGAAGGAATTCGTTTGGAATTCCGGAAGACTTCGTTTTGAATTCTGGAAGGAATTCGTTCTGAATTCCGAGAGGAATTCGTTCAAAATTCCAGAAGGAATGCTCTGAATTCCGGAAGGAATTCGATTTGAATTCTGGAAGGAATTCATTCTGAGTTCCGAAAGGAATTCGATTTGATTTCCAGAAGGAATCCGTTCTGAATTCCAGACGAAACGTTTTCTAAATTCCAGGCAAAATTCGTTGTGAATTCCAGTAGAAGTTCATTCTGAATTAAAGCAGAAATTTATTCTGACGTCAAGAAGGAAGACGTTCTGAATTCCAGACGGAATTCGTTCTGAATTCCAGACGGAATTCGTTCTGAATTCCAGACGGAATTCGTTTTGAATTCCAGAAGGAATTCGTTCTGAATTTAAAGTGGGATTAGTTCTGAATTCCAGACGGCCTCTGTTCTGAATTCCAAGCCAGAGTTCGATCTGAATTCCACACGGAATTCCAGACGGAATTCATTTTGAATTCAAGACATAATTCGTCTCAATTCCAGAAGAAATTCGTTCTCAATTCCAGAAGAAATTCGTTCTGAATTTCAGATTGAATTCATTATGAACTCCATACGGAATTCGTTCTTAATTCGGGACGGAATTCGCTCTGATTTCTAGCATTCATGGAATTTGTTTTTAATTCCTTACGGTATTCATTCTGAAGCCCAGACAGAATTCGTTCTAAATTCCGGAAGGAATTCACTCTGGTTTCCAGAATTCATTCTGAATTCCAGATGGAATTTGTGTTTAATTCCAGACGGAATTCGTTTTGAACTCCAGAAGTGATTCGCGGTAAATTCCAGAACGGATTCGTTCTGAATTCCGGAAGGACTTCGATCTGAATTCCGGAAGGACTTCGATCTGAACTCCGGAGGGAATTCGATCTGAGTTCAAGAAGGAATTCGATCTGAATTCCGGAAGGAGTTCGATCTGAACTTCGAAAGGAGTTTAATCTGAATTCCGGAAGGGATTGGATCTGAATTCCAGAAAGAATTCGATCTGAATTCCAGAAAGAATTGAATCTGAATTCCAGAGGGAATTCGATCTGAATTCAAAAAGGAATCCGATCTGAATTCCAGAAGGGATTTGCTCTGAATTCTGGAACCAATTCGTTCTGAATTTTGGAAGGAATTCGTTCTGATTTCCAGTTGAAATTCGTTCTATATTCCAGAAGAAATTCGTTCTAATTTTCAGTAGAAATTCGTTTTGAATTCCAGAAGGAATTCATTCTTAATTTCAGAAGAAATTATTAATTGCAGAAGGGATTCGTTGTGAATTCCAGACTAAATTCATTCTAACTTGTCCGCTGTTGAGATTAAAATTCGAGACCTACGAGAATGCCAGCCAGAATTTTAACAGGAAGAATTGATTCTCAATTTTTTGAGGAATTTCTTCTGAATTTGTTGAGAAATTTGTTCTGAATTCCAGGTAGAATTGGATCTGAATTCCGGAAGGAATTCGTTCTGATTTCCAGAAGCAATTCGTTCTGAATGCCGGAAGGAATTCTTTTTGGAATTCCCGAAAGAACCCGCTCTGAATTTCGGAAGAAATTCGTTCTGAATTCCGGTTGGAAATCGTTCTGAATTCTCAAAGGAATCCGTTCTGAATTTTGGGTTTGAATTCCAGAAGGAATTTGCTTTGAATTCCAGAAGGAATTTTGTTCTGAATTCCAGAAGGAATTCGTGCTGAATTCCAGAAGAAATTGGTTCTGAATTCCGAAAGGAATTTGTTCTGAATACCAGAAGGATTTATTTCTGAATTCCAGAAGTAATTCGATATGAATACCAAAAGAAATTCATTCTGGATTCCTGAAGTAATTCGTTCTGAATTCCGGACGGAATTCGTTCAGAATTCCAGATTAATTCGATCGGAATTGCAGACGGAATTCGTTCTGAATTCCAGAAGTAATTCATTCTGAATTCCAGAATTAATTTGTTTTAAATTGCAGAAGAAATTCTTTCTTCATTCTGGAAGTATTTCATTCTGAATTCCAGGAGAAATTAGATCTGGATTCCGGAAGAAAATCGTCCTAAATTTCAGATGGAATTTGTTCCGAATTCCAGATGGAATTCGTTCTGAAATCCAGAAGTAAATCGTTTTGAATACTAGACCGATTTCATTGTGAAATCCAGACGGATTTCGTTCTGAATTCCAGAAGAAATTCGTTTAGAATTCCAGAATGAATTCGCTCTGAATTCCAGATGAAAATCGTTCTGAATTCCAGAAGCACTTAATTCTGAATTCCAGAAACACTTCATTCTGAATTCCAGAATTAATTTGTTTTTAATTCTAGAAGCAATTCATTCCGAATTCCGGAAGAAATTCGATATGAATTCCAGAAAAAAATATTCTAAATTTCAGAAGGACTTCGTTATGAATTCCAGAAGGAATTCGATCCGGATTCCGTAAGGAATTCGTTCTAAATTTCAGATGGAATTTGTTCTGAATTCCAGATGGAATTCGTTCTGAATTCCGGAAGATACTTTTTTTATGAATTCTAGACCGAATTCGTTCTGAATTCTAGATGGAATTCGTTCTGAATTCGAGACGGATTTAGTTTTGCATTCTAGACTAAATTCCAGAAGAAATGCGTTCAGAGTTCCAGAATGAATTCGTTCTGAATACGAGAAGCAATGCATTCTGACTTCCAGAATTAATGTGTTCTAAATTCCAGAATGAATTATTTATTAATTCAAGAAGAATTTCATTCTGAATTCCGGAAGGAATTCGATATGCATACCAGAAAAAAATATTCTGATTTCCAGAAGGACTTCTTTATGAAATCCAGAAGAAATTCAATCTGGATTCCGTAAGGAATTCGTTATGAATTTCAGACGGAAAGTGTTCTGAATTCCAGACGAAATTCGTTATGAATTCCAGAAAAATATTCGTTCAGAATTCCAGAATGAATCCGTCCTGAATTCCAGACGAAATTTGTTCTGAATTCCAGAAGCAATTCATTCTGAATTCCAGAATTAATTTGTTCTGAATTCCAGAAGAAACTCTTTCTTATTTCTAGAAGCAATTCATTCGGTATTCCGGAAGGAATTCGATTTGAATTTAAAACAAATCATTCTGAATTCCAGAAATACTTCGTTATGAATTCCAGAACCAATTCGATCTGAAATCCAGAAGGAAATGGTTCTGAGTTCTAGACCGATTTAGTTATGAATTCTAGACGGAATTCGTTCTGAATGCTAGATTGAATTCGTTCTGAATTCAAGAAGGATTTAGTTCTGAATTCTAGACCAAATTCGTTATGAATTCCATACGGAATTCGTTCTGAATTCATTCGAGAAGCAATGCATTATGAATTTCAGAATTAATGTGCTCTGAATTCTAGAATGAATTATTTATTTTTTCGAGAAGCAGTGCATTCTGAATTCCAGAATTAATGTGTTCTGAGTTCCAGAATGAATTATTTATTAATTTTAGATGCAATTCATTCTGAATTCCGGAAGGAATTCGATATGAATCCCAGAAAAAAAATATTCTGAATTCCAGAAGGATTTCTTTATGAATTCCAGAAGAAATTCGATCTGGATTCCGTAAGGAGTTCATTCTGAATTTCAGATGGAATTTGTTCTGAATTTCGGATGGAATGTGTTCTGAATTCCAGACGAAATTCGTAATGAATTCCAGAAAAAAATTCGTTCAGAATTCCAGAATGAATTCGTTCTGAATTTCAGAAGAAATTCATTCAGAATTCCAGGGAATTCAATAAGAATTTTAAAAAATCATGGTGAATTCCAGAAGGAATTCGATCTGAATTCCAGGCGAAATTCGTTCTGAATTCAAGGCGGATTTAGTTATGAATTCAAGACGGAAATCGTCCTGAATTCCAGGCGGCTTGTGTTTTGAATTCCAGAGGGAATTCGTTTTGAGTTCCGGAAGAAAATCTTTGTGAATTTAAGACGGAATTCGTTCTCAATTCCAGAAGGAATGCATTCTGAATTCCAGAAGGAATGCATTCTGAATTTCACAAGAAATTGGTTCTGAATTCCGGAAGGACTTCGTTCAGAATTCCAAAAGCAATTCATTCTAAATTCCAGAATTAATTTGTTCTAGATTTCTGAAGGAATTATTTATTAATTCTATAAGCAATTCATTCTGCATTCCAGAAGGAATTCAATGTGAATTCCAGAAAAAAATTATTCTGAATTCCAGAAGGACTTCGTTATGAATACCAGAAGGAATTCTATCTGAATTCCAGAAGAACTTATAACCACGCCAAATAACGAATCGGAAAAAAACACAAGCTTTTCCGATTGGCTTGATCCTATGTATAATTGTTTGTAATGGGTAATGATTCACATTTTTGCTAAAATTCGGCCATATTGGATCTTGTAAAATTATCAAAATGGCGTCTTCGACATTTTTAAATAAATTTTAGTTCTGAAACGGTGATTTCGATTGCGATGTGGTCTGAGACAAAGTTGTAGAGAAAAATTATTTCTATCAGGGAAAAATAATTTTGGAATCAGTCATCTGGATCCGAAAATGTGGCCAGAATAAGGTCCGAATTGAACGCAATAACCACCAAATGATAGGTACTGTGGATACATAGAACACATTTGAATTTAAAAAAAAATCTATTTACTGGTTTTGGAGATATGGCCCGATCATATTCCGAATTGTATGGGCCATGAGACTGAATCTGGCTAGAAACGAATAAAATCTATCTTATGACACCTCAAATCACTCATGTGGAGTAGCCAGGACTACACTGGCCACATCCGGACATGCTCCGGATATCCCCGGGGAAGTGATCAGTTTTTGACTAGGGTCAAATTTTCAACGTGCCTCAAAAATACCTCAAATCACATGAACCAGTTCAATGGAATTCATTTGAAGTGCTCAGGAACACATTGAAATCATCCGGACATCTTCTGGGTACCTCACCTCCGGTGGATTGATTCAGGTTTTAAATGGAAAATTTCAATAGCTACAAGTTGCGGTTAACTGGCTGTATCGAATAATTCTGACGTTTCATTTTTGTTTAATTATCTTGCATGCAACATTGCTGTCACTAGTAACATGGTTAGTGATTCACTCACAAGTTGTCATAACTAAGTTCCGAGACGATATTTTCAACGAAACAAGTTTTGAAGACGCTTGCGTCTGTTTGTCTGTGGTAGCAGTTACCGAGTATCTTGAAGCTTTAGGATCGTAATAATTTGAATTGTCAAGGGAAAATCACATCCGGAACGCATTCGACAACGTGCTGACACTTTCGAAGGAGTGTTGATTTTGGAGTGGTCAGCAAGGGGAACCGAAATCGTCGAATATGAACCCGTGATGGAAAATATTGGCCGACGACACAACGACGAGGAGTAGAGGTTGTGGGATATTTTTATGGCCGCCGGTTGAGTTTGAGTTTGCAATTTTCATTTGGTCGGATACATCATAAATATTTATGACGCCTGTTTGTCGAAAGCTTCTGGCTGCTGCTGCTGCTGCTGCTGCTACTGTTCGGATATGCCAAATTTGTTGAGTTTGATCTCGGCGCTGAAAATATGCTTCCCGTTTCCCGAGTGGTACCCGAGCAAAGTCGGTTAACAAAATGAAAGCAAATCGATATTAAAGTGTGCAGTTCCTATCATAATGAAAACTCATTTTGATTTCAAATGTTGCGACATAAGTCTGATATCATATTGTGCTTTCATTATGCAGTCAAGACGTTTTAAATGAAAGCAACTTAACTTGAAGTTCTGCTGTTTACGTCTTGTTTAAATTTAATTGAAATTCATCTGTCGTTATCGATTATTGTTTATTTGATTTGTTTAACACATTTTAGGTCATTCGTGACTTGCCCGGGTGAGATTGGAGCCCAAGTCTTTCAGCTTGAGAAACATGAATGGTAACCATTTACTCTAGGCCCATATTCAGTTAAACATTATGAATGCAAAATCAGTAATCAAATTGATTTCATTGAAAGCAGGATTAGTTTTCCGTTTGCTTCAACAGTGTAAAATTTTGCTCTCATTTTTGCTGTGTTAACCGTTAAGTCAACCAAAATGAGATCAACCGGAGTATTCAAAATAAGTTACATCATAACAGCAAATTTTGATTTCAATTTGATCTTCAGCTTTGCTCGGGTAGCTACTTGTGCATATTTTGCTCTGATTTTCGGGGCAAATTTCAAATTCGAAGAGGAAACCACCCCAGAGCTGAAGTACATCCGGATTTCGGTTTACGTCGAGAGCGCCACCTTCCGGTCCGGATGATGGCATCGATGATGATGACGATGATGATGATGATGCCGGTGGATGAGCTCTTCAATTATTAATCGGATTCCAAACACACGATATGGACCGATGAGTTTCAATGATAGCTCAATGGTTCCCGGAATTCGCTATTTAAAGAGTGTGAAGCGAATGTGACAGGTGAAAATAAAAACCGAAAATCATACAACCGGAAAATGTGTTATTCATGCAAAAGCGGATTTGATATGAACTTTTCAACAGTTTGGGGTTGGGGGTTGGGAGGGGGGTGGGTGAGGTGCAAAAAACCACAATAGAGATACATATTTGAAGTGGAACGTAAATCATGCACAAACCAAAGAATGCAAGCCAACCACAACGAGAAGCTCTACGCAACGGCAAACATCGATTGAAAGTTGATGAATATGAGAGTGGACAGAATGCTGTTTTGAGTTGATTAATTTATTCATAGACGTCATTTAAATCGCTGGTGGCTTTCGGACATCTTAATCCATTGCACGGAAATCATGGTAATGAACAAATCAAATCGGAAATAATGGAACTCAAGTTGTAAACCCAGTTGCCTTGTGGATAAAACAAATATGGTGGACATTAATCAAATTTTTCATCCATAAATGGGCGACATTTTCGTACAGATACGAAACTGTTTTTATTTTCGCCCCTGGCGAATCTTTGAATTGAAAAAAGTGAAAAGCGTATTGCATACTTTTTGGCGTTTCTCGGCAAACACGACACACGGCAAGTGAATCCGACTCATATTTGAGTACCGGTCACTCAAATACGCAAATATGAGTCGGATTCATTTGCGGATAATGTTGGCCTATGGATTTAAAGATTGGGCCCATGAATAAAAATCTACTGTTCTTCAATTTTTCGTAGTACAATACGTCATCTGAACAATACAAATGGATATTTTGGTTGCTAGTGAACCATTGTCAAAAAATGCTTTCCTTTGGAATTTATGTATGGGTCCAATATTGGGGACATTGAGGCCGACATTAGGGACACTACCCCTATATGCTCACCGATTTAAAAAGATCGCCGGAAGCAAAATTGATGGATTTAGAGGAGACGAAAATTCGAACAGGATGATGAACTATCAGTGCTACACTCTTGATCACCAAAGTTAGCGCTCTAAAGGGACGAAATTGCCCGGTCCGAAACGAAAATTTAGCGGAAAACATATTTATTCTGTTTCTATTCATTTTAGGGAGTATGTGTCTTCGTAGAAGCTGATTATAATTAAATGGGCCATTAGACTGATGCAAAATTTGAAATTTTCACTCTTCAGTGCTCAAACGGATCCAAATTGGGTCCTGAATAGCCTCCCAAAATTTAAACCCATTTAGTAAGAAACTCACTTGGCACAAACCATTTCAAGTTTGTATGGGAATTACCATACAAACTTCAAATGGTTTGTGTCTTACCAAATGAGTTTAAATTTTGGGAGGCTAATCAGAGCCTGATTTGTAACCGTTTGAGCACTGTGGAGCGAAAATTTTAAATTTTGCATCAGCCTAATGGGCCATCCTTTTATAAAAATGATGTTCGCGCACGTGGCCTTATATTATTTGGCAAAGTCCCATCCATTAGCCCCGAGCAGACCGTGGGTAATCTGTCACCCCACTAACTTCAACCCTTTTCCACTTCAACACACGCACTACCGAAAGTGAGCATGTTGCCGCAAGCTTTGGCTCCTCCCACTAGTAGAATTTTCTATCATAGCATAGCAGCGAGGAGGAGAAGAAGAATTTAGCCTATAAAAGTAGCCACCTTTCGCGCAAAACGCACAAGTTGTATTCATGTATGGGTCCTTATCCATAATTCAGAGGGATAGACGACGCTCGAAATCCGAGTGATCTACTTGGACCTCGACTAAACAAATACGCCTTCTCTTTTTCCGTGACAAGCCGAAAACAATCAGCCATTCTCAAGGCTCACAATGGCTGTATTCATGTATGGGTCCTTATCCTTAATTCAGAGGGATAGACGACGCTCGAAATCCGAGTGATCTACTTGGACCTCGACTAAACAAATACGCCTTCTCCTTTTCCGTGACAAGCCGAAAACAATCAGCCATTCTCAAGGCTCACAATGGCTGTATTCATGTATGGGTCCTTATCCTTAATTCAGAGGGATAGACGACGCTCGAAATCCGAGTGATCTACTTGGACCTCGACTAAACAAATACGCATTCTCCTTTTCCGTGACAAGCCGAAAACAATCAGCCATTCTCAAGGCTCACAATGGGATAATCCCTGCAAGTCGAGCATTTCGTAACCCCATCCATACCTTTGGTATTCCCCTTGAAGAGGGAATAGGCCGTACAGCTGGGAGAGTCCATGAGCGAACAAATGAAGTGGTCCATTTTCAGAGTCCATGAGCGAACAAATGAAGTGGTCCAAATTGGCAGCGGACATAGATATTCGACCTGTAATATCCATATTGCGGGTATTTGATAGCTTTTTCAACAACCGATGACATCTACACGTCGTCTTCGTTCCGTAAATACCCTGTGTTTGGATTTCAAAATCGCGTCCAACAACGTTTTTCGACCGCTACACGTCGTCCTCGTTCCGGGTGAAATGTGGGCATTTGACAGATTTTTTAGAAAACCGATGGCCGCCATCTTGGATTTCAAAATAGCAGTGGGCACCAAATTTCGACATTTACACGTCATCTTCGTTTCGAAAATAGCCATTTTGGTATTTGACAGTATTTCTAAAACCATGGGCCACCATCTTGGATTACAAAAAGGCATCCAACGGCGAAAATATTCATAATGTAGGGTATTTGACAGTGTATTTCAAAAACAGATGGCCACCATCCCAGGTGACGTTGGCTACCCTCTCCTCTGACACCTCCTGGATATCTACAACAAAATATGGAATGAGAGAATATTCCCGACGCAATGGAGACACAGTTCCAAAAAGACCCACAATGATATCGGCCAATATCGCTAACTAACTGCATCTGCAAGGTAATGAAGAGAATGGTGAACTGACGCCTTGGACCTCTCCAAAGCATACAATCGAACCTAGACACCGGAAATCTTGGCTCAGCTAGTAAAATGGAACGTCTCTGGTAACATTCTCTTCTTGGTCCAGAACTTCCTTAGCAACAGAACCTTTCAAGTGAGCGTCGGAAACACAAGATCAGGATCGCTTAGAGAGGAAACTGAGATCCCTCAGGGCTCCGTTCTGGCCGTCACTCTTTTCCTGATAGCTATGAACGAGGTCTTCGGGTTCTATAATCCGCCGGAAACTTCAAGAGGCGGTAAACGCGGTGGGCAAAATCTGTTGACTTCGAGCTACCTTCCATCAAAATCCAATTTTCGCACTTCTGCAATGAAGACCACCACGCAGGAAAGAAGCCTGTGAAACCACAGTTCGAGTTCCTGGAGTTCATCTCGACCGGCGATTGAATTTCAACAAGCACTGCGAGATTACTAAAAAAGAGTGCGAATTATACGGTGCCGAAATCATCCGTCGAGCGGCAGACACGACAATCGACAAGCTGAGCACCACATACAACCGCAGCATTCGAACGGTCTCAGGGCACCTTTCATGCACCCCAGCGTCCACGGCCTGCATTGAACCTGGCGTTTCAAACACATCTTCATCGTGGTGGTCTGTTCCAGAGCACTGAACTTTTTGCAGAGAACAGAAGGAAGTGATCAGGGAGTCTTTCTACTTGATGAGGCCAATAAACTGCTACGCTCTCTGACCCAGCAGGAACTTCCCAAGGTATCAACAATTCAGCGTATTGGGGACGAAGGATGGGACGCCGTCCCTCCGCGTATTATATGGATATTAAAGGATATCCGTACAACGTTTCAATGAGCTAGAATCTACAAAACTCAGAGGCTACCAGATAGTCTACACGGACGGCTCGAAGGCTAGCGGTAAGGTGGGGATCGGGGTCTCCGGTCCATAGCTTAACTTCCATAAAAGGCTTCCAGATATGACTTCCATCTTCGCTGCCGATCTTTTCGGCCATCACGGAAGTAGATTCTACACGGAAAGTCATCGTCACTGATTCTGCCAGCGTGCTTAAGGCTTTGGAAGCGCAAAGGATTCGTCATCCGCGGGTTCAGGAAAACCGCAACGTAGCAATTTTCGTGTGGGTACCAAACCACAGCGGTATCCCTGGAAACGAACGGTCTAGCGGTAATTGGAAGGGACTCGCCAATGGAACCAAGAAACACGGGCTTTCCTGAGGAAAATAAAAGGAGAAACAGGCAAATGGGTCGATGTCAAGAGCTGGCGAGGTCAGAGAGTTTTCTCCAGACTTCGAACGGGCTACACTGGTCCAACGCATAACCTAACAAGCACGGGCAACTTCCACACTCACTGCGATTCGTGCTCCGTCCAGCTGACGGTAGAACACGCGCTAATATCATGCCCCAGGGAGGGGCCACATTTAGGCGCCCTCTCCCATCAAAGAGACGAACCAGCCACTGACTGACAATCTCGTTAATGAAGTAAAAAAAAAATGGCCTCCATCTTGGATTTTAAAATGGCAGCGGACATCGAATGTTGACAGCAACACGTCGTCCTCGTTCCGGAAATACCCATATTGTTGGGAATTTGACAGAATTGCTAAAATCTATGGCTGCCATCTTCAATTTCAAAGTAGCGTCCAACATCGATTTTCGTTCCGGAAATACCCATATTGTGTTTTTTAGAAAATCGTAGATTCCACAATGGTCGCGGACATCGAATTTTGACATCTAAACCTCGTTCTCGCTTCGAAAATACCCATATTGTAGGGTATTTGACAGTATTTCTATAACAGATGACCGCCATGTTGGATTCCAAAATGGCGTCTTGAGACATAGCATATTCAGGAAGTTTGAATCTATACTAGCTCCGCGTAGTTAGAGAGTTCTGAACTAATATGAACACCATCCGAAAGACCGTGGACATCTGAACAACATTGCTGAAGACATTAACCTTCTACATGGCCATGATCTCGAGATACACCTTATACAGGAAGTTTATGTGTCCCTAGCGCCGCGTAGTGTGAGAGTTCTGAATCAATATGACCACCATCCGAAAGAACTTAATCACCTGAATAACTTTGCTAAAGTTGTTCAACTTTCTATATGGCCATGATCTCGAGCTACAGCTTATACATGAAGTTTATGTGCACAATAGCGCCACGTAGTGTGAGAGTTCTGAATCAATATCGCCACTATCCGAAAGGACTTGGTCACCTGAAGAAATTTGCTCAAGATAGCAACTTTCTATATGGCCAGGATCACGAGATATTCCATGTTGGACCCAAATTCCCTGTATTATAGTACCCGTTATAAGTAGTATGAAAGTGAAGCTGAAAGTAAACCTGAATCGAATGGGCACAGGTTTGTTGGTCTAACCCAGAACAACAACTTTGTCGAAGACTGTATAGCTTTATATATTGAAACAAATGAGATAATCCACCGCAACCACTATTAATAAAAATTTCACAGGCGCTGTAATTTTTCGCGGTTCCTTATTCACGCCCCTGTTACCCCGGCAATAAGAACTCCTGACTGTATAAAGAGCTCGACGGCCAAGTGGTGACCGATTTTGCTTACTGAGCAGAAAATCATGCGTTCAATATCGAGCTCCTTCGCATTCATTATAGAGTTTTAGGATAAATCAGATTTTTTCTTAATATGAGATAAATGGTATTGAAATTCGGAGAAATAATATCCAACTTTTAGGAAAGATGTATTGATCGGAAATATAGGGGAAATGTACGTAATGTCAGCCTAAATGCTTCTAATTTGGGCCCATACATAAATTCAGCTATCAACTAAATTTTCAATAGCGACCAAAAATATCCATTAGTACCGTCGCAATGACGCGTTCATCTAGATAAAATTGATAAATAGCAGATGTTTAGCGATGGGTCCAATCTTAGATCCATAGGCCAACATTAGAGCCATTTCCCCTATAACAAATCCTTCTTAAGAGTATATTTTATCACCGTTGGTGAGGTCATCGCCGTCAGGATCGAAATCTAGTAACAGCAAGTTGAACGGAAACTTAGTCGTCTTGGTTTTGTGAAATAAGGAGCTCAGTCGCCTTGTGGCGACCCATTTTGCTTACTAAGCTGAAAATCATCAGTTCAATCCCAAGCTTCTTCACATTATACGCAGTTTTACCGGGTTTTTGAACAGCAGTACAAGTCGTTAAAATTGCCAAAATTTACCGACCGGAAAAGGCCTGGTTAAGTGTGTAGAGTTATACCATAGAGGTAACTCTACGACCAAAAGGTCTCGATGAAACGTGCTCAACTTTTTGGCTCAGCTCTGGTACTCCCTTCGGTCCCAAGCTAATCGATGCACCCCTCGAAACATAGGAAAATCCACGAGCCCCTCATTTTATCGGTCAAACTTTCACAGCAAATCAAAACAAACAAAGTTTAGTACTAGAATTTCGACTGGAATGGGGTACGTTAATCGATTTGGTTGGGACCAATAGGCTAGTCAAGTAGTGAGCCAATTTAAAATCGTTAGTTTCTACCGGTTGGTTATACTTTAAATTGGATTTCTTTCGTAATGCCACTTACACCCCTTTCCTTCTAAGCCCCTCATTTATAATCACAATCTTTGACATTGGAGTCACACAGACTGAATTGTCGCTACGAACCAAGGAGCAGTACAATGTTTTCAGAGCGTGCACAACAACGAACTACGCAGCGTTGCGACGAAGGAATTGGCCTTTGCAATTGACATAGATATGTGCTCGTTGAATCTAAGCTTGCTATCGAAGATAAGTCCAAGATCTTTAATAGAATCAACTCGTTCAAGCGGCAGTTGATTCAACGAATAGACAAATCTGATCGGCGAGTGACTACGAATGAAGGTAATGACTTTGCATTTGGCAGTGTTTGCTTGATCTGACATCACGATGTTACACCGCTCGATGTCAGTTTGTAGAGCACAACAATCTACGATCGATTTGATCACACGGTAGACTTTCAAATCATCAGCATATAACAACTTACAGGAACTTAAGTGGCCACACACGTCGTTAGTAGATAAAACGAATCTAGGAGGTCCTGAGTTGTTCCCTTGTGGAACTCCCGGTGGTATACCAAACACATCGCTTGAACCCTCTTGAACTTCCTGGAGGATAAATATGATTTTAACCAGTGAACGACCCACGGCGGAAGACCAAGGCGGCTCAGCTTTGCGATAGCGAGGTCATGAGGGACTTTGTCGAAAGCCTTAGAGTAGTCAATGTAAACAGCGTCTACTTGCTGACGCTTTTCTATGCTACCAATAAGAGTGTTGGTGTAGGACATCACATCACATTTCATGAATCCTTGCAGGAACTCCGAGATTATAGATTGCACAGCTGGATACAACTTATCATGCAGAAGACTTTCTAGAACTTTGACCACACTATGAATGTTATCTGACTTGAAGATCGGTATAATTGTTGCAAGCTTCCAGCAATCCGGTAAAACGCCACGGAGTGAACGATTGAAGATAGACATAACGGGTGTGGTCAACGAGGCTACACAATTCTCGATGAAAGACGGTGGAGTACGATCCGGACCTGGGCCTTTCGATGCATCCACCGAGCGAAGGGCTTTGAAAATAGCCTCATAGCTGAAGTTAAGCTGCTGCAGGCGAATGTTGTAGTTCGGTAACTGGTCCATGTACCGCTGCTGCGGAGGAGTTTGATCGAGTTCGAAAACGCTTCCGAAGCAATCTGTGAAGAGTTTTGCAGAAGTGGCATCGCTGGAGGAGCGTTCGAAGCGTTTGCAATAGACCCGAACGACAATGGGGTTTCTTTGAAGCCACTCTGGAGGTTATCGATATACTCACGAAAGCGAACTTCATGCAAACTGTTGTACTCGGCTTCTGCAAGCTGCGCACCATACCTGTTTTCAGCAGTCTTGGAGCGAAAGTAACGTTTACGGGCCTTACGCAGACGGTTACGCAGATTACGCAGTTGCGGATTCCACAACGGTTGTTGGAAATGCATAGCCTTTACCGGAACAGCACCATTGTCATAGAATACGGACACGGCGGCATCAATGGTAAGTAAATTATGTAATTGCATCAAATCGAACGCTGAGATCTTCGTATTAATAGCAACGAAATCACACCGTGCGACTGCATGCTGCTGGATACGATGACGGATGTGTAGTATATGTGACATGATAGTAATTAAAGAAAAAGTAAATTTGGCAGCACTGAGCGTCGACGTACACGAATAGCTTATTGACAGATCCGCACCGAGATTGGATTGAACTCGAGCTTCGGAAAGCTCCGAGTACACGAATATGATCCGTGCCTGTGTAGTGGCAATCGAAGATCGGCTTCAAAACGATGCGAAGTAAGGGAGATGAAATGAAGAATTGGAATAAGCCTTTGGGTTCGAAGAGTGCGACACGATGTGTGAACTAGTCAATCGAGCTCGTTCTTACTAGCTCGTTATTCTGTTAACGATTTTTAAAGCGGACAGTCGCTGGAGTGGATCGCAGAAGAGTTTGGCTGGCGTTGCCTTTGACAGTGAACAATGGAAGAGGCTTGAAACCTCGACCAGTTCACGACAGGATGGTCGCTCGAACGGATATCAACTTTCAAAATGGCAGCTGGTGGTTCAAACAGCTCAATAGGAGCTGAATCACTGACGAGCATCAGGTCGAGAAGTTTACCATTCGCGTTGACCAGATCGCTGATTCGCTTAAGCCCTGCAGACAGTATGGAATCGACTATAGCAAGTTCCTGTTCAGATGAAGCATTGAGAGGCAAGAATCCTTGCACATCCTCATCGAAGTCCCAAGCTAGTTCGGCAGGTTGTAATCACCCTGAGGGCTAGTCATTTCAAGAAACTGTTGTACGGAGTCGGCGTGCTTGGTGTAGATGTCGAGTTGACTACTGGGACGAATGTAGATGCAACACAGGAAAAGCGATTGATGTGGTAGTATTTGTTCGAGATTCTCACAATCAACCAGAACCGTACGGCTTTATAATTCAGTAGTACACCGCTCACAACGGTAGATAGTGTAGTTTCTTGACAGTTCAGCATTCGCGATGTCTGTATGAAGCCACGTTTCTATGAAAACCACGACGTCAAGATCACAAGAAAGCAGCGAATGGAGCAGAGCACTTGTGTTAGGTCGTAACCACGGTCGTTTTGATAGTAGACGGTCAAATGAGCACGAATGTTGACGAGAGCAGTAGAAGAGGTGTTTGTTACGACTGGCTCTAATTGCTGTATCATCCTCAATAAGCTCCCGAAATTCGATTCCTTGTGACCAAGATAAAGAATCCCTAGCTTTCGACTTCGATTAGAGGCTGACTCCCACCTTGTATGATACGACCTCTTGGTTCAGCGATTTCACAACAACTTCATCCACATTCAAAGATTACTTTGCGCGTTTTCTCGATGATATTTTGGTTGGGTAGACCCAGAACTTGTCTGCCGGTTTATCTTACTTACCTTACCAATCAGGCTAAGGCCTTGTTGTCCTCTGCTGTCCGAAGAAGTCGTCTCCACTCTACTCGATCCATGGCCACAGTTCGCCAGCCTCGTAGTCTGCGAAGGGTCCGCAGGTCACCTTCTACTTGGTCGATTCACCTTGCCCGCTGCGCGCCTCTTCTTCTTGTTTCTGTTGGGTCGCTTTCTAGAACCATTTTCACTGGGTCGTCGTGCGGCATTCTTACGACGTGCCCAGCCCACCGTAGTCGCCCAATTTTTGCAATGTGAACGATGGATGGTTCTCCCAGCAGCTGGTGCAATTCATGGTTCATTCGCCTCCTCCACGTTCCGTCATCCATCTGCACTCCACCTTAGATGGTACGCAACACCTTCCGTTCGAAAACACTAAGGGCGCGTTGGTCCTCCACGAGCATAGTCTAGGTCTTGTGGCCGTACGGACCACCGGTCTAATCAGCGTCTTGTAGACAGTCAACTTCGTGCGGCTCCAAGGTCTCCAAGGTCTGTTGCCGTGCCACCTTCGTTTTCTGCTGCTTCATCGTTGAGGTGCTCGTCATAGTACTGCTTCCACCTCTCAATCACCTCACACTCGTTCGTGAGAAGGTTACCGTCCAAGTCCTCGCACATATCGGCTTGCGGCACGTAGCCTTTGCGCGAACTATTTAGCTTCTCGTAGAACTTCCGTTTGTCGTTTACGCGGTACAGATTTTCCATCGCCTCGCGATCTCGGTCTTCCTGCTGACGCTTCTTCCTTCGGAAAACCGAGTTTTGTCTGTTCCGCGCTTGTCTGTATCGCTCCACATTCAATCTCGTGCGGTGTTGCAGCATTCTCGCCCGTGCTGCATTCTTCTCCTCTACTAACAGTTTGCATTCGCCGTCAAACCAGTCATTTCTTCGGTCCGGGATTGCAGTACCTAGTGCCGCTACAGCAGTACTACCTATGGCTGAACGGATGTCCCTCCAGCCATCTTCAAGACAAGCTGCGCCACGCTCGTGGGTAGTGCAACTTCCAGTTGCTGCGCGTAGTCCTGGGCAACTCCGGCGTCCCGTAGTTGCTCAATGTTGGGTCGCGGCGTTCGACTTCGACGGGTGTTATGAACCGTCGAGAGTTTTGAGCGCATGCATACTGCAACTAGGTAGTGGTCCGAATCTATGTTCGCACTGCAGTACGTGCGGACGTTCTTATTGTCGGAGAAGAATTTCCCGTCGATTAGAACGTGATCGATTTGGTTTTCTGTGTGTTGGTCAGGTGATCTCCAGGTGGCTTTGTGGATATCCTTGCGGGGGAAAAAGGTACTTCGAACTACCATACCCCGGGAGGCTGCAAAGTTCACGCATCGTTGGCCGTTGTCGTTCGATACGGCATGCAGGCTGTTTGACCCGATTGCCGGTCTATACATTGCCTCCCGTCCTACCTGAGCGTTCATGTCACCGATGACGATTTTGACGTCCCGTTGCGAACAGCCGTCGTACACCTGCTCCAGCTGCGCATAGAACGCTTCTTTCTCGTCGTCGGGTCTCCCTTCGTGTGGGCAGTGCACGTTGATGATGCTGTAGTTGAAGAAACGGCCCTTAATCCTCAACTTGCACATCCTCGCGTTGATCGGCTGCCAACCAATCACGCGTTGGCGCATCTTACCCAGCACTACAAAGCCGGTTCCCAGCTCGTTGGTGGTGCCACAGCTCTGGTAGAAAGTAGCCGCTCGATGCCCGCTTTTCCATACCTTTTGTCCCGTCCAGCAAAGTTCCTGCAGTGCTACGACTTCGAAGTTGCGTGGTTGAAGTTCGTCATAGATTAATCTATCGCAACCCGGGAAGCCGAGCGATTTGCAGTTCCATGTTCCGAGTGTCCAATCGTAGTCCTTATTTCGTCGCGGTGAACAGACGCTCGGGTTTGGTTTATCTACAGGGGCTGATGACACGTTGACCACCGTCGGACCGAAGCCACGTTGAATTTCGACTGATTGATGATGAAGCGTTTCCGTCATCACGGTTTCTTTTTGGCGTGTTGGATTTACCATGAAAATCCGAAGAAGAGGAGATAGCAGCACTAGAGAAAGCTCGGCCATCAGGCTGGCCTTTATCTCACTCTTCATTTCCTCAATTATTTTTTGGTACGTGTCGTTGAGTTCGTTCCATCGCAGCAGCATTCAGAAAATAGTGGATTTTTCACTTATTTCCTTGTACAGTTCCTCGGTATTTCTGCACAGTGAAAAACAGACTTGCAGAAATCGCCGCAAACAACTTCTACAGCGGTCATGCTGCGTGCGCAGCTATGACAAGCTTCTGATGCAGCCATTAGCGAGGTTTATCGGAACAGCTGAAAGTGCACTACCGGTGGAGATGCTCTTCATGTAGTCCAAGTTTTGACAAATAGATGGCACCACCAGCGGTGTCGATGACGGGATAGTCAAACTGACGGATGATACACAATGCGAAGGTCTCACCACACTATTATGCCTATCACCTGTCAGCGATGAATACTGTAAACAGCGCACTCGGTTCGCACTGGGACACGAAAAAAAGTTCAACGTGAAGTGTTTGCTCCGCAATGAGCGCATGAAAATCGGGAAAAATACAGTGAAAAATCGAGTGATTCCGTTCAAAACCAGTGACATTCGGTTCTCCGCTCTGCCGGGCGCTGTATAGAAAATGCTATTTTCAGGGAAAAAGTGAAATTCGTCAGGAAATCTACGATTCTCTCCAACCTTTTTGGCGAGTCTAACCTCGATTCGTCGGCGAAAAGTAGGAAAACGGTCGACGTGTTGCTGATCAACAAGCCTGAGCAGACGCCTTTGCACTTTGTCGTGGAAAAAGAAAGAATAAATCTGGGAATAAAACGGAACCAAGGGACACTTCGTGGTGCTGGCAGGGGTTCTGCCATTCGGTGGCATCCCACACGGCCTTCGTAGAAGCAGTGATAGTAGGAGTATAATCATTCGATAACGATTCGGTAGCAGGTAGGACGTTCAGGAGAATAGCAAGAACAAACAGGGGAAAGTTCATAGTGTAGGGTGACCAGAGTACGCAAGTGACAAATCGGTCGTCGGCAAAATGCCTTCCGGTAGCTCTAGGAGAACAGAAGAGGACACTAGAATTAAAAGAATCGTGGAGAGCAGAAAAACGGCACATGGGAGGATAACCAGGCAATCTCAAAAGATGAAGGAAGACAGCACTGGAGCTATGGACAGCCAAAACCAACCGCCGGACGATCCAACCACGGGCGGCGACCCGGTACCCGATCCCCCCAACTCGGTCATACTCGAGCTTGTCGACACAGAGAAGGACTTCCCAAAACATCCAGCACATCTCGGAAAGATCCTCATGGAGAAGGGGTTCACCAGATTCAGCGAAATCAACAAGCTGGGTAAATTCAGATTCAAAATTGATACCCTAGCGGTACTAGACGTCAACCGGCTGAACCTAGAGAGGCACAACCTCAGGGTGTACGAGCCCAGAAGAATCAACTCTACCATCGTATTCATCCGAGGAGTACCTCCGACATTCGAGGAAGAAGAAATGGCGGAGCACGTTGAAGCGGACTACCCGATCACCAAGGTAGAGAGGATAAAAAGAAGAGGCGCAAACGGGGAACTACAGGCAACATACAACATCAAAGCTACAGTGGAAGGAGGGCAAGTGCCAAAGAGCGTCAAAATCTTCGGATGCAGTTTCAGAGCAGAGCTGTACATCTTCCCGGTTCGACAGTGCAAGAATTGCTGGAGATTTGGTCATGGGGCCAAATATTGTACGTCTCGCACACGCTGCGGGTCCTGCGGAGAGAGCCACGCAACAACGGACTGCAATAGGGCGGCAAAATGCCCGAACTGCAAACGAAACCACAAAGCAGAAGACCCACAATGCCCAGATAAACAGCGGCGCCACAACATTCACCAGGCGATGAAAGAGAAACAGATATCTTTCAAACAAGCAGAATCCCATTTTCCAAGGTTGGAAAATCGCTTTAGCCTGCTTGAGGGTCTGGAAGAAGAGCCCTTCCCAAGACTCGAAGATGGAGAACAGGTAGACCAGCGCAGCGAAGAACGAAACAACACCCACCGAACAAGTGCCGGCCCTCCCAGGTCCAGAAGGATGAGCCGAGACGGACAAAACCCGGTTGAAACCTCGTCCCAACCGCGGATCACCCCACCCAGAGAACCCTGCTTAAGATGCCTGGCAAACCCGCATAAAGCAACGGAATTCGAGAAGGTAATCGCTTGGTTGGGACAAGAGTTCCTGGCGGTAACGCGAGCCAAACGGTGGCTAATAGGGCTGAGAAACCTACAACTCAAAATAGCCCAAAGGATACAGCAAGTCGATTCGGAAATAGACAGGGACCACCTGCTAATAGAGATTGGCAGCGACCTACAGGAAATCATGGAAAGCGAGATCCTCACAACAACAGATCACCTTAGAACCAACCAGAGCAACCACAGTGGAGTGTAAGAAGCTAAAAATCCTGCAACACAATGTCCAGAGCCTTCGCCCGACAGAAATCCGAGAAGAACTCAGTCACTACCTTACGGAGAATTCCATCAAGGTGGCCCTGTTGCAGGAGATATGGCTAAAAAAAGAAGAACCGTTCAAACTCGCTCGCTACAAACTAGAATCCACCAGGAGAAACCAAGGATACGGCGGGGTTGGCATCCTGATACACGATAGCCTCGACTACGAAAGATTGGATCTGGAAGACCTCCTCCCGGTCGAAGTGGTCGGAATCAAAATTATCAAAGGATTTGACCCTATTTCTCTAATCTCGGTCTACGTTCCCCCGGGACAAAGTGTTTCTAGCGAAACAAAAACAAAAATCCAGGAATTCTTCGAAGTCGCGGAACATATGAGAGGAGAAGTGCTGATCGGAGGGGACTTCAACGGCCACCATCATTCTTGGGATTTCTCATCGGCCAACTGTCCGAAGGGCAACCTCATCAACAGCATTTTGGGTTCGTCAAGATTCATTCTTCTGAACGATGGTTCCCCAACCTGCATGACTACGGTCCATAGGAATAGCTCAGCGATTGACCTTTCCATGGCCACTAGTGGTCTAGCCATTAAAACTACCTGGGAGGTCGTCCCTCAAGAGTTTGGAAGCAATCATCTATCCATTCAGATCGAAATAGGAAGTGAGATCCCGGTTGTACCTGGCAAAATGATCCGAATCAACAAATCCAAGGCAGCAGAGCTAATAAACCAGCTTAAACCTCAATTCATCTACAATCCAGAGGAAATGCAATCGATCTTCGAGGAGAGCTGTGAAGAAGCCAGCTTCGTAGTCAGGGACAAAAAGGGCAACTACCTCAAGCGATGGTGGACAAAGGAGATCGAAGAAGCCTACAAGACCAAGCGAGGCATATTAAGGGAATACAACAGGCTCAAAACAGCAACCAACTATATCAACCTCCAGAGAGCAAGGGCGGTGCTGAAAAGACTCATCCGGAAGGCAAAGAGAGCCTATTGCCGGAAACTCGCGGAGGCAGTGGATGAATCCACCCCCACAAAACAGCTCTGGAACATAATCAAGGGATTGGACACAGCGCTAGCTCAACCTGTAGGACGAAAACCGGAAATCACCCTGGACGACGCCGAACAATTCATGGCACACTACTACGACCACAAGCTGAAGACAGTATACCAACCTATAGTGGAAACTGCCACAGAGCTAGGAGGCTACGAGATGGCACTGGCGATTGAAGAAACATTAGGAGCCCTTCGGAGAAAGAAACCCCATTCTGC
Organism: Ochlerotatus camptorhynchus; assembly: GCF_037179485.1. Classification (NCBI taxonomy): domain Eukaryota; kingdom Metazoa; phylum Arthropoda; class Insecta; order Diptera; family Culicidae; genus Ochlerotatus; species Ochlerotatus camptorhynchus. The sequence continues at coordinate 1,178,273 of NW_027040615.1, forward strand.
CCCGGGAGAAGACGGCATGTCATATGGCATACTAAAAAACCTAAGACAAGACATGCAAATCAAGGTGTGCGAAATGCTGAGCGAAGTGTTCGTCACCGACAGAATCCCGGAAAGATGGAGAACGACGCTAATTAAACCCATTCCTAAACATAAAGGAGATCCTCTTAACCCAGCCTCCAGTCGCCTCATAGCTCTCATGAACGTCAACCTCAAACTCATTAACTCTGCTGTCAACAGAAGGCTGGCAGAAATCGCCGAAATAAAGAATCTGCATCCTCCTCAATCCTTCGGTTTTCGAAAGAACTGCTCCGCCCAAAGCTGCGTGAACTACGTCGTAAACAGGATCAAGGACGTGCAACAAGATAGAAAACATCCCATAGTTGTCTTTCTAGACATGTTCCAAGCCTTCGACTCGGTGAACCTGCGAAAGCTGCTGAATTCCCTACAAAACCTAGAAATCCCTAACAAGCTCATCTCCTGGCTGCACACCTACCTCAGCCACCGAAGATTGGTCCTCAAAACGAATGAAGGAGACGTCTACAGGGAAGTGAGTGAAGGACTCCCTCAAGGCTGTCCACTCTCGCCCATCCTATTCAACCTCTACACGAAGGAGCTCCACGATATCACCGAGGAAGATTGCGAACTCGTCCAGTTCGCTGACGACTTTGCGGTGATAGTTGTAGCAAGCAACCCTGAAGAAGCTTCCGAGAAAGCCAACACCTACCTCTCCAAACTCTGTCTCGGCCTTGAGTCCCTGGACCTCAGGATCAATGTAGCCAAGTGCGCAGCAATTGCCTTCACAAGAAAGGACACGAGGGGAGTGAGAGTAAAAATAGGTCAGGAAAATGTAAAGCTAAACAACACCCATCGGTATCTGGGGTACACCTTAGATAGGAGCCTCTCGCACAGAAAACACATCGAGGATGTTCGAGAAAAAGCTGGGGCAAAACTGGGAATTATTAAAATGCTAGGAAAGAGAAACAGCAACGCCAATCCGAATACTCTAGTTAAGGTCGGAAATGCCATAATAAGAAGCAGATTGGAATACGGAGCCCACATTTATGGCAACGCAGCCAAATCCAACCTGCAAAAACTACAGACTGTTCAGAACTCCTAGCTCCGGATAGCAATGCGTCTCCTCAAGACCACACCCATCCATGTCATTCACGCAGAAACTGGGCAGCTGCCACTGGATATTCGTAGGGACTGGCTCACCCTCAAGGAAATCCTGAAAAACTCCTTCCATGGCAGGCAGCTTCAGCCGTTCATCGTGAAAGCAATCGAAGACACCCCGGGCAACGGATCGTTCCTCTCGGAAACGGCCGCAAAACACAACTATATCGTTTGCCAAATGCATCCTAAGGATCCCAACATGGCTTTCCAGGACAGAAGAAAGTACTCAGACTTCAACGTTGCTAGAAATATCAAAGAGAAGCTCTTCGAAGAGCAAAACAAGAAGAAAGGCTACAGTCAAGAATTCTGGAGAAAAAAATTTCTGGAAGCCAAAAACCAGCACTACCAAGATTTCAACCACATCTACACGGACGCCTCGAAGACGGCAACGGGCACAGCCCTAGCAGTTGTAGACTACACAGACCAACAAATTGTTACAGAGAAGGTCAACCCCAATTTTTCAATCACCAATGCAGAACTGCTGGCGGTACTCATTGCCATCGAAATCGCCAAGAAGAAACGATATCAGAAAGCTGTTATCTTCACTGATTCCCGTGGAGCCTGCCAGACCATACGCAACAAGACGAAGACGATAGAGAATTACCTTGCATGGGAAATCACAAAATCGCTCCAGGACAGCAAGGGCATCAAGATCATCCTTCAGTGGATACCCAGCCACCAGGGCATCCCAGGAAATGAAAAAGCTGACCAAGAAGCCGTTCAAGCTACACACGGTCCACAAACAACATTCATCACACTGACCCTCGCGGACGCAATCAATCTTGGAAAAACTGATACATGGGAAGACTGGAAATCGGAATACCAGATCACATCAACAGAAAAAGGCACCTGGCATTTTGGGTTTATGGAAGAACCAGGACAAAAGATTTGGTTTCAAGGACTAGATCTTAACTCCGAAGAAATCATCATCCTGAACCGGATAAGGACAGGACACACCAACACCAAAGAAAGAAGATACAAATGGGGTTGGGAAGAAGACGACAACTGTGACCTATGCGACGAAAAAGAAGATCTAGAACACTTGCTCTACCACTGCACAAAAAACCAATATCGAGAGATCCGAGTACACTGTACTGGAGTACTGCAAACCACTGAACATCATTCTGAAGGAAAACAATGAGCTCGAACTAAAAGAAGTAGTCTCATTCATCAAACAAACAAAAATACGTTTATGAATCACAAGCGACAACACACAATTAACCGAAGCAACCATATAATCTACAAACAAGACAACAAGAGTGGCGAGGTGGACCGTGATCGGTCTGAGCCGTCCAACATTCAGGACACAGCAAAGAAAGAAAAAAACAGCGCACTCGATCGAGGTTTGATGATGTTGCAATGTTGATGAAATTGAGCGTCAACCAATTTGGAATGCTGGAATATTGTTTCTTGTCGTTCAAATGGTGTGAATGATCATCATAGGTACTTTATTTCGCTTTCCACGTACAGACAGATTTGGTAGGTATACGGTATAGTCAGCGTGAACTTCGGCAGGGAGGTGGCGTATTGTTCATGTGCTAAGTTGCACAGGTAGAGAGCGGCGAGGTGGGAGATGTGAGTGAAGACGGTGGTGGCGATTTATTGTCTCTAACCACTCTCAAGCCAACTCAGAATCTCTCAAAATTCTTTTACCCTACCTGGCTAGATTTGATGGAAAACAGGTGCAAGTGGGGTAGATTACGCTAGTTGACGTTGCGGAGCAGCTTTCGGCAATTACGGGCACGTTTGCAGCGATGAGAAAACAGATTTAATTCAGGTCAAAACAAAAACACAAGTACAGCATAAAACAGTGATGCCAGAATGTTTTGTGATATAAGGAGCGCGGTGGCCTAGGGGTAACCGACTTTGCTTACTGAGCAGAAGACCGTGGGTTTAGACCCAAGCTCCTCGCCCTATTGAATTTTTAGGACATCAATTCAGCATATAGTTTACCAAAACGAATCCTACTGCAATCCCAACCCTTTTATCCAACATCCCAGTGATATCACGTGGAAGTGCAGAGGTGTTCTCGGCCTTCAGTATTACGTCAACAAATTCCTACCCATTGCTTGACCAGCATTCCGACGTGGCCAGTGCTGGTATTACCTAGTTTCAGATCGCCAGTATTTACACATTGAGGGTGATTGCTAGTACCAAGCAACGTCTAATTTTTCTCTGTGTAATTACTGATGATCTGGCAATAACGGAGTTGCATCCTCGGGCGGTCAATTATGCTCATGGTTATGCTCATAAATCGCGTTTTAATCACCAGGTTGGACGCCAAAATAGCTTTACTATCAGCGCAATGGTCTTGTTAACACCAAACTAGTTTAAAAATAAAGTCAAAATAGCCTTACAACGTTAAAACGGCCTTACAAGACATCAGTAAATCAAGTTCAAAAAGGCCTTATAAACGCCAAATTAACTTTAAAGCCACCAAAATGCCCGTAAAAATGAAAGATTTTCAAAATATTCCTTTGATGTTCTTCTGACCCTATCACACACTTCCAGGGTCTTTCCGACCTTCCGCTAAAGTGGATATTGTAAATTTAAAATCTTGTCTTCAAAATATCGCGGTAATTTCTTACGATGCTACTTTCATTCAATTGTCAATATTGGACGACTTCACTTGCCTGAAAATCTACTAAATTCAGCAATTCCACTTCCCAATAGAGCACTTCCCTATTCAAAGAAGAAGAAAAGCCTCAATCACCCAGTCGTCCGTCAACTTGAACTGACTACCAACAATGTAGTTCCTTTTGTTCACAACCCGGAAAAAGGGAAACACCACCAATTAAGTCCAGACCATCCACCGAAATCCATCGTCCCACGCAAAAAGCGACTAAATACTTTCTTCAGGCAACTGAGTATGGAAACAAAAAAAAAAGAATAACCAAACGAAACAGAAAATACCAAGTAGAACAAAACCAAATCACAGATTCCCAGAGGTTACGGTGTCTCAAGAAACATTTCCGTTCCAATGAATCTGATCCGATCCGATCCCGAGCACAGCACCGCCATCCCCCATTCCCAAGGCATTCATCCTCGATGATAACAACGAAAAAAAAAACAATTACTTTCAGACAAAGCAGGGTGAATGAGGGGGGGGGGGGGGAGGCGGCGCCATCGACTGTGCTTTCCTTATTTCGTTTCCCCTCATAGGAATGCTCAAGGGGTTGTCTGCTCATACCGATGAGCATCCCTACGTGTTTTCATCTGGTTCGCTGTTTCTGGTACCAAAAGCTTGCGCGCACACACACACACATGGATAATTGAGCTCGATTGCGCTGTCCCCTTGTTTTCTTCTACGACGAAAGCGAAACTGTTTTGTACTGAACAGTTCCAGGCCAAATAGCGAAAAATCAAACAATTTTTTGATTTTACCTCTCAGAATTCCATCAAGCTTTGCATAATTACGAGCATAATTGTTCGCTAGGGGCAGTGAACCAAGTTTGTGCTGGAATTTGGTCATTTAATCATGAATTACGAAAATGGGCCATTTAATCGAAATGACGTCTCAGACTGACACACTGAAAATAAATAACAACTTTCATCGAAAAATAAAAAAAATAAAAACTGCAATAACTAACAAAGTACATTTTTAAGATTTTTAAACTTTCAATTATCAAAAATGCTAACTTTGATCTGAGAAGTTCAATAAAACAATTTTCATACAATATTTATGTAATTTTTTACACAGGAAACGATTTTCTGGACTAAAAACTATGTCCATCTCAGAAAAGTTTCAAAAGCTTTAAGCTTTTAAAATTATTTTCAAAATTTATTTATAAAATTCAAATTTTAAAATTCCTAATAATTTCTTTTATTTTTGGCTATTGAAGTTCTTAACCAGTTTTTGCTCACTTTCGACGAACATTTTAGATTTTTTTTTCAGTGTGTATTTTTTTTTTCTGAAAAGACAATCAACTTTCCTACAACTTTTCCTCACATGTCATTTCTATTAGATGAGCCGTTTTTGTGCTATGACTTATTAAAAAATAAAAACACAACAAATACGACATTTTGAAAAATTAGTCGTTGGTCAAAATTCCTAAATTCCAGCACCAATCTAGTGAACAATTGTGCGGATTTTTCCTAAAATTCGAAGAGGTCCAAAACAAAATCGCTTCGTCCGTTGGCGTGGAACTGCTCTTCTGCCAAGGCCGAACAACTATTTACAGTTATTAGTGCGCTAGTGCAAATGCGATGGTATGTGTGTGTGTATCTGTCACCGAGCGATATCTAGTTCAAGCCAAAAATGTGCACAATTCTTTCGTTTCAGTGTAGTGGACCTGTTGCGCGCGTGCACGAGACGGGTGTGTGGGTGTTTGAGCTTCGACGCTTCGCTATAGTGAAGGGGGGCTTCCTAAATCCCTAGCGGATCATCCGGTAGGTGCTGCTTCTTCAATCAGAGAACTCTCTACTCCAGAAGGGGGGGAGGGGCGAACGCGCGCGGACCATACTGCATAAAATGCTAGACTGCATAAAGCGATACGAACCTGTTTCAGCAGGAGGTCCGAGTTGGCGGACAGGCAGGTCACCAGATACTTGGTCAGGCTGAGGAACGATCCGAGCACCTCCGAGGTCAGATGATCCCGGGACGAGCGTTGTAGCATGAAGGAAATCACCAGGAATCCACGGTTCTGTCGAAGATGTAAAATCAGACGACTCATTTTGTGGGGGGAGGGGCTTATTCTTACCTGAATCATGTGCTGTTGAACGGTCTGCGAGCTCTCGACCAGTTCGCAGATGAACCCAAGCAGCTTGGCACTGGAGGAAAAGCGACGGTTAGAATCGTTTGATTTACCATTTAGCCAACAAACTTACCAAAGCGTTGGATCCTTTTTGACGTCGGTGCCCTCGTAGGGCATGTCGAGCTGGGAGAACAGCGGAAACAGGACTTGAATTCCACCGATCGAATTGAGCGTACAGTGAATCGAATGGGTGACCACTGCTTTCACGTCCTGAAATTGGCAAACATTTTTCGTTAATCTTCTTGGGTGTTAAGGGAAAAAGCGAGCAACTTACCTGCAGCATGAGCGAATGGGGCGTATGCACAAAGAAGGACAGATTGCCCTTGGGGGCTGATTGTAGACACAGTTGGCCATCGGTTGCGACGGGATTGTACATGAATACGATTGCACTGGACAGCTTTCCGTCGTAGAGGACCTACGGTGGCGTTTGGGTGGCAGATGGCGTTAGTGGTGTTGAATTTGAGTTGTTTACATATTATGACATTCACGAACACGCACACACGCACACACACACACGTACATAGATCATTCTCGGTAGTATTGTCAACTAGATGCTAATATACTTAAGAGGGGGATAATTTAATGGTGGCACACTGGACGAAATTTCTATTTCCAATTTCAAGGGAATTCGGAGTCAGAATTCCTAAAATTTCAGATTAACTCGTGTCTTATTTTTTTTTCTAGCCGCTGCCAACGAAGGTTCCAGACGTTTCCAACAGAGGAGGAGGTTCTAGACGAATTCAACGGAGATTCCAGATGCTGCCAACGAAGGTTCCAAAAGATTTCGAAAGAGTAAGTTCCAGACGATTTCGAAAGAGGAAGTTCCAGACGATCTCAACGTAGATTCCAGATATTCTCAACGAAGGCCCTAGATGTTCCCGACCAAGAAGCTTTCGAACGACTTCGACGGAAATTGCAGACGTTCTGCACGGTTTTTCCTGACGTTTCGTACAAAGGTTTTAGATACTCCCAACAGAGGAGTTTCGAGTCGCTCCCAACGGAGTTTATAAACGTTCCTGAAGGAGGAAATTCCAGAAGATTTCTACGAAAATTCCAAACGATTCCGACAGAGATTCCAGACGTTCCCGCCGAAGGAGGTTCCAGATGCTGTCACATTCCAGAGACGATTTCGTCGGAGATCCCAGATATTCCCGATGGAGTTTCCTGTCGTTTATGGTAGCGGAAATTACACGATGCCAACGGAGCTTCCAGATGTTGCCAACGAAGATTTCAAACGTTCCGGACGGAGGAGGTGCCAGACGATTTCAGCGGGAATTCCAGATGTTGTTTCCGTCGGAGGAGATTCTAGATAACTTCATCGGAGATTCCAGATGCTGAAAAAGAAGGCTCGAGACGAATTCAACGTAGGTTCCAGACGATTTCAACGGAGGAGGTTATAGACGCCGGAGGTTGCAGACGCTGCCACCGGAACAGGTTCCAGACGATTTCGACGGAGGATCCAGATTATTTCAATGTACATTCCAGATATTGTCGACGATGACTCCAGATGTTCTTGACGGAGAAGCTTCCGGACGATTCCGATGGATATTCCAGACGATCTAAACGGAGTTTACTGACGATTCTTAGAAAGGTTTCAGACGTTCCGGATGGGGGAGGTTCCAGACGATTTCAACGGATAGGCTAGATGTTTTCGACGAACTTTCCAGACGTTCCAGTAAAGGTTACAGACGATTGCAACAGAAATTTCAGATGCTGCTAACGAACGTTTCAAACGTTCCCGACTGAGAAGGTACCAGAAGATTTCGACGGAGATTCCAGATATTTCTAATGAAGATTCCAAGCGACTTCAACAGAGATTCCTGTTACCTCGAATGAAGGTTCCAGACGATTTCGACGGAGTTTCCTGACATTTACGACACAGGAAATTCCACGAAATCTCGACGAAGATTGCAGATGTTGCCAACGAAGATTACAGACTTTCCCGACGGAGAAGGTGCCAGACGATTTCAACACATATTCTAGATGTTCCTGAAGGAGTTTCTAGACGTTCACTACGAAGGTTCCAGATGTTCCCAGTGGATAAGTTTCCAGATGATTTCAAACGTTCTGCACGGAGTTTCCTGACGTTCCCTACAAAGGTTTCAAAGGTAATCAACGGAGGAGTTTCGAGATGATTTCAACGGAATTTATAAACGTTCCTGAATTAGGAGGTTCTAGACGACTTCAACGGAGATTCCAGAAGCTGCCAACGAAGGTTCCAGACGTTTCCGATGGAGGTTTCGGACGATTTTGAAGAGATTCCAGACTTTGCCGACGAAGGATCCAGCCGTTAACGACAGAGGAGGTTCTAGACGGCTTCATCGGTAGTTCCAAAAGCTGCCAACGAAGTTTCCAGACGTTTCCGATGGAGGTTCCAGACGATTTTGAGAAGATTCCAGACGTTTCCGATGGAGGTTTCAGTCGTTCAGAACAAAGGAGGTTCTAGACAACATTAACGGAGATTCCAGAAGATGCCGACGAAGGTTTCCGACAAAGGTTCCAGACGTTCACGACAAAGGAGGTTCTAAACTACTTCAACGGAGATTCCAGAACCTACCAACGAAGGTTCCAAGCGTTCACGACAGAGGAGGTTTTAGACGACTTCAATGAATATTCCAGAAGCAGCCAACGAAGGTTCCGGACATTCCAGATGGAGGTTCCAGACGATTTTGAGGAGACTCTAGCCGTTGCCGATGAAGGATCCAAGCGTTAACGACAGAGGAGGTTCTAGACGACTTCATCGGTAATTCCACAAGCTGCCAACAAAGGTTCCAGACGTTTCCGATGAAGGTTCCAGACGTTTTCGACGGAGGTGTCAGTCGTTCACGACAAAGAAGGTTCTAGACAACATCAACGGAGATCCCAGAAGATGTCAACGAAGGTTCCCGACGTTCCCGATGAAGGTTTCAGACGATTTTGAGGAGATTCTAGCCGTTGCCAATGAAGGATCCAGGCGTTAATGACAGAGGAGATTCTAGGCGACTTCACTTCCTTCATTCATACTTCATTCCAGAAGCTGCCAACGAAGGTTCCAGACGTTTCCGATGGACGTTCCAGACGATTTTGAGAAGATTCCAGACGTTCCCGATGGAGTTTTCAGTCGTTCTCAACAAAGGAGATTCTAAACAATATCAACGGAGATTCCAGACGATGCCGACGAAGGTTTCTGACAAAGGTTCCAAACGTTCACGACAGAGGAGGTTCTAGACGACTTCAACGGAGATTCCAGAAGCTGCCAACGGAGTTTCCTGACGTTCCCTACAAAGGTTTCAAAGGTTCCCAACGGAGAAGTTTCGAGACGATTGCAACGGAATTTATAGACGTTCCTGAATGAGGAGGTTCTAGACGACTTCAACAGAGATTCCAGAAGCTGCCAACGAAAGTTCCAGACGTTCTAGATGAAGGTTCCCGACGATTTTGGAGAGATTCCAGACGTTGCCGACGAAGCATCCAGGCGTTAACGACAGAGGAGGCTCTAGACGACTACATTTTCTTCATTCATACTTCATTCCAGAAGCTGCCAACGAAGGTTACAGACGTTTCCGGTGGAGGTTCCAGACGATTTTGAGAAGTAACGTAAACTTTGGGGCTATTTTAAGAACTTCAAAGCAGTTACATGAATGTCAGGAAAATTTCGGGAACTTCAGGGAAGTTCTGAGAGCTTCAGATAAATTTCTAGAATGGTAAGTTCTAGATCTATAAAAAAAGTCAAAGAGCTTCGGGAAGTTCTGAGAACTTCAGAACAGTTCCATGAAAACCCAAAAAAATTTGAGAATTTTAGGGAAATTCCAAAAACTTCAGGACATTTTTTGAGAAGTTCAGGAGCTTCCGATTAATTTTAAAACGCAAGACATTTACATATGTGCCGAGAAAAATGTTCAGAATACTTCAAGAAGTTTGGGAAAACCATAAGGAAAATTTCGGGATAGTCAATGAAGTTTCGAGAGTTTCAGGGACATTTTGAAGACTTTATGTTCGTTCCATTCCCAGGTAACAATTTCAGTTTTATGAAGGTTCTGTAGACCATGGTTTAGGCTTGTATAATGCTATAAAACCTCTATACAGCTTCCAATGTTACTTGGGATTAATAGCAGGAAAATTGCGGGAACCTCCAAGAAATTCTTAGCTTTCATGTAAATTCCTAAAACTTTACAGCCCAGAAATGTTCAGGAAAAATCTTCAGGTTAAGAACTTCGTGAGAATTGCGCGAACTTCCGGGTAGCTTCGAGAACTTTAGAGAAGATCAATGAACCTCAGTTCAGTTCAGTTAACTTATCTAAATACTCAGGGTATTTTAGGAATCTTCTGTTTTGAGATCTTCAGGGAAATATAGAGAACTTTTTCGGTAATTCCAAAAATTTCAAGGAAGTTCCGAAAACTTCAGGGTAGTTCTGAGAACTTCAAGAACGTCCAGAACCACGTGGAAGTTTTAGGGCAGTTCCATAGATTTCAGGAAAATGTCAAGAACTGTTCCAATAAATGATGAAAATTGCAGGAACGTAACAATTCCAATAAATTGAGGAAAATTGCAGGAACTTTATAGAGATTGCCAAAACTTTAGTCGAGCTTAAAGATTTTAAGGGAAGTAACGTAAAATTTGGTGCTATTCTGAGAAATTCAAAGCAGTTCCATGAATTTCAGGAAAATTTCGGGGAACTTCAGGGAAGTTCTGAGAAATTCAGATACATTTCGAGGACTTTAAGGCAGTTCCATGAAATTCATGAAAATAGCGAGATATATCAAGAAGTTCCAAAAATTAAAGATATTCCAGAGAATATCACAGAAGTTGAGAAAACTTTAAAAACATTTCGGAAACTTCACAGGACTACAGGAACTACAGAGAACGTCGGGAAGTTAAGAGGTCTTCAGGGCAGTTTCAGTAATTTTAGAATGGTCCGCACATATTTTTGGAACTTTAAAGAAGTTCCGAGGAATTAAAGCAAATACTGAGGAAAGGTAAGATCTGAGAGCTTATATGAAATTTCGGAAATTTCAGAGAAGCTTCGAGAACTTCAAGGCGGTTCCATCAGCTTCAAGGAAACTGCGGGAAATTTTAAGAAGTTCAAAGTAATTCAGGGAAGTTATGGAAACTTCAGAGTAGTCCAAAGAACTTAAGGAAAACTTGAGATACTTTATAGAAATTCCAAGAACCTTAAACGAGCTAGGTCCAGAGATTTTCAGACAAGCTCAGAGACCCAGAGACCAATAACCTCAGGAAAGCGCAGATTTTTGGGGAAGTTTATAGATCTGTAAGGGTTAGTACCGATAAATTCTGGACAGCACCATGAATTCCAGGAAAATTTCAAGAAACTTTAAGAGTTCTGGGAATTTCAGGGAATTTCAAGTCCTATCTGGATTTCAGGCTAGTTCTGAGAACTTCAAGAACGCCCAGAACCACGGGAAGTTTTAAGGTCATTAATATTAGGTTCCGAATGTTTCAGGGCAGTTCCATAGATTAAAGGAAAATGTCAAGAACTGTTCCAATAAATTGAAAAAAATTACAGGAACTTTACGGAGAGATTGCCAAAATTTTAGTCGAGCTAAATGATTTTAAGGGAAGTAACGTGAACTTTGGGGCTATTCTAAGAAGGAGTTATCTACTCCTGAAAAATTTCGAAAACTTCATACATCGTTTGGGAACTTTACAGATATTTTCAGAGAAAATCTTCAGGTGAAAAACTTCATGAGAATTTCGTGAACTTCCGAGTAGCTTCGAGAACATCAGAGAAGATTAATGAAGCTCAGTTCAGTGCAATTAGATTAACCAGATACTCAGGGAATTTCCGAAAACTTCAGTTCTGAGATCTTCAGGGAAGTTTAGATTCGGTTCCATTTGGCAAGAACATTTAAGAAGTTCTAAGAAAAATCTGGGAAGTCATGAAAACTTCAGAGAAGTCCAAAAAAACTTGAGGAGGTTAGTTTCGATTAATTCTGGGCAGCTCGATGAATTACAGGAAAATCTCGAGAAATTTTAAGAGTTCTGGGAATTTCCGGGAAGGTTACATATTTTGCCATATTCAGACATATTTTGGAAACTTTAAAGAAGTCCAGAAATTTTCAGGGAAAATCTTTAGATGAAGAACTTTACAGCGTCGAAAAAATCAGAGAAGATCAATGAAGCTCAATTCAGTTCAATTAACTAAACTAAATACTCAGGGAATTTCCGAAAACTTCAGTTCGTAGATCTACAGGAAAATTTAGAGAACTTTTCAGGGAAGCTTTGAGAACCTCAGTCGGTTCCATCAGCTTAAAGAAAACTACGGGAACTTTTAAGAAATTCTAAAAAAAATCAGGGAAGTCATGAAAACCTCAGAAAAGTCCAAAGAACTTGACGAAAATTGTGGATACTTAATAGGAATTCCAAGAACCTCAGACAAGCTAGGTCCAGAGATCTTAGAGGGCAGTCCCAAAAACTTAAGGAAAGTTCAGAATTTCGGGGAAGTTCAAAGATCTGTCAATGTTAGTTTAGATTAATTCTGGGCAGCTCGATGAATTCCAGGAAAATCTCGGGAGACTTTAATAGTTCTGGGAATTTCCGGGAAGCTTACATATTTTGCAGAACTTCAAACATATTTTGGAAACTTTACAGAAGTCCAGAAATTTTCAGGGAAAGTCTGCATCTAAAGACTTCAGTTCAATTAATTTAGCTAAATACTCTGGGAATTTAAGAAAACTTAGTTCTGAGATCTACAGGAAAGTTTATAGAACTTTTCAGGGAAGCTTCGAAAACCTCAAGTCGGTTCCATCAGCTTAAAGAAAACTACGGGAAATTTTAAGAAATTCTAAAAAAAAATCCGGGAAGTCATGAAAACATCAGGAAAGTTCAAAGAACTTGAGGAAAATTGTGGTTACTTTATAGGAATTCCCACAACCTCAGACAAGCTAGGTCCAGAGATCTAAGAGGGCAGTCCCAAAAACTTTAGGAAAGTTCAGAATTTCGGGGAAGTTCAAAGATCTGTTAATGTTAGTTTAGATTAATTATCAACTGCTCAATGAATTCCAGGATAATTTCGAGAAACGTTAAGAGTTCCGGGAGTTTTAGGGAAATCCTGGAAACTCTTGGGAAATTTAGAAAACTTCAATTAAATTAACTTAACTAAATACTAAGGGAATTTCTGAACAGTTCAGTTCTGAGATCTTCAGGGAAGCCTAGAGAACTTTAAGGCAATTTAATATTTTTTTGGGATGTTCCGATGACCTGCAAGAGGATCAGAGAACTTCAGAGCAGTTCCAATAATTAATTGCAGGAACTGTCAAGAAGTTCCGAGAAATTATGGAAAATTCTATGAATTTCAGATGTAGCCAGTATGAATAATCAGTGTTGAGTTATGCGTTATAGATGAACCGTTGACAACTTGTAGAGTGAAGACTTTGGGTCATAAATCCGATCTCTTCTGATCGCTGGTACTACTAATGATGCGTCCATTCCATGTCGATGAGAATTCGAAGTCCGCTTGTTTTGTCCGGTACTAACAAACGTTGACTGGCGCAATTCGGCACTCAGTACTTCCAGCTGCTCCTTAAATTAACAAAAAAATTCCAATTTCCAAATTATAGGGATTCCATGTTCAAATTTCAAATTTTATCAATTTCTTTAAATAAGAGATTATTGCCACTCGGAACTTAATCAAAACAAAATCATGACTTCATAAAATCAAAATTCTAACGTCATGCGGGACCACCAAAAAAATCACATCTATCTTAACGCATTCACATTCGCCTTACACTTTACTTACAAAATCTTTCGCACAAACACACACACACACAAACGCCGCGCATAGAAGCTAACAAGTATTTATTTGCAACCTGATTTCCTCTCTCTTCAAGCCCCCGGGGACAGCACAGGAGGTCAACGGATAACGATTAACTTAAACGTATATTACTTACTAACTAAACGAAAATAAAGGGGGAAAACATAAAAAGCATGCTTACGGAGCCAAACTCAAACGGTTCGCCGGAAGCATCTAGCAAAACGACGCCGCCGCTGCCACCTCCGCCTCCGGCAACCAATCCGCTGGAACCGGCAATTCCAGCAGCGCTGCCTGCACTAGCCCCATTACCACTACTACCGCTAGCGGTGGCGGCGGCGGCGGAGGCCACCAAATTCCGATGGATGTTGGATTCGATCGGAGCCGGTGGCGTCGGCGAGAGGGACGATAGGGCGGTAGACGCTACGGCGGACGAACCGCCACCAGCGCCGCCGCCTCCTCCGATCGCGGCCGGCTCGAAACTCACCCGCTTGTGGTTGTCCGGCAGGTTTAGGTAGCACTCGTTGTCGAACCGGAACTGGGACTGGAAAGCAAATCAATTTCGAATTACGTACGTCGGAATTAGGAACAATTCAGCACAACTTCTTACCTTATAGCCGGGACCTAGCCGGTGCATGGCGCAGATTTGCTGCGTCGTCAGGGCTTCGCTGAACAGGTAGATGGCGGCCATTTGGCCGCAGAATACCCGCTCTTCGTCCAGTTCCGGCGTGGCACCGATGTAGCACTTGTCGAAGGGCTGCCGAGGAAGATTTTTTCCCCAATCAAAACACGTCCCCAAAATCCGAATGAAAGCTACTTACATCATTCGTCGAAACGAACCAGGCCATCTCGGTGCTGGAGGCGAGCTGACCGTTGACCAGGCACTTGATCTCACTCTTGGTCCAGCGGTTGTAGATGTACACGATGGCGATCATGTACCACTTGCGCGGTTGAAACTCGTACTTGACGCAGTGCTGGAAACCCTTGCCCTTGACCTTCATCGACGTCAGCACGAGGCAGTTGCCGACGAAGTGGGCCGTATAGCCGACGCCCTTGGACGTTTTGAAGCTGTTTCGGAATGAGAAGGGGCACGCGATGAGAAGGAACGGTTGGGAAATGCGGGGCAGAAAAGCCGCCGAAACGAAACTTACCAATACAGATAGGGCTTCTCGCGTTCGATATTGACTGAGTTGATGGGATCCAACCGGAACCAAGTGGTGAAGGTGAATCCATTCTCGTAAGGCCATTTCGCCAGTGGCGGGAGCACCACTGCCTGTGAGGTGGGGAAAACAAGAAAGGAAGACAGTGTTAAGTGTTTTACGTAGGCGTTGACGTTGACATATCGTATGGTTGGAAATTCCCAGGTAAAAACCCTCGACTGTCCCACAACTGTTACCCTTCTCGGGTGAGTCAAAGGGTTACTCAAAGTACGAACCCCGTGGTGCATAGTGGTTTAGGAATGCAATGTAGTGGAACAAATGTAATAATGATGATGATGATGATGATAATGATGATAATGGTTTATCACCTTAACTATGAAACTAAGTCCGATAGAAGTGGGCTCTCTTCTTTGTTTGTCTTGAGCAAGCTCTGATTGTCCTCAACATGTCGCTGTATGAAAGGCTAAAAACGGATCAGGTCGATCGATAGGAAAAGTCGCCTATCCGCATCTACGGGACAGTAAACAATCTCCATCCAGCAACATGATCGCACAATTGATCAAAAAGACGAGCCCCCAAACAGGAAGATGCTCCAATGAGTGGGGAGAAGAGCCCGCCCTTTATCAACGAAATCTTATCAACAGGGAGTTGACATTCCCACTCTCCCCGTCCAAATCGCTTAATTCGGGTGCCATGATGGTCCCTCGCAATCCTAGCATTGTTTGTTATTCCCTAGTAGCACGCTTGTCACAAATCAATTGTAGAAACTTATATACGACTTATTTCAGTCATAGACAAGTTGCTGTCACTTATTGTGATGAAAGTGTGCTACTCGGGTTTGGTACATGATGAAAAATGAATGATTTATGAGCAATGAACAATACAATAAAGGAGTTATGTCTCATTTAAAAATAAAAAAAAATGATGTTGGGTCGTCATATATATGCTAAGGAAAAATTAAAAATTGATCTTTTCCCATATATTATTAGTTTAATCTGTGAATACTGCTGCTAAAATCCTTAAGGGAATAGCGGAACAAAATAATAACTCCAAAACGAATCATTTGAGTGATTTTGAGTCTTCGGCAATTTGGAATGAAAAGCACAATCTTTTAGTACAAAAAATATATATGTACTAAACTTGTACTAAACTGCCTTTCAAAATGTAATTTTCTAATAGTTCGTTTTGGAGGGTTGGTGAGCCTGGGAACCGGGGAATTTGCGGGACAGGTGGATCCTTATCGCCATCGCTTGGTCAATTCACCGCGCCACCACCGGAACCAAAGTTCTGGCTGTACTTGTCACGAATCTCTCGTTATGTCACCACCGGTCAAGTACGAGATCTCGCAATGAAACGCCTAGCACCGGAGATGTCGAGGTTGTCCGTCTGGTGGTAAAAGGAAAGGATGTAAATACTATGAAGTTCATTTCCTTCCAAATCGGACTTAACCCGGACCTCAAGTCAAGAGCCCTCTCAACGTCGACCTGGCCCAAGGGTGTCCTATTCTGCGAATTTAAGGACAATACTAAAGTAAATTTTTGGAAGCCTCATCGTACGCCAAAAGCCACTCCTATATCGGACGTCGATTCTCCCAGCGGACCAGATCCGGAGGAGGAGGAAACCGACATGATGGAGTAAATTACGGCCAAGCAATAACTACACCTACTCTTCAACCCCGGGACGCAACACTTCTGGCATCGTGGAAGGCCCTAATCCCCCCAGCACAGCTTTTCCAGCCAGCGACCAGCAGCCGTCTCGGTCCTGTGTCTGGGACTGGTGAAGAGTCCTTCCAAACCGCTTATCCAGGCAAGTACAATTTTCATTTAAGTACTTCAATTCTTGATGCGTCAATCACTTCCAACATTCCGTCTTTTTCAACGCTTCCACTATCAACTTCTGATTGCCTACTGGGACGCACCACCGCTGGCATTACGGAAGCCCCCGATCCACCCGCCACATTCGAGCCATTCCTGCCAGCGATCTGCAGCCGTCCCGGTCTTGTGCGCAGGCCTGATGACGGTGATCCCGCTCTTGACAATTCATACGTTTTCCATCGCTTGGTTCTAGTCCGTCATTTCATAATCGATCATCGCTGTATGGCATGCAGTGATGCCTGCTACGATATCTACGCTTTTACCGAAACTTGGCTCAATGGCAATACATTATCATGTCAGCTGTTCGACCGTACATACACCGTTTTCCGCCAAGACCGGCGTCATCCAATAGCCGTTCTTTTAGCCTTTCGTTCCTGCTACAACTCACGGTTACTATCACCTCCTGAAAATTCATCTGTTGAGCAATTGTGGGTGTCAATTACTTCTCGTGACTCTACCCTCTACATTTGCGTGGTGTACATTCCTTCGGATCGTGTAAACTCGTGATCGTGTCACTCGATTGGATTGTTTCGCACATGGGCGCCAATGACAACCAAATCATCCTGGGAGACTTCAATCTACGCGACGTCTGCTGGAAACGCAATGCTCGTGGATTTCACTTTCCTTGTGAATCCCATTAATCGATTGGTCAGGCATCATGTAATTTGCTGGATGCCTATTGCACTGCAAGACTCGGACAGAAGAATGGAATTCCAAACCATAACAACCGCATGCTCGATCTCTGTTTCGTAAGTGAGGAGATGTGCACTGATTGTTCCATCATATCAGCCCCCGCGCGTGTTAAAAACTGTAGGCTCAACGTTCATCGTAATTTCATAGACACTGTACAGGGCGTGCTCTATAGCTTTGGCGAAGCCAACTTCAGCGAAATGAATGATTTTCTCTCAAATGTCGACTGGGAAGAGGCACTGCGTGACTGTGATTCTAACCTCGCCACATCGACGACATTCAACATTCTTTTGAACGCAATCGATCAATTCGTACCTAAGCGAATCAGTCGCGAGCCTGTTAAACGTGCCTGGTCGAATACAGAGCTTGAGCGATTGGAAAAATTGAAAAGGGCTGCTCTTTGTAAGCACCGAACCGATTCCACGAAAGCATGTTATTCTAAATCGAACACGGATTACGACCGACTCAACAACTGTACCATGCACGCCAAGTACTAGCTGTACTAGCTTCAGCGTCGTCTGAAATCACATCCTAAGAGCTTTTGGCGCCATGTGAATGTCCAAAGAAAGGAAAGCGGACTACTCCTACCCTCAAGTATGACGAACGGCGTGGCGTGGGTATTGCCGACTTGTTTCGCACACATATCAGCAGTGTTTTCATCAACGAACAACTCAGCACTCAGGATGTAATTGCTGCGTCTAGTAACGTCTCTTCCTCAACCTTCTCCAGCCATCCATTTTCTATCACCAGCGAAATGGTTATTTCAGCCGCGAGGCAGCTAAAAACTTCAACGGGTTCCGGTCCAGATGGCGTACCGTCGTTAGTCCTCAAACGTTGCCTGACTGCTCTAGCCAACGTTTTCAAATTTCTCCTTGATGACTGGGGTTTTCCCAGCTTGCTGGAAAGTCTTTTGAGCAAGAAAGGCTGCAAAAGGACTGTTTCAAACTACCGTGGAATAGCTTCGTTAAGTGCACTTCGTCCATCATTCGTGAAGTAGACCATGGCCATCAAGTAGATGCCATCTAAAGGGCGAACACGAAATTATTGCGACACATTCAACAGGGCATAACTTTTTTACCATTGGGTAAAAATCAACCAAATTTTGCACACTTTCTCATTGATGTGTATTGTGTACATGCTGTCAAACTCGAAGTCGTGTTTTTCGATTCAACGAAAATGGAGGTGAACCAACGCGAGTTGAGAGAACAAATTCTTTCCAAACACCTGGAATTTCCTGACCTGCCGCACCGGCAGTTGGGAAAAATGTTGAACATTCACCATTCAACCGTCTCCAGAGTGTTGAAGCGGTTCCAGGAGCGGTTGACGTTGGACCACGGCAAAGGAGCTGGAAGAAAACCGGGACCGGAGAACAAAAAGACGGAGGGAAAGGTGAAGCGGATGATTAAAGCAAATCCCAACGTCTCAAGCCGTGATTTGGCTAAAAAGATCGGCATGTCGCAGAGCTACGTCCAGAATGCAAAGAAGAGAGCTGGACTACATACATACAAGGTACAGAACTTCCCAAACCGCGATGAGCGGCAACAATCGACGGCTAAAACTCGGGCACGGAAGCTCTACGAGAAGATGCTGACAAAATATGGCTGCTGTGTGATGGACGACGAAACGTATATAAAAGCCGATTTTAAGCAAATTCCGGGGTTGGAGTTTTTCACCGGCAAGAGCAAGTTCGATGTGGACGACAAATTTAAGAAGAAGAAAATGTCGAAATTCGCCTCCAAATATCTCATTTGGCAGGCCATCTGCTCTTGCGGACTGAGGAGTGAGCGTTTCGTGACAAAGGGCACAGTAAATGGCGAGATCTACAAATCTGAGTGCCTCGAGAAGCGCCTTTTGCCGTTCTTGCAGCAGCACGACGAAGCTCCGCTATTTTGGCCAGATTTGGCATCATGCCACTATTCTAAAAGTGTCCTGGAGTGGTATGAGGCCAATTCTGTCCATTTTGTTCCAAAGGACATGAATCCGCCAAACTGTCCGGAGCTGCGCCCGGTGGAGCAGTACTGGGCAATAATGAAGCGGGAACTTCGGAAGAGCAAGAAGACAGTCAAAGACGAGAAGAAAATGGAAAAAAAACTGAGAAACTGGTACCGGATGACACGGTAAAGACTTTGATGGAGGGCATCAAGCGAAAATGCGTTCAATTTTACACTCAAGGCTCCATCGATTAACTTTTCTTTTGATTTTTGAAGTAAATATATGTATAAAACTACCCTAAAATTTTGGTTTGATTCTAAACATTATAAGAAAATTGGCATGACATTTTCGGTGTCGCAATAATTTCGTGTTCGCCCTTTACACAGACCTCTCCGCAACATTTGACAAAATGAACCATGACATTGCGTTGGCTAAATACGACAGGCTAGGTGTTCACGATGGCCTGCTTACTTGGCTCTACTCCTACCTGACTGGTCGAAACATGTCTGTCAAGATTGGAGACTATGTTTCTTCATCCTTCCCCGTGACATCCGGCGTTCCCCAAGGTAGCCATCTTGAGCCATTTCTGTTACTGCTGTACATTAATGACGTCAATACCATCCTGCAATGCCTTAAACTATCGTACGCGGACGACCTGTAACTCTACTTCGTGATAAAAAGAACCATTTTCTCGCAGCAACAATTGGAAGTCTTCGCTGAGTGGTGTCGTATTAATCGCATGTCACTGAATGTCTCGAAATGCTCAGTAATTTCTTTTGGCCGCAAGCGTTCGCTTCTTCACCATGACTACACCCTGACGGGCATAACTTTGAAACGTGAATCGACTATCAAGGAGCTGGGAATACTGATCGACTCCAAGCTCAGCTTCTAGGATCATGTTGCATACGTAGTATCCAAAGCTTCATCACAACTCGGGTTCATATTCCGCTTCGCCAAAAAAATTCAAAGATGTAAACTGCCTTAAAGTACTGTTCGTTGGTGCGACCTATTTTGGAGTATTCGACGGTCGTGTGGTCTCCGTACTACCAAAATGAAACCATGCGTATTAAAGCTATTCAACGGAAGTTCATCCGCTATGCTTTAAGGCATTTTCGCTGGAATGACCCTACAAATCTGCCTAGCTACGAAAGCCGATGTATGCTTATCAACTTAGAGCTTTTGGATGCGAGACGTAACGTAGCAATGGCGAGCTTCGTCGGTGATCTTCTTCAGGGAAACATTGACTGTTCTGCACTGCTGAGTAGTATCGACATCAATACGACCAATCAATAATTCAAAGATGCTGTACTGTACTGTGTACTGTATCTCATCGTCAGTCTAATCCGACGAACTGTGACCGTGACATCACATCATTGTTGTTAGTGTTTTCCGTGGACTTGAGGGTGATTTTTGGACTAGCCGGAAAGAGTAAACAATACATTCGACACCGTCTTCACCCTTAATCGAACAGGCCTGCATTGTCAGGTGGCGCCTCTCTTGCGTACTCTTCAACGAGTCCCAGCGATATACCAACCAGTCCAAAACACTCACCCTTAAGTCAATCACTAACAAGTTCGATATCATCCAACTACTCCCCATGATCTTCAAGCTATTCATCGTCGCACAGTGGGCGACAATTGACAAAACCGCGACAACATTGAATATCTCGGCTGACGGACGGTTTTAGTCAACGATGCATCGTATTTTCCAACATCTTAATATTCATCAATAAGCTCTTATTTTCCTCCGTACCAAATTTCCCCTCCGTGTAGCAAAATCTACTTCCCTTATAAGTTCTATCGTTTAATCCATTTCCGATAAAGTCGCTCATATTCTCCAGCTTCTCTTTATTCACCAATATGTTATTAGCAGAAAAATTTGATTAATTGCATAGAAGTTATGGAAAACTCACATGAGCTCAACGAACTTCAAATAGCTTCAGTCGAGTTTTATAAATTACACACAACATCTCAAAACTGTTCTGCAAACATCATAGAAGTTCAGAGATAAGTTCAAATAACTCCAGACAAGTTCTGCGAACTTCAGCTAAGCTCTGCTACCCCAATAAAAGTCCTATGCGTCCTGATGAAGTCTGCCCTACTTCGGAGTGGTTTTACTAACTACGAGTACTCTTACTTCACAGAGACTATGCATACTGCAGGGATTAATCTTTCAGGCCTATTCTGCGTGATGTGAGATGTGAGGTGACTCACTGTCCTGGTGAACTAGCTTGTCACATGTCACCTCAACCTTAGACATGATCTTTGGAGATCACTAGATTAAACTTGAAGTTCACAAAATGTGGAGACATTCTTAGAATATTTTGACGTTCGAAGAATTTTTCTGAAGTTCACAATACAACTCTGAAATGCACTTCTTTACATATTTCGATAATTC